>NC_136314.1:4215003-4815003 GCF_964198595.1 Lampetra fluviatilis
GGGGGATTCTTGTCTTTAGTTTGTCCTTGTACGTGCACGTGCATGGGAAGTGGCAGGCTAGCAGTTAGCGCACTGCGCTGAGAACCTGGCGACCTGAGTTCGCTTCCCGCACACCGCCAAACCCATCGGTAATGAATCATTTGAACTGCTTCTTGGGCCTGAATTGGTCATGGGCACCAATGCAGTCGCCTTCGTTTCCAACTCCCGAAGATGTTCTCCGCCGTGGTGCCTGGTGAAAGTTTGACAGTTGATATTCTCAACACGCAAAAGCCCGGCCTGGAAAAACTGCATGTGGATAGTCAGACGCGTTTACTAATCCTCTAAGGTACGTAACTGTCGTTGTTTTTTGTTGTTTCTGTTGTTGTTGACAGGGTATGCAAGGACTTGACGGAAAGCCTGGCATGCAAGCCGAAATGGAGGTCAGTCTCTTCATTCAATTGCAACCAGAATCGGGATCTTTATTTATCTGGGAGGAATCCGATGAACTACGAAGCTTTTTTTTTATCACAGATGCCCACTGGGGCGGTCGGCAAGTTAAAAGAAAAAAAAACGATGGGAGTGCAAAGTACATAAGAGGTATGCAAGTCAATAAAATAAACTTAGGCCACATGAGTACAAGTTGCAAAAGTACGTAAATTCCTACCGATTTTCAACACTAAATGCAAGGCCTGGGCCCAGGTAACACGAAACAACAACGACAACAACAATCCCCAGACCACACCGAGACAACGCACACACCGCTCACAACATGTCCGACAATGTGCACCGTCTCATCCTGGGTGGCGCATTTGTGACGGAGCGCTCGAACTCGCGACCGAGAGGTGACCATACTTCCCTACGCTGCCCAATGCGTGTTTGGCGAAGGCGTAGGTGTTCGGGGCAGAGAGTGCCGCGTAATACAACGACAGAGTTTGCTTCACCGTCATCCGCTAACGACGTCGCCCCCCCCCCTCCCGGCGGTTTGTCTCTAAAACCTCTTTTACGCACGCGGCGGCGGGCGCACCGAGTGCCCCGCGGGCGGGGGTGGGTGTGGGGGGACCGTGCCGAGATTCTGAGGTCCGACGAGGTCGGGCTCATTTGCAGGGTCATTAGGTCACAGAAGGGAAGAAGTCACATGTTGTCGGCTCAACCTACCACGACCTCTGGGATCGATAAAGTGCGTAACCAGTTTGTGGGTAGCCGACGTTGTTGTTGTGGCTGGCGTATGAAATAGCTTGGTCCCTGCCACAGGAATCTGGGGTTGGTGTAGGACCACCAGCGGCGTGGGGCACTTCCCCAATCTTTCCTCGCACGATGAGACATTCCCCCACTTGCTTGACGAGAAGCCCGCGCGAGCCAAATTGCGTTGCCGAACCCCGTCCGTCTCGCCGTTCGTGATCCCCCCGTGCTCGCCAGCAACGGCCTTCACCGAATGTATACATCAGAGGTCCCAACCGGGTACCCGATACCCGTACCCTACCCGATACCCGGCTACCCGTACCCGGCCGGGTACGGGTACGGGTACCCGTTTGCAACCCTGGCGCGGCCAGGTACGGGTACGGGTAGGACGTGAGTCACTGTTTGTCACTCATTTCGGGTAGGGTACTGGTACGGGTAGGGAACGGGTACCCGTACCCGGCCGGGTACGGTTACGGGTAGCCGTTTGCAACCCTGGTGCGGCCGGGTACGGGTACGGGTAGGCCGTGAGTCACTGGTGAGTAGCTGTTTGTCACTCATTTCGGGTAGGGTACAGGTACGGGTAGGGAACGGGTAGCCGTTTGCAACCCTGGTGCGGCCGGGTACGGGTAAGGAATCAAAACCCGTTTGCGACCTCTGGTATACATGCAAGATATAAATATATGTAACAGAAAAATATCTAATTTCTAAAAGAAAACGAAGTAACCTTCTTATCGCAGACGAGCAGGATCTCTTTGAATCGCGCGGCCTGTCCTCAAGTGTGAATTTAAAACAATTTAAGTGAGGATTTGTATTAACGCCGGAGCGATTTCATCGGTTTTTTTATGCATTGTAATTCTCTCCTCTGTATTGATTCGAACCGTCCCTCGGCTCTTAACTTCAAACCCACCAAAAATTGCAAACCCATGTCCTCGTTTGAACCCCCTGAAGAGTTGTTGCCTTGTCACAACTCCTGCAGGCTCCAGTTTACCGTTAATCCCGTAACCCTTTCTGGGTTTCTAACACTTTTAATTTTATTTTTTAAAGTTGCTGCTCAATGTCAACGACCTGTTTCGACGAATATCTCGGACAGTTGAACGACTGACATTCAAGTTTGAATCGGGTGGGAAGACATGTGTGTGGGTGCATCTTCTTGGTTCTTTCGGTAAAGTCACGTAGAAGGGAAGTAATAAAATAATTAAAATAAAACATAATAAAATAATTCTCACGACGTTTCGGCTACAACGCAAGCAGCCGTCTTCAGGTGAAGAATGAGACACTGCCAAGCTAGGAGCTTATATATAAGCTGGGTTGGAGGTGGAAGGAGAGAGCCTTAACAAAAAGAATGTGCATATCAAGAGGAATTTAGCATATTCATGGAAAATGCGTAGGAGGTGGGCGGGGGGGGTTTCAAAGTCATATTATGCCCATGCATTATGCAGGATCAGCAGCACCAAAGGGAGGGTGCAGGGAGTAGCATTAACAAAGGAAAGGAATGTTAATAGTATGTAGCTGCAGTTACTAAACAACCACGTAGAAAACTAAAGTTTGAACTACATAAAAAACTAAAGTATAAACTGCATAGCATCATCAGTATACTTACTATACTCTAAAATAAGCTGAGTTACTAACAGTAAGTAATACATTACAATTCTACGTCGTAAAAATTATATAATATGCTTCCATATAAACTTTATTCTCTTACATCACACGAGTATACACCGTACTATATACTGCCATAGACAAACCCAACATCAAATGATATACTGTATTGCTATAAACCACCCTATACCTTATACATTTTAATATAACACTATGTATTATTCTACCCACCCTAATGTGTATCACACTGCTATATATTTACTATACAATTACGATACTATATATTACTTTTTACATTGTATTAAGCATATAAATGTTATACTATTTGTTATTATACACTGTACCATTGACCGTCGTGTCAATGGGTGAGTCGTGGGGGGAAACTTGCAGCGGAGCAAAGAATCCATTCCCTGCGGAGAATACAATGCCAGTGAGTGGAACGCGGTCTGAAAGTCACCGTAAACGTGAACACAATCAGTTAAGATCCGAAATGGTTTATTACGTCCTTCCAATGATTGCTAAGCCAGAATCCATCTTCTCAGTTGAAATTGTCTCTGTGTTTGTATATGTGGATCGCCTCATGAACGAATCTCTCATGATAGCCAGATGGCTTGCAGAGAACCTCTGATTTGGAGAAGTCAATGTCATGTGAGCCCTCTGAGTTGTAACAGTGATCTGCCATGGCTGAGGTGTTTGTCCTACCGTGTTTCAGGTCTGCTTTATGTTCACGGATGCGGTCCGAGACATGTCGTTTGGTTTCCCCAATGTAACTGCTACCACAGAGGCAACTTAGTTTGTAGACGCCAGGGTACTGTATGTCTGGAACCACATCTTTTACAGACGGGACCAGATCACGGATTTTATGTACTGTGTTGAATCGGACCTGGATCTTGTGTTTAATCAGGATTTTGGAGATCTTTTTTGTGACCCCAGCAATGTAGGGTAAGGTGATGGTCTTGAAAGGCTCCTCAACAGGATCCTTCTTGATGGTTGGAGTGATGGCTTTGCGGATTGTGTAGTCGGAGTAACCATTAGCCTTAAGAGCTTGGCGTACGTGTTTGAGTTCACTGTTAGTAACTCAGCTTATTTTAGAGTATAGTAAGTATACTGATGATGCTATGCAGTTTATACTTTAGTTTTTTATGTAGTTTATACTTTAGTTCTCTACGTGGTTGTTTAGTAACTGCAGCTACATACTATTAACATTCGTTTCCTTTGTTAATGCTACTCCCTGCACCCTCCCTTTGGTGCTGCTGATCCTGCATAATGCATGGGCATAATATGACTTTGAAACCCCCCCGCCCACCTTCTACGCATTTCCCATGAATATGCTAAATTCCTCTTGATATGCACATTCTTTTTGTTAAGGCTCTCTCCTTCCACCTCCAACCCAGCTTATATATAAGCTCCGAGCTTGGCAGTGTCTCATTCTTCACCTGAAGACGGCTGCTTGCGTTGTAACCGAAACGTCATGAGAATTATTTTATTATGTTTTATTTTTATTATTTTATTACTTCCCTTCTACGTGACTTTACCGAAAGAACCAAGAAGATGAATCCCTGCAGTCACGAAAGCTTTAAATCGAAATGTATGTGTGTGGGTGATTAACTTAACTATTTTTACTTGACCAGGCAAAGCCCACTTAGCAATGTACATGATAAGCCTGCTTCGTTGAGCTATCATTTGTGGCCAGGTCGCTTCTGAACAAGGGCTATATATTTCAGTGGCCCACACCTGGTAAAAAATAATGTTTTATTTCCCACTACTGTGAAACTACTGCAGACTTTACTTATCTGTGAAAGATAAGGGCGCCTTCGCCAGAGCCCTTGTGCAATAAGACCGACGTGAATACCGGATGTGCTGGCTGATGTTGTGATTTGATTTCGCAGGACCTGGAGTCATTTTTCCTCTCCTACGGGATTGGCGTGAGTAGCGCAGTTCCATACACAACCGTCCGTTTTTGACACAGAGTCGATGTAAACGCGCGACCGTGAACGTCACGCACGCTCCGAACTCGGATATAGATTGTCTTTGCTGGGTGGTATAGCGTATGCCTGTGATCCAGTGCTGTGGGTAGGCAAGAGTTGGTGGATCACGAAGCTCGTGGTTGCTAAGAGAGGGTCACTAGCTGTGCCTACAAGACACAGCCATTGGCCAATCGTGTCTGAAACAGTCCTAGGCCTATCCTGGGTGAGACGCAGATTATAAACATCAGCATTGGGGGAGACACAGGTGGCTGGACGTGCTGCTGATTACACCGGTAGGGGGCCTTAATAGGTGCTCACTAACAGCACTGGCCGTGAAGCTAACCATGGCCTCTTTTTCCTTGTGTTCTTTACGTGCGTGTATTCTGTGTTCACCAGATGAAGTCTTTAAAGGAGACTCTGGAAAGGGGCGTCATCGATACAGGGGATAAACGCCCAGGAGATGTGGGCCCCCGTGGGGAAAAGGGCGACCGAGGGGAGCGAGGGGAACTGGGGCTTCGTGGCCCTCCGGGTCCAGAGGTGAGAGTTGAACTCCGGTTCATTTAACACAACCGGACAGCCAAAAGCATCAACGGTCGTCATTTGTACCAGGTAGGCGAGGACATCACCGCGGGGGTTGTTCAAGGCTCAGTGCACTTTGAGGGCTCGCTGAAAGGAGATCACGGGACAGCCCCAGGTGTTGTGGGTTCCCTGATTATGATGACTGGCAGATGCAAGCGACCTGTGCTTCCCCACTGTGCCACGTCACTGTGATTTGTCCACCCGGCGCTCCGCTCGCTGTCGTGAGTGACAGGTCTGCAAACACACACACACGTGTTTGACAAACGTCACCTGGTGTCGGGGTGACCTGACTTTCAAGCGGCGTTCCAGATAATGTTTCATTTTGTCGAGCAAATCTGCCCTTCGGTTTTTGACACGACCACACCGAGTACTTTTCAGGGCCTTGAAGTGGTGCAAGTGACGAGCCGTAAGCACTGCTCAACTCATCCTTACCAGGGCTGGTCAGCCGAGACCTCCACAATGGTGGAGGAATGACCGAGCGAGGTTCACGGGAACAGTAAATGGTGGTGGTAGTTGCGATAGAAGAGTGATAAGGAAGTGACCGACCGCCCAGTAAGCGAGTGACGGGAGTGAATCAGCGAGTGCCGAATCTTCAATCAACTCGACCGCTTATGTTGAATTATTAATTGTAATTGTGCGGTGCGTGCGTGTGTGTGCGGTGTGTGCGGTGTGTGCGTGTCTGCTCCTTTCCTTGGGGCAGGGCCCGGTGGGTTTGCCCGGGGAGCATGGCTTGAAGGGCAGCCGTGGGGAAGGAGGTTTACCGGGACCCCCCGGGCCTCCCGGCTCCGTGCTCACGGAGCAAGGGCCCCAGGGCCCGGCCGGGTTTCCTGGAGAACCCGGGAAACCGGGCACGTACGGCACTCCCGGAAATCCCGGCTTTCCGGGAGAAAAGGGAAACCCAGGCAGCAAGGTACGGCACAGATCCACAGATGGGACGCTAGCACTGCCAATGTCATCACGCGGCGCGCGATGGGAAAGGGGAAAAATCAGTGTGGCCAGATGTGATGAAGTAACACGTGGACCTTAGCCACAACCGTTAGTCGTCTTCCTAATGATTTTTTACACAACCCATCATCGGCCGCGCAGGCTTCTGGCACAGAGTTTTTCTTGTTTTGAGACCACTTTTTGAGATGCACTCCCAGAAGGCCGTGTCAAAAATGACTTCAGCGTTTTTACATTGCAAGACAAATATGGGAATGAAGCACTGATTACGTCATTATTAACGTTCTCCACGACGACGCTGAACGATGTTTTTTGTAATAACGCCTGTTAAAATACCGTGATCTGATCATTCACCCTTTGTCGCTGCACCACTCCTCCTGTAGCAAGCCGCCGATTTTCTCTTCTTGCGCACAATGGCAGCAATGCGTTCAGGAGCTAAGTGCCTATGTCGAGGCTCTGCTAGCCACAACGAGAGGGCTTCATCAGAGAGAGAGGCAGAGAGTTTGTATAGTTTTGCTATCCCCCCCCTTCCATTAAAGGAGCGCAGACCACAATGGTTTACGATGTGGTCCTGAAGCCAGTGTAGTCTGTAGATGGGGAATAACAAAAAATCAAGCCATAGGACGACTTATTGTCGTGCAAACTAAATTGAGCGCTCGGCAAGAGTCCGCTTGCAAAATTATAATCAGCCCGTGAGCGAGTTTTGTGTGAGCAAGGTTACACGTTCTCACCATTCCCCTTTCTGTGTTCCGCTGTTCGGTGCTGATTTTCAACACGCCCGCGCGAAGCGAATGGCTTTTGTCGTGAGGTCGTTACATCGCCGCTCCGAGAAGCCAGAAACAACAACTGTTCACGTTTGCGCTGTTGTTGTGTCGTTGTGTTCATCCGGCGCCAGGGAGAAGCCGGTGACAGAGGAGAGCGAGGAGACACGGTGAGTTTACCACAAAGAGCTTTACGCCGCTCTTGAACGTATTGCGGCATGCGCACTCTCTTAATTATCCGTGCGGTATAATGCACTGTGGCGATTTGTAGTGTGGGTAGGTGGGGGGGAGGAAGAGACAATTTGAGTGCAGTGGTAAACAATGAATATGCACTCGTGAAGTCGGGTCTGTGGATCACGCAGAGTGCACCGTGTGCTACGAGGAGGCTCACGATGCACCGGTATGTCACGTGTCCAGGAACTTGCTGATCTGACACCGACACATGAACACTCATGCACACAAATATAAACGCAAATATACACACAGATACACACACAAATATACACACAAATACAAAGATCCCCACCCCATAGCCTTTACAGACTGTTGGGGTTAGTGCTGTAAGTGAGAACCTACGAAGGCTGGCACGGCACACGCAGAGGGTGGGTGGCCAACGCCTCGCACGACCGCCTTTGTCTCCCCAGTGGGGATGTTTACACACTGCACCAGGTACTCATTTGAGGCTGAGTCGACCTTGGGGAGGAGGTTCAGGACTGGTTTAGGTAATTGTCACTGGTGTTGGCTGTGAGCAGAAATGAACCCGGGTTGCCAGGTTCAAAGCGTGGTGTGCTAACCGCTGCACCACCGGTCCCCGCTTTCACAAAAACGCACGTACATGCAAGTTGAACACGTGCAGTCGGCTTTCGTGCCCAACATTACAATTCATAATTGATTTTCGGTCGAGGTCACGTGAGTGAACTCTGCGTCGAACACCCTCCCAGCTTCGAGAGACCACAAATCGGCGCACTTGCGAAAATGTCAACGCTTGAGGTACGAAACAAGGTTTGAAAATGAAAAAAAAAACATGCAAGACAAATACAATTAAGTGCGAACAGATTGCAGCGAGTCAAGCCACTGTGTCCAAGTGAGTTTTACCAAAATTAATTACCGCTCTGTGGGAAGCCAGCGGTTTGTCATCTTGAAGAGAGACTGACTTCTGCCGCGGGCCCCCCCCCCCCCGCCCGCCCGGCTCCACTAAACGGAAGAGAGTAATTCGCTAGGCCTCACTCGCCATTTTTGAATAAAAACGTGCAGCACCCCCCCCCCCCCCCCCCCCCCGTTGAACTTGAGAGTGACGTAAACGAGCGGCCCGGCGACAGATGTCCTTCCACGGGCGGCGAGCCGCCGTTACGTAAAAGCCGACGGTCATTATTCAAACCTCCCCCCCCCAAATCCTTGTCTGGGAACCAAAAATAAAGAAAACATGAAACACCACCGCCCCGGCCCTGCAGAGAAATATGGATGATCCGGGCTGCATTAAGAATGCATGCGAGCCCTCTTAAGCCATCGCTCACCGCCTGCTGCTTACTAATGGACACAGCGGTTCACCCCTTTCCATTTGTATCGCAAGGCAGTTTGCAGACACTGCATAAAACGCCATTGCCCTGTTGTTCGCGGCATAGCATGCCATCAAATCGTTCAATTAGTTACAACGGACAACCATGCATCTCTTTTTTACCATCTCTGCGGGGCAATATGCTGCTGGGTCTCGGCGCACAGATACGTGCGCGAATGTTGGGGAATTTCCTCGCATCGTTGTGGGATTGTCGGAATCGTGGTATCGCAGGTGGCTTTCTATGGGGGTAATTTGTCAAAGCGTGCACCAAATTTAAAGACGAAAATATATAAATGACGGGCAGTTTTCTCAGTTGGGCCAATAATCGCTCCCTCACGGCTAGACTCATGGTCCACCTGCAGGCCGTCGATGAGCGATCTTGTGCCACGCAGGGGCAGCTGCCATTGGGGAGTCCCCCAAAGGTAAAAAAGCTGAACTCTTGAGATATGTTGTTACGGCTATGAGCCCAATGGAAGCTCAAGTATTTGTTGAATCGGGCGTGGATTCGTTTAAACGTTTAATGGTTCTCTTCAGGGTGGTTGACTACAGTATCTGCACACTCCCAGAGAGTTAAAATTTCCCATTTGTGCATCATCATCATCAAGCATCATCAAGTACCCACATCTGCTGCTGCCATGCTTTGTAGTCATGTGGTGCAGGGTTGTGGCCCCATAAGCATCCTGGGAGATCACAGCCGGGGAACTTCTGCATCGGCTCTCTCACGAGGAGGTGTTTTGTCTGTAACTTCTTGCGAACTCCATTCGGCTTTTGTAACACCGCCTTCAATGATTGCGGCGTCTGAGATTAATATAACTTCGCAAATAACCGCCTGTCAGCTTCCTCATGTCTTCTGCTTGCATTGGCTGCCCCGCCGTATTTGCATTGTACCATGCTGCTGGTGAAATGAGCTCCCCTTTGAATTCTTTTTGGAATAATTTCCAAAATTGTATGAAAGATGTAAAATTCTATTGAGTAAGTAAATTAGGCAGAAAATGTCAATTTCATAATACTGACATCGCATTATCTGGTACCCTCCAACCTATACGAAGCAGCATGTGTATGTTAATGTATAGATTGTGGACTAGGGCACTGCGTAGCGATTGGGATGTGTGTGATTTATAATTCGGTTTTGGCAACAGCAATAACATTCATCAAACATGAAAGTCTGCAGAGGGTCAGTTTTTTTATCTCGGAAATTAATGTTTAAAGTGGTTTGTGCTTTTCGCAAGCTTATATCAGCCCTGATTAGAGATTATTGCCTTGGGACAAATTAATGGAATTATGTAAATTAGGGTGTGATGCATTGTGGTCCAATAATATTACGAAGCATTAACATCTGTTACGGTGCAGCTTGCCTACACCACTGTGACTCTTAGCATGGGAAGGCGAGGTGGTGGTGGTGGTGGTGGTGGCTCACGCCTGTAATGCAGCACTGTGGAGGCAGCAACGAGGGTTCGTGGATCACCGCTCCCTTCCTGTGGGGAATCGAGGATCCGTAACCCTGGTTGTGCCATCGCGAGGGGCTGCAGCAAAAATGTGGACTCCACCTGTTCCTTCGATATGGAATAGAGCGTTTCACCCAGGCATGCGTGGTCTCTTGGTGTTTTGGTTTCCTCCCAGATGTAAACACTATTAATTGGTCAATAACCCCTCAATATATAGAGAATCACAGCTTGGGCAATTGTTTGTGCCGGCTCACCGCATCAACTAAAAACTAAAACTCACAGCCATTGCCATCTTCTAAACTATTAAAAATATATATACATTACCAGTAGCGACTTGGCAACAAATGATAGCTCAACGAAGTGGCTTACTACGTGGACATTTATAGCAGCCAAATACTCGAAACACACATTTATAAATGTGTGGGGAGGGGATCAGAGGACCCGGAGGAAAATCCATGCAATCACGGGGAGAACATGTAGTGCTGAAATTTACGCGGACAACTTCCTCCTTTTCTGTCGTCACTTTATTTTATCCAACACAGCACATTTCGCCACCATTCTCCAGCGCGTTCTCCGCTCGCTGGCCACACTCCACCAGCCTCGCTCGCTCCGATCCTCCCTCTCTCCGTCTCTCCCGACTCTCCTCTCTGCTTCTCCGTCCCACTCCAGCCGTCGCTCTCTCTCAGCTTCTCCGTTTCACTCCGACTGTCTCTCTCGTTCAGCTTCTACGTCTCTACTGCTACCCTATACCTCTTCTATCCCACTGCTACTCTACACTTCTTCTTCTACTCCACTGCTACTCTACGCTTCTTCTTCTGCTCCGACCGACTCTGTCCAGTGCCCAGCACAACTCCCCGTCTCACTCTGACGCTCCCCTATTTATCCCCCTCCTCATTAATTTCCAATTAATTAACCAGCCCCCCCCCCCCCGCGCCCGCGGCCCCCGCCGCCACCTGCTCCCAACCCAGACTTACTGGCGCCACCTTGGCCTTGACAACAACAACCGGCCAATCACGGCCCTGCATCCCATAATTGCCTAACGGGCCGTCTCCGTCTCCTCCATTGTCCCCCAGCAACACCAGCCTGTCCCGGTACGACCCCACTGTTCCCAGCCCACACGTGTTTACATTTACCCCCCTTGGCGAGCGTTAAACCACTACAAACATGCAAACGCCAGATACGCAGGGGTCAGGGTCGGGATTGAACCCACACAACCTCATGCATACCAGGCGAGGTAGTTAACATCTCACCACATTGGCACCCCATGGCTGCTGGCTGGTTCCTCCTCGTGCCTCCAGGTCGTTCTCTCTCTGTGCGAGAGCGAGCGATCACTGTGCGGCGTTACAAGTTGAAATCGTTATTGTCATTGTACCATAGTTTTACGCCAATACCATACAATGAATTGAACGTACAGCACATATCCAGCCGGACGGCGCTTTGGTTAGAGTGCTTGATGCGCGGTCGCAAGGTTCACGAGTTAGAATTCAGATTGGGGGGCCAACCGGGACAACAATCATTGTCTCCAGTTTTGAAGATGTGTGTACGCGCGTCAATGCGCATTTGCCGTGTACGGTTTATTCCATTACCTTGGACACCTGTGCAAACAAAGTGTTCCATATCAAGGGGTTTCCAGATTAAATGTTGTAATGAATATGATCGAAAAAGATAATGTCATGGTTGGTCAAATGAGCACCACTTTTTTGCATCGCCATGAATGGTTGTTCTGTGTACATAAGCACTTTGCCCTGCCACGGTAATGTGGAATTTCAACGACTGGGCCACTGGCTGAGAGTAGTGCCACTCCATTACTCACTCTGACTTTGAATTTCGAGAGTAATTTTGTAATCAGATTACCTTACTTTGAAAATTAAAACCATCAAGAAATTAGTAATTGTTTGGATTAGCTTTCAAGTATAACTCGACCGACAGTGTCATCCATTCATATATAAAGCACAGATGCGTTTAGCAGCTCTTAACAGGCTCTCATTTTGTCGGAACTCGAGGGTAAAAGGCACAAAATACCCCCACTTCGTCAGTACTCATCACAGTACGAACACAGCACCGGTGTAGCGTAATGAGTCATCTTGCATTTATGATTATTTTGTTAGGATGGGGAGGGGAGCTTATGCCAGACTAAATTAAAACGGTAAATTATATTAGCCAGCGTGCTGGCGGATTTTCACAGGGACGTCGGTTTTAAAAGCTCACACGCACAGGTGCACACACACACGTGGGTACACGCTGTCTAATGAACATATGATTCATATAAGGAACACTGCAAGGGTACGTAATGCCCCTTTATGTGTTTCTCAATTACTTGTTCTTTCAACTGATAAAAAATAAATATATGTGTATTGTGCTATCGGCATCATGTTATGAGATGAAAAACGTATTCATTCGACCCGAATTAGAATTCACAACCTTTTGTTCGTAAGAGCCACGTGTCTATTTACCAGAGCGGCAGTGGCTCTAACGCCGTGTAATGTAAGTCAGAGATGATGGCACAATTGGGATGGGGAAAAAAAAATTAAGCCAAAGCTCTTACTGGTTGATGAATGCTCCTAGCACCGAGCCGTTGTGTAACATCACTCTTTTTTTCCAGTAAATTAATCAGGTTTCTTTCCGTCTCAACTTTTATACACGTCGTTCTTTAATTGCGTAATGTTTAATCACAGTTTCGTTTGTACTTTCATTAAAATTGATGTCATTTTTCCGTGTCACGTCCTTCCTTCAGCGTAGACAAGCGCGCAGTCACACTCAAAAATCAGCATTTTTGGATTGACCACTGCTGACGATGACGATGACTGTGTAGTTGATGGTAGAGGATCTAGGATGGGCCCCCGTGCACTTTCATCACAGTGGCCATGTGAGAACGCGGTGATAGAATGATAAACATGTATGGCAGTAGATTTGCATTGAACAATGAGACATCAGAGTGTATTCACAGCCCCTTTTGTCCATCCACTGCTGGATGAGGGCTTCCCGATGCCGTGCGATAGCTGTGCCACCACATCTTCAATGCGGGTTGATGACAGTGGGGAGCATAGAAGCTGGAGTATAGTACAGTACAACAGTGGTTGTTCCTGCCATAAGTTGACCAGAGCGCAGCCCCGTAAGAGTCTGCGACAGCCTGTTTTGTGCACGGCGTTCGCCCGTCCAAGCACTGTCCAGGCTCCGTACTGCTTAGCTTCTGACGTGTGATGAGATTGGGCGTACTGTGGGTGAATTGTTTGCTATACTTACTGCGCATGTTTATAAAAAAAAAAAGTAATGACGACTAATGTGTTACTCGTGCCACATCTGTTGCAGGGGAGATCTGGTCCAGACGGAGCCTCTGGTCCTCCTGGGCCTCCCGGTCCTCCAGGAATACCGGTACACTGACCCACACACACAACAAAAAACAAAGATGCCCCATACAGCCTTCACAGACTGTTGGGGCAAGTGCTATTAGCGAGCACCTATGAAGGCCGGCACGGCACACGAGGGTGTGGGCAGCCAGCACCACGCCCGACCACCTTTGTCTCCCGAGTGGCGATGTTTGCACACCACACCAGGTACTCATATGAGGTTGAGTCGACCTAGGGGAGGCCCAGGACCGGCTCAGACAATCGTCGCCGTTGTTGGCCGTGAGCGGGAATCGAACTCGGGTCGCCGGGCTCGTAGCGCGGTGCGCTAACCGCGACACCACCACTCCCTACTGAGACACACGCACTCACCCACGGTTACATCATGCGTACGTCAATCGGCAGGTTTGCTTTGTGTTCGCTTGTTGGCCGCGTGCATTCTGAATCCACGTCTCTGCCCAGTGTCTTTGACAGTAACTTGTTAATCTCCGCGGGCGCTCGAAGGCCCTGCTACCATCACTTGCACACAGCGCCAACCGTGTGGCACCCACGCACCCGCGTGGACTACCCCAACAGTGCCACTTCCCACCGCCTTAAAGCCCCCGGGGTGCTGTGAATGGCGTGAAAGGGAGTGCCAAAGCAGGCGTGCGGACCTAGCATGAACAATTTTCAACGCTACGCCCACCACATCGCCAATTTATAACTGCAGTGCTTGCCACAGCACCGTCCTGTAATTATCGGCCGGATGCAATTATTGTTTTTTCTTTCTCCGAATTGTGCCGTTGACGTCGCAAAATCCACATCTCAAGTCCCTCCTGCACGACTCGTAGGTAGCCGCATTGTGGGTCGGTGTTCTTCTTGCGATCGCGGTCAGAGGACGATATCCAAATCAAACCAAGTTCAAACGAAACTTGCTTTTTATTTTATTTTACCAGGCTAAGCAAACTGGAGCAACCTGGCCACAAATGATAGCCAGGGCCGGATGAAGATTTTGTAGGCCCCTGGACTACAGGCACTGTGAGGCCCCCAGTAATATTTTCAAAAGGAAAACAAAGTTAAAGAAAAATACAATTTGTTTTTACACGGCTAACAACAAATAAAATTCAGCAATTCACGAACGAAATAACTTTTCACTTCATCTCTGGAGGCCCCCTCCAGCTGGCGGAGGCTCCTGGGCTTGCAGCCCCTAAAGCCCCGCGCCTGAATCCGGCTCTGATGATAGCTCGTCATCATCGAAGTGGCTGACACCATCATCATCATCACACGTGGGAATTAATAGTTGCAGCCCAATAATCTTAAGCGCATGTTGTTTGTAAAAGTCGAGGAGGGACAAAACCGGAGGAACCCCGAGAACAATCCTCACGACCAACACGGGGAGCGAGAATATGCAGATTCCAGATATACAATAGGGGTCCGGGGTTGAACGCACAACCTGCTGTGTGCCAGGCGAGGGAGGCGACATCTCCTCGCCACTCAACCGTCACATCATCGAGATGAAACTCGGCCTCTTTGAATTCCACCTTCTCTGGGCAGACCTCGATGATATGGATGACTGTTTGTTGGGCAGTACACCCTTGTAATTTTCTGCAAAGCGCGTTCAGCACAAGGCAATCAAAATGTAAGTGTTTCGTTTTTAGAGCTGAAGTAATACAAATTCATTGGGAAAAAATCTAATATTTCAGTCACGAGGAACTCATTGCTGGTTACATTTGAGAACCCAGCTTTGATTACAGGTGGCTGAAACATGAATTCAAATTTAAGGACCTCAATATAATACTGAAAGAAATTAAGCCGACGTTATCACTCCTTCACGTATCTTTCCCTCGACACATCCCATCAGACACGCAGCCTCACGGGAGTGCATAATTTCAGCAGGATTGGCTTCACGCAAACAGTTTCACATTACCATCGTCTCAATGAGCCGGCTCTTTTTAATTTTTCTTATTTCAACATTGGCGTCACTGCACTCCGACACCGCTCTTAGCCTCCCGAGCCATACGGCTGCGTCGTGCCAAACGTGAACCCGCTGAATCATTCATTCATGGGAATTTGCCACACAAGACTGTTTGCAACTCACACATATCGATGTTATGCTAATTGAACGTGGCAGTTTAATAGGGGAAGGTGGGTATGATGTTAAAGCGAGACAGTATCGTGTGTATGTCGTGCTTACGGTCCGCGCGTGTGCTTGTGTGTACGATGCGCAAGTAGGGAGCTGGTGGTACAGTGGTTAGCACGCTGCATTTTACAAAACCCTGGCCACCCGAGTTGGATTCCCACTCACAGCCAACTTTGGCGACGATTATCTGAACCGGTCCTGGGCCTCGCCGAGAGTCAACTCGGCCTAAAATGAGTACCTGGTGCGGTGTGTAAACATCGCCGCTAGGGATACAACGGCGGTCGCCGCATGGTGCTGGCCACCCACCCCCTCGTGCGCCGGTGCCGACCTCCATAGGTGCTCACGAACAGTACTTGCCCCAAGAGCCTGTTAAGGCTATACGGTGAATCTGTTTTCTTTTGTATCGTGTGCACAGGCCCCGGAAGGCTCTGGGTTGCTCCCATACCCAGGGGAGAGTGGCTTCATGGGTCCTCAAGGGCCAAAGGCAAGTGTCTCCTTGACTACACAAGCCCCCCCACCCACTCATTCATGATGAAGGTTTTTTGGGTTAGATTGCGTTGATATGAATGTGTCATTGACCCGCCGCTACCTGGCACAGCCAACCGGGAAGGTTTTTCACGTAAACACAACGTGCAAATTAAATTTCGATTTAAAGCTTTCGTGACTGCAGGGATTCATCTTCTTGGTTCTTTCGGTAAAGTCACGTAGAAGGGAAATAATAAAATAATAAAAATAAAACATAATAAAATAATTATCACGACGTTTCGGCCACAACGCAAGCAGCCGTCCTCAGGTGAACAACAGGGCTGTCGGAAAGACAGTGTTTCAGACGAAACGTCGTGAGAATTATTTTATTATGTTTTCTTTTTATTCTTTTATTATTTCCCTTCTATGTGACTTACCGAAAGAACCAAGAAGAACGTGCAAGTTAGTTACTACTTCAGCCCACCGGTGTGTTGGAAACGAAATCCACAACATTTACAATTTGAGTACACCGTTTCGCTGGTAATTGCATCCAGCATTATCAGGCGATTTTGCCAGAATTGTCACAGAAGCCGACCTGTTTATTCAGTCGTTCATTCTCCAAGTCAGTCATTCATTCATTTGGTCATTCACACATTCAGTCATTAATTCATTCATCCGACCAACGATTCATTAATTGTGTCCATTCGTTTGGAAATTCATTCGTGTAATATCTCTAGTTTGTTTCAAATCAATGGCTCCTTTCTCATAACCATTCTGCATATGTAGGCATTTAAGTGTGTGTTTGTTTGCTATGTGTTGAATTGCCATTCTATGTGTGCTAGCTGTGCAATAAATGCGCGCGTACTGAACCTCCGTGTGTGTGTGTGGGAGGCGTGCGTATGGGGAGCGGTGGTGCGGTGGTTAGCGCGCTGCGCTTCAAACCTGGTGACCCGAGTGATGATTATATCAACTAGTCCTGGGCCTCCCCTAGGTTAGCTCAGCCTCAAATGACTACCCAGTGCATTGTGTAATTGTCGCCACTAAGGAGACAAAGGCGGCCGTGCCGGCCTTCATAAGTACTCTCTAACAGCACTTGCCCCAACAGTGTGTTCAAATCTATTCAGGGGATCTTTTTCTTTTTTGGCTTGTGTATGGTGTACATGCAGTGGCATAGTTATCCAGAGTGTAGAGGTGTAATTGTGTATGGGCGCGGATGGCTAACAAACACAAGGGGCGTGGTTAGGGCCGTACACAGAGGAGGTGCTCACACCGACGTCCGCACCTGCATCCCCCACGGGCCCCTCCCGGGGGCCGAGTGCTATAAAAGGTGGTGAGCCGGAGGGCTCGAGGTCGAGTATCAGCTTAAACCAGCGAAGACTGAAGACCAGCTAGAATAGGCCCCGGAGCTCCCCTGGCTCGCTGTCCTTGTCAGGGCCGACCAGGGCAAGCCGGTGGCGTGGCCCCGAGAGCCCAGACTGACGTTCTTATAAGAGCCGGTCTGGAGACTCAGGGTGCCGGGATCCCAGCTTGACCAGGGCTGGGATAGGTAGCCTCCCCTAGCTCCGTAGTGGAGGACTTGGGCTTAGGTTAGCGGGGTTAGATGTTGTGTCTCCCTGTTAGCCGAGTGAAGGGGACGATACCCCCTTAAGTACTGTGTGTACCCGTTACTGTGCACAAGTTGGTGTTAATAAATAAGTGTGCCTCCGACCCCGTCGTCAAAGCCTCCTGAATACTTACTACAACAGTACAGGCAGTGCAACTGCATTGGGGCCCATGGGCCAGAGATAACCGTGTGAATCATCAGCCTGACAAGTGGATTGCAAGGATGTGGGTACAGCAGGCCTCTGCGGTTAAGTCGCACAGGTGACCCAGACAGATGCTCGAAATTTCGTGGCAAGACAGTATAAGAAAGTGTTCTTCACTCATTTTCAGAGGGGGTGCCACTTTTCGCCGATAAGACGTGATCAGTGGGAGGGCCGCCACACATTTGAAACCATTGGGGGTTTTCCCGCAGCACGATGACGATGACGATGGGGGATGTTGTCACGTGTTGTGTGTTGTCGGGTGGCCGCACTAAAGGCCACCATGGCCCGCCATTAGCCCACGGCCTTGCCATGAAGACCACTGGTATAAGCAATGCAAAGGGCCAGGTGAGCGTTGTAGATATGATTACGGTTGCGCTGGGTGGGACACGCGTGTGCAGGATGGCGAGGCGGCGGGCGGGGGGGGGGGGGCGGCGGGGAGGTTGTGAGGGCCGGCGACCAGCGGGAAGAGAAGACCTAAGAGCAGATGGTGGGAGACTGTTAGGTTGTTAGTTCAGCTCTCGCAGGTTGCATGTCTGCTGTCCAGCAGATGCGGGATTCGGCAGAGGGTAGAAAGCGTTGACGGGGAGTGTTGGGATTAATGGCTTTGGCGGTGACGTCCTCTTGACGTTGAGGTGAGTAGAGTTCCGTCCTTGTTATCGTTGTCATTATCGTTGTTGTTGTTGTTTGCGTGTGTGGTTTGTCTTTTAGGGAGACACGGGGCCGCCCGGATTGGTGGGATCGCAAGGCGACAAGGTGGCTCACGCGCACACGCCACGCAGAACGCTCCGCTTACAAACTCTCCTGGGATATTGCATGTGGCAATTTGTTTCCTTTTTGCATTGGCTGGCAAGGCTTATAGACTGAATGCCTCGTTTGACGATGCACGGATGACTTCCTGGGATGATGCAAATCCACACGTGGGATGATGTGTGCCCTCGTTCGCACGGAACTTGCCAGGTGATGTCATGAAGACGTCGATGGAGCACCTGGAAGCGGCCTTGCGGTCTGAAAAGCATGAGAGGCCAAACACATTATCGATCATCGCCGCCTATTTTTTAAGTGGCCTACTGACCATTGCCACACTTTGCACTCCTCTATCGACTTTTGTATTGGTTGTTGTTGTTGTAACTTTCTGATCCGCCCTTACTGGACATCTGTGAAAAATAGCTTCGTAACTTATCGGATTCCTCCCGGATAAAGACAGATTCTGATTCTGAAACTAATGCCCGTTTGCAGGCCATGCACTGAGTCACATAGTTCCCACAGGGAGAGCTGTCACTGGGGGTGCCCTTTCATAAGTTTGCATACCTCTCTCCACATGGTCGCGTGGAATTTTCTCAAGGTCCTTCCAGTTTTTCATCTCCACATTTAAAATCCACGTGCGTTTATAGTATTTGGCTGCACATGATAAGCCACTTCGTTGGGCTATCATTTGTGGCCAGGTCGCTTTTGAAAAATTAGCTATATAGCTCAGTCGACCCTGCCTGTTTAAAGAGTAAAAAGTTTTAGTTTTTAGTTCATGCGGTGAGCCGGCACCAACAATAGTTTAGTTTTTGTTTAAGTATAATAGCTCTGAGATTCCCCAGAATATGGGGCGCTCTATCAAATTCAAAACCTTTTCATCATTATCATTATTTACATACAGTAGGTGTAAGAGGGTATTTGGCCTACTCCTTCATGCTGCACAAAAGTCTTGAAAGAGGTGGGCGTACCCCTCGTCTACCCCACCACCACCACCACCACCACGCGCGACCTGCCGATTGACAAACTGTGGCGTACGTATTGGGGGTGGATTCAAGAATCTCGCTCAGTGCCTTCAACCGTCGCTCCGGCAGATAGAATCGACCCGTCGACCTCCGTGTTGCAAGTCCAGCATGGACGTTGACCGTTACACCCCCACCGACAGCGTCCCATTGGCTGTTGGTCGCCGTCACACACGTGACACCTGTGGACAAGGAGCTTTGTGGCTCGTGGGGTTCCTCCGGTACGAATGAATGTTCTGAAATTGCTCGCTCCGTTTGGTTTTCCTGCCAAAAACAGGGAGAGGTCGGGCAGAAGGGAGAGAAGGGAGACCGTGGCGAAAAGGGGGACAAGGGGAAAGATGGCGAGGAGGTAAGCGGAGTTGTGTTTGTGTTTTAGTCCCCTTTTACTGATCTGCGTTGATCGATTTTACATTCTTGGACAATTACGTACATGCACCGTCCTTTTGTCAGTCCACTGCTGGATGAGGACCTCCCCACAAACGTTGTGCGGGGTCGTGTGGGTCTATTGATGAGACTCCACCACGCTGGTCAGCGTGGGTTGGTGAACACAGGGAGCGTAGACGTTGAACATAGTATAGTACAACCCAAGTTATATTTTAACTAAGATAATCAATTCGCTGCACATGAGAACACGGTTGAACCACAGCTTCCTCAGGACACAAACGTGTGTGTATGTTTGTGTAGACTTACGCATGCATAAAAAAACAAAGATCCCCCGTATAGCCTGTAACAGACTATTGGGGCAAGTGCTGTTAGCAAGCACTTACGAAGGCTGGCACAGCACACGAGGGGGTGGGTGGCCAGCACCACCACCGCCTTTGTCTCCCTAGTGGCGATGTTTACACACCGCACCAGCTACTCATTTGAGGCTAAGTCGACCTAGGAGAGGCCCAAGACAGGTTCAGATATAATCATCACTGGTGCTGGCCGTGAGCGAGAATCGAACTCGGGTCACCACGTTTCGTAGTGCAGCGTGCTAACCGATACACTACCGCTCACGCATGAAGACACACACACACAGGCTTAAATGAGCACCTGGTTCAGTGTGTGATATCGGCACTGGGGAGAATAATTTAGCCAGGCATGATGCTGGACACACCGTCGCCATCAGGCGCCATGCGAGCCTTCAGAGGCGCTCACTAACAGCACATCTCCCTATGTTTCGAAAGGCTAAACAAAGCGTCTTTTATCTTCTTGGTTCTTTCGGTAAAGTCACGTAGAAGGAAAATAATAAAATAATAAAAATAAAACATAATAAAATAATTCTCACGACGTTTCGGCCACAACTCAAGCAGCCGTTTTCAGATGGAGAACAGGTCTGTCAAGTAGACAGAGTCTTTGCTTGCTTGCCAAGGGCCTTTTGAAAATGTATTAAACGTTATGATCGTGGCGTGCCCTTTGCTATTTTGCATGCGGTCCGACTTGCTCCCAGACATTAATTATCGAGATATCTTGTCTCTGTGTTGACTCGGTGCATGTCTGTCCATTTCTGTTCATCAACCAGGGAATTCCAGGTGACCCGGGGGAGGATGGGAAGGACGGCAAGCCTGTAAGTCAGCCGGAAGCGGCTCATTCTCATTTACTGCGCTCGTAATCCGGAACTTCCTGGGCTTTCCCCTCTCATCTCACTCTACTCCCCTCCCCTCCACGTGCTGTCTGCTCCAGCAACCAAAGATTTCTACCGAAGTACCCTGCCCCTCCCTCACCCGGTCAACCTTGGCTCAGTTAGAGGTCGCTCCTTCTCCTCTGCTGCCCCATTGTCTGGAACTCCCTTCCCCCAGCGATCCGTGCTGTAGACTTCCTGCGCATGTTCACAGTGGCGAGATGTTAACTACCTCATCTGGCGGAGGTCGTGGGTTCAATCATGACGATGACACCTTTATATTGGGAGTTTGCGTGTTCTCCCCGTGGTCGCATGGATTTTCTCCGGGTCCTTCCAGTTTTTCCCCTCCACATTTAGAATCAACGTGCGTTTTCAAGTATTTGGCTGCTGTACATTTCCACGTGATAAGCCACTTCGTTAAGCCATCATTTGTGGCCAGGTCACTTTTGTAAAAGAGCCGTAGAGCTCAGTGGACCTTACCTGGTCAAATAAAAAATAGTTTAATAGTTTTTTTTTCCCTTCTACGTGACTTTACCGAAAGAACCAAGAAGATGAATCCCTGCAGTCACGAAAGCTTTAAATCGAAGTTTATAAGTCCAGGTTCACAACCTTCCTCTTCTCCTCTGCCTCTTTCTTTCTCAACAACAAAAGTAAACACGTAGACGTGCCTTCCTTTTTCCCAGCATGCCCCACGTCCCACACTGCCCCATTCCGCAGCTGCGTCGAGACGCGGACCCCCAGGGCGCGCCGCGCACAACTCCGGACCGCGTGGCGTGCGTTGCGTCACCGCGTTCAAAATGTAATGTTGCTCCGCGGAAGCCGAAAAAAAAGGCCCAATTCCTGCGCTTTGGTCTTTGATAGGATGTTTGGGGGTGAGTGACGCGTGTCGCTCTGTCATACGTGCCCATGTTGGAGGAACCCGGTTATAGATCGAGGCATGCTCAGAAACAGGAGCGGGGGGGGGGGATAAAAAGATGTCTCGTATAATGTAATCGCAGAATGGTGTCGCATGTTTTCTGTCTCATGGGATCTCTGACCAGTTGGCAATGTGGTGAAAGTGCTCGGCTCACAATCCTAGCCTGGGGTTGACTTAACAAGGATGTCTCCTGGACCTCGCCATAGGAATGGTAAATTTTTCTGGCCGCTGGCTAGAATGGAAAGGAGACGTTTTGACGTTGATCCTTACGTCGTTCAAACGAATGAGAAGCAGCACTCATCTCCATTGATGGTGCTCATGCGCTTGTGTTAATTCCATAGTCCTATGGCAGGTGCTAGACTCCAGAGGTGGGACAAAGTCATTGTTATGCAAGTCCAAGTCGAGTCGCAAGTCATCAAATTCATGACTCGAGTCTGACTCGAGTCCAAGTCACATGACTCGAGTCCACATCTCATAGGTGGGACAAAGTCATTGTTATGCAAGTCCAAGTCGAGTCGCAAGTCATCAAATTCATGACTCGAGTCTGACTCGAGTCCAAGTCACATGACTCGAGTCCACACCTCTGCTAGACTCTGATATCGGACAATCCAACGGCCGCTTCCGGCAAAACGGTGCCGCTAATTTTATTGGCCCCCGAAGGAGGATGATGATGAGGGTGATGACAGAGATGGTTGATGCAGCTGCTACTGTTTCTGCTCAAGATGATGATGGTGATGATGTTGAGAATGGAAATGAAAACGTTGATTGATCAAAATGATGTGAAATTGGTGGTAATGGTGATGATGACAGTGGTGGAAAATTGTGATTATTGATGATGAAAATGATGGTGGCAGTGATGCCGATGAATCTTGCGGTGGCTGCTGCTCATGATGATGACGCTTACAGCGGCATTAAGATAACGATCAGTTTTAAGATGGTGATGAAAGTTGTCGTGTGATGATCATGATGAAGATGGGAAAGTCGTCACGGTGACGACAGTCGTCACGGTGACGACCGGCTGAGTCAACCCCTCCACCTATTTGTGAGTCGAAAGCTCGAACCACAGCACCACCCAAACTCCATTTTAAACGCGTGACTGTCGTGTGTAAACGAGCAACGTCGGGCGGACGTTGGCATGTGGTTGAAACCTTTCCGCTCAACGTTGGCCCGACGTTACGTGTTTACTGGGTTCCCACTCGTCGGCGCGCTTGCCGTACGTGCGTTCTCTTCCCTCTGTCAGTCGCTCGCTCTGTGACCTCCACCCCCTAAGCCTCCCAACCCACCTCACCCCTTACCTGTGCCGGTGACAACGTTCATATTTTCAGGGAGCGCGTGGCTTTCGAGGTCCCCCAGGTCTGAACGTAAGTGGCTGCAGGAAGAGCGGACGTGGAGGAGAGGCGACGCGCCGAGAACACACACCCGCACACACGCGCACACACACACGCGCACACGTACACACGCGCACACACACGCATGCGCACGTGCGTGCGTGCATGTGCATCAGCCCCCTATGTTCACAGGACTTTATCGAAATTGTTCGAGGAAATTACAATAACAGCAAAATTGGACAGAGGCAATTTGAATAGGTATACAATTAAGTGCACGTGCGTTGTACGTGTGCTTGTATATACGAGCAGTGGGGAGTAGTGACCAACCGCCACCGCAGTGATTTTTTGTTTTTTTTAATTCCCGCCACGCAACCGTTGTCACCTGGGTTCAATTCCCAGACTGCGATGATCCACGTTGCCAGTTGCCAATCGGTGTAAGAACCTGTCTTGGGGCGCGCCTAGGTTTAATCATCCCAAAATGAGTACCTGGTGTTGATTGTGTATCTAAAATGTGGCACCACGGTGGCTAGGATATGTTAACTTTCTCACCTGGTATACAGGAGGCCATGGGTTCCATGTCGACCCTTCGCCATTCCTCGAGTGAGCAGAGCGACACCGTGACATTTCTAATTCATACAGAGGTCACCAGAGGTCACCAGAGGTCACCAGAGGTCGCCAGATTCGAGAGGTCACCAGTTCAGTCTCCCAACACGGCAGTTGAAGCAACTGATCCTCATGGCGGTACCCTGGGGTAGCAAATAATACAAAATGGCAATTAAATATTTTATTTCTGGGACACTATTTTTTCCAGGGGTGTACTTAACTCCGCGACTGGGGTACCAATCAATCCGAAATCAGTGCCACTCCGCGATGTCGAAATGCAGTGAGGACGATTGCGCCGAAACCCTGAAGGCTCGCGGTACGCACCGTAGTGGTGCATCGTGTACAGCTCGTCGAGATGAGTCGATTGGCACATCGCCGACCATCAACAGACTAAGAATGACTGCAACACGGACATTATGCGAGAGCCAGAGTACTATCATACCCCGGGGTACCGCCATCAGGTTCAATTATATAATTTTTCATAAATTCCCCCCCACCCCACTGTGAGCCTCTGTCTATCCAGCAGTAGATAATGGTCACACCGTAGTTATTTGGTAGGTTCCGTGTGGTGGGGTCAAGTGTGGGTACTTCCGCTTCGACCAAGATGTCTTGCCAGTGTAGTAGAGTAGGCCAAATACCCTCTGGACGAGGCCCTTCTGACAGCAGGGGCGTGAGCGAGCAATTGCAGGACTGCACCTTTACTTTCGCCACCTTTACATTTTTTTTTTATAAACCGTCAATTTTTTAGAATTGGAATAAGTGAACATTTCAGCCAGCTTTCCAATTACAAAGTGTTCATAGTAAAATATTACATGGTAAACGTTTTAAAGCTGTGCTGTTAAAACATAAATTTAATGTTTATCAACGTTTTATTTTGGAACTTATCAGAGTTATAACGTTATTACAACAGATTAGAGGATTTAATATATATCCTGTGAATACCAGGGGGCTGATTCCTCAATTAACCCAAATAACTCGAATGTATTCCGTTACCCACAACCCCCCTTGCTGAATCTGTTTAATCTCTTCTGTCGGCAGAGCCTTGCAAGTTTTCTGCATAGAAAGATGCCGCCTGAATATTAACATCTTTCCTTCCTTTCAGCATCAACAGAATCCCCTCTTCACAATTTATATGATTTTTTTTATATATAAAAACACATTTTCTAATTATTTGATTTCGAAAAATGTTTTGTTAAGTAATCGCGATTTTAATTTCCTTACCTTTCTTGTTGTTAAATGCGTGACAATTTGGCGGCTGAACAAAATTTCTCCCCATGGGGGGGGGGGGGGGGGGTTATGCAGCGATTTGCACCGCTGAATCATTTTTGCCGTAATTGTCATAATTAAGAAATGGGAGAAAGGCAGTTAAAGCAATTTCACTTTGAACCGAGCAACGTGCACGGTTATTGTCCTCTGGGCCCTTCAATTTACGTACTCGCTGGAAATCCACACGCCGTGAGCTCCCACGGTAAATTAGCGAGCGGTATCTTAATCCGTTGAGAAAACGGGTACCTCTTTTGCGAGAGACATCCGAGTTTTAAGACCAAAATTTGATTTATTTAAACGCAAAAAATAACATCTGGCTACATTCAGGATTTTTCCATTTAAAGTTGCTCTCCTGCAAAAGCCTCACCGGGTAATTTTATTCAATTTTTTTTTTGTTTTTCTTTCCCCAGTTGCATCCCGGTTTAATGTCATGAGCCGAACAATCCAAATCGGGAAACTCACGAAGCAGCAGAACTCTTTGTGTCGTAGAATGGCCCACGGAAGCAGAGATGTCTTCGAGTGACCACTGTCCCACACAGTGCGTGGCAGCACTTTCCCACCTGCTCTTCCACACGAGAGAAATGTCCATCGCTTGGCGGTCAAACTGGCCCATTTATTTTCATTTCTGAAATGTTGCCACGTTTAAGTGCCGAACCAAATTTTTTATCCGATTTTTTTTATTACTATTGTGCAATCCCACTGAGACTTAAGAGCAATTTGCAGCACTGTTCTGTATAGGATGAATGGCCAAAATGCAATGGTCGTCACACGTCTGTGCCTTGTCTTGACTCCAAATGCAACACTGGACAGATGTGCTTAGACTGAGACCTCCTTTACCAGTGGCAAAATATAGCAGTAGGTTTTTTACCCTTTAAACTGGTACAAAAACTGACACCTTTATACAAGACATCATGTTTGCAATAACCACAACACAAGCAGTCAAAATGCACACAAAAAGAAACAACTCTGATAATGATAATGATATGCACTGTCCTTGAAGTTGATTGGTCAACACCCGAGACAGCTTTTCTTAGAGCCTAGTCTCCATTGGTACCAGTTTGCATTTTGACTGCTTGTGTTGTGGTTATTGCAAACATGATGCCTTGTATAAAGGTGTCAGTTTTTGTACCAGTTTAAAGGGTAAAAACCTACTACTAGATGTGCTCAGAGTTCTCACAATGGCCAAGTCCAACACAGCCGACAGAACTCTGTTTGAATTCTGGTTTCAGCAGCCCGTGAACAGCGAGCTGGTAATCTTGGCGTTGTAAAAAGAAAAACTATTTCAGTTTGCCGTATAATTTGGCATTTTGCGGGGAACTCATATTGAAGGTGTTGCCGTTTCTTGTCTTTGGGTGACTTCAGAGGTATGTCCGAGACAAATAAAGTATACATTCGTGAAGCTAATGGTGGCCCTGAAGTGCAACACTTCATGAATGGCTTTCCGCTTGCTGTGAGATTTCCCAATGGATTATTTTGGCTCACGACATGACACCAATAGCAACTTTTGGGATATGATTTTAAGCCATGAAATGTGCATCTTACGAACGTTTTAGGGGAAAAATCGAATGGCCGATAAATTTGACAAATACATACCGAAGACGGCATCGTCGTCGTCATGGTAACCGTTAAAGAAAGGTGGGCTTGGGCAGGGATGAAGGCCATTGGACGAGACTCGAGATTGAATGTCGCCTAAAGGAGGAACACCGTGGAGACAGAAGCGATGAGATCGAGAGTTCCTGTGTAGAATCGAGACGGATTGTGGCATCGCAGAACGATATAACGGATGGCGATACCATAAGGGGGAGGCCTTCATCCAGCTGAGAGAAAGACAGTATGGAAAATGTTGAACTTCTTTCGCACCGTGCGTAGCCAACCGTGCTAATCGCAGGAGCGGTCGAAGGACAACAAACTAAACGCACAAAAATAAATTCGTTTTCAATTCAGGAATGAGTATTTAGTCAGTGGCCGATTTGCAGCATAAATGCCTGTCACAAACATGCCTTCCCTTTTTTAGATCTCTCTTGCAAAAGACTATTTCCCTCGAAGCGTGTCTCCCACTTGGGTATGATTGAATTAATTTAACGGCTGAAATTTGAAAAATAATTTGGTGTAGCTTTGTAGAAATCCGCACATTATTTTCACCGTTTTGTGCCACGCAGACTTAATTGCGATCACGCAAGGAATACAAGCGCTGCAGAGGAGAAGGAGAATGATTTCTTTAACGTGCATGTGCATCTTAAAAGTAACAATCATCTTAAAGCCGCAGGTGACATCATTGTGAGCACAGATGGAGGCGACTTATTAGTTGGTTTGGGTGAAAAAAACAACCCAAGAGGAATAAAGTCAATTTTTTTCTGCCTTTTTTTTATCTAACTTCCTGTTTGCTGAATTTTGCATGACGTTCCCGCATGATCAGGGATTTCCTGGCTTCCCAGGAGCACTGGGCCGCCCGGTATGTCGCCTGCAAATTATTTATATTTCTCCCTCCTTTGTTCTTAATTCGTTTTCACCTTTTACTGAACGCGAGAGCACTAACAACAAGCCAACAGGGTGGAGCCACGCTCAAAGTGCACCACTCGAAAGCTTTCTGAGTTGGGGTCTACTCAGAGGTATTGGTATGAGTTTGGTCTACTCAGCCCCATAATCACCACCACCACCATCGTTGTGATCATCATCAAACTCATTAGCACATTTGGTAAACGTGCCATTCTACTGGTGCAAGGCTACTAGTATCATAAAACCGTTGTGTTGACCTCCCCCCGCACCTTCAATGAGTACGGTTGGCTACGTACGGTGCGAAAAAAGTTCAACATGCATGCACACAGACGAGTCGACACCGGCGTTAATTTCGCAGTAGGGAGCGAAGTTGCTGTGAATCCCCAGTTGAGTAATTCGCGGGTAACTTTGCAAATTTGAACCGTAATGCTGGCTCACGTTTGACGTAGGCCACGTAGTAGTGAGTATTTCTTCTCTCAAGGTATCAGGGTTTCACCATGCACTGAATCTCACTTGGTCTCTAACCTCTTATAAAACGTCGCCTGGTCATCCTCTTGGTCCACAGGGTTCTTGTGATTGGATAGTGCCTTGTTGGTCACCACCCCCCTGAGTCTGATCGGTTGTTTGTCCAGGGTAGTTCCACCCTGTGGGAAAGTCAGAAAGTGATTGTCTTTTGGTAAGACTGGGCCCCCATCATAGGAATGTGCAATTTCCACCACTGACTCAGAGCCCTCAGCAGAAATGAGGACTGCCCGATGGAGTGTTCAGTTGAACGAGATGATTTCTCGCACCTTCGATTAGCGTGCAAACGAAGTTCAACATGCACTAACCGATATTTCTTGCAATAATTAAAGATGTTTGTTTGACCAGTAATTGTTATCCGGCTGTAGAGTCTGATAACGGCCAAGTCGGAGACATCTATTCAACACTGCTGGAGGCCTGGGTTTGAGTCCCAGTCCGAGCCACTTGAAACCAGAGCCGGATTCTCCGAAGCAAATGACATTCATGTCCTCGGCTCATTTATTCCCGATGGCGAAACATTAGAAAACCATCACTGCACATTCGGTTGGTCCGTATCGTTATAGCCCGGCCTTGTGAGATCACATTCGTAAGATATTGCCGGCGGATTGACGCGTAGAGCACCACATTTTATGGAGCGTGAATGAGCACCGTTTAATGTCCACCTATTGTCGCAAGCCTGGAACTCGGGGTGCCGTGCTTATCATCTGCCAGATTACCCATCCTCCGATGTGATCAAACGAGCCAATGCCGACTGTAGGAGTCCCCGAAACCGCTTCGTCTTGGTCTCGTAACAGCAACCCCCGTGGAATGAAAATTGTAATATAATTGGCGCCACAGTAAAAAAAAAAGATATTGCTTAACAAAACACTCGTATAATTGCCACTGTCCTTGTATTTTTTTGCCAAGTAATTAAGTATTGGTAATTTTTATTGCATGGTTCATATTACGGGGGGGGTGGGTTGTTACGTTATTCCTCAACAGAGCGAGAACAAAAGCAAAAAGTAGCAATATTTAAAATTTGAAAATAACTATAACACGAGACGGCCGTCAGAAGTCGCTCGCGTGATTTGCATTTCCGCGGGGTGGCCCGCGTGGAACAAACAGTCCGGGCACAACCCCCCCTCAACAGCCTTGACTTGAGAGCGGCCGGCATCTGCCGCGGCAGTCGTTGGTGTTTGTGAAATTAAAAACTCCCCTTGGTCAAATCTTATCAGGGGGTTTCGCGTGAGCGTCTCCCCCTTCCAACAAGCGCTGATTATTCGAATGGGGGGAAAAAAGGAATTGTAAAATCGCAGTAACAGATTTTAATTTTTGCCCGCATTCAAATTGTCAAATTGAATTGTCGTACTTCCGAGGAAGCAAATTTCTTATTATTTTACTGATGATGACAATCAGGTATCGGGAAGAAGAAAAAACAGTAGGCCCTGTGTGTGTGCCGGCTTTACGGTTGAAGTTTGCCAAATTTGAAAAAATACCCAAAAATGTATCACTTGCGACAACATAGCAATCGACCTCCATTGTGAAAGCGAGCAGGACCCTGTTTAAAAAAAAAGTCTTGACACTCAGTGATGTGCTCTCCTGTGTAAATAAATGTTAAGTGGCAAGGCACGTGACTAAAAGCAATTTAGGAGTTTGGGTTGCCTCTGCCTTAGAAGTTTGAAAGCAATTGAACCCGGTGTCGTTTGGCCAACGCAATTCTCTCGTACGAAGCGGGAGCGGTTTTTATCCCTCTCCCTTTATCTCTCCCTAATTGCCAAACAATATACAAGGCTCGTTGGGGAGAATTTGACCGAATATCTCAACGCATGACCCTCCTGGATTTTTTTTTATTTATTTCATGATGCCACTTCGGAGAGCAGCTTAAAAAGTATCCGGATAACTTTTATTTTTACATGATACGTAAAAAAAACTCAGATTTGACATTTAGAAATAATGGACTCTGAATATAAAGGTTTATTTTGGTCCCTTTGTTATGTGATTGCGTTTATTTTAACCAGGAAACTAACACAACTCTGCTGCGATTACATAACCACAGGCCCTGCATCGTGATACGCATGCGTTGGCTGCAACTCATACATCAAACCCAAGCCACTCGCATAAAGCATTCCCACATTTTTTTATCGTTTTTTCAAATAATTGCGATGATTTACAAATGTTTTTTTCTTCCAAATGTAAACAGCTGTTGGGAGGCTAATCCACGGGCCTTTGTTAATCCACTGCTGGATGAGGGCCTCTGCACCCACCATGCACGGGACACGAGTGATTATTTGGCCATACCTCGCCACGCTGATCAGTCATTGCCGGCTGGTGAACACGGAGGGCATTTATTAATGCGGCAGCACGGCAATTCGAGTACGGCCGTTGATGTTGCAGCACTGCCCATTGCTGCCCACAACATGTCCCCAGCGGAGCCCCCTGATGTTCGCTAAATTATTGTAATCGCACAAAGGCACTGAGAAAAGGGTTACTTTAGTAATAATAATACGGGATTAGGCGTGTGCTTCCTTCGTAATCGCATTACAGTGACGCGCTTGATTAAAACATTACTTTTAACGGATGACCCGTCGTGGGTTCACTGGCCGGGCAGCACGTGCACCTGCCCTTGTGATACGTCGCGACTTGCTGGTGTCACGTGGTTGTCTTTGTCTCGCTAGCGGGGGCGGGGGCGTCGCGGTCAGCGCTGCCATGCACGACGAACCCGGCTGTGAGCCGAGTTCGATTTCCCGCTCACGGCCAACACCGGTGACGAATGTCTGAACCGGTCCTGGGCCTCCCCAAGGTCGACTCGGCCTCAAATGAGTACCTGGTGCGTAAACGTCGCCGCTGGGGAGACAAAGGCGTTCGGGCGTGGTGCTGGCCACACACCCCCTCGTGTGCCGTACCGGCCTTCATAGGTGCTCGCTAACAGCACTTGCCCGAACAGTCTGTTAAGGCTATATGGGGGGTAGGGGGGGGGTCTTTGTCTCTGCTGCCATGTGTGTGGCAGCACACAAATTCACAACTTTTTTTTATATGTTTTTTGCCCATTCAGGGAGCACCTGGAGACATCGGCCCACCTGGTCCTGCAGTAAGACACATTCAATTAAGAGCAACCTCACCACTCTATATAAATACAGACAGACATATACATTCATCCTTCCCTTCCCCCATATAACCGAAACAGGCTGTTGGGAAAGTGCTGTCTGTAAGCAACACTTGTATAAGACAAAGATCCCCCGTCTAGCCTTGAATAGACTGTTGGGGCAAATGCTGTTAGCGAGCACCTATGAAGGCTGGCACGGCACACGAGGGGGTGGGTGGCCAGCACCACGCCCGACCGCCTTTGTCTCCCCAGTGGCGATGCTCATACACCGCACCGGGAACTAATTTGTGTGTACATACACGGACATGTACACACACACAAAAAACTATTCCCTTTTAAGTGGGATTTTCCATTTTCAAAGGATATATGCGACGCTCATTAAGTTGTGCCGCTGTTCAAGGTTCTCGCAAGCAAAGACCGTTTGCTTAACCTTACGGAGCATTAGAAAAAGTGCGCATCAGTGACTCCTTTTTTTAAACCAAATGCGGGCCTCCCTTGGATCAACTCGGCCTAAAATAAGTACTCTACTTGGGGACAGTGTCTTTCGGCAATTAAGACAAAGGTGGGTGAGAAAGCATGGTTTGGACCATCCCACCGTAAACAAGGTTGCTGTTCCGGCCTTAATAGGTGCTCACTGACATTATTTGCTATCGCAGTCCTACCAGAACGAAAAGGGTCTTTGTGTGTAGTTATGTAGCTGTGTGTGGTCACGACACCTGCCCCAGAGGTCTGTTAAAATTATTCAGGGGGATCTTTGTCCTGTACATGTGCGGGTGTGTCTCTGTGCGTGTGCGTGTGGGGAGCGGTAGTGTAGCGGTTAGCGCGCTGCGCTATGAACCTGGCCACCCGAGTTCGATTCCCGCTCACGACGAACACCGGTGACGATTATCTGAACCGGTCCTGGGCTTCCCCTAGGTCGACTCAACCTCAAACGAGTACCTGGTGCGCTGTGTAAACATCGCCACTGTGGAGACAAAGGCGGTCGGGCGTGGTGCTGGCCACCCACCCCCTCGTATGCCCTTCTGGCCTTCATAAGTGCTACTTGCTAACAGCACTTGCCCCGACAGTCTGTCGGGGCTACACGGGGGATCTTTTTTTACGTGTGATTATCGATTGTACATTGCCCTACCAATCCGAGTAGCCTGAGTTCGACTTCCAGCCACGCACAATATCAGTGGCAAGCAGCTGCACATGAAATTGGGCCACCCATAGGGTGACTCGTCCTGAAATGAGCACCGCCACTGGGAAGACCCAAACACGACACGCTCATCATTCCACACTGGCTAAATACCTTCTTGCAACTGGCACTTTCATGAAACAGTAACACTGTCAAGATATTGAAAGCCCTGTTGTCTCAAGGTATTTTTGAAGTGTTTCTCATTAAGTGCTGGGTTGTTGTTTGTGTGTTCAGGGTCCTGCAGGTATTGCAGGTCCCCCCGGTCCCCCTGGGCCAAAGGTAAGTTCTCTCTGCATTTGTAGTGAGTTCAACTGAGTCGTAGACGTACTCTTTGGAGGCAACACATTTATTTAACACCAACACTGGGTTAACACAATAACAACCTATGGTGGTGGCCAGCAGGCGAACTACACTAATTACAACGTAACAAGCTACAACGGACCAGACCACAGCTTGGATCCGGGTCCACGTGTTGGTGGCTCTGTAGGACCTAGAACGTGTAGATTCTTCAGGATGACAACAGCAGCCGGTACCTCTCGGGGACCCGGCTTCTATCCCCCGAGCCGTGGCTGGCCCCGCCCTTGGCCACGCCCACCTTCTAGAACCCTGACACGTGACCACCCCTAGCCCCCACGTGGGGCCCTGTGTAGACTTTACTGGTCACGTGTCCTCTAGGGTCAACCAGAGTGCCACTGCCCTTGGTAACCCCATTCCCATGGCCGGCACTCTCACACCCCATCCTGTAGGGGTCGGCACTGCACGCAGAGCGTGGTGCCATCAAGCGCTGCCAGTCAACGCTCACCGAGCCCCTCTAGGGCCGCTACTGCACAGACATCCAAGTGGTGCCCACGATGTCACTACACATTTAATTAATAGCCACGCACGGCACACACACCCAGGCGCATTGGTTAATACTCCACGTGTACAAAGAAAAGAGCAAATACAACAGCGGTCATTCGCCACTCAGTGCCTTTGACGTGATCATTACGGTGTTTAGGCCGGGCCAGACGCACTTTGAGGCCATCACGTGGAGTGCCGAAGACTCAGCTGCCAGGAGATGAACGGGACAGGCCCCGTGTAGTATGGGTTGACTGGCCGAGATGATTGGCAGATGCCATCACCTGTGCCCTCCCCCGCCGTGACACCTCACTGTGTGGTAGACGCAGGGCCGCTCCGCTCGTTGTTGTGAACGTCGATCCTCACACATACAGAGATAAAGATCCCCGCCCCCCTATAGCCTTCACAGACTGTTGGGGGAAGTGCTGTTTGCGAGCAGCTATGAAGACCGGCACGGCACACGGATGGGTGGTCAAAACCACGCCCGGCCGCCTTTGTCTTCCCAGTGCCAATTGGTTTTTTTACACCGCGCTAGGTACTCATTTGAGGCTGAGTCGACCTAGGGGAGGCCCAGGACCGGTTCAGATAATGGTCACCGGTGTTGGCTGTGGGCGGGAATCGTACTCGGGTCACTGGGTTCGCAGCGCAGCGCTTAGCGCTACCCACTACCCTACCGCCCCCCACATATAAAAGTCTAAATACAATGATATACAGACAACTGCTACTCGCCATGAAGTGGCCGGTGGCTTCGCCGCGGCTTGTGCCGGGCTTGGGTGCAGTGTTGAGGCCACGGCGGGAGGTCACGGCGGGAGGTCACGGCGCAGAGTCTCATCTCTGGTCTAGCGAGCGCCTTGCGTCACTCCTGCCGAAGTACCGGGCCTAATGACCCACTCAGAGGTGGAGGGAGGCATGAGTCACGTAATCAATTCCTGCCCGGGGTCGTATCACCCCTCGAGGTAAATCCCCCACAGGCATTTGACGCGTCAGCCTTGTCACCCACACGCGCGCCCCACTGATGTTCAACTTCGGTGGACGGGGGGGCAGGGGCGGTTTCTTCATTAGGGCGATTGGGCGACGCACCACCAATGTCATTCAACCACAGAGTCACGCTAGCCGTCACTGTCAGCCTCTGGATATAGTCCAATCAGCGTCATGTCACGTTCTGTGGAGTACCGCCTCTTTTTGGGCGATTTCACTCCGGCTGAGAATCGCCCCGAGTGGCCCCATAGACTTACATTCAAAGATGTTTTTTTTCGAACGGGGGCGCTGCAATGCATTCTCTATGGCTTCCGTGAGGGCATGCACTAACGTGCTTACGTCATCATACGTGCTAACGTCATCATACGTAAGCACGTTTCATCCAACAATATAATTTATCGCCACCTAGCGGAATCTCTAATAAAATAAACTTGAGTGGTTTGTTTTAATAGTGAGTATATAAACAAACAAGATGTATTGTAAGAGTCACTTTATTTTTCATTAATATTAAAGAAGTGAAGTTGCCTTTACATGCTTAAGCTGTTAATTTATTCATTGCATGGGTGGACCTTATCCTTATCAATCATCCAGACATTTGCCCCCCCTGAGAGATTTTGCAGGAGCCGCCACTGGGGGGGTGCATAGGCAGCCGCCACCCGCCACCATCATTCTCACCCCCCGTTGATGGGGCAGCGACCCCACAGCATGGACTCGCAGTCTCGTCGATCTCACCAACACCACACAACTCCCAGGCTCCCCCCCCCCCCCTCGCTTCTTGCTCCGAGTCAGGTGAAGGGCCACTTCGGCGCTGTTTGACGTCTGCCTGGCGCGAGTGGTGGAAATTGCTGAGTGGGGATTTCAACGGGGAGGCCTTGTTGGGGCTGCTGGTGGTGGGTGGGTGGGTAGAGTGACATGAGAGCGGAGTGGTAGCGGATGGCGCATGGAGGGTTTACAGAGATGAGTGGGGAGCGGTAGGAGAGTGCGTGGAGAGGAGTAGTGAGGGGAAAGGTGGAAGAGCGCGTAGGCGGGGGTAGGTTGAGATGCGAGGTAGGAGAGCGTGGAGGGTTAGCACCGTGGTAGAGGGCAATGATGGGAACGAGCATGGAGGGGCGTTGTGAGAGGAGAGCTATGGGAGTGCATGGAGAGTCGTAGATTGACATGGGAGGGGAGCGGTAGGGGATGGTGCATGGAGGGTTGATAGAGACGAGAGGGGAGAGGTAGGAGAGTGCGTGGATGGGAGTAGAGTGAGATGAGATGGGAGCGGGCAGGAGTAGGCAAATTATCATTTTAGGGGTGCTCTCTAGAACTCATAGTCCGAGGCCCATCCACCAGCAATGACGTGGGCAAGCAATTGCAGGGCTGCAGCTTTTCGCTTTTACTCTTAAAATTGTAGTGTTGGAAAGGTTGTTTTTTCGTGATCAGGATTTATCTCATATATTCATTATTTGCAGGGAGCGAGTGGCCCTCAAGGATCAACAACAGTGGTAAGTTGTGAAAAGAAAAAAAGCATGCCTGCTTACATTGCCATATCATGGGACCTTTTTTGCTCGTATCAAAGTATGAACAGTAAGTGCAGCAACACGGAGACTGGGCCATGAAGAAGACTGTCTCTGGTGTAGGCCAATCAATTTCAAAGACAATGCAAACATTCATAATCTTGGATCTTTCGGTAAAGTCACGTAGAAGGGAAAACAAAAATAAAACAATAAAATTCTCACGAAGTTTCGATTGCAACACAAGCACTCATCAGGTGTGAGAATTTACTGTGGTTTTCACACCTGATGATGATTGCTTATTGTTTTATTTTCATTATTTTATTGTTTTTCCTTCTACGTGACTTTACCGAAAGAACCAAGAATATGAATCCCTGCAGTCGCGAAAGCTTTCAATCGAAATTTAATGCAAACATTGATAATCAGGGCATGTTTGTTTGCATGTTCACCACAAGTACGTGTAGTTGATGCGAACTTGATTACTTGCAAAAGGTTTCTATTTGGTGTTCGAACATCTTAACGTCTGTTTTATTGCCAGAAAGGGGTAAAACCTGTTCTGGTATTTCCATATTCTCCGCATTATGATGCGCTCCAGAAAGTAAGAGGCACCCCAAACAACGCGGTCCCTCGTTGTCAAGAGAGCTGTACGAGCTGGTGCCACACACAGACACACACACACAGATACACACACAGACACATAGACACACACAGACACACATTGACACACACACACAGACACACACACACACAGACACACACAGACACAACTATTGCAAGGTGTCACGTGTGTATGTATGTATATTGAACTTCTCTCGCACCGTACGGAGCTAACTAAACACAAAAAGCATTTCTATAAAGAAATTATTTTCAATCTAGATTTAAAAGTGCAAGTCTCCATTAATCACAAAGCCTGTAACAGACTGTTGGGGCAAGTGCTGTTAGCGAGCACCTATGAAGGCCGGCACGGCACACGAGGGGGTGGGTGGCCAACACCACGCCCGGCCGCCTTTGTCTCCCTAGTAGCGATTTTTACACACCGCACCAGGTACTCATTTGAGGCTGAGTCGACCTAGGGGAGGCCCAGGACCAGTTCAAATAATCTTCACTGGTGTTGGCCGTGACCCGGATCTTTGCCGGGTTCGTAGCGCAGCGCTGACGTACTACAACTAACCGCTCCCCGACGTTAACCATGCACGATTGTGGTCAAGGCGTCTTCCGATTTGCACACGAATGACTACGTACGGCGCGAAAGAAGTTCGCCGTCGTGCGTGCGTACAAAGCGTGCAACAGCAAAAAAAAAAGGATGCCTCGATAATGCTGCGCGTCGTGCGTGTGTCCGACCCTGCCCCCCCCGGGGTGAATCGTTTCCTCATCCCGTGTCCTCGTCTCCGCGGTGTTTACTTTGCAGGGCCCACCTGGGCCGCAGGGCGGGAGGGGTCCTCTCGGCTCCCCCGGGCCACCCGGCCCCCCTGTAAGTGTCTGGCGGCTTTCGTTAAAGTCCATCGACGCCCCCCCTCCCTGCCCCCTCTGCCCGCCAGTGTGCGTCGTGCTCTCGCGATTTCGTTTGAACGGTGGGTGATTGAATGAATGGGCATGGCGTGTGACCGGTGCCGGGTCTAGGCGTAAGCTCCAGCTTCTGGTCTAACATTATGACCGGGGGGGGGGGGGGGGGGGCTCTAAATACGAATAAAAAATACTAAGTTTAAAGTGTTACGCAATCAAATGTTGCACCTTTTGCCGATGTATATCTGCGAATATAATTTTTTTTCAATTGCCATGTGCATTGACCTTTTTGTGAGAATAGTTAACTTTTTTTGTAATGCTTTGGGGCCTCCTGAGCCATAGCTTAGAGCCCCAACATCGGCATAATCCGGCCCTGCCTATGACCCATGTCATCTACGACGCGCCCGAAATCATCACATCTCCAAGGAATTTGTACTTCTATATAAAATGTATTTATTCGTAACTTGATAAACTTTTCTCCGTCTCGCTGATCCGGCCCCCTTACTGGACACCTGTGAAAAATATCTTCGGAGGTTCATCGGTCCTCCTGTAGTCTAAATAAAGATTCAGAATTCTGATCTCAGATGCCAAACACAATTTGGGCCACGCACTCTCCGACCACTGCACTCTCACCTACCTTTTGATGGATGGGTATCCGACACGCGCAGCAGGTGTTATAGGCTGCGAGGGGCTATGCAGTGGACAGCAGAGGGTGGTGCAGCAAAATCCAATGTGGATACTGGACTTGTATTTTACTTCGGGGGGGGCGCGGGGTGCATGAAGAGAAGTAAGTTTCACCAAGACCTCCTGTTGCTCTCCGAGTTAGGAAGTCGGGCCACGTGCCTTGCAGTCGCCCATTGTACGTGAAGAATAAAAAGTAAACCTCGGTGGGGAGCGCCAGGTAATCCTGCACTTTGGAGTTGTGCTCTTGTTGATGCCTTGTCAGCATTGATTGTGTGAATGTATGCATCCTAATCACAGGGTCCTTTGGGTCCTCCTGGTCTCACAGGAAGAGAGGTGCGTACATGTTTCAACGCAGTCACTTTCGTCGAATTGAACTCTGCACCTCGGACATTCGGCCTCACTTGAAACCGTCGCATGCTTTTCAAACATTGGATTGAGATATTTTAACTGTCGTGCCGCACGCAAGCAGAAGACGAAGACTGTTTAATTGAACCCGGTGAGATCCCAATGAATATGCAAGTGCTGTCCCAAAAGTGATGGCTCCTGTTTTATTTCTCAGTAACCATTTCATTTCGCTGTTACAAAATTTGTGCTGTTCAACCGTGGGAATGTCGGGATAGAGCATGAAGATTTGCCAGATGGCAAAAGGCCTCCAATAACAAGACAATGCCAGGCCACACATGAGCCTGAGAACATCAGCGGCCATTGCAAGATTGGGAATGGACTGTGCTGACTCAAGAGGCCAGATCTCGTCACCCTCGCACTTGTACATGTTTGGCCCGCTGAAGGAAGGCCTGTGTGGGCAACATCTTATAAATTACACTCGTGTGCGGGGATGCTGTTTTAATCAAGATTACTGTCACCATCATTGCACCTGTATGGTTACTGAAATGAGTGCGACTACTTTTTTAGAATTTAACAGCCCTCGTCCTAAGAGCAGACTGGGCCCCATCGGAGGGACGTGGAATTTCCATCACCAGCTCAGAAGCCACCGAAACGCAACAGAGCGCTGCGCCGCGCTCTTTCGAGCAAGGCCCTTGAGTCGCGTGTTGGTGGTGGTCGCGAGTGTCGTTTTACAAGGTGGCCACTTTGTTAATTTTTATTGCCGCTCGTGTTGTGGCGCAGGGAGAACCCGGCAAGCCAGGATCTCCTGGAAGAGACGGCGTTCCCGGAGTCAGAGGAGAAGACGGAACTCCCGGAAAGATGGTTCGAGCTCACGTTTTACCCGTCGCACTTCAGCGCACAATGCATGTGCATGTACTCAGACGTGTAGGTGTGTGTGTGTCTGTCTAGTGTATAGGGAGCGGAATGGTAGCGGTCAGTTAGCGCGCTGCGCTACGAACCTGGCGACCCAGGTTCGATTCCCGCTCACAGCCAACACCGGTGACGATTATCAGAACAGGTCCTGGGCCTCCCCTAGGTCGACTTGGCTTCAAATGAGTACCTGGTGCGGGATGTAAACATCGTCACTGAGGAGACAAAGGCGGCCGGGCGTGGTGTTGGCCACCCACCCCCTCGTGTGCCGTGCCAGCCTTCATAGGTGCTACTCGCTAACAGCACTTGCCCCAACAGTCTGTTAAGGCTATTCGGGGGATCTTTGTCTTTGCTGTGTCTGTCTTGTGTATTTGTGTGGGGAGAAGGCGGTACAGTGGTTAGCGCCCTGTGTATACAAACCCGGTCACTTTGGGTTTGATTCTCGGCTGTGACTAATATATCGGTGGCAAGTGGTGAACGAATATGGCCTCTGCTCGGATCAAATGGGCCTCAAATGAGTGTGCAAACATCAGCACTGGGGAGACAAAGGTGGCCGTGCGTGGTTCCGGCCACACCACCCAACTTGCGTGGCGTGTCGAACTTGACAGGCGCTGTCGGCCTATTAAAAAAAAATAGAACTCGGCCTCGTTGCCTTTGTGTGTATGCACCTGCATACGTACTTAGGTACGTGCGTACTAACGTACGTGTCATTTGCACAGCTTGATACGGACACACGCACGTATCATGCATGAATGTACGTGTCGTTAAACGTGTATTTATTTAAAACAATTAACTTGGAAGGATGTTTACATTTGCTGTCTCCCAGCATCATTACTGAAAATGAAAAAAAAACAATATAATTATAGTCCTCGTTCATAAGTAGAGTTTACAAGCTCTGAAATTCTCATTTATTATGTATCCAATTGCAATATGAAGCAGAGCAGATCAATGGGGCATTGAAAATACAACTTCATATGACTTCAAATTAAGGCGACGTCTCACTCGGCTTGCTTGAGGCCAAATTTCATTCCGGAGTTTAGCATTCAATTAGCTTACAAGATTCTTGAGCTCAAATCCCATACCCTCAATGAAATGCTCAGACGAGATGTGTTAATTACTGCGAATCAACAGCCTTATCGGAGAGCGTATATTCATCTAATTCCTAATTATTTTTGCACGAGCAGTGTATGCAGTGCAGGGAAGATTCCTCTGAAAAACCTCAAAACAAAAGCCAATGGTTTGCTCCTTGAACGACCATTTCAGTTGCGATTATCTCCATTATCTCCTGTCTGTGTGCAGCCATTCATACGGTGGGAGCAAGTCTATCCATAGGACAACCGCTGTTTACCCCCCCCCCCCCCAAAGTAGTTCCTGTTTTATTGACCCCGGAGGGGAAGGGATTATGAGCTGAGTCGACCCCCAAACGTAGATTTGAACTCTCCGCCTGCAGCTGGTACCGCCGCTGAGCCTCCTGGCCGGATAGCGATGTCATCATAATTAATTCTAGATTGCACCCCTTCGTTATTTCACGACTGCTTGAAGGCTTCACCGTTCCCCCGTTGATTGGTCACCAGGTCTTTTGACCATACTTCACCATTCCGGTCCACTACTGCCAGTTGGTGAATGTGATGGGTCTCCAGAACTGATTCGGACATCGCTCGCAAACTTACGTGAGCCGACGCCGTGAATTGAAACTCGAGGCCACCGGGTTCCCTAACCGCGCACCACACTCCAGCCCAATGTATGATTGCGTCATTCAGATTAGCACAGTGGACAATAATTTGATCTAACGTCTGCGGGTCAAGGAACAATGTTCAGACGTTCGTCTACTTCAATTGACACGGTCCCTGGCTCCCCCCACCGCATCACGAACCCACACTGACCAACGTGGTGAAGTATGGTCAATCAACTCCCCCCCCCCCGCCCCCCACCAAGATTGACACCGCATGGCGGGAAGCCTCCGTCGAACAGAGGAATATAAATTGCTATTATTACAATCATGAAATTGAAGGCACAATTGATGTGGCGCATTAAGAGCGAAGGAGTGCCGTGGAAACTTTGATGCATCGCATTTAAGGTGCACAGCGTACATCAAAGCAGAATCGTCTTCAAAGTGCACTTCTACATATCCGTGTGCTCCATTGTACCAGCGCTATTCTGTTTGACGGGTGTTCGTAAAAGCAAATTGGTGTTGTGTGGTCGGTGGTTTTTACCGAAAGGAAATGGACAAAAAAAAAACCTTGGAATATTCTCATTCAGTAACCATGGGCAAAGTACATTATCACCATTGTCTCCTAGCTTCCCAGTGGTAATGATCGCTGCCTTGGCACTCACTTCGGTGCCGAGACACACACACACTGTGCGCCGTAATTCGCGTGGTGGAGAAAGCTTCCCTTGCCCAGATTATTTAAGATTTTTTGCTCCTTTTCTGGGCAGAATCCTGTCCGCGTTTCTCCGTGAAAACCCGACAGGGGCACATTTGCCTTCGGCCGTGGTGGCACGGTTACTGGAAGTCTGTGAAAAGAAAACAGCTTTGTAGCTCATCGGATTCCTCCAGTATGCATACAAAAAATTCAGATTCTGATCAATCGTGGCACTCGGACGTTGCATTTCGAACGCTGCAAAGCTTTCATAATACTGACCGGTGAATGTCAGAGGTCATGTGAATATCCATTTGGGGTGCCCCGTGCGTGTTGTGCCCGCGACTCTTGCAGCACGAGAGCCGTGAATTTTTTTTTCGTTCCCACAATTCTCCCATCGCCCACTGAAGCCGCACTCACTCACCGAGTCTCCCACCGAGTATACATTTTATTCACCAAATTACTAATTCGGTTAATGATGGTGTGTCATGCGAACAGAGGCAAGGGAGAATCAATTGGAGAGAGGGAAAGTCTTCAGATTCAGAGAGCTGTGACAACGCCGATGCATGACGCAGTGAGAGAGGAGGAAAGAGTGAATTCCAGATGATCGAAAACAATCACGTGATATGAACTCTATGTGAGCCTGTGCGAGTCTATACGTCTCTGTGTGAGTCTATGAGTCTCTGTGTGAGTCTATGAGTCTCTGTGTGAGTCTATGAGTCTCTGTGTGAGTCTATGAGTCTCTGAGTGAGTCGAGGGGTCTTCGTGGGAGTCTATGGGCATTAGTCTATGGAGGCAGTGAATTCCAGACGGCCGGAACTGCGACAGACAACTAACGCTCGTCCCATCTGGTCGAGAGACATTGGGGCTTGACGAGGAGGGAGATGCAGGGGAGGAGAGAGAAGGGGAGGAGGAGGAGGCGGGAGGAGAAGGGAGGAGGCTGCTTGAGTCCATTAGGACGCTGCGAGACAAAACGTGCAATGAGACGGCAGAAGCCAAGCAGGCCAGCTGACCCAGGATGTGGAATTTTTAACAGATGGCGGTGATGAAAATATTAATCAACAAATAGTTGTTTTAATTGTAGTCAACGATGGTGATAGGTGGACATAAATCATAAAGCGTGACGGTGACTACGATTTGCCCACCACAGACTAAAGCACGCCTGGCTCTGACGAGAAGAAGTTTTTTTTCATTAAGACGCAGATTTAGATATTTTTTGTACGTTATTTGAGGTTGCAGTGCTCCGAGAAAGACCAAAAATGGTAATTGACTCCAAGTGTGTATAATTTTTTAAAATTAAGTTTGCTGATTGCCTAACCCGGTGGTATTAGGAGGAGAAAATGTCTCTCCCCCTCACACCAACGATTGATAACTGAGTGTTCGTATTGCTTTAGTCGATTAGATTAAACTGGTCGAGACAATTAAATATTTTATTTCTGGGACACTAATTTTTCCAGGGGTGTACTTAACTGTGCGACTGGGGTACCAATCAATCCGAAATCAGTGCCACTTCACTATGTCGAAACGCCAAACATCAGCATAACGAAATCTGTCATCGAAAAATTCAACTTTGAATAGTGCATCGTGTACAGCTCGTCGAGATGAGTCGATTGCCACATCGCCGACCATCAACAGACTAAGAATGACTGCATCACGGACATTATGCGAGAGCCGGGGTCCTATTGTACCCCGGGGTACCGCCATGAGGCTCAATTGACGGGCTGCACCTTGTCCTTTGCGCATATATATACGGGGCCGCGTATAAAAATCGCACCTTATGCAGAGCCACGCTCGTATAACATTACCGTTGTTAATTTGAAAAATCACAAAAGGTCTTGGGCGTGCGGGGCGAAAATTAAAAGTGAAATAGGAAGGGGCCCGAATTTAATTCCAGACGCGGAGCCCTGAAACCTCCCCAGGAGAAGTCAACGCGCCTCCTCATCTCCTCCAGCCTTGCCTTTATTTGCACGTTAGGGCCCTCTATACACTTGCACCAGGCAGGGCCGCGTATTGAAATATCATGTTTAATGTCTATTCTTTTTTTTTTAAGGAGGGCTGGTTAGATTTATTTATGTCACGGAGAGTATTTAGAGGAGGAAATTTGCATGAGATAGGCAGGCCGAAGTTTCTCTTGTGGTGTTTATTGCTTTTTGTTTTGTTTGTTCGGCAGACGTCGTGTTTGTAAAGATTCTGAATGATTGTGTATTCGGTGTGTTTATAGCTTGTGCGTTGTGTGTGCATGTAGGTTGCGTGTGTGTGTCTCTCTCCGTGTGTGTGTCTCTCTCTCCGTGTGTGTGTGTGTGGGGTGGGGGGAGCTTTTATAAGAGCATCTGATTTTGCGTGTGAACATAGCCACCGGGAAGACAAAGGTGGCTGAGCGTGTTGCTCACCATAATTGCGTGCTCATATACTAGGTGGTGTTCGCTCACAGGCACTTTCCGTTCCCGATCAATGAAGGCAAAGCAAGATCTTTGTCTCTCTGTACGCATGGAGGAGGGGAGTGGTTACCTTAATTAGATGAATTAAATCATGAGTCTATGCATTTATATATTAATATGCACGTGTATTCTTTAGAGGTAGAATTACGCCGCAATTAATATTGATTCTGAAGCTCCACGGTATAGCGCTTCGAACCGCATGCGTGAGAATGTATATGTTTATGGATTTACACCCGTGAATTGCAATCGCGCACGACGATTGATCTAGCGCGTTGAATGTTTGCCGGCGGTGTTGTTAATAGGGCCCTCCTGGTCCCGCTGGTCTCGCCGGATTCAAAGGAGAACCCGGCTTCACTGGCCCTCCCGGTGTGGTAAGAGTCTCTAGATCAAGGGGATTGACACCCCCACCCAGTGCCATTCGTGAAGTCGCCGTTGCTTCCTTCCGTCCGTCCGTCCGCCAGATCTTGTTGCACAGCTCAAAATCAACCTCCAACGTCTGCTCTCACAGTCTCATCATCACCATTAGCATCACCACAGCCACCACCGCCTGGCTTTTGGGCACACCCACTTGTTCTAAATTTGAGTGTCGTTCAAGAACCTATCTTATGGTATCTGAACCACAAAGCTGCGTGACTTCCCCCTGAATTAACGCCGGGCTGAGACAACTTTCAAGGCCCTCCTCTTACAGCCGCCCAACTCCTGGCTTCAATCTCCTGGTGTCATTTCAATGCCTGTCTCGGTAACCTGCCCCAACCGTAACAAATAACTTTTTTTTCTTTTCGTTCCTTTTTATATCTACACCTTTAAACGCATTTCGACCAGAGCTTGGCTAATCTAAGGCGAGAGCTCGTCCGTTTGATTCCGTGCTCTTGCGGTAATGTCCTTGTCCACTTTTGTTTAACCAAAGTCTTACGTTATCACTGCCTTGTCACGGCGTGCCAGCCGGGCCTATTTTTAACGGCTCGGAACAATTGACACGAAGACAACATCACATCAGCGCGTGCCTTGAGCGTGATGGCTTTGAGTTTTTGAAGGTGAATCTGGGAACCCTGCTTTGTTTTGTTTCAGTCTGTACCTGGAACGATTGGACCTAAGGGAGACAAGGTAAAGGGCTCGTGTGTGTGTGTGTGTTTTATTTCATACAGGAGGAATCGTACGCAAGGAGTTTAAATTGAAAACGACTTTCTTTAGAACGCTTCTTTGTCTTTAGTTTGTTTTGTTTCCCCACGCCTCCCCACCTTTGATTATCGCAGTTGGTTACATACGGTGCGAAATAAGTTAAACATACATACATACTTCCAATTAGCAGGTTTGGCTATGCACAGTGTGGGAATATATATATCCGTGCCTGCATACACAGTGATATAATTAGTCATTTAAACAATTGGTATGCATGCCATTCTTATAGCCCAAGGCTATTGCGACGGCGCTCACATTTGACAGACACGGTCTGCAGTAGTTTCAAAGTAGGGGGGGGGGGCCGATGACTCCTATGCTTAATCCCTCATTTGAGTAATTAGCGGGTCATTTTCTGAATTGAACAAATTTGCTAACATTGGCAAATTCCCACCGTGACGCCGGGCACACGATGGCCTGCTCATTTTTAATGACGTCAGGGAATAATCTTTGACGTCTGCTGGAAAGAGGATGGTGCGTGCTTCGTTATTATAGTGTGCAGTACTAACCGGGGAGGACCGCCGGATTAGAACCGCAAACCTTTGTAACGAGTGACGAGCGTGGCCACCGTTGGGTCCTGTCAGAGCAACCCCAAGTGTGCGATTTGTCTCACCTGTTATTGTTGTTACTGTTGGACAATCCTAAAACAAATTGCGAGGCGCGTCTGATTGCCTATTAACAGTTCCCAGATTTCGTACATGATTTGGATAAAAGGAATTGAATGTAGCTGCCCCCCATAGCGTTGGTAACCAACTAAGTTTTGTCTCTTGGCATCTCCAATTCTGCCATCTGTCTTCATTTAAACCGACTCTGTTATTAAAGTCACGTGGATTTCAGTGTGAATGAGGCAGAGGTGTGGACTCGAGTCATGTGACTTGGACTCGAGTCAGACTCGAGTCATGAATTTGATGACTTGCGACTCGACTTGGACTTGCATAACAATGACTTTGTCCCACCTATGAGATGTGGACTCGAGTCATGTGACTTGGACTCGAGTCAGACTCGAGTCATGAATTTGATGACTTGCGACTCGACTTGGACTTGCATAACAATGACTTTGTCCCACCTATGAGATGTGGACTCGAGTCATGTGACTTGGACTCGAGTCAGACTCGAGTCATGAATTTGATGACTTGCGACTCGACTTGGACTTGCATAACAATGACTTTGTCCCACCTCTGGAATGAGGTAACATGTCAACACAATTGCTATTATTGCGTCCGTTTTGTTTCTAAATCTGTAATCGTGGAATGCTTTGATGTTGTCTGCCAGCCGAATCGCTCCATGACAAAAGAGATTCTTTGCTCTTTGGGCTTTACTCAGGAAATACATTTTTGATTCTGGTATGTATACGTGGGCGTGCGTGTCTGGCTGTCTATTTGTTTTGTCTTTTGCCAGGGGGAGCCAGGTGATGTGGCTTTTGGGCCAACAGGGATAAGAGGAGAGAAAGGCGACCGGGTGAGTGTCAGAATCGGAATCGAAATCTTTATTTATCCTGGACGAAATCCGACGCGCTTCCAAGCTCTTTTTCACAGATAACCAGTCAGGCGGCGGGGTCAGCGAGGTCACACCAACAAACAATGCACAAAATAACAATAGGAGTGCAAAGTAGAGTCAAGGTAAGCAAGTCACTAGAAATAAATAACTGCAATAAATAAAGTATAAATTCCTGCCGATTTTTCAACACTTAAATGCAAGCTTGGGCAAAACAACAACAACAACAACAGTCCCTGACCACACCAGGACATTTGCACATTCAAATTGAACCATCGATACGCGGTGTAGGAATCAAAGTTGCAAATGTGATTTGTGGTGAAGGACTGAATGAAACCTGCAACCCGTGGGCCACGGCGGAAATCGGTACCGCCTAAGGTGGTAGAATATTCGCCGTACCAATTTGTTCTATGTGACTAATAACAGGAAATTGTTTGAAAAGTCACTCGTTTCAAATGGTTATCACTTTGAAGATACTAGAACCGCTAGGGCTGTTACCGACGAGTGATACATCTGGTCTGAGCTCATAGACTACTGGCCGTGATTTGAATCTGCAATAATAATCGGCTTGCGTTGTGGCCGAAACGTCGTGATAATAATTTTATTATGTTTTATTTTTATTATTTTATTATTTCCCTTCTACGTGACTTTACCGAAAGAACCAAGAAGATGCTCTGATAATGTTTTCATTGTCTATGAAACTGATGGGCCTACACCAAAACGACAGCCTCCTTCATGGCCTCGTCTCGCCAGTGTTTGACCAGAGAACGCCAAAAGGCGAACGGCAACAAGACAAAGCAAATATCTAGAACACTAATAGCTCAGAAAGGGTAAAAAAAAACAATTCTTATTTTTCATCATTTTGGATGCTGGCAAAAAAGGTCCCATATATATATGACTACTCGAACAGCACTTTAAGTGTTCTTTTTCTGTTTGTGAGTCGAGCACCTTGTTGAAGATCATCAAGGGGCTCTGTCTCGGCATGCGTCGCTAACTCTGTGCGAGTTCGTGACTTTTCTATACCTGGACGATCACGTGTCGTCACCTATAGGGAGAAAAAGGAGACAAGGGACTGGAGGGGTTCAAAGGCGATACGGTGAGACAACCTGTATATGACTAATAATAAAATCGTCAGGATTACATCTGTTGGTGTGCTTGTTTGGTCGATGAGCTCTCTCGCTGCATGCAGGGTTTGTGCGTCAAAAGAGAACTTGTCACCTGAGGAGGTGCCGTCACCACCGCCGCTGGGTTCGTTTAGTTAAAGCAAGCTCCAACAAAACACGAGTCCAAATGCATGCCCCGAGTTGGCAGGAGGGAAGTCGCCACATTGCTTATCAACTCTGCCTCAATTGGCCTCCTCCTCCTCAGTCTCGTCAAGCGCCGTCGCCTCTCGAGCCAAACTCAAAGACTCACACAGAGAACCACAGACTCAGAGACCCATAGTCTCACACGGAAACCCAAAGACTCACACAGATCACCACAGACTCAGAGACCCATAGTCTCACACGGAAACCCAAAGACTCACACAGAGAACCACAGACTCAGAGACCCATAGTCTCACACGGAGACCCAAAGACTCACACAGAGAACCACAGACTCAGAGACCCATAGTCTCACACGGAGACCCAAAGACTCACACAGATCACCACAGACTCAGAGACCCATAGTCTCACACGGAGACGCATAGACTCACACAGATCACCACAGACTCAGAGACCCATAGTCTCACACGGAGACGCATAGACTCACACAGATCACCACAGACTCAGAGACCCATAGTCTCACACGGAGACGCATAGACTCACACAGATCACCACAGACTCAGAGACCCATAGTCTCACACGGAGACCAAAAGACTCACACAGATAACCACAGACTCAGAGACCCATAGTCTCACAGGGAAACCCAAAGACTCACACAGAGAACCACAGACTCCGAGACCCATAGTCTCACACGGAGACGCATAGACTCACACAGATCACCACAGACACAGAGACCCATAGTCTCACACGGAGACCCAAAGACTCACACAGATAACCACAGACTCAGAGACCCATAGTCTCACACGGAAATCCAAAGACTCACACAGAGAACCACAGACTCAGAGACCCATAGTCTCACACGGAAACCCAAAGACTCACACAGAGAACCAAAGACTCAGAGACCCATAGTCTCACACGGAAACCCATAGACTCACACAGAGACTCATAGGATGAATTTGCTCTGCGACATTGCAAGTATTTGGAAGCAGCTTCGTTGTCCATTCTTGATAAAATCATGGATAACGGCAGATAATAGGAAGATAATAGGGATTTCGCAGACCCTACAGCCATCAGTATTAGGGCCGCATGTTAAGGGAATTATGTATATTTTTTACTTTTAGGCAGGGGTGGAAATGGGATGAAGTCACGTGGGAAATGCGAATGTGCCAAGCGTAGAGTGAGGTGATTTTTTTTTATACCAAGGGTCGAGTTAGCCCCAAAATAGTGTTGTTTTATAGCGCATAGCTGGAGAAAAGCCATGTTTCAGAGGTGATTACTTTGTTATGGCTTTTTAATGATGAACAAAAGAAGAAGTAGCTATTGACTATATATATACACATACTGTGTCGTGATTAATCCAATGTCTGGGTCTTCTTTTGCCTGGCTGATACAGAGGCACGGCCAGGGCAGTTCATTCAGATCGCAGGAGAGTTCACGCACGCCTACGGAAGCCTTACTAAGTTGACGGAAAGTTTAGGGAGGAGGATCAGTGGGGGAATGAAAAAAAAAGTCGAACCCTTCATTCCTTCCAGAATGCAGGCCGTGGGGTTCAAATGTTCACTCCCAACACACGGCGTTCCGGCAACATTCCCACCACTGTTTTTCTCGGGCAGCGTGATTGAGTATTGGTTATTCCTGCCCGTGCGCCGCTGTCAACGTGACGCAGTATCATGGCTTGTGAGTTTTTTTCTTTCTATCGTTATCTATGACGACGCTTTTTACCCGCCACCCCGCCCACCTCTCGATGTTATTCGTGATCCGTCGCCGATTGCCCTTCGTGGCGGCTCACGCACGGCCGCGTGTCGTTTGCTTCTGTTTGCCGTGCGTGCGATTCGTGCTGCGTGCGCGCGTTAGGGTGACGTTGGCGACAAAGGAGATCCAGGAGAAACGGTGAGTCGCGGCGAGCCTTTATCAAGACCCATCGTGGCCATCGTCGTCCCCCATGATCTCTCCGCTTCTGGATGAAACGCCTGCCCAAAACGTCACCATCGCTCACGGACTTTGCACGGCGACGATGCGTCGAATCCCTTGCACGCCCGCCGATTTCATCACTCCATCTCCGCGGTGGTCATCCACTCGTGTGTGCGCGTCTGCGTGCGTGCGTGTGTGTGTGTGCGCGCGTGTGTGTGCGCGTGTGCGCGTGTGTGTGTTGCTTGTGTGCTGCCTCCCTTTTTGGCTGTCAAAAGTGGACAAGAGAGCCCCCCCTGCTAGAGGATATTTCACGCGACTCTTCCACACCGCGACGTGGTGGCGAGTCCCACGCGCTTTGCCCCTACCGCGCACGGACCTGTGGGGCGCACACCAATGTTTGCACGGCGACTGAGGGGTTGACAGGGGTGGTGCGGGGAGACTTCATGGACTGGCACCGTCTTTTCGAACCGGCGACCTCTGTGGAGTGCGCGCAAGCCCAGTTCGTTAACACCGCGGTGGCGGCTGCGGCGGCGGAGAGGAGGAGGGGGGGGCGCGCCTTTGGCTTGTTACGAGCCGAATTAATTGACAAACCCAATTTAATATGATTTTTGTTGCCGCAGTCAAATACGTTCTGCTTGAGAACCCGGTTTAATCAGCCACCTGGCCACCTCGCATATAATCAGGTTTTGTGCATTCTTATTGGGGGGGGGGTGAGGGGGGGCAGGGAGGATGGGGGGGGCAGGGGAAATGGGGGGCAGGGGAGATGGGGGGCAGGGGGGATGGGGGGGGTCTCACAGCGTGGGACTCTCGCTTGAACATTGAACATCAGAACAATACCAGGGGCAGCGTTTGTATTTTTTTTTTCAGGCTTCACTCGGCTCATTTCTGACCGCAACGCTGACCCCCCGCGTTGGGGTCATTCCATTGCCCGCATTGAATTCATCCGCAGGGCAACATTTTCAAAGAAACTGGCGCGAAGCGGGCCAACGTAATTTCGAACAAAATTTGCATGGCATAATGGGGGTTTGTGGCCCTTACGGTTTTGAAGTTATAATGGGAAAGCGCGCCACAGTAATACAAATTGTTAGCTTAATTAGGCGGCCAGGTAGGAGGCGTAATGCACCTGCCAGCGGTACGCGCGCAGGCATTGCATCGTGCACAACAATGACGCTGCTCGTTACGGAGTGATTGCGGACGGCCCAGGCATGAACTGCGCATATTGAATCGCTATCTTCGCGCTGCAGTATTTACAATTAGCGCGGCGGTTATTTTTCTCTCTTTTTTTTTCTTTCTTGTAGGGATTCAAAGGCCAACCGGGACAAAAGGGCGACAAGGTGAGCTTCATTAACCGTGTTGTATTATTTTTTCTGTATTTTTTTAAATATATATATATATATATATCTCTGGCACGCCTTTGAACGGTCGGTGGCTGACAGGGATCGGTGCGCGCCCCTCGGGGTACGCGCGACAACAACAACAACAAAACATTCGCCGCCAATGAGGCAGCCGCCACCGCAACGGTGGCCACACAACGGGGCGGCCGCTGCCTCCAGTCCAGCGGTGCGGGAGGCGGCGAGGGTTTGGGTTTGGGTTGGACGGATCGCCCGCTCGGACGTCGTGCAGCTCCCTTCCCGTTGTGCGTCGAGATGGAGGCCGTTACCCCCCCTCCCTCAGCTATGCCCCCCCCCCACCTGCGCTCCGTCTGTGTGGGATCGAGCGTTTCCACGTCGCACGCGTGGCGTTTTCCCCAGGGGCGCTCCGGTTTTATTCCGCACGTTAAACGCTCGTTAATTGCCCAATAACATTTTAATATATAGAGGACTGCAGAGCTTGGAGGGGTGGTAATTTGGCATCGGCTCGCCACGTGGCTACCCGTTTCTCTGCTCGTCTGTGATTCCTCGCTTCTCCGAGTCATTTGCTCTCCCTACGAGAACGTGTGACTACCCTGTGGTGCGTCACAAGTTGATATTGTTGTTGTACATTCTGCAGAGTGACGCTCGTGATGATTTTGAGTGATGTATTTCAACATCTTCGGTGAGCTCGGAACCACCATCTTAAAGAGAGGGCCCTTGCCTTCAGCACCTGGGAGTTCACCAGCGGCGGTGGAAGCGAGTCTGACTCTGCCGATGAGACGCTGGATGTGACGACCGGTCCAGAGTTTGCTTGTGCGGCATCGATGGCTGCCGAAATTATGAGCTCCCCTGAAGGCTATGCAGTGGATGGATTGTGTCAAGAAAACTATTTTAAAAATTGTCGTCTTTACTTTGGTCCTATTATTATTGCTGCACTGCACTACAATCTCCACTGTCTTCATTCAAATCTTCCCTAGATTCGAATCCTGCTAGCTGGAACTGGCCTGAGTAAAAAAAAGGCACGCTTGCTTTTTCAGTGCAAACATTAGCACTGGGGAGGCATTGGCAACTGGGCATATTTGATTCTGGCAAAACCACCACCTATCAAGGCCATTAATTTTAAAGCCATTCTGACCTTAATATGTGCTCACTAACAACACTCGCTCCAATATCCACACCACAGAATGGAGTATGTTTATTCTGGGTGGTGCTATCGTTAGAGCGATCGAGAGCTCAACTCAAGTCACGCGTTCAAATGCCTGGTCATGGTGTCAGGATTTGAAGGCAATACATTACCGCAGGACTGGGGATACAAAGGTGGCTGGCCATAATGAAATAATAATAATAATAATAAGCTGCATTTCATTATCATTCCACTGCTGGATGAGGGGGGGGGGGGCCTGCGCTCTGTGTTGATCGTGGAGTTTGTTGTAATATTCTCACCCGCCCCGACTGGACATCTGTGAAAAATAACTTCCACGATAAATAAATATTCTGATTCAACCAAACTTCACCACGCTCACCAGCGCCGGTTGGTTAAGGGAAAGGCCCATGGAGGGGTGGTGTTACCAGTAGCACACTCCGCCACCTTCTGTATGACCAGCGCTGACGTTTACACAGGGCCTTTGTGGTACTGCAGGGAAGTCAAGTTCAAGTTCATTTATTAGGTGTAGCCCTGTGAGCCATTCGGCTCTTGAATCGGGTGCAACCGCAACAAACAAAAAACAAAAACATGAACAAGAAAACATATTAAAGTGAATATGTGACTAAGTGCAAACAGAAAATCCAAGAAAAGACAGCAAAATATTGCAGAAAAAACACCGTACACAAACGCTGTGTGCAAAAATCCCAGTGGGATGCAAGTCAAACAACAACAACCACAAGACAACTTAGATTAAGGCCATCAGTCTTACTCCGTACTACAACAAACAAACATGGCTAAACTAGTCCCAGGCAAGGTTCGAAGAGCTTTCGCCACCACTTCTGTTAACCATCGCCGGCAAAGTGAACCCGGGTTCACCGTGTTCACAATGCGGGATCTTTCTCACTACACCGCCTTCTCCTCGACGTGGTCACACAATAGCTGCTTTCAAACAGCACTCAGCCCCAGCGGAGGCCACAGAGAGATGACGAACACAGTACTTAGGGTGCCCAGATTTTGTTGTGTTGTAAAGCGTCCGTAATGGATGGCCAAACGTGAGAACGCGCGTTTGGCTCGCGTTAAACAAGGCGGCTGGGAAAGAACGGGCTGTTGTGAGTGAGTACGAGACGTACTCCGTTTTCTCTTTGTCTTGCTCAGTAGTAGAAGCCACGGAACAGGCAGGTAGTAGAACACCGGCAAAATAAATGAATAGAAACACAACGTGAAGATGAATCGAAATCTGCACATACTTCTCTCTCCCTCTCTCGCGCGCTCGGCTGTTTCTGAAAAAAAACTATTTTAGCACCACACGGTGCCACAAAACAGCAGCGCTAAGGTGCGACTCGCAAGCGATCTCCTTTTATGCTCTTCCGAATATATGTGTGTTTGTTACCATTGGAGTACAAGCCACGAGTGATGTAGTGAATAATTGACAAGATTCACACTGCCTGTAAAGGATAGTGGGGCTTGGGCAGGAAGCGGTCATGGCTAGAATAGGCGATGGTAGATGAATGAGCAAAAAAAACACATCTGACTGGGACGTCGTCGACCAGAAGAGACGCAGCGATGAATTCGGTGAATTGTTGAAAATCAGGATTGGGGGACGTGGTGGCCCGGCTTGGTTTGGGTTGCCTTCATCCAGCAGTGGATTTAACAATGATGATGATGATGATAATCATTCAATTCTCAAAGACTTTGCAGTTGTCAGAATCAATTTCAATCATTGGGAACTCAAAAGGGTGGGAGAAGCAATGACGCAGTGGTTGATGCACTGGATTTTGACCCCTGTGATCTGAGTTGGATTGTAAACTGTAAACTATTTTTATTTTTCCGGAATAGGTCCCTTGTACGATAGAGCTCTTGTTCAAAAGCGGCCTGGCCACAAATGATAGCTCAATGAAGCGGCTTATCATGTAGACATTTATCGCAGCCAAATACTCAACGCATGTTTCTAAATGTGAAATGTAAAAACCGAAGGAGCTGGAGAAAAATCCACGCGACCGCAGGGAGAGAGACGCATGAACTTCAAACGTACAGCAGACGTCAGGGTCGGGGATCGAACCCACGCGCTCATGTATACCAGGCGAGGTGGTTAACATCTCGCCACCGTGATTCATAACCAACATCAGTGGTGAGTGATATCCTTTAGCCTCATCAACTGATCTGCATGGGGAGGCCATCATCCAGCAGTGGATGAACAAAGGGCTGACAATTTTTATAAGTATAATTCATCGTTCCAAGGTGCGGTTGATGTAATGTCATAAGGAAAAGACGTTTCCATTGGGATAAAAAGCAGTGTAACATCACAATGTATCTGGAATGGCCCCCAGAAGATGGCATCATAGAACTAATTCTAAAATCACTTTATATCGGTCCCTCACCCAAAACTCAATGGCATAGTTTTATATTCTATTAAGAAAATACTAGTTTGCCTGATGTCAATCATTGAATAGTTTTTTTCAGTTGATGAGGCTCAGTTGATGAGGCCAAAGATATACACAAATTTGTCCTGAAAACTGGCGAGAAAAAAGAAATAATGGTTTTATGTGCGGTCAAAGGTAACCGGCCTGAAACCCATGGGTGGAGTTTGCGGGGGGGGGCACGAGGGGGCAACGCCCCCCCCCAAAAAAGTGGATACCTTTATTAATTTATTTTCAGTAGCTTACAATTAATAAAACATATATATAACTTAATTAATAAGTATGTGCACCTGCGATTCATAATGTGAGGGACAAAGCAAACCCCCCCACCCCACCCCAAATATAGAAGTCAAACTCCGCGTATGCTGAAACCATCAAGTTACCGCCCCTTGAGAAGGACCTGACTTAACCGTGCGCGTGGCTGAACCGAGGATCCCAGCAGCACCAATCGTCTGCCTGGGGCCGGCACCGCAAGAGGAGCCCCTTTTGCAAAAGCAAAAAAAGTCCCCTTTTTATTTCACCACTGTCGGTCTTTTTGGCCGCCCCACGGTTTGAATCCCGCCATCAATCTCTCGAAAGCTCCGAAGGGCTCGCAAACTCCTTCGCCGTGTTCGCGGCAACCCACGGCCGCGGGGACACTTTGCGATCCCATCTCTGTCCCAGTGCTGCACGGCGCAAATAAACCCTGAGGAGCCTTCGAAGCCGTTCCCTGCAGATGCGTTTGAATTCGTTTGCGAAAGTTATGCAACGGCTGCCTTGCCTTGTTGAGTCAATGTACCAAAGTCGAGAACGGAGAGTTACAAAACAGTGTCGTATATGAATAGAATTTCGCCGGCCTTATTCTGACATCATGCGGAGGGCCTTTAGGCACTTTGCGCTTTGCCCGTCACCCCCACCGATGACCTCTTCTCCCCCCTCCCCCAATGTGTGCAGATACTACTGACTATCGTATGTAGGGTGTGTAGGCAGATGTGCCTATGGAATACATTTCTTTTTTGGGGGGTGACAATAAATTCGACAATTTTTACAACTCCGTTGGATCAACTTTTTACCACCACGTTTGGGGGTGGGGGTCCACTTCGTTCGAAAACTTTCTGATTCAGGCCTTCTGAAAGGCTCTCAATTTTGTCGACGGACAAACGGAACGCCGGGCTTTTATAATAGAAACTGTCATCTACGCATTATATTATATCGACGTTCCCGGAAAGTTAGACTGCCCTCCAACACAAAGATCGCCCGACGAGCCTCAACAGACTTTTAAACATCACCACTGGGGAGACAAAGGCAGCCGGGCGTTGTGCTGGCCACCCACCCCCTCGTGTGTTCCGGCTTTCATAGGTGCTACTCGCTAACAGCACTTGCTCTGACAGCCTGTTGAGGCTATTCGGGGGATCTTTGGGTTTTTTTTGTATTCATATGAATGTGTGCATGTGTCCCTGGTAAGTGCGTATTGCATGCATGTTTGTGTATTCCTATGTGTGTGGTTGTGTGCGTACTCACATGTGTGTGTGTCTGTGTGTGTGCTTTCATTCTTTATACACAGGGTGAGCCATCTATAGGAATTCCCGGACCCAGTGGGCAACCTGGACTCCCAGGGCAGATGGTAACAACCCTATAAATTTACCAAAGCACTTACCAGCACACCGCAAAAAGAATTCCAGCGAAGACAAAAATCCTCCCCCCATATAGCTTCAACAGACTGTTTCTGCAGGTGCTGTTAGCGTGCACCCATGAAGGTCAGCCTGGGACACGAGGTGGTGGTTTGGCCAGAACCACCCCGGGCCACCTTTATCTCCCCAGTACTGATGTTTACACACTGCACCAGGTTCCCATTTATGGCGGAGTCGACAAAGAAGGAGCTCTGTACCGGTCTATATTCTTCACCACGGATGTTGGCCTTGAGCAGCATTTGAAATTGGATTGTAGAATTTGTCGCAGCGCACTAATCACTCCACTACCGGCTCTCCCTAAATGGACACACGCACGCACGCATGTGGCTAAATTAGACACGCTGTAATGCGCACAATCATTCAAAGCGTATACAATCCCAACACCCACGGGGATGCACTGGTCTCATTTACTCGGATTTTTCAGTCGCATTTTTAAGAGATGAATCATTTTTATTATGAACTTACCCTGTGCAGGGGGAATTGAGCGCAGCATTATATTGATATGTGGTGGGTATCACAATGAGGATGAAATTAGCCAGAACTTTCTCCGTCATTTGTTTCTTTATTGTATCATTATTAGCAATGCTGATACAGTTACGTAGGTGGGCGCGTGCGTGTGGTGCGTGTGTGTCATCTGGGGAGCGCTAGTCCAGTGGTTACTGCACTGCCCTACTAATCTGGTGGCCCGAGTTCGATTCCTGCTCACGACCTGGGCCCTCCCCTAGGTTGACTCAGCCTTAAATGGGTACCTGGTACAGTGTATAAACATCAGAACTGGAGAGATAAAGTTGGCCAAGTGTGCTGTTGACCGCCGACCCGATTGTATGCCTGTGTGTATGTTGAGCTTCTTATGCTAATCGGAGGTGCGGCTTGTGTGTGCCGTGACGGCCTTAATAGGTGCTCGCTAACAGCGCATGCCTGTCTTAAGGATTTTGGAGGGATCGTTGTCTTATGTTGTGGCGAGTAGTGGCACAGTGGTTCACGCACTACTCTAAGGGCCTGGTGACCTGAGTTTGATTCTCAGCACTTGAGGATCATCAAAAACACACGTTTGGAAAAGCATTGCAGAATACCATGGCTTTGCGTGATGTTTCTTCCTTGTCTATATCCTTTCACAGGGAGTCTCAGGTCCGCCCGGCCTCCCCGGGAACCCAGGTCCTCAAGGGATCCAGGGAAATTCCGGCCTTGCCGGGACCCGTGGAGAGACTGGCGCACCGGGCCAGATAGGCCCTCCGGGAGAGAAGGTGACTGACATTGATTAACCAGGCCACGGAGAAACACGTGTCTGGGATACGTGACGAGATGTTAATTACCTCGCCTGGTGTGCAGGAGGTCGTGGGTTTCGATCCCAACCCTGACGCCTGCTGCTGTGTATTTGGAGTTTGCGGTGTCTCTCTCCCTGTGGTCGCGTGGATTTTTCTCCGGGTCCTCTGGTTTTTCCCTCCACATTTTAGAAACGTGCGTTTAGAGTATTTGGCCGCTGTGCATTGCCACGTGATACGCCACTTGCCTTTAGGGTCTCATTTGTGGTCAGTTTGCTTCTGAAGAAGAGTTCTACAGCTCCGTGGACCTTACCTAGTAAAATAAAAGTAGTTTAGAAATAGTTTGTAGTTGCTGTTCCCGTTTTCTCTGAACTATAAGACTCACCCCAACTATTGGGGTTATTTTGAGATAAAAAAAAATGTGTTCTTTTATAATCGAGAGAATGCCATACAACCAGGAAACCCTCCTGAAACAGAGTCAGGAGACTCAGTGAGGCTTTCCTGGATTAACAAACGACCCAATAATAATAACAATAAATATACAGAGGGTTATTGTATCAAATGCACGTGGATATTTGTATAGTGTCAAAGGCCAAGTTAAAAATGAATGGGTTTTCATGGTTATTGGCATTGATGATGATAATGACAATGCCACCACAACACCTCGCCGTCTCTTCTTTCCGTCTATCAGATATGGAAACTGGTCACCCAGTTGGCACTTGACCCATGGTCTCGGAATCACGGGTCCGCTGGACAGTGCTGCTAACCACTGCTCCTCTACAAACTATATCTACCCGTAGTCTATTTTTTTTATTTCAAACGATTGTGGGAACTATCTGAATCACTATTTTGAAAGAACGAGCTTTTCGGCCTGCCTTGATGGCCAATGCCAAAATTCCACGCCGGTTATTCCAGATTTCGCTCATGCCACTGTTGTATTCTCTTTGCAGGGTCCCCTTGGATTTTCTGGCAGGGATGGTGACATGGGCCCGTCTGGCCCTCCTGGACCCATAGGGCCTCCGGTAGGTGCAACACAGACAACCATCCCACATCGTAAACGTGGCTTGTGTGTCAATAAAATTTGGTAAAACAAAGATATACATTTTATTCAGTTGATCTGCACGTGTGCAATATCACTCAATATGCAGCAATTGCACGACCGTATTATTGTGCAAAGTGTCTCCCGTAGATTGAACGAGAGGGAAGTATACAAAGTTTGTTGTTTTTTTGAAACGTAACAGGATGACTACGTACATTCTATAATGCGAGCGAAAAGCAAAGCCACTTGGGAATATAACTTCTGCCACAGTGGTGCTGGAAATACAAAACAATTGAATGCATAAACGTAGTCGCTCTGAAGGGATCTTGCACATCAAAGCACGGACCGAATGAGTGGCGATAGTAGCTGCTGTTGTTTACGGTTCAGTTTCCTCCAAACACAAAGTATATTGCGAGCTGCGATCTCGTCCCAGAGGTCACCACGGGTGGTGGTGGAAATCGACATCGCAATAATTCGAATAACTTCAACTTGTCATCTCGCTCGCGAAGAGAAAGAGAGAAAACAACTCAGAGGTTTGGAACCAAGAGCAAGCAGGAAGGCAGCTGTGCGATGAGTCGGAGCCAACAATTTCCCAAGCTCTGCAGTCCTCGATATACGAAGGTGTTATCGACCAATTCATGAGTGTTTAGATGCGGGAGGAAGCCTAAGCTCCCAGAGAGAACCCGCGCATGCGACGGTCAAACACTCAACCCCACACGGAGTCCACATTTTCTGCTGTACGGTATTCCCCTGGCGAGCCAAGTTACGGACATCTCCTCGACGCTCACGCGAAGGGAGTTTCACAACAACATCTGTGTCTGCCGTGATCCACAAACTCCCTCACCGCTGCCTCCTTAGCGCTGGATTATGGCAGCCACGTGGCATAGCCACCACCACCGCCGGCTCCGGCACTGCGGACAAAGTCCATGAAAGCATGGGAACGGCTGGAGTGTCATTACGGAGAGTCAGTGTGGTGGGTGTGCAGTGTGGGGAGGGTGTGGAGGTCTGGCAGAGCAGAACTGCCCCCCATATTTTGAGATCTTGAATCGGTTCGACCAAAATCGATTGAATATGCCAATATATTCACTAAAAATTGGTAGCTCTATTTATGTTTATATATTTTGTTTACACCGGTTATTTGTAAAGTTTTTTTTTCGTATAAATACAATGAGAAACATCGACTTTATAAGAGAAATAAACACTTTTGCACGTGGGGCACCTCGTGACCTTATTCTGTGACCTTTCCGCGAATTGTCTTTTTTTCCCGCACCTCGGCCACGGATTCCGCTAAAAACTTACGCGGCAAAATCGTCGCCTTGATTATCTTCATCTTGCACGGCGGTGATGAGGTCAGAGCGATGGACCCCCCAATGGGAAAACTTCATGAGTCCAATTCCCACTCGGAGATGGACTCAGCCCATTGCTATTTGTCTGCGAACAGTCGAATAAGTTCCACTTTGCGAAACGACAACAGTGGCTGCCTAATGGATACAACTGACCCTTGCCATGGGAATGTGGAATGCTCACCACTGGATCAGCGCCGCCGATTGGCGTAAGCGCCGCTTCCATTGCTCGATGGAGCGTGGAGGGAGACACTTTCATCTCAGATTTTCTGACGATGGCGTTGAGGTGTCATCTACCTCGCCTGGTGCGCAGGAGGTCAAGGGTTTGATCCCGGACCTTGTCGATGCCTGTTGGAGTCTCCCTCCCCGTGGTGGTCGCGTGGATTGTTTAACGGGTTCCTCTGGTTTTGTCCCCCTCCACATTTAAAATCAACACGTGTTTAGATTATTCGACTGCAACTATACATTCCTTACTGTGATGGTCATGTCAGCCATTTGGATGACAAGTTAACATCACGTGCGGCCAGGTCACCTGAAAAATAACTAATAGCGCTCTGAACTACCTGGTAAATATATTTATATAAAAATTGAGGGTTTTGCAATGTCACAATGTGCTCTCAACAAAACTGGGATGTTAGCTTTAAACATCGGGTCTTTGAAGCCAATACAGTGATCCATATTTGTTGTTAGGTTTATGCCATCGTGGCGGTAGTTTGATGCCAAAATTCTTCTCATTAACAACCCTTGACCCCCTCACAAGATTGTCACGCTGATAAATACGTAATTTAGTCGTGTTGATGTATTGATAGCATTTCTGAACAATATTGATCTTATATTCTTGGATCTTTTGGTAAAGTCACGTAGATAGGTTAAAAGAAAATTTTAAAATATAACAAAAAAAACTCCGACGTTTTGATCGCAACACGTCTTCAGGAAAAAACTTTTTCAGAAAAATCTTCAGGAAAAACCTTTTTCCTGAAGACGACCGCTTGTGTTTCGATCGAAACGTCGGATTTTTTTTGTTATTTTCTTTGAACCTATCTACGTGACTCTTACCGAAAGACCCACGAATATGAATTCCTGCAGTCACGAAAGCTTTAAGTCAATATTGATCTTGACTTCAGTCGTGAGAAAGCTTTTAAACCTAGGGTAGGGAGCTGTATTGGTAAAAATTTCACCAACACATTGATAAGTACAAATTCAATCTTTGTCAGCGTGGCAATGTTGTCGGGTGACGGAGGGTTGATGACGAGACCTTTGGCATACAACTACTACTAAGACAAAGACAAAGATCCCCCATATAGCCTTAAGAGCCTGTTGCGGAAAGTGCTGTTAGCGAGCACCTGCGAATCCCGCCACACGAGAGTGGGTGGGTGACCAGCACCACGGCCGGCCGCCTTTGTCTCCCCACACACCGCACCGGGCACTCATTTGAAGCTGAATCGACCTAGGGGGAGACAGAGGACCGATTCGGATAATCGTCACCGGTGTCGGCCGTGAGCGCCAATCAAACTCGTGCCTCTGCTGGGTCCATAGTGCAGCACGCTAACCGCTACACGACCGCTCCCCTACATAGCCACAATCCAAGGAACACATATGGATAAAAACTGGGATGTGTTGCTAAGGACATTGCATATTGCGTTGTTTCTCTTGTCACGTGTGAACGTCTGCGTTGTGTTTGTGCGCCGCAGGGCCTTGTGGGTTCCAGGGGAGACAAGGGTGACAAGGTAAGCCTGCCGAGTGACGTCAGCCGCTTGCTGTGTATCCTCGGCACGCGGAGATTCCTTCAGCCAGTTCTGCAACGCCCGATTCGACGGATTGTAGTAGGATACGAGGAAAATGATCGCCGGCAATGTGAAGTTTCAGTTTTTCATGAATTGTCTTCACGTGACGTGTGACTCCTCCTTGTTGTAGGGAGAGACTGGGGTAGGAACACCTGGACTGAGAGGAGAGAGAGGTGAACCTGGAATTCGGGTACGTATTTGTGCCTGTGTGCATGTGTGTTGGTGTTGTGTGAGTGTGTGTGTTGTTGGTGTTGTGTGAGTGTGTGTGTTGTTGGTGTTGTGTGAGTGTGTGTGTTGGTGGTGTTGTGTAAGTGTGTGTGTTGTTGGTGTTTATGTGAGTGTGTGTGTTGTTGGTGTTGTGTGAGTGTGTGTGTTGTTGGTTTTATGTGAGTGTGTGTGTGTTGTTGGTGTTGTGTGAGTGTGTGTGTTGTTGGTGTTGTGTGAGTGTGTGTTGTTGGTGTTGTGTGAGTGTGTGTGTTGTTGGTGTTGTGTGAGTGTGTGTGTCGTTGGTTTTATGTGAGTGTGTGTGTTGTTGGTGTTGTGTGAGTGTGTGTGTTGTTGGTGTTGTGTGAGTGTGTGTGTTGTTGGTTTTATGTGAGTGTGTGTGTTGGTGTTGTGTGAGTGTGTGTGTTGTTGGTGTTGTGTGAGTGTGTGTGTGTTGTTGGTTTTATGTGAGTGTGTGTGTTGTTGGTGTTGTGTGAGTGTGTGTGTTGTTGGTGTTGTGTGAGTGTGTGTGTTGTTGGTGTTGTGTAAGTGTGTGTGTTGTTGGTGTTGTGTGAGTGTGTGTGTTGTTGGTTTTATGTGAGTGTGTGTGTTGTTGGTGTTGTGTGAGTGTGTGTGTTGTTGGTGTTGTGTGAGTGTGTGTGTTGTTGGTGTTGTGTGAGTGTGTGTGTTGGTGGTGTTGTGTAAGTGTGTGTGTTGTTGGTGTTGTGTGAGTGTGTGTGTTGTTGGTGTTGAGTGAGTGTGTGTGTTGTTGGTGTTGTGTGAGTGTGTGTGTGTTGTTGGTTTTATGTGAGTGTGTGTGTTGTTGGTGTTGTGTGAGTGTGTGTGTTGTTGGTGTTCAGTGAGTGTGTGTGTTGTTGGTGTTGTGTGAGTGTGTGTGTGTTGTTGGTTTTATGTGAGTGTGTGTGTTGTTGGTGTTGTGTAAGTGTGTGTGTTGTTGGTGTTGTGTGTGTGCATGGTGGTGTAGTGGTTTGGGGAGCGGTGGTGTAGCGGTCAGCGTGCTTCGCTACGAACCCGGCGACCCGAGTTCGATTCCCGCTCACAGCCAACACCGGTGATAGTGATTATCTGAACCGGTCCTGGGTCACCCCTAGCTCGACTCAGCCTCCAATGAGTACCTGGTGCGGTGTGTAAACATCGCCACTGGGGAGACAAAGGCGGCCGGGCGTGGTGCTGGCCACCCACCCCCTCGTGTGCCATTCCGGCCTTCATAGGTGCTCGCTTAACAGCACTTGCCCCTACAGTCTGTTAAGGCTATACTGGGGATCTTTGCCTTTGTAGTGGTTAGCGCGCTGCGCTACTAACCTGGTCACCCGAGTTCGATTCCACTCATGGCCAACACCAGTGATAGCGATCATCTGAACCGGTCCTGGGTCACCCCTAAGTCGACTCAACCTCAAATGAGTAGCTGGTGCGGTGTGTAAACATCGAGCTGGTGCATCTACCAATTCATCGCAGTCAACCCTGAACACTTGGCTCTGTCCCGTGACCCCCCTGCCAGCCTTTCATACTTCGCGTGATTGCCCTCAAGATGCACCGAGCCTGGCACAAAAGCCGTGGTGACGTTGCTGCCATTTAGTGACGAACGGCGGTTGTTGTTGTGCAAGTGGGTGAATCGCTTAAAGTCTAAAATAAAAAATAATCTATTCTTAATTCACGTTGCATTGCTGCATTGTGACGATCCATTTAATTTCTGAAATTGGCGGAATTTAGTTTTAATTGCGACAAAAAAAGCAAAAGTTATTCCTTGAGGCTGTACTCGCCTCCTATTCATAGCCCTGAGCTATTGGTGAAAATTCCACATTCCTATGACAGGGGCGAGTATATCCAGAGAACAACCATTATTGACGTCCGCACAAAGCGGTACTCACTTTATTGACCGTGCAGGGATGATGGCCGGCGTCAAGCCCCAACCAGGCTTTGAACTCTCAGCCTTCCCATTTACGAGCTGCTTGCAACGATCACTGAGCCACACCTCTGACATCGATGTACGTCAGAGTTTGCGCGCATGTGCATCTCGCGGGTTTGTGCTTGCAAGACACGTACCGATGCGCTGGGAATGTATGAAGGACAAAGATCCCCCGAATAGCCTGAACAGGCTGTTGGGGCAAGTGCTGTTAATGCATGAGGTAGCCAGCACCACGCCCAGCCACCTTTTGTCTCCCTGGTGACGATGTTTACACACCACACCATGTACTCATTGGAGCCTGAGCCGACCTAGGGGAGGGCCATGACCCGTTCAGATAATCGCCACTTGCGTTGCCCGTGAGCGGGAATTGAACTCGGGTCATGCCGGGTTCATAGTGCGGCACGCTAACCACTACACCACCGCTCCCTCTTATGCACACACACGCACGCGCGCGCATGGGGTGCGTGCGCTGGTGCATGAGTGCGCGTGCGTGCGTGCGTCCACTTGAATCCAGACACATTTTCGCTCGGCTCATTTCTCTACCGGAGATAAGGGCCCAGTGGTTTCAATCTCTCTCTGCGCCCACTTCTCTTCAATCACGCTGCATTGAGCAGACACACACGTTATTTGAACCACACATCGCAGCCACCACCCGCATGTGCCCACTCGCCGTGCATTCACTCCAATGCCTCCTTACACATTTGGGCAAAGCAAAAGGCAACGACCCCCCCCCCCACCCCTTTTAGCCTGTATGGACTGTTGGGGACGTGATTGGGCAGGCGCTTAATATTGAGAGACAATTTTTTTAATTTGAAATGTAGTGCTACAAATTAAAAAAACTGAATTGGGGTGGTGCTGCTAATTCCACGCGAAAGTTACAGAGTTGACGTGTAATTGGAGCACCATATTCGAAGGGCCTGTGGTAAATCGGAGCTTAGGAAATGAACGGTCTTATCTGCAAACTCTGCGGAGATTATGCAGATAAAAAATATATATATATTAAAATGTGAATCAAGTAATATGCAGCTTTATTAAGGAGTAGATGTTTGCATGACCGGCAGGATTAAGAACTAAAAGTGTGCGTGTGTCTTTTTTTAAGGGTTTAATTCTCAAATAATTACGGATTTGGAAATTGTATTATAGCAACCATCTCACTCGGTGATCAAACCTGTCACAAAATCAGCAAACGTCAACAGATTAATCCAGTCACTGGTCGTGACATTGCCCAACATTCCCATCGCTTCCTTCCTCCTGCCAAGATCACGCGTCTGTTGCAACAGTTGGCACTCCACGTCCAAGGTTTCATCTCACAGTCTCATCGCCATCTGCTTTTTTTAGGCCTTCTGACCTTGGCCACACAAAAAATAACAAGCAGAGCTATGCAGCACAGCAGGGAACTAACCTGGTAAAATACAAACAATATTTTGGTTAGTAAGTGAGTGAAACTAGCTACTCCTCCAATGCCTCTCTCAGTAACTTGCCCTCCAACATCCACCTCACCGTGTCCCACCCATCGCAACCTTCACCCTCACAAAGACAAAGATCCCCTGTGTAGCCTTAACTGACTGTTGGGGCAAGTACGGTTAGCGAGCGCCTATGAAGACCAGCACGGCACACGAGGGGGTGGGGGGGCCAGCACCACGCCCGGTGGCGATGGTTTACACACCGCACCAGGTACTTTGATTTGAGGCTAGGTCGACCTAGGGGAGGCCCAGGACCGGTTCAGATAATCGTCACTGGTGGTGGCCGTGAGCGGGAATTGAACTCGGGTCGCCAAGTTCGTAGCGCGGTGCGGTAACCGCTACGCCACCGTTCCCCACAACCTCCTGCGTGACACACATCGACGCCTAAGAACACAAAGGGTTCTCGACTGCGTCCACGCTCTCACTTGCCCACTCTGATCACGGTGCACGGGGCCCATCCAAAACCTCTGCCATCAACTACACATCATCGTGAGCTACGGTAAATCCACTGCTGGATGAAGGCCTCCCCTAGCCGTAGCCGCCGCCTCTCACGGTCCTGCGATGTAACGATCCGTCGAGGGCTTGCCAGCTGATTCCGTTGCTCCGCGCCACAAATCATCGGATGGGATTTAAGCCCATCAATCCATGTGTTCTGATTCCGCAGTAAGCATGCTCTCCAATAATGTCCTCCCTTTCCCCCCCTATCGAATGATTATCCTTTGCCGGCTAATTACGTGCGATGGAATAAAGTTCAGTATGACATTGATTCAAGCTAAACAGTTCGTTACGAAATGCTGATTTGAGTGTGACTGCGCGCTTGTCTACGCTGAAGGAAGGACGTGCCACGGAAAATATGACAAATTTTAATGAAAATGGTACAAAACTCTTGATTAAACATTACAGAAATTTGGAAAAGATAATGACATAAAAGTTTAGATGGAAATTAATCTAATTATTGTACTAAAAATAAACAAGAGTGGTGTTACACAACAGCTTTGTGATAGGAGCATTAATAAACAATGGCAGTTTTGTTTTAACTTTAATTTCATCCAAAGTGCGCCATTGATCTCTGAATTACATTACACGGCTTTTGAGCCACTGCCACTGGTAAATAGACACCCACGAACAAAAGGTGGTTAATTCTTATTCGGGTCACAGGTCAGCTTAGCTAATCATCAACTCATGCAGAGCCAATCAAATAAGTACCACAGACGTGGCCTGGTGACTCGGGAGCTAAATCATTCAGCGGGCCCTGCTGAGATCCTGGATTTTAAACCTGCATTCGTCACCTGCGATCAAACAGGGCTGTCAGGTTGTAGCGAGTTCATGGTCTCAGCTGAGTCCATCAGTGACTGTCCAAAAAAAAAATGTATTTTTCACTTTCTCAATTTTGGCAAAATTCCAGCTTTGAGAATTCGAATGGTTGCTTTTTGACTTCAATGCTGCGAATATCTCGGCAGCAGAGCAGGCAGGAAAGGACAGTGGCCTGGAGTGCATCAGAGGTCACCTTAAGTGATCTGAGAAGCAGTTTCCGTGATATCCAGTTGCATGGGCTATTCTCTAACATGGGGCCGATGCACTGCTCTGCAGTAGTTTCGGACGGACATACATTAATCCAATTGCTTGAGAGTGAAGGCGCGGCAAAAAGATTACTGCCACTTTGTAAATCATCAGAGGAGATCTTAAGCATGGAAAAGTGTGGCCCCTGGCATGGGAACGTGGGATTCCACCACTGGCTCGTGGCTGCTGTTCAAGTAATCCGTAAGCTGCGTACACACGTGCCTCAATGTGAGTGTTTTGTCCCCCATAGGGAGAAGACGGAAGACCCGGATTAGTCGGTCCCAAAGGTTCCATGGTGAGAGCGTCTTACAACAGTTGGCACATGACCGGCGTTGTGGAGTAATTGTGTCGCTCCAATCGGATGCCAGTCGGACAAGCAACGATCAGCACGCTGGACTTGCAATCCTCACGGTGCTCGGCAGTTGAAACAGTGGAGGAAGTTTCTTAAAATACCCCCAACCGCCTCCTCCCGCTCTCCCCCCCGCACGCCTATCCACTCAGCAGGAGACATGGGCACAACCACAACTAGTCGATCGTAACTCCCACCTCCTCATTCAAGACGTCTGGCCATTGTGAAAGAGTAGGCCAAGTACTCTCTTAGAGTGGCTCCATAGAGCTTCTTCTGTTTGGGGGCTTTCCGCCACTTCACCGCCGCTTGCTCCCTCTGCCCAAAAATGTAACCAAATGAAACCACGTGCACAGCCAAGCAAACACACTGCACCACAAACCAGCCGTTGCTTTTATATTGCATCAGAAAAAATTGTAAGGCAGCACCGAAACGAATTCGGGGTGGGGGAAGTTGCGCGGTGGATCAAGCGCTGAGCGATGAACCCGGCCGTCTGGGTTCGATTCTCGGCCATTACTTACATTCGGTGGCGAGCGATTACCCAAATCTGTTCTTGGGGCACCCCCGTCGCTCCCTTCACCAACCCGCACTTACCAGCGTGGTGAAGTATGGTCTAACATCTCCCCTCCCACATAACCGAAATGGCATGGGGAGACCTTCATCCAGCGGTGGATTGACAACATTAATAATTTTACATTTGATACATTGTTATTGTTTATGTAAGTGGACCGGTAAGAGTCCTTTCTGAGGATGGTTTTAGTGGAACCCCAAGTCCGAAATTGAGAGGAAATGTTCATTGGTTGCTTGATTTAAAGCTGTGACCCCTGTCAGCACAGAGGCCTTGTGGTTGTGACCCTTAAAGTTGGTTAACTGCACGCATTATCATGCAAGCGATGTTTGTGTATTCCTCCAATGTCTAATGTGAGCAGATACGTGTCATTGTTCCGCAACCTTCCCACCACGTTCGTTTTGGTTCGTGTGAAACCACCTTTGTCAAAATCGGCAATTTTATTCTTTGCATTAGTTATTGATATTTTCGTCCAAAGGCCATGACAGAAAAATACACATAGACCCAAGGGCACTCAGCTTCCGGGTGGCCAGCATCAGCATGATCTTTGGGCACAATGTCAATCAGCGGAGAACAAAACCTCAGTCCCAGATCTGCCCCTAACAGATCCCATCACCCACATCGGCCCTCTGGGAGTACATCATTTTAACAGCGTACTCTGGACCGGTCTCGACATTCAGGGTCTCATTAACAGGGTCAGGCTCCCTTGAACCAATGTTGGCGAACCGCCAGCATTGGGTCAACATTTGTATAGGGCAGGACCATCACTCGGAGATATGGGTTCTAGTTTGACACCAAACTATATAATACATTGGATACGTAATAAAATAAAAAACAAATTACGTGTAGAGGAGGATATTTTAAGCAGGCATTGATTATTGATTTAGTTAATTGTATTTTCCACAATGATGTCGTGTTGTGTAACATTTAGTTGAGCGTGGAAGCAGCCACATGCGTGGTCTCTGCCATACAGAGGCCTGCTCTGTCAGGGATAACTATCGTCGGTGTGACGAGCACATTTGCCACTATTTCAAAATTTTTTTTTATTTTACCAGGTAAGGCCCACTGAGCTAAGTAGCTCTTTTTCAGAAGCGACCTGGCCACAGTTGAAGGCTAAACGAAGCGGCTTATCATCGTGTGGAAATGTACATCAGCCAAATCATCGAAACGCACGCTTCCAAAGCCGTCAATAATCGTGACGACAACGCAATTTATTGCGCGCACGAATATTTCACAGATAACAATAAGTGACCGCGACTCTGAAGCATAAATAAGGACAGCCGTCAATGGGTCATGAAACACATTTAGATGGCTGGCAACATAAATTGTTTTTAAAAAAATGTTTTTTAAATGGTGACGCTGGCTTGCATTGGCTGTTGTGCACAATCCATAAATATGCTAAATTCCTGTTGATATGCAAATTCCTTTGTCAAGGCTCCCTCCTCCTCTAACCCAGCTTAAATATACACTGCCAAGCTTGGTGGTGTTCATTCAGACGCTGTCTTTCCGACAGCCCTGTTCTTCACCTGAGGACGGCTGCTTGCGTTGTGGCCAAAACGTCGTGAGAATTGAATTTTTTTATGTTTTATTTTTATTATTTTATTATTTCCCTTCTACGTGACTTTACCGAAAGAACCAAGAAGATGAAAAATGAACGACGCGGAGATCTCGCTGCTATGCTCGACAATGACGAAGAACCATTGCCTGAAGCATCGCGTATTTGTCATCCGTATTTCTTTTCTATTCCCTCTTCGGGGGTTACGCCTTGAGACGAGTTTCACGTCACAATGAATGTCACTGTTTCTTGTCCCAACGCAGGGTCTCCCTGGTCTCTCGGGAGACATTGGAACGAAGGTATGTTGTTGCCGATTCGCTGTGTGGTGGCAGTAGATGTGTTCCAAAAAAAATAAGGGGGGGGGGGCACGCAAAGCGAAAGCGCGCAGGGCAGCTGCGTGCCGCGAGGAGCTCGCTCAGGACACAGACTTCGAGTCGTCCCACGTCCAACCGCATAGCCGCGTGTACTGGAGAAACCCCACTGAACGACCACCCCTGTTAACGATGGGCCTCCATAGAGCCAAATGTGTAGTGTATAGTGTAGTGTAGTCTATAGTAGTGTCGTGTATAGCAGTGTCTTGTATAGCAGTGTAGTGTATAGTGTAGTGTATAGCAGAGGTGTGGACTCGAGTCATGTGACTTGGACTCGAGTCAGACTCGAGTCATGAATTTGATGACTTGCGACTCGACTTGGACTTGCATAACAATGACTTTGTCCCACCTATGAGATGTGGACTCGAGTCATGTGACTTGGACTCGAGTCAGACTCGAGTCATGAATTTGATGACTTGCGACTCGACTTGGACTTGCATAACAATGACTTTGTCCCACCTATGGTGTATAGTAGTGTAGTCTATAGCAGTGTAGTGCCTCCATAGAGCCCAATATGTAGTCTATAGTAGTGTAGTCTATAATAGTGTCGTGTATAGCACTGTAGTTTATAGTAGTGTAGTGTATAGCAATGTCAATGTAGTGTATAGTGTAGTCTATAGTAGTGTAGTGTATAGTCGTGTAGTGTTTAGTAGTGTAGTGTATAGTAGCATGCGTAGTGTAGTGTATAGTGTAGTCTATTGTAGTGTCGTTTATAGCAGTGTAGTGTATAGCAATGTCAATGTAGTGTATAGTGTAGTATATAGTGTAGTGTAGAACCCCTCTTAACGACCACCTCTGTTCACGACTCATCACTTTACAACGAACCTCCATAGAGCCAAATCTGTAGTCTTTAGTAGTGTAGTGTATAGTGTAGTCTATAGTGTAGTGTATAGTAGTGTAGTGTATAGTGTAGTGTATAGTAGTGTAGTGCCACCATAGAGCCCAATGTGTAGTCTATAGTGTAGTGTATAGTAGTGTAGTGTACAGTGTAGTGTATAGTAGTAAAGCCTATAGTAGTGTAGTGTATAGCAGTGTAGTGCCTCCATAGAGCCCAATGTGTTCGCTTACCGACCTTTCCCCTGTTAAAGATGGGCTGTTGTAGGTACAGTAAATATTAATTCATGCATCGATTAACCGTGTTTATTTTAATATTGTGTGTTTATAATGTTAGTATATTTATGTATTAATATCCATAGTTTAAATATTATAAAATACGTTCTTTGGGTGAAAAAGGTTCATTTCGATGCTATTAGAACGAACGAAGCCTTTAACGTGTATTTCCTATGCTCGCTTAACAACCAAATCACTTAACGGCCGGTTTTGTGGAACCAATTTGCCGTCGTGACAGGTGAGCTGTATATACTGTGCACAGAACGAGGGAACCCCGAGTAATCTTTTAAGTTATGCGTCTTTGTAAATAAGGTATTTTGTTGATAGTCATATATATTTTTACCATCCTTTTTTCATCAACCAATATGAATGAAATCACAAAAGTATGGACGCAACGTAGGAAATCACACAATCCTCCGTTTAGCGACTGTTGGCTACGTGTGGCGTGAAAGAAGTTCAGCATGCGTACATAATGTTCCTACTTTTTTCGTTTTCCTGGCAGCAAGATCAAAAAATATAAATGTGTGTGTGTGTGTACCTCCTTCATTGTTTCCATCACGGGTGACCAAACCCATGCTCTAAGCCATGCGAGCCCAGTGCCTTGACACGTCCATTATGTGGCGTCGTGCTACATTAGCCTCTCTGTCGCGTGGCGCTATTTGGAACACAAATGGGCCATTGTCACAGCCAATATCAATTCATGCAGAAGTGGCGGGGGGGGGGGAGTTTTTTGTTGACGATTTTAATTTTTCTATTCCAGTGCCGGTAATTGAAGTATTCTCTTTTTCTCTCTCCACTTTTCATTCGATGATTTCACTTCGCTTCGAGCAAAGGTGACCGGCATTTGTTTTTGTCTAGCGTAAACAATAATAGCATCAGCTCGCCATCGCCGAACGCCTGCTAACAAAACGTATCTCTCGAACGAACGGCAAATGGCGTTTGTGTCGAAATGGGGAGCAAACGGCCTTTGTGCGGTTTCATGAAAAATACCTTGCCCAATGGGAATGTTCTTATCGTTGGAAAACGTGTCCATGCATTTAAATAAAAACAAGTTTAATATTATTACTATTTAGTTTACTCTTGGAATGTCTCAGCAAAGTCCCAAGGCTTCATCTCAAGAGAGTCCTTCTTTGGTGTTGTTTGGCCGATTTCTCAAAAATTATAATGTAAGCACATTTTTAAACAACAACATTAAAAATAAGCACAATATATAGCGCGCGCATGTGCCACGGGTCGGACGCAATTTTCCATCGAAAACTCACGAGGCACGGATCCAAAGCTCAAAGCTCCTCGTACACCAAACTAAATGGATGAGATCCTGGTCTGGTGAGGGCTGAAGAGGTGAGGGGCATGATGTTTTTCTGTGATTTTACCCAGATCGGTAACTTGCCGAGGAATTCTAAAAGTGTGGACAGTGACGCCGGCACACGTGGCCTGCTGTCTTTCTGAGCGATGCCACACGGGATCTTGGACGTCTGCTGTGAAGCAGACTTGCGCACAGTATTTATGGTCGAAACACCCGTAGTATTGACCAGGGTGGCCGCTGGGTTCGAAACGGCGAACGTCTCTGCAACCGGCGGCGCGCGTTCTAATGTTTGGCCGTGCGAACGTTCGGCCGTTTTACTAACGCGCATCGAGAGAAGTTTCATTTTTGTTTAAATTTGTCATCATTCTCTTTCAGGGTGACTCTGGAAGTCCTGGGACTAAAGGTGACAAGGTACGGATTTTTTAAAACTGATTTTTCCATCTTTTACTTTACTTATCACCAACTGTGTAAACCAGAGGTATCTCTGTGATATCCACTTGCTTGGGGCCGTTACTTCCAGGGATCACAAGGGATTGTTTGTCGCAGGTTATGACACCGATATCACAATCTGATAACGTTGCGGACAAAGAAAATGTATTGAATACTCATCAATTATATTTCCTGTTCGTTCGCCCCGTGATTATTGTTGTGCAGGGAAACTCAGTGGGTGTTGAAGGACTGCCCGGAGCGAGAGGCAACAAAGGAGAGCCAGTGAGCACGACCATCACCGACACCCACAACCTACAAAAACAAAGACCCCCCATATAGCCTTAACAGACTGTTGGGGCAAGCGCTGTTAGCGAGCACCTATGAAGGCCGGCAACGGCACACGAGGGGGTGGGTGGCCAGCATCACACCTTTGTCTCCCCAGTGGCAATATTTAAGCACCACACCAGGTATTTATTTGAGGCTGAGTCAACCTAGGGGAGGCCCAAGACCGGTTCAGATAATCATCACTGGTGTTGGCCATGACCAGAATTCGAACCCGGGTCGCCAGGTTTGTAGCGCAGCGCGCTAACCCACACACACACAGACACACTCTCTTTAAATCGGCGATTTTTAATCTTTTCTGGGGGAATGCACACATTGGCATGAATACCGTGCAGGATACATTTTGAAAGTGGCAACGGTGAAAATCAGCATCACGTTGTGTTGATGACATGAAATAAGTGCCTTGCTAACACTGCACGTACTCGAAGCATGAACGATCTTAGTAATAATTGGCTTTTAGGAGTTTGATGGGGTAGAGGCGATTGGGAGGCCGCTATACCAAACAGGCTGAGAACCGCTGCCCTAAATACTTATCTCCTGGAGGACTCGTCATAAGTGGCAGCCAGGATCTACCCACTGCAACGTGCCCTTGCGTATCTGTGCGTGTGTCAATCGCAATGTGTGTGTGAACGCAGGGTGAACGTGGCTTCAAGGGGCTGGATGGAGAGATGGGATTGAAAGGTGACTCTGGGATGCCAGGGCAGAAGGTAAACGTGGAGCCAGAATCGGAATCCGAATTTGTATTTATTTATACTGGCTGGTTTAACGACACATTTATATTTACGCGACCAAGCTCATAATCCTCGATTATGGATGTTCAACTAACTATCAAGCTCTTTTTCACAGATATCCTGTAGGGGCAGACACTTGGGGTCAGGACTTGAGGATCGGGATTTTTAGTTATCGGACACCTAACTACCACGGCATCTTAACGCGCTTTTCGTACAACACAAAACACGAATCGCAGAAATACACAATTTTGGTGAGCGTGGTGAGCGTGGTGAGCGTGGTGAGCGTGGCGAGCGTGGTGAGCGTGGTGAGCGTGGTGAGAGTGGTGAGCGTGGGGAGCGTGGCGAGCGTGGGGAGCGTGGAGAGCGTGGCGAGCGTGGTGAGTGGACTGAGTGTGGTGAGTGTGGTGAGCGTGGTGAGTGTGGTGAGCGTGGTGAGAGTGGTGAGCGTGGTGAGCGTGGTCAGTGTGGTGAGAGTGGTGAGTGTGGTGAGTGTGGTGAGCGTGGTCAGCGTGGTGAGAGTGGTGAGTGTGGTGAGCGTGGTGAGTGTGGTGACAGTGGTGATCGTGGTGAGCGTGGCGAGCGTGGTGAGCATGGTGAGCGTGGTGAGAGTGGTGAGTGTGGTGAGCGTGGTGAGCGTGGCGATCGTGGTGAGCGTCAGTGCAGACCGATCGTTTTGGACTGTCCCTTGTGTGTGCACTCTGTTACCGCCAACCCTCTCAGAAATGCCGTCTCCACCTCCATCAAGAAGTAACAGAAAGGGGCTGAAGTATAAAACCCTGAGTCTGTGAGACAAATCCAAAGTTTAGGATAGAATGTATGCAGGGTGTGTGTCGATGCGTATGCGGTGTGAAAAGTTTTGCAAACTAATTGTGATTATTTTTCTAATTGGGGCAGGAGGCACTGGGGAGTACCGTTGGACATAATTTGGAATATTGGATAATCCGGCAAGGCCACAGCCCCATGTGTCGAATTAACAAGGTTTTTGCTGTGCAGTAATTACATTGTGAGTGTAATTCTGGCGCACATGGCCTCCTAGTCTTTTTTTGTGTAATGTCGCGGGATCTTTAATGTCTGCTGTAAGCTAAACCGTCTTTATTTGTTTGATGCACCAGAAGTATTCGTTTTAGTTGGCTTGTATCCATGCCTGTCGGCCACATTTCATCAAATTTATTCCCATGGCGACCTAAGAAAATAGGACCACAATGCAGTTCTTCGATGAAATGCTGATGGGTTATTTTTTTGCATAACGCATTAATGCGTATTACCCACGTGTGCGTGCTGTCTAAAACTCACGCCTACCACCAGCACCGCATGTGGAGCCCCTCTCTGACTCCTGCTAAATCTGAATTCGTAACTCATCACTGCCATCTCACCCCCCCTACCCTTCTGTCTATCTCTGTCTTTATTGCTACACCTTTACAGGGTGACAAAGGGGAACTGGGTCTACAGGGGTCAGTGGGAATTGCCGGACCTAGGGGCCCACTGGGAGAGAAGGTGAGAGCTGCCTACTTTGTATTCCCGTCGGGTGGCTGGAGCAGCCCTCTGCATAGAGAACGTCCGACCGTGTCCGTCCATTGCTCGCCGAGCCCCATTAGCTTCCATTACACACACAAAGTGCCTGCCACAAAATGAACCACGATACCTTGCTGAGCTCGTCTAGGAGCTTAAACCATCGCGCGAACTCCGGTGATTTTCGCAGTGGCGGCTTTTGGCAAACCATTGAACAAAGGCACTTTGAGATGCGCTTCTGCGGCCGTCTGGAACGCACTTCCGTTAGATATTAGTAAGCCACCAGAGCTATGTACTTTTAAATCTCGATTTGAAACGAATTACTTTAGAACCCAAACCCTTATTATGAATAATATTCGTCGCGAAAGCCTACGTGTTAAACTACATTAGAATTGCTTTTTGTTTGTTGTCCTTCCGCCACACCTCCCATTATTGGCTACGTGCAGCGCGAAAGACATTCAACGTACTGCTTAGTCATCCACTCCGCATTACTCTGATGTGCGGTCACACAGCCCCCACGTAATGATTCATGAGAACGGCCAGTTGAAGTGAACTCCAGGAGAATTGACTGATGATGAACTTTGCGAGTTGGGCTCGAGACAGATATGACCGGAGCAAAAGTCGCGGAGACGTTTCGCGAAGCAAATGGAGACGTTTGTAGGACGACCGCAGTCGTGTTTGTTCGGAATAAAATGATGAAATTTAAGAAGCAAGTGAGAGCAGGTGCTTTTGTGAAACGCAATTTTATGATAAAAAATAAGTGCCAGAAGAAGAATCAAGTGTTCAGTGAGCGGGCATTGCCCGCGATGGTGTGTGGTCTAAAAAGCATGTTCATGAACAAAAGCCATGGTGCAAAATGTGACAAGTGTGCCAAGAAGCGTGCGGAGATACGCGCCTTGAATTACATCGACAGAGGAGCGCACTGGATCAGGGAGCAACCAACGAATATGCACGTCCAAAATGGAGGGTTTTTTGGGTTAGATAGCGTAAATATAAATGTGTCGTTAATCCCGCCACCACCCGACGCAGCCAATTAGTAAGGTTTTTCACGTAAACAAAACATTGCAATTCGTCAATAGTGCAGCACATCGGTGTGTTGGAGAGTAAACCCACAAATCGTAAACGCGACAAACCTTACTCATTGGCTGTGTCGGGTGGTGGCAGGTTTGACGTCACATTTTTATTAACGCAATATAACCCACAAAACCTCTTACGGATAAAACTGGTCGCGAAAGGCTACGTGTTGAACTGATTGCGTACGTTTGTTGAACTTCTTTTGCATCGTACGTTGCCAACCGTGCTCATCGGAGGTGCGGGTGGAAGGGCAACATACTAAACAGTCAATATGGTTAAGAGACGTCACATTGACTGATGGGACAGTGAAGTGAGCTTGGGCTGGATTCGTCGTCCGCTCCGAGGGATAACAGCCAATGGATGAGACTGGGAACAGAATGGCAGAGGTCCCGTGGTTTACAAGAGGCTTGAGCTGGTTGAGAGAGAGAGAGATATGGAATGGCTGAGACGGGGAAAACTTTAATTTTACACCACCGGTTAAAATCCACCAAGGGTATTGTAGAAACGTGTTTTGTAAGAATGTGAGTTGTTCTTTTTTTGTCCACTTCTCATTTATTTCAGGGTGAGCCGGGTGAAGTGGGCCTTCCAGGAGACCCGGTAAGAATGTAATATATAAATATATATAACCCTATTCTCCAGAATATATGAAGCTCCGGAAAAAGTTGTCGATAACGCTATGCAAATCTGGTCGCGCGCCAATCAGGTTATCAGAGGCACACTCAACTTTCGCTTTGAAATAAATGTTGAAAGAGTGCATCTTCTAATCTGGAGAAGAAATAATAATTTCTGTGTGACATGACCATCAATTTAGATGTGACGTTGGCGGATCACTCAAAAGATGGAAACACGATGTGTGCTCGCCTCCCACAAATTAATGGCTTTAGGAGTGAGTGCAGGGAGTAGATTTGTGACTGGCTACCGTGTGAAATGGAATTACACTGTTAGCATCTAGAAATTGTCAGTTATCTCCTGTAACTCGGATTTATTCTCACACAGCATGAATATACAATTTGAAATTGGCCCAACAGCTTTGAGTCTTGAGACTAGGTATGGCTTTCCATGATGCTGCTGCTGGAGGTGCTGATGCTGACGATACCGAATATGAAGCTGCTGCTGCTGCTGCTGCAGTGGATGCTGTTTATAACGATGATCATGTCGATAGGTTCAAAGAAAATAAGAACAAATAACACAAAAACTACGATGATCGCTTGTGTTGCGATCGAAACGTCGTAGTTTTTTGTTATTTTTTTGTTATTTTCTTTCAACCTATCTACGTGACTTAACCGATAGACGCAGGAATATGAATTCCTGCAGTCACGAAAGCTCTAAGTCAAGATGATGGTAATTATGTTGGCAACAATGCGTAGAAATATTAACAATTAATCAATTAAATAGATTCATACACTGACAATGCACGCATAGAAATGTGCGTGTAAGAATAAACTTGTTTTATTTAATTCGTTTCTACTTTCTTTTTGATAATACCACTATGGATTACATAGACTCGTACCCCTGTAGCTTCTATAGATTCACACAGCACTATAGCTATCCACATCACTATAGAATAAAACATGCACCACAATGGCAAATGTTAATTAACCAATGGAATAATGCCTTCGAATCGTGACAATTCATGAAATTGTGGGGGAGATTAATTGGTGCACTGGTAACGATGCCACTGATTCAACCGCAATTACAATTTGCATTTATATAGCATCTAAATGCAACAGCATCTCAAGATGCTAATGATGGTGATACCATGATAATCAATGAATATTTCCTCTCCCATTCTTTAACTTGGCCAATCCTCCCTCCGGCATTGATAAAGCAGAGCACCACTTTGCTGGCGAAGTCAACGGTGATTGTGCTATGGATAAACTCGCCCCCGACGTAGCAATGTCGAATTTCCACCAACTGACACCAGCTGAGATCATCACCACCTCCCGTGGTCATCTGAACAGCGAATCGCCGTCACTTTGATGCTAACCGCACGGTGGAGTGAGTCCACTGCGCCATTGAACCCAGCCACTCGATTTCATTTTCCAGCGACGGCTGACATCAGTGGCGAGTGATATGCGAGCGAATTTTGGGTACCACCCGCCCACCCCCCCACCCCTCCCCCCTGATCCTCTTCCAAAACGTCTGGCCAGAGTGGAAGAGTAGGCCAAAAAAATACTCTCTAGAGGGAGCTCCCTAAACAGTGGAGTGTTAGGCATGGCACGTGTGAAGCAATCGCAGGACCTGGCAGAGGGAAGGAAGCGATGGCGAGGCACGGTGACTTCAACGCCACTGGCCGTGATGATCTCCCGGTTTTGACCTTGTGGGGTACCCTTCCGCCAGCAGTGGAGTGAGCAAGCAATTGCAGGGCTGCCCCTGGACCTGTTTTTATTCGTAGTTTTTCGCGAAGGGTGCGGTGCCAGGCGGGCGTGGAGCAGCAGGCCTAGATGCTCCCCTTCAGCGGGGCTCGCGAGACAGCAGTGACGTGAGCGGGCACTTGCGGGGCTGCCCCTTTGACCTCTTTACTTCCTCAGGGAGAGGACGGGAAGTACGGCATCAACGGAACGAAAGGGGACAAGGGGGAGCGAGGCTTCCGTGGCCCAAAGGGCGACGTGGTGAGTACGCGCGAGGCTCGTCGGCGAGGTGCCGGAGGCGCGTTGCGACAAAGAAGCCCTGGCACTTGGTGACAGCAACTCGGGTGGTTTTCGGAGTGTGGGGCGCCGTGGGTGCGCGTGTGTGTGCGCGTTTTTGCGTGTGCGTGTGTGCATGTGTGCGTGCGTGTGCGTGCGTGCGCGCGCCCCCAGCGGGTGCGATAACCTCGGCCGCTCCCGTTCAGGATGCCGCAGGAGAACTGGCGACCCCAAGAGAAAGACCTAAATCCACATGGTGGGATGCCTCCCATTAGAATTATTTTTGGAGGATATGTCAATCGTGTAACAAGGGAAGGAACTAACGATATTGAAAACTCATTTCTTAATTAGTTTAGTTTGTTGTCCTCCCTCCCCCCACACCTCCAATTAGCACGGTTGGCGACGTATAGTGCAAAAGAAGTTCAATGTCCGTACATGCAACATAGCAACAGCTGTGCTGATGAGACTTCTGACAGCAGACCTTGGTGGTCGGGCATCGACACGTGCAGCAATTACGGGATCTGGCAGAAGGAAGGAAGCGATGGCGATGCTCGGTGACATCGACGCCACCAGCTGTGATCTGCCGGTTATGCCAGGGTACCCTTGCCGCCGCTGGATGAGACCAGTATCTCAAGGACAAGCTCCTGTACGTGAATTCGCTCTGGCTTCGACGTGACGGCTGCACGCTCTGTGTCGCTTGTCTCTTCCTAGGGCCTCATGGGCGTGAAGGGGAAATGTGGCGATGATGGAGTTAAAGGCGACAAGGTTAGTATTGGGCGAAGGCTCCTCAATGCATCGTAGCTGTTTTTCGTCATCTTTAGGAATCTTCAGCACGGCATTATGGGGAATATTTTACGCGCCCCCTAAATAGATCATTCCCTTATTGTCATAATTTGAAAAGTCATAATCGAGACTGGGTTGTGCCCCTTGCGAATGGCAGCAAATACTTAGAAAGCCAGTCCTGAGCCAGAAATTCCCCATTCTTATGGCAGGGAATATAACATCCTTATGACAACCGCCATTGTTTTCTCATGATGTGGTACCTATTTAATGAATTTGCAAAAAAATATTATGGTGATGATGATGATTTTGTTATTGATGAAGGTGATCAAGATACTTTTCATGATGCTGATGGTGATCATGCTGATGAATATTATAACTGATACCTACCAGACGATGAGACACACCCCACAACTTAAACATTTTAAAAAGTGCGTCTTATAATCCATAGATAACGGTGAGAGCTGAAACTAAAAAAAAACATACAACTTTCAACCGAATAGTATAAAATCAGTGACCACATTTTTTCTTATCAATATAAAAAAAATGTACATTATAATCGAACACTGCCATGAAAGTAAGTAATTAGTAAATAGGCTACGTTTTGGGCAGTGGCTCTACTTCATGGCAGAGGGCAATTTCCAAACACGTTGCCTATTGCGTACTTGCACATTTAACCCCGATGAAAGTCAGGAGAGCGGAATGGAGTCCAAAAGAACTCAATAAACCCCTTGTTGTGAAAGACCCAGCGCAGAACATCTCTGTGGGGTCGATCTTCCACGAAGTTCGTCGTCCACCCTAAATCGCATCCACTGCACAAACCATGGCAGATGCGGACACCCGATGTGCAAATGGAAAATAAAATTTAAAAAAACTCTCCAGTCGTGTGCGACTTGTGGTCATCCAGAACAGAGACCGGAAAGGCGTGTGACGACGCGATTCCCCGATCCCCGAATGCGAAGGAGACGTCACGGCGTCGCTGCACTACGCTGCTCCTTAGGCAGTTGTTTGGGTTGACCACCTGAATGCGAAGTTGTCGCTGTTGCTTTGCAGCGACATCAGCAGCCGTCCGACAAGAAGAATGAGACTTAATTACACGGAGGTGGTGTTATTGACGAAGGGGTTGAGTTTTGTTCACTGTGACTGTGCACCACTGCCATAACGCAGCGGCATCGCCGAATGATTTGTTGACATTACCAATTTGAAAGGCGCTTCATAAAACTGAGTATATTATTATCGTTAATTAACAGTGCACCTCGGGGAATTCCATTTTCTAAATGGCTCTGTATTTTTTTAAAGAACGCAAACCGTCTGTTAACAACTCCAAACACTTGTGAACAACGCTGCCTCAGTAGAAATATAAGTGTATAAAATTAGTGAGGTTTTGGGCTTTTATGTGCATAGCACATTAAACAAACCCTCCTCTGTTGGTCTTGAACGAACTCTGTTTTGTTCTCCTAGGGCAACTCGGGCCTTCCTGGGAGGATGGGACTCCCTGGACCACGTGCCGACAGGGTATGACCGTTTTGTGAAATCTCCTGAATTAAATGTCGAGTGTTTTTGTTGGCCTGGTGACTCGGGGGTTTCATAATGGCGTGTCGAAGCACCACTCAGAAATGCCGGAACCATTGAGATGCTGGGTTTGAATCCGGCGTTGAGCCGCGCATGATTAAACCGGCGTCTCGAGTGCGGCGAGATGATGGTCTCAACTCACAGCGATCAATGACTGCACAATTTTTTTTTTTATTTTGTCTCCATAACTTTTTGTTAATGAAATTTGTCCTTGAGATAGTAGATTTGTAAATATATTGGATGAGTGACTTCGGCAAAGCAACTATATTATGCAAAGCATGAAGCAGCCCCCTCCTCTCTTGGGTGATGTAAGCCCATCGGTACGAGGTAGGTGGACCGGCATTTCGACCTTACCCTGGTCAGAAGGTAAACGTGTATTAGACTTATCGGATTATTGCAGTGGAGTGAATGAGTCTAAGTGGAGCGTGAAGGCACACGCCTTTTGGCGCTGCGGGAGAGGTGCCTAATTGTCGTTCGTATGAACGAGTTGATTACATTTATATTCCTTTATTCATTCATTTGTTTGTGTTGTGTTTTTCGGAAAGGGGGAATCGGGAATCCCTGGAGCTTCTGGACAGCCCGGGTTGGAAGGATTGCCGGGAGCGAAGGTAAAAATTCTGTTTTAAATTCTACAAGACGCGATTCTAGTATCTAGCGAAATCAAATACCGTATTTTACAGTATGTTTGGCCAAACAAGGTGACCGACCGAATATCAATTTTTTATGTTTATTTTAACAGGACTAAGAATAATACGAATATGATAATACGTAAGAAAGAAACATTATGGCTTACGGATCATCTCCGCCAAGACCCTTGGTTTGACTCCAGGTTTTAGCCACCGGTGATTGAACCAGGTTCTCAAAGTTGATGTTTTCAGTCTGGCCACTAATGACTCCACAAAAAAAATATCTAATTATTATTGTTGTTTTGTTCCAACTTAATTTGCTTTCATCCCAACTCAACAACAATTTCAGTTTGACGAACAACAGTTTGCAGATAATTAAAAGGCATGACCCTCATGTGAATAATCAGCATTTGGTTTTAAGCAAGCAAACTCTGGACTAATTTCAACATTGCATGCCCACTCCACAACACAGGGTGATGCACTGCTCGCTGCGGATTTCCAAATTAAATTTCCTTCACCTCATGACCTAACAGCACAATTGGAATATTATTTTCTAAAGCCAAAATAAAAATGCTGTAAAAAATTTAACACGAAGCATTTGGGTACTAGTTTTGGGTTACCTTCACCTATTCCCGAAGACGATATCTCAAATCCTCCTAAATGTACTTGCTTTTCCTTTCTGCCTTCCAGGGAGACCGCGGCCGCGACGGGGCACAAGGGTCGCAGGGCGATCGTGGAGAAAAGGGCGACCGTGTAAATATCCTTTGTCCTGTAAAATGACCAAATACAATATTCATGGTTAACAATAATAACGACAACATCAACAGAACTTTCTTCTGCCGAGGTTTTCGTGGAGTGAAATGTCGAACACCTACGTTTGGTGCAACCCGAAAACACGTGGGCGAGCTCGTCCTATCTTGCATAGATTTATAAAGCACCTCGCCTCAAGGTGTTTTAGAATAATTATAGCATTGTACATTAGCTGACAGTGGTTGACATTAAAGAGTGGCGTTATTCACAGTGTTGGCGTGGCTATGGTGACAGTGAGGCGAACGGGGGGGGGGGGAGTGGTTAAGGAGAGGTTGGGGCAGTGATGGGGGTTGGGGTAGTTATGGGGGTTGGGATAGTGATAGGGGTTGGGGTAGTGATAGGGGTAGTCATGGGGGTGGGGGTAGTGATAGGGGTTGGGGTGGTGATGGGGGTTGGGGTAGTGATAAGGGTTGTTATAGGCCTGGTCGTACATGGAGGACAGGGGCAGTGAGTAGCACTCAGAGAAAAGGAAGATCGGGACGTTTCGGAAAGCATCCTCCTTCAGGAAAGACTGAGATTTACAGAAATTGAGTGATTTGCCCAGTTTAGAGTCCACTGCAGGATCCATCTACTTGTGGGTGAGGGCCTCCTCGTGCCGCATGGATCACAGGAGTTATTTGACCATACTTCACCATGCTGGTCGGTGCCTGCTGATGAACGTTGGGAGCATAGAAGTGCAGTACAGCAACGGGCTTGGCTTATCACATTATCCCCGCTGCCCCACATGGTAACCAGTGGTTATACAGAGGCCACATGTCCAGGCGTGTAAGGTGCTGTGTTTATGCTCGCATATGCTATGTGGGGAGCAGTAGTGTAGTGGTTAGCGTGCTGCGCTACGAACCCGATGACCCGAGTTCGATTCCCGCTCACGGCTAACACCGGTGACGATTATCCGAACCGATCCTGGGCCTCCCCTAAGTCGACTCAGCCTCAAATGAGTACCTGGTGCGGTGTGTAAACGTCGTCACTCGGGAGACAAAGGCGGCCGGGCATGGTGCTGGCCACCCACCCCCTCGTGTGCCTTGCCGGCCTTCATAGTTGCTCACTAACAGCACTTAATCCCAACATTCTGAAGGCTATGCTGGGGGATCTTTGTCTTAGTTTTGTATGTTATATTGTTTCTGATCGCCAGGGTATCATCGGCATGTCTGGGGCACCTGGGCCAAAGGGTTCGGAGGGACAAACTGGCCCATCTGGCCCTCCTGGGCCTCCTGGGCTCCGTGGCCTTGAAGGCATTCAAGGCCAGAAGGTAATAAGCCCCAACGCACAGTGACATCATCATCAGCAGCAGCAAGTCATTTCTTTCCATAATCTTATCCCAATCGTACAGTCGGCGCTATGTCATGAGATAATAATGGCAGTAGTTAAAAATGTAGGTTTTTGTGGACAATGCAATAATTTTTGGTTCGGCTGCGTGGCGGTAGTTTAGTGCCCACCACCCAACAAGATTGTCACATTTCCAAACATGTTCTTTTTTCACAGTGGGCCAGGGTGTTGAATAAATTTTTAAAAGTCATGCTCCTCGCTGGTGACGTAAGAACTTTCCTGATTAGATTTACCACCAAACCACCAGTTCAAGGCCCACTGAGCTATGGAGCTATTTTTCAGAAGCGACCTGGCCACACATGATAGCTCAACGAAGTGGCTTATCACGTGGAAATGTATCACGACCAAATACTCTAAACACTTGTTTTTAAATGTGGAGGGGAAAATCCCGAGGACCCTGAGAAAAATCCACGCGACCACGGGTAGAATATGCAAACTCAAAATATATGGGCGTCAGGGTCGGGATCGAATCCACGAACTCGCGCATACCTGGCGAGGTAGTTAACATCTCGCCGCCAGCGATGCGACTACGTGTCTCTCAAACAGCGTTGAGCTTCTTCAGGTGGTGGACACCGAGTGAGGTTGCATCAGATGACTCTGCAGTAGCCGACTGGTAAAAGCACTGCGGGTATTTAGGAGTCAGCTAATGCAGAGCCAGCTGATGCACCTCACTCAATCTCTGACACATTGGTCGCGTATAAATGACATCTTTGTAAACGTGACAATCTTGTCGGGTTTGTGGAGGGATACATGACAAGAATCTTGGTGTGAAAGACTACTTTGGTGGCCGAACCCAAAACTTTAAACATATGGATATTAATAAGAATCATTTAGAATTTGCAGAGCACACAGTTTTCGTTCACTCCCAAAATCACAACTTTAACTCCAGTATTAATGAGGGCTTTTATGTTTCCTCAATTCCCACTCACAACTAACATCAGTTGGGAATATCTACATCGGTTCTGAACCTCCCCTAGCTCAACTCAGCCTTAAATGAGTGTCTGGTGCGGTGTGTAAACATCGACCGAGGTGGTGAGACGTGGTATTGGCCGCACCACCCCCTAGTGTGCCGTGCCGGCCTTCACAAGTGCTCGCTAAAAGCACTTGCCCCCAACCATATATCTGTCAATATGGGTGTTCTTTGTCTTTGTGTGTGTGTAGGGTGATCGGGGTCCGGCTGGACAGGGAATTAGTGGCCCTCGTGGTGTCCCTGGAGTTCCTGGTGAGAGGGGAGACCCTGTAAGTACAACATCTTACCACCACCGTCATCATCCTTGTCATCATGACTTCCATCATCATCATTGTCCTCATCAGCAGCAGTAGGAACAGTTAGAGCAATCGAGTCGAGATGTGGTGTAGCAATAAATAAGGGTCTCGACGGCAGATGAGATGAGCAAGGGACAATGTGAAAGATGTTGCAGGGGCTCAAGAGGGAGCTTCTACGGAGTTGAGAGATGTGGAAGGCGAACGGGAACTCTTGGTCAATGGCAACGCCAAGGTGTCTGACGCGTTTTACCAACTTGATGTCAGAATTTAGATATAGCAGCCACGAACCTGCGGCTTTAGCGAGAAGACTTGAGTTTTCTTTAAATTCTCGGGGAAATAAAAACAATTATTTGCAGCGCTTTGTAAATTCGTATCTGAATGAAGACCTCTCCATGCCATGTTGGTCGTTGGCGTTTTTTAACCGTACAATACTGCCCTTGCCAATGCCTTGAAATATCCTTAAAAAATCTGGACACAGTCCCCATTATCAGTGAGCTCCTCCGGCAAGCAAGGCTGCATTGCCTGGGTCTTGTAGCCTGCATTCCCCGCCAGGTAGAGGGGCTAAACAGGTGCGGCACAGGCCAGAATATAGATGGACTGATGTGTTATAGGAGGATTTGGAGCAGATTGGAATCGCCGATGACTGGTACCAGTGGTGTCCAGATCGGCTACTGTGTGGGAGGCTGGTAGTGGTAGGCAGAAAGGCGATACTGAAAATATTGGGTGGAATGCTAGGCGGCTAAAACACAGCAAGGTGGCACAGTGGGGAACACGCTTTTTGTACATCTGCCAGGCATCTCGATTAACGTACAGCACCTGGGTCTGTCTGTTGACCTCATGTCAGCGAGTCATTGACACTTCACGTGGCCTCAAAGTGCACTTAGCCTGGCACAAGCACAGCGGTGACGTCACCGCCGCTTAGTGGCGATCGCCAGCGTGGGTTAGCGACGAGGGTTCCAGGACCAGTTCAGATTTCCCCTCACCTCTCATATTTGGTTAGCCGTTGCAGGGAGTCAAACTCAGGTGCTCAGCTTTGTGTGCAAACTGCTGCACCACAGTATTAGAGTATTTGGCGTCTTTGCGTTTCCACATGATAAGGCCCCTTTGTTGAGCTTTCATTTGTGACTAAAGTCACTTGTGAAAAAGAGCTTAATAGCTCAAGGGGCCTAACCTGGTAAATAAAAAGTTGCGTAGTAATATTGCCTTATAAATCCAAGTCCATTTTGTGTTTTGTCACTCCGTCACTTCACTATTTTAACCCTGAGAATTGTGGCCGTTTGCAGGGAGATTTTGGAGTGGACGGCTCGAAGGGGGACAAGGGTGACGCTGGGCTAAACGTGAGTGCTCATGTCTGGGCTGCCAACTAGGATAGACCCAAGGCTTCAGGCCTAAAGCTTCATAATGTATCACGGTGATGAGATGTGTATCACGGTGGCGAGATGTAAACTACCTCGCCTGATATACGGGAGATCGTCGGTTCGATCCCGACCCTGATGCCTGCTGCATATTGGGAGTTTGCATGTTCTTCCAGTGGTTGCATGGATGTTTCTCCGGGTCCTCCGGTTTTTACCTCCACATTTAGAAGTGTGCATTTAGATTATTCGGCTGCTGTACATTTCCATATGATAAGACACTTCGTTGGGCTATCATTTGTGTCCAGGTCGCTTCTGAAAAAGAGCTATATATTGCTCAGTGGGTCTTACCTGTTAAAATACAAATATAGTTCAATGAAGTTAGCTATGTTCATTTTTCTCCAAGTCCTCTGGGTTTTCCCTCCACATTTAGAAACGTGCTTTTGGCTGATATAAATTTCCCACACAATGATAGGTCAGGTCGCTTCTGAAAAGGAGTTCAGTGGGGCCTTACCTGGTAAAAATAAGTAAAAAGTCACTTGGTGTAAGACTTTAATAATAAAAATAAAAATTCACATTTGAATCAATGTTAATGTGGGAGGTTCCGAGCCAATTTTGAAAATTCCACATTCCTGTGTGGGGGGGGGCAATTTGTCTCCCTCCGTATTCCAACCCTCTGCTGACTTCTCACCAAAAGTGTTACTCACTTTATGTGGACGCTGAAGGGAGGACGATGGGCTGAGTCAACCTGATAATAAATAAATGATCAGTTTAACACGTAGGCTTTTGCAACCAATGTAATTCATAATAAAGGATTTTTATTTTAAATGTGTCGTTAACCCCCCACCACCCGACACCGCCAATAAGTAAGGTTTGTCACGTAAACACAATCGTGCCAATTAGTAAACCCACAGAACCCACAACACACCGGTGGGCTGATGAATGACTAAATGCTATTGACCTCGTCCACAGACTCGAGACTTGTCCAACATTCCACAGGTAGCCGTTGAGTAAACCGCGACTAAAAGTCTATCTTAAATTAGCACTGCCGGTGGTGACCTTTTCGTCTACGTGGGAGATATTTAATCAGCTAGACAATGAACGAACATTGACATTAATTTGACCTGTGTGACTACTCCCAGTGGTATTTGTTTATGAAACAAGGTGTCAAGTTTTCCCCCGGGTCGTAATTGTGAGGCACGCAAAGACGCACCAACTGGTTGAATGCAGCTACATTGCCAAGCTCGTGATTATGCATATACTACGTGCATTGAGTCGTGCGTGTGCCTGTGAATCAGTGGTTTACAATTTGTGCAAAATATTTTCAAATTTATATTCCAATATTACAGCTGTTCCGAGCGAATTCAATTAAATTGTGCAAACAATAGAGAGAGAGAGAGAATAAAAATATATTAACGATAAAAATTAGATGGCTAAAACTCAGACACAACAAAATCATAATTCTTGAATAGCATTGTGACCCGCGAGAAGGTTGGCAAGCTTATTGGACCGCCGTGCGGCTGACTCGTTGATGGCCTAGCAGCAGTGGTTCATCTGGCTTGGTGCCACGCTTGCCAACCTTCTCCGCAAACCAAACCCGGGACATGTCTCTCAGTCAGCACTCAGTCTTTTCCGAAAACTGTGCGGCAAAACAATACCGCCAGCAGATCTTGGTACAAATCAGTTCCTGATGCCACCCGAACGAAGATGCCGATTCCCTAGCAACTGTCCGGGTCCAACCCAGACAGGGGGAAACTCTACCCGGTGGCTCTGCGGTTAGGGCACTCAACTCGCCATGGAAAGGTCACAAGATCCAAATCCCGGCCTTGGGTCGACTCAGCTCAGCCAATCGTCTTCATCCATCCGCACCTCCGGTTAGCACGGTTGGCTACGTACGGTGCGAAAGAAGTTCAACGTACATGCAGGCATCATTCTTGCCTCTTGACTTGATCAAATGGGAGTTCCACCACTCTGGAGAAAGTCAACAGCGGTCATCCTTCATCGAGCCTGGCCATCGCTAAAAGAATGTGGAATTTCAACCGATGGCTTATGGCCACCAAAACTGACGCTCGTTCGACTCGTTTGTTGAACCAGGCCGATGTGTTTTCATGATTGCAAGGTAAAGTTAAAAGTGCAGCCCAGCTATATATTTTTTTTGCTCGCAGCACTGTTGGCAGAAGGGCCTCTGATTATTTGAGAGAGCTCCAGAGGCCAGCCTCGAAAGGATATTTGGCCTACTCTTTCACGCTGGCCAGGGATGTCTTGGAAGAGGTGGCCCCCACCACAAGCGACGTAACTTAAAAGCGAACACCACTGGGTGGACAGAGGCGGGAGGGGTGAGGTGGGCGGTTTTAAGAAACGTGTGCCATCGCTTAATCTGCCGCGCCGGGAGATTGAACCCGGCGACTTCTGGGTTACAAGTCCAGCATGCTGCTGACCGTCAATCCGGTGGAAGGTTGCTGTCTCGCAATAAGATGTTTATTTTGTGTGACGGTCCGCGTTGCGGGATGTCTTCCGCTCTGTCGCAGACGCGTGACCTTAAAATGTTAACCTCGCGTATTAAAGCGGAGCGCACACACACAGCCATGCAGATGAGAACGTGTCAAATGATGGTGAAGTGTTGCCCGAGGGTTGCACGGATGGATATCTTGATGGGTGTCATTTGCGAGCGGCTAAGCCGCAGAACTTTGAATTGACACCAGTCAAAGAAGCCAACAAAAGCCAGACCGACACGAGTGAGGCGGATATACATATCGACGATCCAGACATAGACAGGAAGATCGATTGGCGCACAGTCAGACGCCCAAAGAAGCCCCAACGTACAACAAACGAGACGGGCGGTGAAAACGAGACGGACGAGAGTGTACGAGGCAGGAAATCCGAACGCGGAATGCGTGCCGTAACGAGACGGCACTGACGGAATGGTAACACCGTCTCTGCGTGGGCTTGCTCGCTCGGGGTGGCGAACCTCACCGCACACCGATCCCGGAGGTTCCGAGTAACCCACGCCACCCGTGCCCCCCACCACTCCCCCACTCCCGTGGAGATGAGCACCATCCCAACGCCCGTTTGAGCAAGAGGATGGGATTTACGCTTTGAGCTGTGTTTCGTTTATAGATATTAAACCCACAGGAAAACAACAACAACAAAAACCCATTGTAACAACGACAGAGCAAAGGGGATTCATTTCGCCGACACGAGATGGGAAACGTAGGAGGAGGGCATGCGAACAAAGCCAAAATTGTACAAAACATTAAACCGTGACACCAGCTCCACCCGTTTTTTCAAGAATCCGGACAGCATTTGATAATAAATCCCTTGTCTCCTCTCTCTCTCTCTCTCTCGTCTCTCTTCTCCCAGGAATTGGCAATTCGAGATTTTATTCGCCAGGAGATGGGCAAGCATTGCGGTGAGTGTCGACAGACGCACGGAATTCATTTGCCCGCTCGCAAGACAGCAGAGGCGGCGGTGACCGTGGGTCTCAAGATGGGCGGCGATCGCATCGCGGGCGACCGTTTTTCGCTTTTTTTTTTAATGAAATCCCGTCGGCCCACCGCTGACGTTTATTTGTGAACCGTGCGCCGCTGCTGACGTCACTCTGTAATGAAACGGAGATGGGGGGGGAGGAGAAATTCTATCAGGAAATACTTCCCAAAGTCAATTCAGATTGGCCTCTTGTCCCCACCACGCGAAGGTGAAAACGCATTCTCTCAGAATCGCGATATTTATTTAGACCGGAGGAATCCGATGAGCTCTGAAGCCATTTTTTCACAGATGTCCAGTAGGGGCACCGGGTCAGAACGTTACAACAACAAACTGTATTCAAACACGACGGGAGTGAAAGGTATAGGAAAGGTAAACAAACCACTTACACAAAATATACAAATAGAACTAAACTATTTTTTATGTTACCAGGTAAAGCCCAGCAGAGCTTATTAGCTTATTTTTCAGAAGCGACCTGGCCACAAATGATAGCTCAACGAAGTGGCTTATTACGTGGAGATAGATCACATCAACATTATCTAAATGATCTCTGTGCCCTTCATGCGGTGTTTGTCGAACGGCAAATCAAATCAAAACGATTTGAGCTGGAATACGCCATGTTGGCTATGACCAAGCACGTTTAAAACGCCAAGTTCACCCGTAATCCCACCAAGCACTTGGTAAATGTTTGTAACCGGTTTGGAACATCGTCAGCGGCTGTTTCCACCGAGCAAAGTGGAATTTCCCACCGCCGGTTTCACGCATCGGCAACGGAGATGAGCGTTGCCCGACTCCCGTCTGAGGCGAGAGATACTCGGAGATTGCTTCAATTTAAATGTGATCAGCAAGAAACAATAAGCTCATTGCGTGAATACGGCCTTTTGATTCCCAGCATGCGAGCCTTCTCTCTCCGTGTCTCTGTCTGTGGCTTGTTCCGTCCGCGTGTGATTCCTCATCACTTTTATCGCACAAAGGCAGCAGCGCCTTTCCTGCTCAACCATAGATCTACGTTTTCATTGGAGTTGCTTTTTTATTTGTTCTCATATAGTAACCGTGCATCACACGACCTTCCCAAGGCTTGCTGCCTCGTCACTCGGTAGTGGAACCCAAGTTCACGTTTAATCCAATTGTGTACATATCGTCATCATCATGATCATAATCATCGTCAGTACTGGCCAATCCACTGCTGGATGAAGGCCTCCCCCAAGCCGTTGCTTACCATCCCACACAATCCTACGATGTCACAATCCCACATTGCATACCGTCTGATCTCATAGCTCCATCTTCTCCGTTGATGTCATCTCGGAGTTGACTCGGACCATCATGAACCCATCTGGCGTTGTCCTATGTTAGAGAATCTCCCCACTATGGAAATGTGGAATTTCCACCGCTGGCACGGGGCTATTGACAGGAGATGAGCGTGGCCCCAACGCTCATCTGAGTAACGAGTTCACTCTGACTCGTGGTCGCGACAAACGGTATCTGCCTGAATGTTGACGCCATTCTTCTTCTTCTGTTCTCTGTTGTGATTTCAGCTTGCGGAGGTGAGTGGCGCTCTTCCCGTTCCCCTGTCGCTCACACAGCGCACACAGCACACACAGCTCACACACAGCACGCACGCACAGCACACACACAGCACACAGCACACACAGCACACAGCACACACACAGCGTACACAGCACACACACAGCACACACACGCACATACAGCACACACACACACAGCTCACACAGCACACACACAGCGCACACAACACACACACAGCATACACAACACATGGCATGCAAACACGGAGCACACACACAGCACACACAACACATGGCACACATACACGAAACACACACACAGCACACACAACACATCTCATTAATTGATTTAATTTAAACTAAATCGGCCGATCATCCACTGTGGTCAGACCACTTAATTCGCAACGAATCGACACCAGCACATTTCGTCACCCCCTGCGATTCACGATGAGCGTCATCGCCACGATCGCAATGACTTCCACTACGGTGGTTGCTGTTGTTGATGTCGTTGATGTCGATGCCGTTGTTGTTGACGTCATTGATCGATTTCACTCTCCCGTCAATTCCGTGCGGGCACGAGAGTGAGCGGAACACAACCCTCAGTGCAGGTTTTTCTTTTATGAGAATAAGTTCTGAGCAAATTCCGAGCAAGTTTGGGGACCATTGCAGTAAACATAAAAAAACAATATTGAACAAAACATTTGACGGCAAAAAAATATTAAATTCCGAGTAAACGTTTGCACAGGTAAAGGTGCAACTCTGACATTTATCACTGGAGCCGATTTACCTTGCAATCCGCTGCCACGAGAAGAGCCTCCACTCGCTGGAGGCAGTGCGTGAGAGTCCCTGCAGAGGGGATGTTGGCCTACTCTTCCACGCTGGCGTCAGATGTCCGTTCTCATGGCACGTGACTCTAAATCAGTGGTGGGAAATCTGGACTTCGCCGCCCTGGTCATCTGGACGTCCATGGTAAACTGGATGTCCATGGTAAACTGGACTTCCATGGTGAACTGGACTTCCATGGTAAACTGGATGTCCATGGTAAACTGGATGTCCATGGTAAACAGGACTTCCCTGGTAAACTGGATGTCCATGGTAAACTGGATGTCCATGGTAAACAGGACTTCCATGGCAAACTGGATGTCCATGGTAAACTGGACTCCCATGGTAAACTGGACTCATTGTTATGGAGCTGTGTACTGCCAATGCTTGTTTGAGCGCAGAGACATTTCGACTTTTCACTGCCCTTTGCGTTTTGTGCCGCAAATGAGAATGCTGCCCGTGTGTGGTTTTATTATTCTCATTATTCCAGTGGCTGTTGCACGAGGAGACAACATTGACACCATTGGTAAGTGTTGGTTCCTGTATGGTGGCACATGTGTGGTGGTGCATGTAACATCGGTCATGTGTGGTGGTGCATGTATCATCGGTCATGTGTGCTGGTGCATGTATCATCGGTCATGTATGGTGGTGCGTGTATGATAGTCCATGTATGGTGTTGGATATATAATCGTGTCTGTATGGCGATGCATATATAATAGTTAACGTATGGTGTTGCAGGTATAATGCTTCATATACGGTGGTTCTTGCATAATCATGGATGCAGTGTTGTACACGTGGAATTGCAAGTACAGGGTGGTACGTGTGTAATCATGCATGGCGGTTCTTGTAAAATTGTGTGCGCAAGTCGGTGCATGTACAATTATAATTGCAGAGTGATACATGTGTAGTGGGTTCCACAGAGGTGCACGTTTATTCTGAATACAACTGGGTAACTATATATAACGTTCACGTGATCACGACATAGGGTGGTGACCACCGCGGGTAACTACATAACGACTCGACGGGATTCTATATGGTAGTAACCACCACGGGTCACTACACACTCGGACCAGGTCAGTTAACACCGTGGCTGGCCCACGATGCCGTGCACGAAGATCGAAGACGTCACCCGGCGGGTTCTATTCCCAGAGACAGCCCGGATCGTCGCTCGGGACTTCCCTTTTATGCCCCTGAGCGTGGCCGGGCTCCGCCCTTGGCCATGCCCTCTTCAAGATCCTACTAGAAGGTTCTGGGCCTCATGTCACGTGTCCCTCTCGCCACCCCTTGGCCCCCCCTCGCTACCCTCTCCTGGTCACGTGCCCTCTCGGGGTCACCCAGACTGCCATGTCCTGAAGTGCCCTCTCTCTCTCTCTGGCCGTCACCCGAAGCGCGCCCCCTAGGGCCCGCTTCTATGCACAGTACCACCCTTCTTCCAATAGGTAGCGCCAGACGCCATAGTGAATCAATAGACGTCACTACACATGTATTATAGTGATGCATGAATAATTTAATATGTACGGCCGTGCCTTCATGGCACACTGTGTGCGCGTGTGTGCGTGTGTGTGGCTTTGCTCTCAACACAGCGAACAACATAAGCCCTTTGTCGAACAACAACAACAAGCATTTGGACTACGAGGACACGCTCGTCGAAGAGGACAGCTGGGACGACTCGGACATGGATTACGGTGGGTTGTCACGTGACTCGCGCCGCCGCCTCCTACCCTCTGCCAGGTCCCTTCAGCTGTTGCACAGTCGACACCCGGCCTCTTCAAAGTCTTATCATCGCTTCACGTCTCGCACAGTTCCTCCCGGAACCGCGTTCCGGATTCCCGCCATCGCTCCCACCGCTGCTATCGTCGCCATGAAAGACAAAGATTCCCCCGTGTAGCCATGTTCCGCACTTCCAAATTGTTTACCCGACCCTGCCATGCAATCTCTTTACTTACCATGAATCAATACTCGAAGGCCAAAAACTTATTTTCCAGTTGCCTTAGCACCGTTCAAAAGGACGTGGTGAGGAAGCATTGCAGATGACGGAGGGAGAGAAGTCAACTTTTTTTTTAAATAAAACTTTATGATTGGACAATTATCTCGCCAGGAAAGGGTGGTGGCGGTGCCCTGGGTTAAATCACGCATTCAAGTTACCACGTAGCAGCAGGCTTTCGCGACCAATATCATCCATAATAGAGGTGTTTTTCTGGTTCGATCGCGTCAATATGAATGTATCGTTAAGCTCCTCACCACCCGACACAGCCAATTAGTTAGGTTTGTCACGTAAACAGAACATGCCAATTCGTGACTAGTACAGCACACCGGTGTGTTGGAGAGCCAAGCAACAGATTGTACTCAGTGGGACGTGTGTGCAGGATGGAGGGGAGCAGCTCCACGAGTTGGGCACTGGACTGGCGGGTCAAAGGTCGGCACCCAAGGGGAAGGCCTGACATCAGACGGTGGTGGTGGTGATGGTGGTGATGGTGGTGATGGTGGTAGTACTGTGAGAGCGGCAGCCCTTTGAAGGCATGCGTGAGTGATCGTTGCGTAACAAGGGGAAGAAGGGATGAAGCCAGACGACCGTGGAGATGACGAGACTGTGAGAACATATCTATGATGATGTGAGATGTCAGCCGTGCAACAACATCCGCGTGACGTCGAGCTGAATTATTGAAGCGATGTTGAGCTGAGGCGACGCCATCTGCATTGCTCATTGGGTTGGTAGATCACAAAGCCGCTGGGCATTTGAGGTCGCCATCTCGTGGCTCGCCAGGGTACAACTACAGGCCAGCAACAAGGGTTAATTTTCATCTGGATTTCATCTGTAAGGGGATTCGGCTGTTCTCCCCCCCCCCCACCCTGTGGGTTTTCTCTGGGTACCCCCGGCTTCCTCCCACGTGTGTTTACATTCGCCCGTGGAGTTGGCCAACCGCTTCGGTATAGGACATCGGAGCTTGGCCAATCGTTGGCAGCGAGTTCTGGCTGCGGTTTCCCCGCGCCCTTCCGTGCAAAAGCTTGCGCTCGCTTCCACAAACGTGTCTGCGGCGTTCTGCAATGGGCATGAATGACGGATTTAGCAAAAATGCATCTTTACTTATTGTTATCGTTATTGCACCTCAGGATTTTGGCCTATGTTACAGCACAGCTGTCTGTAACCGTCGAGCAACGCGCGCGTGTCTCACTCAAACGCCCGTCCTGTCAGCACCTGAAGCTGACCCCCGTCCTTCCAGAGCGGTTCACGTAAGCCTCGTAACTCTTGCGATTCCCCTGCGCCGGTTGGCTTGCGAGTACCGCACCGGCGAAGGGATCCGCGAGCATCATCGCCCTGTCAATACGACGACGCCCATTGTTGTTGTTGTTGTTGCTCCGCAGACTACGAAGCGGAAAAGAAGACCCAGACAACCCCGACTCCTCGGAGACGCAAGAGGGAGTCGATCGACGTGGGAGGAGGTAATGTTCGGGCTGGCTGGCTGGCTGGGTTGCTGAGAGGTTATCTGGTCCAGACAAAAGTTGACGCTCACGATAAAAGTTTTCTGGTTCCATCGTGTAAACGTAAATGTGCCGTAAACCCAACCTCCACCCGCACCTCTGATTGGCACGATTGGCTACGTACGGTGCAAAAGAAGTTCAGCATACTCACATACACCCGACACAGCCGCCGCACATCGTTTACACCACCACACAGTGTTTACAATTTTGACGGTGACATTTCGCTGGTGATTTCAACCAGCATTCATCATCGGGCTTCTGCCTGAAATTACATTTCCAACGACGATGATGCGCACTCGTTTGATCTGGGAGACTCGACTTTGACTTGGCTGTGGCATGCGCAATTTGGTGTTGGAACTGACGTCCACAGCTCATCGGATGCTTCGTTGATGAATGAAGATTCTTGATTTGTGATCAGCAGGCTTGGGCCGGACGCGTCGCTACTAGAGGGGATGACGACCTCTGGTCAAGAATAATAACGGAGCCAAAGGAGATGGAGCGATGAAATCAGTTTGCGTGCTTGCTGATAGTGAGAGATGGTGGTAGCTGTGGGGGGGGGCGACAACATCCAGCAGTGGATTGAACATGACTCACGATGACGACGACGATGAACGTTGGCCGTGAATGAATGCACGCCGGGGAATTTTTCTGGGCACGTGGCTCCGATTAGAAAAAACACATTACGCCAACGGAACCACTTCCACGTGCGCCACGCTGCAGCGGCGGCGTGCCCCCCGCACAGAGACACAGCCCAGTATTGACCGACACTGCTCCCCCCTCGCCCGAAGCTTCCGGCTCGTTGACTTGTCGGGAGCGCGCGTGCGTCCGTGCTGTGGCTGTGTCCGCGCGGGGCGCGTCGCGGCCGATGTGGGGAGCGCCGGTCGTGGTCGCGGTCGGCGCACTGCGGCGCCGCTAACATCGGTCGCAAACGACGTCGAAAATTGGTCCTGGGCATGCCCCAGGTCGACTCAGCCTCAAATGAGTATATGGTGTGGGTGTGTAAACATCATCACTGGGTAGACAAAGGAGACCTGGGGTGGTGCTAACCACCCCATCATCCCCCATGTGCCATGCTGGCCTTAACAGGCGCTCACTCACAGGATATGATGTGCCTGTGTGTACGCGACTGTGCGTAAATCATTGCGATTATATGCGCGTGCGTGAGGCCACGTGTTCACACCGTGCGGTTGTCGCTGCGTGTGTGTATCCTAATCGTGGTGCGCGCACGGACGAGCATGCGTGTGTGGGGAGCGGCAGTGCGGCGGTTAGCTCGCTGCGCTACGAACCCGGACGAGACCGGAGTTCGATTCCCGCCCAGGGCCACCAGCACCGGTCACCGTACCTGGGCCATTCCCAACCGGTCCTGGGCCTTTCCGAGATCGACTCAGCCTCAAATGGGTTCTTGGCGCTGCGTGTAAACATCGTCACGCGGGAGATAAAAGTGGTCGGGCGTGATGCTGACCCCCCCCACCCCCCACGTGTGCCGTACTCGCTGACGGCACTCGTCCCAAACGTCGTTCTCAGGCTGTTCCGGGTGATCTTCGTCTCGTTTCGTCAGACCCCTGCTCGCTGCCCCTAGAGGAGGGCAGCTGCTCGCGCTACACGATGCGCTGGTACCACCACGGAGAGTCGGGCCAGTGCCGACCCTTCATCTACAGCGGCTGCGGCGGCAACAGCAACAGCTTCGTCAGTCGCCAGCAGTGCCGAGATCGGTGCTCGCCCCCCGGCACCGAGCAGCACGAGGTCAGCCCCCGGACCCACACTCCTGACCCCCCCGCCCCACCGCAGCCCATTATCATCGTCGTCATCATCATTATTGTCGTCATCATCATCATTGTCATCATAATTATTGTCATCATATCGTCGTCATCATCATTTTCATCATCGTCATCATCATCATTGTCATCATCATCATTGTCATCATCATCATCGTCATCATAATCATTATTGTCATCGACATCGTTGTCATCGTGATCATCATCGTCATCATCGTCGTCATCATCATTGTCATCATCATTGTCATTATCATCATCATTGTCATCATCATCGTCATCATTATTGTCATCATCATCATTGTCATCATCATCGTCATCATCATCGTTGTCACCATCGCCGCCACCGTCACCATCAGTGTTGTCTTTGTCGTTGTGACTCACATGACTCAACATGGTAGCTCGCGCCCACGTTGACACCACCCTCGTCAGCATTGTTAGTGAAGCCTCTGCATCCCCTATGGAACAGAAGGCCGCACCGTCGGAATTGTGATTATCACTTTCCTACACTTTCTTGACCAAAAGTCGCCCAGACAGTAAATGAGAATCATTGATAATACTTTAAAAAAATTGCATTCGATAGTATATTTGTTATTATAATTTTTTGTGCATTTTTAAGTGTACGTAATCGTTCGTTGTTATGTCTATGCGAATAAGGTTGGCGAATAATAATAGTTTGAACTTGTAGCGCACTGCCAACGCAAGTCGATTAGCTCGCTATCGGAGGGAGCGAGGGAGGAGGGGACGACTCAGAACCGCGGGGAGAAACCACCGACCAGCGGGACGGAGGCCACATGACGAGCCGGCATCCCTCCGAGCTCTGCGATTGCCCCCTAACACGTGACGCCGTTGTCGGCCACCTTCGTGGGAAAACCGCTGCTACGATTTGAACTTGTCACACGCTGCACAGTATTCGATGGCTCTCAAAGAGAGAGAGAGAGGGAACGGACGGGTGTCACCCACTTCCACTCCGAAGCCCCTTTTCGAAATGGGTATTTCGTTTGCGCGGCGGTGAACGTCGCGCGTAAAGTATTTATTGACGGATCTCTCCCCTCGTGTCTTTAAGGTGGTGCAACTTGAAGAAGATGAACGTCTGTCACCATGACGACCTGGAAGATGATGTCGGAGAAATTGTTACTTGTAGAACATCAATAACCACTTACTGCATGGGTGTAAGATTGTTGTCAATGTTTTACATTTATATATATATTTGCATATATGGGCTGTGTATATCAATATATTTTTTGTCAGTATACAACATTCCAATGGTGCTATAGGACACGTACATTGAAGTGTAATTTTACCACGGGAATAAAGATTTATTTTGTTTAATGTAAACGGAAAGACTTGTTCATAATAGAGTTTTTTTGGGTTAGGTCGCGTAAATATAAATGTGTCGTGAAAGCTGCCACCACCCGACACAGCCAATGATTAAGGTTTGTCACGTAAACAGAACATTACAATTTGTTACTAGTACAGCACACCCGTGTGTTGGTGAGCAAACCCACAACAAAACATTGTTGTGAATTGGCATGTTTATCTTTACGTGACAAACCTTAATCATTGGCTGTGTCGAGTGGTGGCTGTTTTCACGACACATTCATATTCACGCGACCGACCCCAAAAAACCCTCTTATGGATGATATTGGTCGCGAAAGCCTACGTGTGAAACTGGAAAGACATGTCACGGTCATTGCCGGCCAGTGCTGTTCATGCCACAACATCTATCTTTCTGTCTTATCTTTTGCTTCCTTCCTTCTGCCAGATCGCCGGCTATTGCACAGTTGACAGGCAGCTGTAGCGGATCGCTCTGGCCGAATCTCATCTCCGACCCGAGCTCTTCCCCGCGTTACACGACGATTGGAAACTCCTTCAAAGATTGAAAACTCATTTCTTTGCAAGTGATTTGTGTGTGTTGGGTTTGATGTCCCCCCCGCACCTCCGATGAGCACGGTTGGCTCCGTACGGCGCAGAAGAAGTTCAACAACACGTCCGAACAACGCTCCCCTCTGGTATCCGATCTCTGCCTGAAACTCCGTTGTCCGTCTCGGCAGCCTGCCTTCCGTGACCCTGCGCTCGTGCCCAACCCGTCACAACATTCTCTCAAGGCGCTACGCAAGCACGGCTGTGTCGATTTGGTCTTTGCCCCAAACCCACACTGACCAGCGTGGTGAAGTATGGTCAAACAAACCCCGTGGGTGGGGGGAGCCTTCGCCCAGCAGCAGATTGACAAAGATCTGGAAATCGACGATTAACGTGGCATTGTACTTAACTCAGTCCGAGCCTAGCCGTGATGTTTACAAATTGTGAATAATTCGTGGGGCTGGCATCGTGATCCAATCTGAACACCCCGCTGCCTCTTGTAGGGCAACAACGGTCCTGTGAAGTGACCCCGATCGAAGTAGCCCTCTGTATTCTCAGCCACAAGGGCCATCGGGTTAAGGTGACGACCAGGGCCCCGCGTTGATCCCTGTAGGGAGAGTGAACTTGGGTTGGGCCAACCGAACATCTGGTAGTGCAGGGCCCAGTTGGCCTCACTCGCGTCTCTCTCACCGTCGCCCGTTTGCCTCCCTTGGCCTCTGCTTCTGGTTGCCTCTACGCTCGGTGTCTCTCACGTCCTTCTGCCCCCTTTCAGAACTCGTCTCTGCCACCGCCAGCTTGCTGACCTCTTCGTGAGCTCGTCGCCATTTTCTTGCACGCCTTGTGGCGCCGCTGAACCCAGGAGCAAAGTCCACGGCCTGCTATGGAACGAAGTCACACCGCTCACTTCTTGTCGCGTTCCGCTGAGGTTCCGCTGGTGTTCTGCTAATGTTCCCAGGAATTAAAATCGAGAAGCCCTCTTCGTCTCGCCCCCTCAAGCCACTCGTTGACGGCGCACTTCCCTTCCGCTGTCACGAGAACATTCCTCCATTGGAACCTCATTTGCCAGTAAAAAATATGATAATTGTTTATTTACCCTTCTCTCTGGCAACAAAACTGACACCTCTTTTTTACAAAGAGTCATGTTTGTATGGACCACAATACCTGCAGCCATAATGCAAACAAAAAAACACATAACTCTGATAATATATGCACTGTCCTTGAGAGAACATTCCTCTTTTTGTGCGTGGTAAATCTGTTTTCCAGATGGGGCCCCAGGTGGCACTCAGTCACATTTTGCAATGATGGCTCTTCAGATTCCTCTGGATGTTTTGTTTCCCGTTCGTTAACCTTTGTTGTTGTCCGATCTTTCAAATATATATTTCGGTCAGAGTTAATGTATCCCTCTGCGATTTTCTCTTTGGGATTCGTCCTAAAAGGTAGAGAGTAAATTTGTACTGAATGTTGCTTCTGCTTTCATAGCAGGCCATGGACAGGCTCTTCCATCACTCCTCACACGTCGTGGTACATTCCCAATCCAGTGGCAGTGCCTTGCACTCTCCCGGGTGCCTCCACTTTGAGTCGGACCATTTCTATTCGGAGGGAGAATTATTATTATTCGATACGTGATCCAGAGTTGTTCTATGTTTCGTAAACATTCGCAGTGTGTTGTTCCGTCTTGGGTAAAGATGTTTTTGTTCTTAAAAAAAATGTTCATGAAGTTTTAAGATATTGATATACACATTTAACCTTGAAAAGTATTCAATAAGTATGGAATCTTTCCCGCTGACTGCAAACCCACAGCTCCCGCTACCCCGAGATATTCCCGTCTCCCTAAGGAGAGGAGGGGGGGAGAGTGGATAAATATTTTTTGGAGCTCAGCCCGGGACAGCTCCGGCTGAAATTAAACCCCACTCATATAAAATCTATTCATTAGTTTAACATGCCAAAAACATATAAATATTTACTTTTGTGAATATATTTTAAATAAAACGAGTAAAATTGTGTTCATGTTAGAACCTTAAGGTTAATTGTAGTGTACGTGTCATTAAGGTTTATATTAAACACATTAAAGTAACTGCAGATAATACTTTTTGGATGGTAAATGACTTCGTCTTATTAAGCAAACAAATAATATTCCAGTCATGCAGAAATTAACTTGAATTCTATATACATTTCAAAATATTGTAGGCATTTGTTAAATGTATTTTTTTAGAATGTATACTTCAAAGAAATGATTCATGAATATCGCTTTAATTTCCTCTCGGCGTTCTTTTTTTTCCTTAAGCGGCTTCGTCACCGCGTGCGATTATTTTAAATAGCGCGAGTAAACGGTGCTACGAACAGGCGCTCATCTGTGGGTGTGTGTGTGACCGTCGCCATGCGCACAACGTCGCGTGTCTCGGTAAAAAGTTTCACTTAAAAGGGCATCGTCGTGGTCGTAGTCTTCTTAAAGAAGGAATTTTTTAAAACGATGTTGACACGACCTATACCCCCTCCCGCCCACACACACAAAAGTCCGGCCCTCAAACCGGGCCTGTGATGCTCCTGCATTTATACGGTGAAGCTCCAAAAAGTGTGGCTGGCATTGGAGACGGTGGGTGAACATTGTGAGTTTGTTGAGTCAAATTCCATCAACAATGAAAGCCGTCATTTCGCCCCGTAGCGAGAAACATTCGTTTGACACTCAAAGCTACCAGTGACTTTGAGACGGGGTGGAAATTCCAGTCCCATGGTGGCGGCCGGTCTATTCGTAGAAACATACTATCGATGCACCGCAGTGTGGTACTAATTTTATCGACCTTGTGAAGGTAATGTGGGCTGAGCCAGTTGAGCCAGCCCATTGCAATTACGGGCCTTTGTGTAAACAAAAGCTAAAATCTGAACTTAAAAAAATATATTTCTGTAGATTGAACAATAAAATAAATCAACTGAATGATGGCATCGCTCGTAACAAGTAAAATAGTTTGGTAACAAAAGTATAGCGGCATTTGAGCAAACAAACACAACTCGTGACCTGCATCGTGAGTTGTGCTCTCCGCTGCAGAGCAAAACAAGTCATAAATAATCACATTGCGAATTATAATAAAATTGGGTAGACGTGGAAATCTGGACTGGACTTCGCGTAAAAAAAATGGACTGGACTTTTGATTCAAACACCATCCTTGGATGCTCTTATGATTTGTATGAGTTGATGTATCTTGTTATTTAAAAGGGTGTTACGTGGTGTTTAGTAAGACATGAAGGACAACATACGTTGGTGTACTGTGCATGTTAACAGTGTGACTTCAAACGATTAGGAATTGATTGTTCATTTTCGGTGTTATGTTTTAATGAAGGATGATGATGATGTTAAACATATAAGCGCAAATGTTGAAGATTTATATTGGTAAAACCCTTGTCATGTTTTAAGAAGTCAAAAGCTGTCGTGCAATATTTTGCACGACAGCTTTTGACTTCTGACAATGTTTGCATTTCATTTGGGTGGTGATTACAACGCAAAGGTCAAAGTGTCTACCTGCCCATCTCTACTGGTGGCCCTGAGTCACTGGTGGAAATTCCACATTCCTATGGCAGGAGGTTCATGATTTACATCGGACACCCCAGATCAATGTTTCGCAAAGTGGTATCTATTTTAATCCACCTTATGCGATGTTAATGATGGGCTGAGTGAGTGAACCCAATGGTTGCGTGTGCTCTCACCACACCACTCAGGAGTGTTCATTAAGGTTTCGTACATTATTAATGTATTACAATCAGATGGCAGTTTCTTTTACGTCAATTAAACTAGAAAAGGCAAAGATTCCCACTTTAGCCTTAACAGACTTGGGGTGGCCAGCACAGCACCCGGCCACCTTTGTCCCCCCAGTTGCGATGTTTACACAAAGCACCAGGTACTCAGTTTGAGGCTGAGTCGACCTCCTGCAGCCCCAGGGGACCGGTTCAAATAATCGTCCCCAGTGTTGGTCTCAAGTGGGACTCAAACGAAGGTCGCCGGGTATGTTGAGCAGCGCGCGCTAACCGCTGCGCTACCGCTCCCCTCGATTAAACACAAAAACTGTTCACACACTCGAGCACGCTGGGTACAGTGCCGGACTATGCTAGTGCGGGGCCTGTAGCGTGATGTCATAAAGGGGCGCTAAATTAAAAAAATAACATAAATATTAAAACACAAATTTTTTCCTTGCATAGTAAAGTAATTGTATTTTTTCACTTGCCACACAGCCAGATAATACGACAAATCGATAACCTTAAACACCTAAGTCGTTCATAAAAGTTGAAGGCAGTATAGTACTATAGTAATAGAGAAAGTGCGGGGCCCGTAGCAACATGTGTAGTAGCTACTACATATGCAGCTACTACATATGTAGTAGCTACTTGTGCTACGAGGATAATCCGGCACTGGCTGGGTAGGTTTTCAGTGTACGGTCTCAAGCCCTCTGGATCTGCACCTCTCTGCCACGGCGATGGTGAAGCGCATCACCTTGGGATTTGAACACCGAGGTGTTTGCCCACATCTCGGCTGAACGCTTCCATTGTCTAAGATCGCTAGAGTTTTTTTTTTCATTTGCAAAACTTCACGATATAAATGTATGAGTTTCATTACAACCATCGCCATCAGTGACCAGCAAGCAGCCATCTTGTCTACCTGTGAACGAAGGCCCAACCCCCCATGCTGTTGCCGTGTAGCTAACAACCTCTCTCTCCTGCACGTGGACGATGTATTTAGTTAGCGGATGCAAAGTCCGTCAGCCAAGTGGTTGCTTCCGGTCCTGCTGTGTTGAGTGTGAGTTTGTGAATTTGGCAGACTTCTAGGATGCGGTTCCATGGGTTTGCGCCACCCCACAGGCACATGGCGGGGCTTGCTCTTGTGCCCCAATCGGTGGAGGTTGACGAGGCGTGGGCCGTGGCCGGTCCTGAACCTGTTGAGGGTGGACACACCACTCTGATCTCATCGCTCCATCTCCGCGGTGGCGGTGCTCTTGGACGCGTTCACTCTCCCTTGCTTGCCATTCCGTCAGCAGTCTCGTCCGTCTGCCACCTGCACGTCAAGAGACTTGTCCTGCCCGAGCCCATTTAATGTCCTTGTCAGTTGCCACGTCTCGGTGTAATTCCTAGCGTGTGTGTCGCTCCCCGTCCTTCCTTGCGGCTTTTGTTCCGTTTTCGACATTTGAACCGCACATTCGAAACGTCTGTTTAATTCGAACTCGATTTGTTGACGTGAGGCCTTGGTTAAAACAATTGGCACGCTTCTGAAATGCCCCCATCCCACCCACCCCATCATCCCATCGGCGTGTGATCGTGGGGTAAAGTGTGGGTACTCCCACCTCTTCTCAAGGCCACTGTCAGAGCGTGAACCAGGAGGCCCAAACATCCTCGAGAGGGGTCCACGAGAGCTCACTCGAATGGAGCCCCTTCTGCCAGCAGTGGATTGAACAAGAAATTGCAGGGCTGCCCCTTTACCTTCGTACCTCTGGGCAATATTGATATAATATAGAACGCGCTGCCTTGGAAACTCGACAATGTTGACATTATGATCCAAAACCTACGTTTCGAGTTAATGTCGACGTATTTGATGTATGAACAGTGTGATATTAGCATATGTTGCTTCGGAAAATCTGCTTGTAATAAAATATTCATCACCACTCTCTTTAAAGACGCCGGTGGTATATTCCACATTCCTCTGGCCAGGAGCAGTTTGTCCGGAGTACAACCAGTGTTGACTTCCCACGAAGTAGCACTCATTTTATTCAGCCCAGAGGGGTGATAATGGGATGTGTCAACCCCTGCCGAAAGATGTGATAGCAAGTCGAGCGCTCTAACCTTGGCGTTGCCACCTGTTTGACAAATCACCTTTCTAAGCGTTATGGACTAATCCACCCTGTGTGCCCTACACTTGGGCTTTGGACCGGTCCATTTCTCCGTAGGAGATCCCGGTAAAACAAAAACAGTTGGCCCGTTAGAATCAGAATTCGCCATTCAACAAGTATAAGAAACAACAAAGCTAAATTGACGATGATTTTTTTTAAAGTGCCTTCTTGAAAATAATGTTAGCCAGTCCATTGGACTTTGGAATGAAATGCAATAATTTAAAGTGTTATATGCACACTGGATTAGAATTATGTTTGCAGTCTGGTTTCAAACGTGTCGCATCAACATCGCATGTGAATGTATTTCGCCGACCAAAACGAATTACCTTCAAATAAACGATCGCCTTGTGTGCTCAGGAAGGTACACGGTGTGATGTGTGTGTTTAGTTTAACACGTGGTAGGCTTTTCGGACCAATATCATCCATAATATAGGGTGGGTTTTTTGGGTTTGATCGCGTAAATTAAAAAAATGTGTCGTTAAACCCGCCACCACCCGACGAAGAGTACTCAGATGTAAATGTTGTCGCTTTGCTCTCCAACACACCGGTGTGCTGTACTAGTAACCAATTTCCATGTTCTGTTTACGTGACAAACCTTACTAATTGGCTGTGTCGGGTAGTGGCGGGTTTAACGACACATTTATATTTACGCGATCTAACCCCCCCCCCCCCCAAAAAAACACCTGTATTGTGTGTTTAGTTTAAAAATATATATAGCCCGTGCCGCGTCTGCGAGTGTAAATGATGAGAGCCCAGACACGGCGGGAGGGGTCTTCTGAACGCGAGCCTTCCAGAAGGCGACGGGCGCTGGGGGAGGTTGTAGCACGATCACCGAGTTGTTGAAGAGGTTCGCGGTTCGAATGCCAGCGGCCGCCCTGGTTAATGCTGCGGTGCGGTATTAACCGTAAAAAAATATATATGCAGCGGGCGTTTAAAGATCCCGGCGCTCGCATTTCGCAAGTGTGGAAAGGCCTTCATCCGGCAAGCGGCTTAACCGTTGGTATTGGTTTTAACCCTCGATAATACTAATGAGCAATTGGAAATGAACACAATTTGTGAAAACAAAAACAAACATTATTTTATTATTTTGTGAAAAATATATTAACCTGCAGCAGGTGTGGCAGTTTCTGCACAGGCGGAGGAGATGGGAGGACCAGTGCCGGATTATCTCAGGAGCAAAAGTAGCTACTACATGTGTAGCTACTGGCCCCGCACTTTCAAGGGCCCCGCGATAAATGCTTTCAAGCTATCAATTCCGGTTCAGTGATTCTGCAATTGCTCTATTACTATAGTACTATACTACTCTCAACTTTTCCGAACGACTGAGTGTGTAACGTTAGCGATTTGTCATATTATCTGGCTGTATAGCAAATGAAAAATACTGTACTTTACTATAAAAAAAATTATATTTACGTGTTTTTCTTTTTTTATTTAGGGCCCCTTCATAACATATGCTACAGGCCCCGCATTAGCTTAGTCCGGCACTGGGGAGGACAGAAACATTAACCTCCACGTGGTGTTGCAGATGTCACCGCCGGGAGATGTATCCGCCGGCCTGTGATGACGCGTAACGTCAGCCGTGGCGAATGTGTGAATTTGGTGCAAGTAGGGTGGTGGCTGTCGTATCACGCACAGGAACCCGCACCTGCACGCTGTTCTCAGTTAGCCGGGTTCTACAAAAAAAACCAGTGCAGTGTTACCGCAGTAAAATTCCAACACAATACCGGCACCAGGTGTCGGTGCGGATCAACAACCTGGCCGTCCGGACGCGGATTTACAATTCTCGTGTCGACGACGACGCCGCTGACACCCCACGGGAGGCTGAGTGGCTCCGAGTACCCCGGTGCGGTGCGAAAACACCGCCGCCCACGCCCTCGTGCGCCGTGTGCCGGGCCCTCACGAGGCACTCCCTCGCCGCGCTCGCCCCGACGGCGGTCTGCTGGGGGCTACACGGGGGATCTTCTGTCTCGTCGGCTTTGGCAGAGTGGGTTTGCGCGAGTGCGAGCGATCGTCGTGTGAAGAGCGTTGCCGGCACGATGACGGCGTCGCTGTTGAGGGGGTGGCGGTGGCCCAGTCCATGCTGGCTGGCTGCTGGCTGGTTGCTGGCTGGCTGCTGGCTAGCTGGCTGCTGGCTGGCTGGCTGCTGGCTGCTGGCTGGCTGGCTGCTGGCTAGCTGGCTGCTGGCTGGCTGGCTGCTGGCTGCTGGCTGGCTGGCTGCTGGCTAGCTGGCTGCTGGCTGGCTGGCTGCTGCCTGGCTGCTGCCTGGCTGCTGGCTGGCTGCTGGCTGGCTGCTGGCTGGCTGACTGGCTGCTGGCTGGCTGCTGGCTGGCTGGCTGACTGGCTGACTGCTGGTTGGCTGCTGACTGGCTGCTGGCTGACTGCTGATTGGCTGCTGCCTGGCTGCTGCCTGACTGCTGGTTGGCTGCTGACTGGCTGCTGGCTGACTGCTGATTGGCTGCTGCCTGGCTGCTGGCTGACTGCTGATTGGCTGCTGCCTGGCTGGCTGTTGCTGCTGTGCCGCTATCCCTGGCAGACGAAGTAGAACTGGACTTGCTTGTCGATGGCGTCGCGGAGGAGCTCCGCTTTCTCCTCCAGCCCCGCCAGGCTCTGAGACCTCCTCGCCAGGAGATCCTCTCCCTCCGCGACAACCTGCTCAAGACCTGAGCACAACAACAACACAAGGGATGAGGACGGTTTTTCATTATTTTTGCTAGGACATTGTTTTTTTAATAATTTGTTGTCATAAATATATTTTTATCATGACTTTAAACTTCCGTGACTGCAGGGATTCATATTATTTGGATAAAGTCACGTAGATAGGTTCATAGAAAATAAGAAAAAACTACGACGTTTCGATCGCAACGATTGCTTGTGTTGCGATCGAAACGTCGAAGTTTTTTTTATTTTCTTTGAACCTATTTACGTGCGTTTGCCGAAAGACCCAAAGAACATATTTTTATCAATTTTTCGAAAGATGTTTTTATTTGCTTTGGTTAACCATCATCATTATTCTTCTTAGGTGAGGATATGTTTATCAATCTGATTTTAAACGCTGCATTTAATGTTTAATATACGTGCATCTCCGTCGTTCACGCGAATCCCATCTCTCACAACCGCCGAGGAATCACAGGCGGCCTGGACGGCAGCGACCAGGCGGTGAACCGGCGCTACCAACGGTCGTCCAAGCTCTGCAGTCTTCTGTATATCAAGATGTTTCCGTCCAGTTAATAGCTCGCGCGCGAGACGTACTCTGCAAGCGCCGCATGCGGTCGCGCGCTGAGTCCAGCAGCGCCGTCGCCTTCTGCTGCAGGGCGAAGGCCCTCTGTGACGCGCTCCCTCCCTCTCCACCTGCTCCACCTGCTCCACGCCGGATAGGAAAACGACAACAAAATTGTCCGCTCGTCAAGCGGCACGCTCATCGCTCACCCCCCCCCCCCCCCCCCGCGCGTCCAAACCGATTGGACACATCCGCACGTAAATTTGTCGTCCCTGCCACGGCGATTATCTCCGCTGGCAAAACCCCAACACCCCCCCCCCCCCCCGAGTACTACGCATTACGGCGGCTGGGATATCAGCGCTGTCCGCAAGACGCACAGGACGGAGGCACCTCTGTGGGTTTGGCCATGCCGCGCTTCATCGGTAACAAAAGGAAAGACGACGGTGATGATGGCCCACGCGGCGTGTCGACGAGCGTCTGCTCACGGCAGCCCCGGCCGGCTGCCGCGGAGAAGGAATTGCGTGCCAGAGAAGCCGTCGGTGCACGGGACGCGCCGCGGAATTTTGCTTTGACTAATATTGATGACATTTGCCACGGAAAGGTTAAGAAAGCGTAACGTCTTGTCTGAGATTGATTTCCGAGTCAAAAGGGCGGCCATTGTAATTTGGAGTAAACATGCCCAGCGATTTTTTCTCATCATTGCGCAATACATTGCCGTGTTTGCAAAAAAATATATTAATAGCGCCGCGTCAAAACATGTCCCGTCATGCTCAAGCGAGCGCTGGTCCAACCCTCGTTTCCATTCGGCGTCCTGAGGCAGCCGTAGAAATTCCACATTCTGAGCTCAACTATGAAACGGTTTTTATTTTTTGCAGGAAGGGCCCACTGAGCTCCACAGCTCTTTTTCAGAAGCGACCTGGCAACAAATGACTGCTCAACGAAGTGGCCTGTCATCGCGTGGAAATGGATAGCGGCCAAAACGCCCGTTGATTCTAAATGTGGAGGTGAAAAAGCGGAGGACCTGAAGAAAAATGCACGCCACCACGGGGAGAGAGAGAGACACGCAAACTCCAAATATACAGCAACAGGCGTCAGGGTCTGTATCGAACCCACGAACCTCCTGCATACCAGGCAAGGGAGTCAACATCTCCTATCCACCGTGGTGCCCTTCATGGCAGGGGCCAGTCTATCCCATCGGATGACAATCATGGTCCTCACTATAATGACCCTGTTGGGGGAAGACGAAGCTCTTGGGCCAAATTGACCCCCCCCCCGTCCCCCAAACGGGAATTGAACTCGTGACCTTCAAGCTGTGAGTGACGCGCATTCGCCATCAGTGGCCTCCCGGCTCGATTCACTTTGGAGGAAGGAAAACAAAGAGATGTTTTTTTTTTTTCCCCCACCGACCCCAATTTCATTGCAACCGCACGGTCGCCGTCACGCGTCTCGCGGATATCGCAGCGCTGCCGCTTCTGAGATCCGAGATCCCATCCAGTGACCTCTGGTCCCATTCGCATCTGACAGTAACGTCCGTCGCACGACACTAATACAGGCTTAGTTATTTGTTCACAATAGAGGAGGGGTTTTTTTTGGGTTGGATCGCGTAAAGATATAAATGTGTCGTTAAACCCGCCACCAGCCGACACAGCCAATTAGTAATGTTTGTCACGTAAACAAAACGTTTCTTTGTTTATTGGATATTTTTTTTTCCCCTCCACGGCTGTAACTTAACAAATTAAGTGCGGAAAACAATTATTTTTGTCATGCTATTTGCGCGCTGCTATTGCTCACGTACATAGAAAAGAATTTCATTACAACCGCTTTTTGTTGTCCTTCCCCCCCTCACCGCACCTTTGATTAGCACGGTTGACTACGTACGGTGCGAAAGAAGTTCAACATATGTAGGGGTTAACACGTAGGCTTTCGCGAGCGATATTATCCAAAATAGAGGGGTTTTTTGGCATAGATCGCTGCACCTGACAACCCTGCCTTCATCCTTCGGTGACCCTCTGGATCTCAGAGGTTGCCCGCTCAGCGCTCTGTCCTCTGTTCCACGTGGCCACCTCCCATGTGACTGACAGGGCACAATTACTCACACCCAGCCTTTTGGGGGGGGGGGGGAATCAAAATAACGCCACTTTGTCTACAGTCGGTGGCTGGCCTCCAATTGACAGTCCGCCCTCTGCCATAGGAATGTGGAATTGCCGCTGCCTACCTCTGGGCAGCCGAAGGAAATTATCGCCGCTGCATGCACACAAATTGGCCCTGTGACCTCTCATCTGCAACGTTCACATTTAATCACCTGACGATCCTCCTGTTGCAGATCCCCCTCCTGTTGCAGATCCTCCTGTTGCTGATCCTCCTGTTGCAGATCCTCCTCCTGTTGCAGATCCTCCTCCTGTTGATCCTCCTGTTGCAGATCCTCCTCCTGTTGCAGATCCTCCTCCTGTTGCAGATCCTCCTGTTGCTGATCCTCCTGTTGCAGATCCTCCTGTTGCAGATCCTCCTCCTGTTGCAGATCCTCCTCCTGTTGCAGATCCTCCTGTTGCTGATCCTCCTGTTGCAGATCCTCCTCCTGTTGCAGATCCTCCTGTTGCAGATCCTCCTCCCGTTGCTCCTGACCTCCCAGCCGCCTCTGTCTTAAACCGATCCATTAACTCACGTAACGATGGCAAATCCTGCACGCACACACCGGGATAAAGCAGATGATGGAGGACATTTCACGGAGAGGAAATAAAACCGAGACGTCGGCATAGGAGAGGAGGAAGGTCTTGAGCCAGGAGCGGACAGAGCCGGACAATCGAGGAGCTCCAGACTCCGGGGGCAGCAGCAGAGAAGGAGTGACCTCCCACGGATGACCGTGAGCTTTGGCGCGGAGGCCTGCGGTTGCCTGGAGTGGAGATCCAACGGAGGGAGGGACGAGCCGACGAGAGGGAAGAGACGGGCGAGTCGGACGACTCCAGGCGGGCGAGCGGGGGCGACGCCACAGACAGCATCTTGAAGACGGCGCTGGGGAGACGTCGCGGCCGACCCGAGATTGGACCGGCGAGGCACCGGCGGAGAGGATCGTGCCCGCACGCTTCCGATTGCTGTTGCCAACTGCTTGTTTTGGTTTGACCAGGTAATGCCCACTGAGCTGGAGAGAGATCTTTTTCTGAAGTGACCCAGTCAGTCCCCCTCCCAATGTCGACCGGCGTATTGTGCTGGGCTCGCGTTTTGTCGGGAAACAAACACAAAAGAGTGACCGGGCTATCACAAATGATAGCTCAACGAAGCGGCATATCATCATCATCAGCAGCAGCAGCATCATCGCGTGGGGATTTGCAGCAGTCAGCCATAAACTCCAAACGCTTGACGTCGATTCTAAATGCGAACGGGGGAACACCCCGGAGGACCCGGAGAGAAATCCACGCGACCACGGTGAGAGAGCGAGAACATGCAGACGTACAGCAGGCGTTAGATTCGGGATCGAACCCGCGACCCCTCCAGCATACCTGGCGAGGGAGAGTCACGTGTCCGAGCCACCGCCACCACCGTGCCCCCCTCCCCCCTCTCACCTCGCCCGCCCTCCCCTTTCACCTCGCCCCCTCCCCTCTCACCTCGCCCGCCCTCCCCTCTCACCTCGCCCGCCCTCCCCTCTCACCTCGCCCGCCCTCCCCTCTCACCTCGCCCCCTCCCCTCTCACCTGGGCCGCGCTCTCGGCCCCGGCCGCGGCCTCCCGTGCGGCGCGCTGGGCGTCCTTGGCAGCCCGCTGAAGTCCCTCCGACTCGGCGAGGAGGAGCCCCGTGCCGCCCGCCAGCGTTTGGAGGGAGGTGGCCAGGCCCGGGATCCGTGCGGACGCCTCTCCAGCCCGGGACTCCACCTGCGGAGGTTATTGGAATCTCGGGTTTTTTGTGTTTTTGGGAGTAAAGCTACGTTGAGCACGCGTCTGTGTTGTTGGTGGATGGGTGGGTGGGTGAGTGAGAGGGTGAGTGAGTGCGTGGATGGGTGGGTGAATGAGAGGGTGAGTGCGTGGATGGGTGGGTGAGTGAGTGCGTGGATGGGTTGGTGAGTGAGAGGGTGAGTGCGTGGATGGGTGGGTGAGTGAGAGGGTGAGTGAGTGAGTGCGTGGATGGAGGGGTGAGTGAGATGGTGAGTGAGTGAATGGGTGGGTGGGTGAGCGAGTGAGTGAGATGGTGAGTGAGTGAATGGGTGGGTGAGTGAAATAGTGAGTGAGTGAATGGGTGAGTCGGTGGGTGAGCGAGTGAGTGAGATGGTGAGTGAGTGAATGGGTGGGTAGGTGGGTGAACGAGTGAGCCAGATGATGAGTGAGTGAATGGGTGGGTAAGTTCAAGCTGGATTATTTTTTCCACTATAGGACGACCGCTTGTGTTGCGATCGAAACGTCGTGATATATTATTTTTTATTTTATTTTACACAGGCTGTTGGGGCAATTGCTGTTCACGAACGCCTATCAAGGCCATCGCAGCACAGAGGGGGTGGTGGGGGCTGCAGCGTGCCCATCTCTGCCTTTGTCTTCCCAGTGCTGCTGTTCACGAATGTGTACACACTGCCCCAGATGCTTGTTTAAGGGCCGAGTCGACCTAGGGGAAGCCTGGACAGCGCTATTGGTGTTATCCTTGGCTGAGAATTTAACACGGGTTACCGGGTTCATACTGCAGTATGCACACCAATGAACCACTGCTTCACCCACACACATAATAAGACAAAGATCCCCCGTATAGCCTTAACATACTTTTGGGGAAAGTGTCGTTAGCGAGCACATATGAAGGCCGGCACGGCACACGAGGGAGTGGGTGGCCAGCACCACACCCGACCGCCTTTGTCTCGCTGGTGGCGAAGTTTACACACCGCACCAGGTACTCATTTGAGGCCGAGTCGACCTAGGGGGGGCCCAGGTCCGATTCAGATAATCGTCACTGGTGTTGGCCGTGAGCGGCAATCGAACCCGTGTCGCCGGGTTCGTAGCGCAGCGTAGCTAACCTCACACGCGCTCACACTTACAGACAGACACACACACAAGCAAGCAAACAGACACAAGACACACGCTGAAGGGGGCAGCTTACAAGCAGGAATTATGGTCATATGGAACTATTTGTCTTGGTCAGGCGGTTCATAATGGCCACGTCAAAGCATTGAGCCAACACTGCCGCGCTCCTGGGTTCAAGCACTGGGGCAGAGCACTGCTGCTCAATGAGTACTGCTGCTCAATGAGTACTGATGCTCAATGAGTACTGCTGATCTCTGAGTACTGCTGCTCAATTAGTACTGCTGCTCTCGGAGGACGGCGGTTCTGAGCCTTTTACTGCAGCCTGCACCCCATTGGTTCTCAATCGTAAAAAAATAAATAAACATTTACAATGTTAATAAACGCATCGGGTTGATGAAACAAAGTAAGTTGTGCTTTCGTGACCGTGCTTCATTTGCGTTTTCGATTATTTATCTTCTAAACAAAATGTGTCCACGTCTCGCACCCCCAGAAGGGGCATCATTGCACCCCCAGGGGATGCAGCGTGTACCCCCAGGTTAAGAATCCACTGCCGAAGGACGTTCACAGTGGCCATGGTTAGAGAAGGCAGCCAGCACCACTGACATCTATGAGTTTAAAGTGCCCGCGTGTGGGTGTCTCTACGCGAACCTGACGTTTAGATCAAATTAGTTGATCGGTCGCGTGCGGTGGGGTAAAGTGTGGGTACCTTCCTCCCCCACCCACCTCTTGCGGGTTCGAAGAACAGGCCAAAATACTCTCTCGAGGGGTGGCTCTCTCTAAAGCTTCCCCTTGTGGAGGCTATTCTGCCAGCAGAAGTAATTGCAGGGGCTGCACCTTTACCTATATGAAGATTTTTTTGTTGCTTGTTGAATTCCTAATTATTGATGCTTGTTTCCTGAGCAAAGCCTCACCGAGTCTCAAGACTCTTTTTCAGGAGGGCCCCACCACATTTTTTTTGTTGCGGTTGTGAGCAATCTTTTTGCGTGAATTACAAATTGAGCAATTTACGATGTTCGGCTGTTGCCCGTCACACTGCGGATTTGTGGAGCGGGGAGGTATGGCTTTGGGAGGAACCCAGTGACGTTCGATCAATGAGCAGTAGACCATCATCACGTGAGCTGCGGTCATTCTCGCAGCGGCAGCGACGGCTTTTGGCTGACCATCGAAACGGAAATGCGGTCACCGGATCGCGCGCGCTTTCAGATGCGCTTCCGTGGCCGTCTGGAACGCTCTTCCTTTCCTATATTTGGAAGCCACCAGAGCCATGCACTTTTTAAATCATCTCGATTGACGAACTCATTTCTTTAGAACTGCTGTTTTTGCGTTTAGTTTGTAGTCCATTCCCCGCACCTCCGGTTACTCACGGTTGGTTACGTACGGTACGAAAGGAGGTTCAACATACTAAGACAAAGATCCTCCGTATAGCCTTAACAGAGTGTTGGGGCAAGTGCTGCTAGCGAGCACCTATGTAGGCCGGCACGGCACAAAAGGGGGTGGGTGGCCAGCACCACGTCCGACCGCCTTTGTTTCCCCAGTTGTGGCGATGTTCACACACCGCACCAGGTACTAATTTGAGGCTGAGTCGACCTAGGGGAGGCTCAGGACCGGTTCGGGTAATCGTCACTGCTGTTCGCCATGAGCAGAGATCAAACTCGGGTCACCGGGTTCGTAGCGCAGCGCACTGACCGCCTAACTAACTACCGCTCCCCATCTTTGGTTCAACATACCGATACCCGCGCCATTCGCCACGAAGTGACGGCGATGTCACCACGGCGCCCGTGCCAGGCCAGGTGCACTTTGAGACCACGTGAAGTGTCGAAGGCTCAAACTTGATTTGAAGCTTTCGTGACTGCAGGAATGCATTCTCTTTGGTTCTTTCGGTAAGGTCACGTGGGTAGAACGGCAGTTTCCCTGCTGTGATTGTCCCACCTGATGACGGTTGCTTGTGTTGCGATCGAAACGTCGTGATCTATTATTTTCTACCCACGTGACTTTACCGAAAGAAGTGTCGAAGGCTCGCTGACAGGGGGGTCACGGGACAGACCCATCAGGTGCCACGGGTTCAACATACACACACGTCCATAATAGAGGTTGTTTTGGGGTTAAATCGCGTAAATATATAAATGTGACGTTAAAACCCGCCACCACCCGACACAGCCAACTAGTAAGGGTTGTCACGTAAACAGAACGTGCCAATTCGTCACTAGCACAGCACTAACCGGTGTGTTGGAGAGCCAAGCCACAACATTTACAATCTGAGCACGACGTTTCGCCAGTAATTGCAACAACAACACATCTATTATGGATGATATCGGTCGCGAAAGCCTCTACGTGTTCAACATACACACACAGGCGCGTACACACGGTCGGCCGTGTTCGTACAACTTACTTTCAAAGCCACTGCGAAACAACTTTATAGAAAAGAGGCTGGGCAGGTTGCAATGAGAGTCAGCGTCTTCTTCCACGCTCGGCATGAATGTTTGCGCCACCGCTGCCAATGCTCTCCCTTGATGTGAACGCACGTTTATTGTTATCGGGGTGGGGGTCATTTGTTACCGCCAAACTTTTTAAACGAAAGTGAAATTTTTTTTAGGGTGGTGGGTTGGGAGGCGAGCCACAGAGCCACAGAGAATGTTGCGCGTGGCCTTCTGATTTGTCTGCCGTGCGGGGGGTGTGTGTGCTCAGGCATTCTGATCAGGATAAAAAAAAATCGTGCACGGAATGTGCAAATGGCTTTGACCGTTCGTCCTTCCGTCCGTTCGTTTCTCAGTCCGCTTGTGCTGGCGAGAGTCGCGGCGGTAGCAGCAGCAGCGTGCTGAGTAGGGTGGTCCGGACCTCCCTTTGCCTGGCGACAGACTCCAACACTACTACACTATACACTACACTATACACTACACTATACACTACACTATACACTACACTATACACTACTACACTATAGCAGCTTGTTGAGTAGTGGCGGTCCGGACCTCCCTTTGCCTGGCGACAGACTCCAACACTACTACACTATACACTACTATACACTACACTATACAATACCATACACTACACTATACACTACTATACACTACACTATACACTACTATACACTACACTATACACTACTATACACTATACTACTATACACTACACTACATTATACACTACTATACACTACACTATACACTATTATACACTACACTACACACTACTACACTATACACTACACTACTATACACTACTACACTATAAACTACTATACACTACTATAATCTACTACACTACTATACACTACTGTACACGGACTTTATGTCTCCCTGGGGTAATTCCCAGGCGTTCCGAGGCCAGCCAAGCGACACCGTCCCGCCAGCAGCAGCAGCGTGGTCCTGGGCCGGCCCCGGGGTCTTGGCCCAGTGGGATGTGCTGCTACTGCTGCTGCTGCTCGCATGAGCTTTGGATTGCGCTCATTTCCATTGGTGGACATAAGCGCAGTGGTGAATATTCCACAGCCCTACGGCGGCTGCACTGATAAAAGACATTCCACTCTCGATTAATATCATAATTGTGATGACCATCGTGCTGAAGATCATCCTTGCGTAGTGCTATCTTTCATGGATGCTGAGCGTTGCATTGGGATGTTTTGGAACCATACCGGTCACATTGTCTGTTTGTTGTCAGCTATGCGAGAAAACCAGAGGACCTGGAGGAAACCCAGCACAGAACCAGGGAGAACACACAAACTCCACTCATACAGGCACCCGAGCCAGGAGTTGCCACGTGGCAGCGTGTACGCCAGAGGTCGCAACCGGGTACCCGATACCCGTACCCTACCTGATACCCGGCTACCCATACCCAGCCGGGTACGGGTACGCCGTGAGTCACTGGTGAGTAACTGTTTGTCACTCATTTCTCAACTTCTTGTCTCTTCTCACAATTCAAGTTCCTATAATCAACCCACCAGCGCCTATAACATGGCTTCATCCCAGAGGTCGCAATCAGGTACCCGATACCCGTACCCTACCCGTACCTGGCCGGGTACGAGTAGGGTACGGGTACGGCCGGGTATGGGTACGGGTACCCGTTTGCGACCCTGGTGCGGCCGGGTACGGGTAAGGAATCACAACCCGTTTGCGACCTCTGGTGTACGCGTCCATGCGCCCTACCTGGGCAAACCTCCTCCTCGCGGCCTCCAGGTCGTCCGTCATGCGGACGTCGGATCTCGTGGCCACCTCGAGCGCTCGCCGAGCGTCCGCGAGCCCGTCCTGCACGCCGTCCGCCTGCTTCGCCACCTTCTCGGCCGCCCCCCTGCCGCACACAGAGCGTGGAGTCGAAGTCGCGCTCAACAACAAGCTCAGCGTCACCACGGCGCGTGTGCCAGGCTACATGCGCGGTGAGGCCGCGTGAAGTGTCGAACGCCCGCTGGCAGGAGGTCACGGGGCAGACCCAGGTGCCCGGCATAGCCAATTAGTGAGGTTTGTCACGTAAACAGAACGGGCCAATTAGTTACTGGTACAGCACACCGGTGTGTCGGAGAGTAAACCCGCAACATTTACAATTTGAAGTACCGTGACGTTTCGCCGGTAATTACAACCAACTTCATCAGGTGACAGCCAGAGTTGTGGACAGGTCCACCCGTTTCGGTCTTATAGAATTTTTAAACATATATTTTTTTTTCATAAATTTTAACGGATCACAACTTTTCAAATAATGAGAACACGTCGAGCGACGAGTCCTGTCCGCCGCACCTGGCGGCGTTGGCCTCCGCGGCGAGGCGTCGTGCCCTCTCCAGGTCCCGACGCGTCTCCTGCAGCACCTGGTCGACGCTCGCCAACCGCCCAGCGCTCCCCTGGATTTCTGCCACGAGCCGCTCTACGCTGAGCTCGCTCGCCGGCAGCGCAAGGGCCAAGACCTCGTTAGCAACTCGCTCCACGCTCCCCGGGTCCACGCCGTCCTCTGCGAGCGGTGGGGGTAGCGGGGGGGGGGGGGTTAACGGGGATGGGGGGGGGGAAAGGAGTTTGGGGGGGGAGATATTTCATGACAAGGGTTTTGCATTTACGCTAAGTCCTCGCCTAACTCGTATTGTTCACACTGTCACGCGTTTTCGCTCGAACGTGGTTCTTCCAAAAGGTAACACTTTGCACAATGCGGAGCGCGCACTGTAATAACGCAGTTTCTGATCGGACGACGATGAACTACCTCCCTGAGCTGCACAGCCGAGCAGAATTCCCTCAGTCCATTGCCCCGCCATCTCACTGCGTGTGTGTGCGCGTGCTGCATCGCACCTCGCCAAACTTTATCGCTACATTATTTATGGGGAAATTGTTTTCCCTCAACGTGTTTTTTCGCTTGACGACGGCACTTTTCATGGACGCATCCACCGCGTTAAAGGTTTGCCATTTACTTTCCCCTTGCTCAAGTTGCACACTGCGCGCACGCATCTCACCGCCACCACTGGCAGGGCATTGCAGTCCGGCCTGGCGGCAGCTCTGTTTAATACTGTCCAAGACGGAGGTACTCTGCAAACCTACCGGCTACTTTCAGAGATTTCTTCATGAAGCCATTCATATATATATAAACACAGACAGACCTTCAACCGAGAGGATGGGTACAAACTGAGCAATCATTGGAAGGTACGTTATTAACCAGGTAAAGTCCTAACTGACTGTGATGTTTCAATCCTACCTGCCTATGTCAGCTGTGTGTCACTCTCTCTCTCTGTCTCTCTCTTAGATCTTTCATGCTCACATGTCTTTTGGATTGCACTCTCATACTCACAGGCCTTTTGAATTGCACTCCCTCGTCGAGGAGGCCGCTCTCCTTCTTTCCTACAGTTACATGCTAATTTCTCACATTAACATCATGCTAATTTCTCACATTAACATCATGCTAATCCCTCACATTAACATAGCCACTTCCGTGCCCTCTAATCTCTCACATTAACATCATGCTAATCTCTCACATTAACATCATGCTAATCCCTCACATTAACATCATGCTAATTTCTCACATTAACATCATGCTAATTTCTCACATTAACATCATGCTAATCCCTCACATTAACATAGCCACTTCCGTGCCCTCTAATCTCTCACATTAACATCATGCTAATCTCTCACATTAACATCATGCTAATCCCTCACATTAACATAGCCACTTCCGTGCCCTCTAATCTCTCACATTAACATCATGCTAATCCCTCACATCAACATCATGCTAATCTCTCACATTAACATCATGCTAATCCCTCACATTAACATAGCCACTTCCGTGCCCTCTAATCTCTCACATTAACATCATGCTAATCCCTCACATTAACATCATGCTAATCTCTCACATTAACATCATGCTAATCCCTCACATTAACATAGCCACTTCCGTGCCCTCTAATCTCTCACATTAACATCATGCTAATCTCTCACATTAACATCATGCTAATCCCTCACATTAACATCATGCTAATCTCTCACATTCACATCATGCTAATCCCTCACATTAACATAGCCACTTCCGTGCCCTCTAATCCCTCACATCAACATCATGCTAATCTCTCACATTAACATCATGCTAATCTGTCACATTAACATCATGCTAATCTCTCACATTAACATCATGCTAATCTCTCACATTAACAAGATGCTAATCTCTCACATTAACATCATGCTAATCTCTCACATTAACATCATGCTAATCTCTCACATTAACATCATGCTAATCTCTCACATTAACATCATGCTAATCTCTCACATTAACAAGATGCTAATCTCTCACATTAACATCATGCTAATCTCTCACATTAACATCATGCTAATCTCTCACATTAACATCATGCTAATCTCTCACATTAACATCATGCTAATCTCTCACATTAACATCATGCTAATCTCTCACATTAACATAGCCACTTTTGTGCCCTCGTCGAGGAGGCCGCTCTCCTATCTCTTTTCTGCAGCTGCATGCTAATTCCTCACATTAACGTCACTGGCCCCCGGCCACTGCTTTATGACCCTTGGGCTACACCCATTTCAAACCTTTTAAAACAGTCTGCTGATGACGGATGCTTGTGTTGTGCCCGAAACGTCGTGATTTATTTTATTTTCTACCTACGTGACTTTATCAAAAGAACCAAAGAGTATGGATTCCCGCAGTCACGGAAGCTTCAAATGAAGATGGAAATTATAAATAAACATGCGTCGTCGGGGTCGACATCGAACTGACGACCTCCTGTATACCAGGCGAGGTAGTTAACATCTCGCCACCGTGCGCCTTAACGAAACAACGTTGATCGAACCGATGTAAAGCGTGGACTCCCTGTATGCTCGTGATACAATATACAGCCGTGCGATTCTGAACATTTCAAATGATAACGAAAAATGTACGGCCCTTCGTCGATCCACTGCTGGATGAAGAGCTTCCCTCACCGTGTTGGACATCTTTAAAAGAGAGCTTAGTAGCCCATGGGATTCCTCCAGCAGAAAAAAAAATTCTGATTCTGCGTAAGGCCGTAGAGGCTACCTGAGGCCCCTCCACCAACCACACTGGTCGGAACAGTGGCGAACTTGGGGAGGGGGGGGGCGCATAGAGTAGCGTAGAAGTACATGACAACAACAACGCCAACGCCCGGTCCGCGTCGCTCACCCGAGAGGAACTGGCGCACGTTGCGGACCAGCGCTCGCACGTCGGCGATGGCGTGCCGGGTGTCGTTGCCGGAGCGGCCGGCGCGGCCCGAGAGCTCCCGCGCCGTCTCCTTCGCGTCGTCGGCCCCCCTCTTCACCTCCTCCGCCTGTCCGGGGAGGGGGGGGGGGTGTGGGGGTGTGGGGGGGGCCCACGACCACGAGTCACGCGTGAGTCCCCCCTCTCTCGGGAGGCAATGCAACGTCGGCGTCGACACCCCCCGGGGCTAACGGAATCGGCAGAGGGGGCGATGCCGGATTAAGCAATTGCGGGGCCTGCAGCGTATGATGTTACAAAGGGACCCTAAATGACTAAATAAACACTTGCATGTTAAAACACTAATAAAGTAATCGTATTTTTTCATTTGCTATACAGCCGGATAATACGACAGATCGCTAACCTTAAACACCCAGTCGTTCGTAAAAGTTGAAGGCGGTATAGTACTATAGTAATAGAACAAGTGCAGAATCACTAAACCGGAATTGATTGCTTGAAAGCATTTAGCGCGGGGCCCTTGAAAGTGCGGAGCCCGTAGCTACTACACATGTAGCTGCTACATGTGTAGCTACTACACATGTAGCGACTACATATGTAGCTACTACAAATGCAGCTACTACAAATGCAGCTACTACACATGTAGCTACTACACATGTAGCTACTACACATGTAGCTACTACACGTGCAGCGACTACACGTGCAGCTACTACATATGCAGCTACTACAAATGTAGCTACTAGATATACAGCTGCATTTTGCTACTGGGATAATCCGGCACTGTAGGGGACATGACGAGCCACAGCTGGCGCCTGTCAATATTTTGGTGCACGTGGGGGGTGGGAGACCCCAAAAGTGCCATCATCACCCTCCTCTCTGATGATGGAGGTGAGGAAAACCGCACCAGCGGTAGAGCGAGCAGATTCACTCAGCCAGCACTCCCCCCCACACACCCCCCCATCATCATCTCTCAGGGGGGTCGATAAAGAGAGCACGACTTGGTGAGGGAACTCAAAAGCGGTTGTCCTGTGGATGAACTCGCCCCCGTCGTAGGAGTATCGAGTTTACACCACTGGCTCGCCGCTGCAAGTAGGATAGAGCATCTAAATGCGACAGCGTCTCAAGATGCTAATGATGGTGATACCATGATAATTATTTATCAATGGATATTTCCTCTCCCACTCTTTAACTTGGCCAATCCTCCATCCAGCCTTGATAACGCAGAGTGCCACTTTGGTGGTGAAGTCAACGGTGGTTGTGCTATGGATAAGCTCGCCCCCTGCCATAGCAATGTCGAATTTCCACCAACTGACACCAGCTGAGATAAGCACCACCTCCGTGGTCATCTGAACAGCAAATCGCCGTGACTTTGATGCTAACCGCATGGCGGAGTGGTGGCACGGTGGTGAGTTCACTCTGCGTCATGGGCCCAGACGCTTTGTTTCAGTTTGCAGCCACGGCTAACATCCGTGGCGAGTGATATCTGAGCCAATCCTGGGTACATCTCCTTCCATCCCATCCGCCCCTCCTTCACCGACCAAACATTGCCCAGCATGGTTAAGTATGGTCAAAGCACACAGCATAGAGAGGCCTTCATCCAGCAGCGGATCTACAGAGGGCTGCAACCTACGACTCTAACTGCCGTGGCTGTAGGCCACAATTACGTTATAAGGCCACCACAATTGATTGAACTTTTCTGGGCTGTCTATGACAACTTAATGTTTAAAAAAAAAAGCCATCCTTAATGTGAAGGTCACGAGGTTATAAATGTCACGGAACCAAAGAGAGATTCATGGTTTCAAATGCCAACTTAGTTTCAAGCTGTTGCCTTGATTTGGAAGGGGGCCAAGCTAAGTTTGACCGGGTTGCGAAATAATGACGATGGGGGGTTTTTTTATTTCCCCTTCACAATCGAGGCTTTGATTTAAAAAAAAAAATCAGCGTTGGTGCGCGGCGGTAGAGCGCGAGCAGCGCTTGCAGCTTGACGTCCTGTTGTGTTTACTCGCGATTTGCACGGAGCTCGCCACTTTGGCGCCACAAATTCAACTTGCAACTCGACGCTGTCCGCTCGCTCTCGTCGAGAGAGAAGTGAGGAGCCACGGACGAGCAGGAGGGCGGCCACGCGATGAGTCGGTGCCAATAATTGCCCAAGTTCCGTGGTCCTCTACGTATAGTGATGGTGTTATCGGCCAATTCCCCCAGTACAGCCAGCAACCGCCCTCTCCCCACCCCATACTTTTTTAGGGACTCCAAGAAGCCTCCGTTTCACTCCGCGTGTCTCACTCCGCGTGTCTCACTCCGCGTGTCTCACTCCGGGTGTCTCACTCTGGGTGTCTCACTCTGGGTGTCTCACTCTGGGTGTCTCACTCCGCGTGTCTCACTCTGGGTGTCTCACCGCGTGTCTCTGTGTGTGTCTGCCTCTGTTCGTGATTTTTTCCGTGTCTGTAATTGTCTGTGCCCAACTCGTGTGTTTGCCTGCCTGTCTTCGCCTCTCGGCGGGTCTCTTTTTGGTGGTTACTCCGTGTAGCTGGTTATCTTCGTGACTGTCAGTATTCACGTTTCTCTTAGCACGCTGCCCTACGAAACCGGCGAAACCGAGTTCGATTCCCGCTCACGGCCACCCACAACAGTGACGATTATCTGAACCGGTCATGGGCCTCCGCTAGGTCGACTCAGCCTCAAATGACTACCTGTTGAGGCGTGTAAACATCGCCACTCGAGAGCCAAAAGCGGCCGGGGCATAGTGCTCGCCACCCAACCTGGCGCGTGCCGTGCCAGCCTCCATAGGTGCTCGCCAGTAGCCTCAACAGCCTGTTCAAGGCGAAACCGTGGTCTTCGTCTTTGTTGTCCGCTGCCTGTGTCTCTGTGCGTCTCTGTCTTTGTCTCTCTGACTTGTGTCGGTCTCACTGTGTGTCTATCTCTGTGTTGGGACCCTGGCCCCTGCCCATGAAACATGGAATTTGCACCAGTTGCTGATGGCCACCGATGGAGCTGAGCGTTGCCGAGGGATGACGAGATTTTCTCCGCAGTTGCACACGACGTAATGAATTCATAACAAATACAAATCTTTAATTTACGAATGGGCTACCTCCTACTGAGACCCGACTGTCAGCCCTTTGAAAAGGAGACCCAAAGAAAAATCACATTCAACCCTCGGCTCGAATATAGCTCATGAATGAAATATCCGTACGGCTTGCTCGCCGATTGTGTGGACATACGTACTCACACGCACGCACAACGCGCATGCATATGCACTCGCACGCGCACGCACACTCTTGCACAAATGTGCACACACACGCACTCAAATGTAAGTAATTCACTGGTTATTAACCGTGGGCGGGTGGACACACTGTGATGCAAAGAAGTCGACGTGAAAAACGAAGGTTTGTAATGTCGAACTTTTACGGATTCAAGTGCGAATGAGATCCCATGCAGGGAAACAACAACAACAACAAAAGTAAAAGTGAATTTCCAACTCAAATGAGCATTGAAGCGGCACTCATCTGCCGTTAACAACCCTGAGCCACCGCTCGAAATCTCACGTTCCTATGGCAGGCACGAGTCTATCCATCGGACCTCCACAAAGCAGTATTCATTTCAGCAACCCTGAATGGGAGAGGGCTAATGGGCTGAGTAAACCCCCCAAACCAGGAGTTGAACTCGAAACCCTCGTGATTGCTCGACTAACCGGCCAACTGACTGGATTACCAACAGAAATGTTAAACTATTTCTTTATTTTACCAGGTAAGGCCCACTGAACTATATAGCTCGTTTTTAGAAGTGACCTGACTCTCACAAATTAAAGCTCAACGAAGTGGCTTATCATCACGTGGAAATTTATAGCAGCCAAATACTCTATAAGCACGATTCCAAATGTGGAGGGGGAAACCGGAGGACCTGGAGAAAAATCCATGCGATCACAAGAATAGACACACACACACTCCAAACAGACAGGCGCCAGCATCAGGACCGGACCCACTACCTCCTGTATACCGGGCGAGGTAGTAAATATCTCGCCACCGCACCGATATGTTAACAAATCAGCGGATGGGATGATCGCGATGGGCCGAAACCGCTGGTGCAGACGCGGCCGTCGCCTCCGCGAGCCCTCGACTCGGCGACCCGAATGGCGACGCCGGCGCCGACTGTGGCAAGAGAGCGTGAGGGCGGGGGGGGGGTGGCGTACCGTGCGGGAGGCGACGTCGAGTCTGCGTGCCGCGTCTTCCGTTTGCTCCCCGGCCCTCCTCGCTCCATCCAGGGCCCGCGTGGCCTCCGCGGCGGCGCCCTGGCATCCGGGCCCGGCGCCGCACCTCAGCAGCCCCGTGGCGGCGTCGCGGCAACCGCCTCCGCCGCACGGAGGAGCGCTGTCGCACGGCGCGTCGCCCCGAGAGCCGCACACCTGCGCGGCGATGAGGACGCCGCAATGATGCGGCGCAATGCAATGCGGTGCGACATAGTGCGACGCGGCGCAATGCAATGCGGTGCCACGTGGTGCAATGCGGTGCCACGTGGCGCAGCGCTGAGCGGGAAAATTGATTGCGGCGCGATGCAACGGAGTGCAGCATAATGCGTTGAAATGCCGCGCAATGTAATGCAATGTGGCACCATGCAACGCAATAGAATGTGGCACTTGCAAATACAATGCCGTACAGTACAAAGCAATGTGGCCCAATGTAATGCAATGTAGCCCACAATGCAATGTGACCCAATGTAATGCAATGTAGCCCACAATGCAATGTGACCCAATGCAATGCAATGTGGCCCACAATGTGGACACCCCTCCCCCAGGCGGACCTTCTCGTTGAGGCGAGCGATGAGGCCATTGTTGCCAGCGATGCCTTCGACCTCGCCCACGGCCGCCCCGAGTGTCGCCACTCTCCTCGCGAAGTCGCCCCCCTCCAGGCGAGCGAGGGTCTCGGCTCGCCGCCGGGCCGCCCTCGACTCCTCCAGGGCCCCCCCGGGGAGCTCCACGGCGTCACGGGCCCGGCTCGCGGCCGCTTGGGAGTCCCGGTAGGCCGAGCGGATGTTCTCGTACGCCCCTGGTTAAAACAGAAGCGGGTAGACGCGGGGCAGAGACTACAGTTAAACTAAACTATTCAAACGGAGGTGCGGGGGAAGGACAACAAACTAAACACAAAAAGCAGTTCTAAAGAAAATAGTTTTGTCAATCAGGAAAATAGGCCAAGGCCAGGGGTTTGGCAAACAAAATAACAAGAGGAACCATTTTATTCGAATTCAGTAAAAAAAAACGCAATGTTTCAACAGCCGCAATACACTGTGGGTGAATACAAGACGGTGGTCCTTAATAAATAACTACACGAAGCAGTCCTTAAAGTTCCGCAGGTTACCGACCAACCCCTGGCTTAGGACGACTGAGAAACCATGTCTGGTTTGGTCGACAGTGGAAAAGGAAAGGAAACCCTGCCGTGTGAGTCCACCGTGCAAAAGCTGAGAGAAAGCTCGCGGAAGAAAGCGAAGTGAAGGCAAGGTGTGAGGAGATCGATGGCTTTCGCCGTGATGGCCTCTTGACGTTGATCTGCATGATGACTGATCAGCTGATCTTTTGGAGGGGTTCGCGTGTCCGAAGAATTCGGAGGACCTGATGCAAGACCGCACGTGTAAATAATACATTATTCTATTTAACCAGGAAATCATCAATGAGTTTCGAGAGTAATTTTTTCAGGAGGGTCCTGCATTGAGATGTTTGGCCAATTCCATTAATGAGTAGTATGTGGGAGTAACCAGATAAAATGCACTCATTTATGGAGGTTAACGCTCAAAGGTCTGCATAGATAGAATCAAGCATCCCTTTGATCTACTGCCATCTCTGGGCTACTTTGCAGCGCAACCTACAACACCTGGTATTCCCATCCGATATCTCAGCCAATTGACAACCAGGCTCATGCCTGCTTTGCTTCTGAGATATTCCAGGGGTGCATTGGGAGGAGGCGATTCGATGGCCAGATCGCCGCTGAAAGGTCCGCGCACACGGGTCAACGTAGGACGTGGCGAGTATCTCTTAACGACGACCACGACCGCCGACCTTGAAAGTCGGAGTTGGCGAGGGCGTTGAGGTAGCGTTGGGCTTTGGCGGCCGTGCCGTTTACGCGCAGCGCGCTCAGCTCCAGCCGGTCCAGGGCCCCCTCGGTGCCGTCGCGTCGCGAGCTCAAGGCCGACATGGCCCCGTCGGCCGCACGCTGCCGCGAGCCTAGACGATTGGCCAGCTCCCTGCGGCCCGGGGGTCGCACGCACGCACGGACAAACGCACGGACAAACGCACGGACGCACGCACGGACCAACACACGGACGCACGCATGGACGGGCAAAGCACGGACGGACAAACGCTCAGCCGTGCGGCCAGGACCGGTGTACGCCACTGTTGCTGCCGCCCCCCCCCCCCACGCCGCTGCACCCCTGATCCCCGACTCATATTTGTTTTCCCCAGGAGAACAAAACAAAAAGCGTGACGTCACAATGCTGACGGATTCGCGGGAGTAAATCTACATACAGGTCAAAGGTGCAGCCACTGCAATTGCTTGCTCGTGCCAATGTTGGCAGACGAGCCTCAAAAAGGGGAGGTTTTAATTGAGAGCCCCGCCGCCCCCCGTCTAGAGAGTATAAAGGCCTACTCTTCCAACCTGGCCAGGCGTCTTGGAAGAGGTGGGGGCGGGGGGTACCCACGCATTACCCTACCGCAGCGCGACCTGCCAATCGACTCGCTGCGGCATAGCCATGAACACTGCCGGCAGGACGGAGGCCTTGGGGTGATTCAAGAAAGTGCCTTCGTTTCAAGTGGCGAGGCAGGAGGGTCGAATCGAACCGGTGACCTCCGGATTGAGCTGTAACAATCACCCCAAGACATCACAAGCTTCCCCCCCCCCATCACCCCCCTCCCCACACTTTGTAAAGGAGTAAAATAGTAATAATGAGAAAATGTTGTCCACGTTACACATTTGTATTTTCATCGTGGGACATTGCGTTTACAGCAGAGGGTCGGGATGGGGGGGACCATGCCCTGGGGCTTCCCGTAGCTACTGGCCTGTACATGTCTAACTTTGCTAATGCAACGGTGCAAGTTTGCTGGATGACACGTGGTTGGGGGGCAGTTGACTGCTGAACATGCCTCGGTGTGTAATGGGCCGTAATGTGCCAGTGCTGGGGGATCGCAGGCACAAACATGCCGCGCTTCCTAATCGCCGCCGTCTCGCCGTCAAGACGCTCAAAGCCCTGCACAGATGCATTCAGGAAACCGTCGCTCCCAACCGGGAATTTGAACTCGCAACCTTCTGATTTGCGAGCCGCTCGGATCTACCGCTGAGCCACTTGGCCCGCTCAACTTTGCTGGACGACGATGACAAATACTGATTGTCACGATTTAGTGGTGGTCGTGTCTAGTAATGGTGATAATGATTCAAGTAATCGCATTTAGATTATTTTTCTGATTATGACGATGCCCAATTGTCATTAATGTGGCGAGCAACACTACTTCAGGTGGTCTGTATAACAATGGAGCAAGGATGATGATGATGATAATGACAATCGCTTCTCATCTAAGACTCTTATCGTGTCAATGACGGCGGATAAGAAGATGTCAGCAGCCTCCACGCAACCCACTCTGTTAGGTGGGAAATCACGACGAACGCCATCAATGCGGCAGCCGAACACTGATCATCGATATCCCGGTCTCCACAGCATCAATAACAACAACGACGCTAGCCACGCCAACGGCCCTCTTCAGGACCAAACAACGACCACGTGCCAGATAGGCCCCGGGACAAGGATCCTCCAACTGGACATGGAGGGACTCTCGTGGGCGAAGTGCCAACATCTGGCTTGACCACCTAAATGTGAAATCGTTGCGCTGCATCTACATCAGCCGTGCAAAAAGACTGACGATGGCCGTGCCAATAACGATCGCCTGACAACAGCGACGACGACGACAACCCTAACAGCGACAATGACGTCAATGATCACCCTGACAACAGCGACGATGACGCCAACGATCACCCTGACAACAGCGACGACGACGTCATCGATAACCCTGACAACAGCGACGATGACATCAACGGTAACCCTGACAACAGCAACGACGACGCCGACGATAACCCTGACAACAGCGACGACGACGCCAACGATAACCCTGACAACAGCGACGACGACGTCATCGATCATCCTGACAACAACGACGACGACGTCATCGATAACCCTGACAACAGCGACGATGACGTCATAGATAACCCTGACAACAACGACGACGACGCCAACGATTACCCTGACAACAGCGACGCCGAAGAGCGTCCCCCGGGCGACCTCATCATCCTCACCGGTTCCTCCTCGCCGCGCCCTCGATCCGCTCCGTCACCGCCCCGTCGCCGCCGTCTCCCGCGGCGGGACACGCGTCCAGCAATTCCCGCGCCCTCTGCAGGTCCCGCTCGGCCGCCAGGAACGCCTGCTCGTGGCTCCACGCGGAGCCCATGCTGCCCGCCATGATCATCGCCTTGGCCCTGTCGCGGAGTTCCCCCACGCGGACCCCCAGCGCCTCCACGTCTCGGTCCCAGGGGCGAAAGCACGGCTCGCACGAGCGGCACTCCGAGCTGGATGGCGGCGGCGACCGCTGTCGCTGCTGTACATCCGGCGCGCGGTTCGGCAGGGCCCCGGAGAAGCCTGCGGAAAAAAACGGTCGCTCGGCCGGTCAGACGAGGCCCGGCGGTGGTGCCGCTGTGGCGAGATGTTAGCTACCTCGCCTGGTATGCGGGAGGTCGTGGGTTCGAGCCCGATCCTGACACCTGCTGCTGTATATTTGGAGTTTGCATGTATCTCTCTCTCTGTCATCATCATCACGGTGGTTCGGAAATGTTAACTACCTCGCATGGTATACAGGAGGTCATGGGTTCGATCCCGACCCTGACGCCTGCTGTATGTTTGGGGTTTGTATATTCGAACCTCGGCTCTCAAAGGTGGCAGCTCAGAGCTCTGACCCGTGAGCCACCCAAGTGGAGTTTGTGTTCTAGGACATGGAGCAACGGTGGCAATGACGATGGTGATGATGATAGTGATGGTGGTGATGGTGGTGATGATGATGATAGTGGTGATGATCGTGATGATGATAGTTATGGTGATGATACTGATGGTAATGATGATAGCGATGATAGTAATGGTGATGATGATAGTGATGATGATCATAGTGATGATCATAGTGATTATGATGATATCGATGATGATCATAGTGATGATGATGATGATGGTAGTGATGATGATGGTAGTGATGATCATAATGATGATGATGGTAGTGATGATGATGATGATGGTAGTGATGATGATGATGATGGTAATGATGATCATAGTGACGATGATGATGGTAGTGATGATGATGATGATAGTGATGATGGTGATGGTAGTGATGATGATGATGATGGTAGTGATGATGGTGATGATAGTGATGGTGATGATGGTAGTGATGATGATGATGGTAGTGATGATGATGATGATACTAGTGATAATGGTAGTGATGATGATAGTGATGATGATAGTGATGATGATGATGGTAGTGATGATGATGATGGTAGTGATGATAGGCTGCATTGACACAAACCCAAAATGTAAGTTTGAGGTATTCTGACTGTAGGATGAGTGTTCTGACCACACCAACAGTGGCCCACTCCCATGGATGGACTGCCCCCTGCCATAGGAACGTGGACATCCCACTGGTGGGATGGCCCCCCTTCTGAACTTCGATGAGCTTGCTAGATTCCCTGATCAGACGATACGAATAGCAATGGGTTTTGAGTGATCCTCGCCATGAAACGTATCTAAATTTAAATGCGCACTTCATTTCGACGGCAATTTATCTCCCTGTATTGTAATCGCCGTTTTTGTTTTGTTTCCTGTGCGACGCTTCCGTGCCTCGCTCGCGCGCGTCCTTTGTTGCCGGGCACACCCTTGGCAGCAAACACTTTCATTCTCAACGGCCTCCCATGATTATCATCATCATCTTTGACAACAATCTGTCCACTGCTGGATGAGCGCCTCCTCAAAGCCGTAGCCGTCCCACCGGGTCTCGCAATGGTGCGCGCACGAGCTGATTCAAACGCTCCATCTCCGCGGCAGTTCCGTTATTGTTATCATCATTATTATTGTTATTCGCACACTTGAGAGCACAACCTCGCCTCGTTATGTTGTCGTTCACCGAAGGCGATGTTCGTGGGGAAATGCCCCCGAGGTTGAGATGTTATTTGAACAATCGCCAAGTCAAATGGCCCCGCTTGTTTGCCAATCACAGACCAACTGACTCATTCTTGCCAACAGCGCCACACCTCACCACCACGTCCTCCTCGCCGCCGGCATGTCACCTCACGGTGAGCAACAAGAGAACGTAGACGCGTAAGAGACACAAAACCGCAGTCTGTGAAGGGCACGCACACACACGCTCACCCGCGCGCGTGTGTGGGTGCGTGTGGGGAGCGGTGGTGTAGCGGTTAGCGCACTGCGCTACGAACCTGACGACCCGAGTTTGATTCCCGCTCACGGCTAACAGCGGTGACGTTATCTGAACCTGTCCCGGGCCACCCCTAGGTCGACTCAGCCTCAAATGAGTACCTGGTGAGGTGTGTAAACATCGCCACTGGAGAGACAAAGGTGGCCGGGCGTGGTGGCGACCACCCACCCCCTCGTGTACCGTTCCGACCTTCATGGGTGCTCGCTAACAGCACTTGCCCCAACAGTCTGTTTAGGCTATACGGGGGGTCTTTGTCTGTGTGTCCTCTACAACGCATGCGTGGACACGTCGGAGTTCCTACCGCTTATCAAATGAACCAAACTCGACACGCAGTCCACACCCTGCCCTGGGCTGGATACACTCATCCACATACAGACTCACGTGTGCAGACACACACACAAAGTCAAATTTCCCCCGTATAGCCTCAAACAGACTGTTGGGGCAAGTGCTATTAGCGAGCACCTATGAAGGCCGGCACGACACACGAGGGGGTGGGTGGCCAGCACCACGCCCGGCCACCAGGTACTCGTTAGAGGCTGAGTCGACCTTGGGGAGACCCAGGTCCGGTTCAGATTATCGTCACCAGTGTTGGCCGGGAGCGGGAATCCAACTTGGTTGGCCGGGTTCGTAGCGCAGCGCGCTAACCGCTACACCACCGTGGGAGTGTGTATGTGTCACATACTCGTACATACACACTGACACACAGACTCACAGGTACAGACACGCACACGCTGACACACACACACTCACTTGCATTGCAGACACAGACTCACTCTGACACACACAGATGTACAGACAGACGCACTCACACACATACTGGCACATACAGCGTCACGCACACGCTGACACAACAACAACAACCGCCATTCGCCACTAAGTGGCGGTGACGTCAACACGACGCTTGTGCCAGGCCATGTGCACCTTGAGGCCACGTGAAGTGTCGAACGCCCGCTGGCAGGAGGTCACGCTGACACACATACATACTCACACTCACTTTCATTGCAGACGCAGACTCACTCTGACACACCCACACCCAGATGTACAGACAGACACACACGCGCGCTGACACATACGGACTCACGTGTACAGACGCGCATTGCCCGTGAAGCCAAGTCGAATGCATTGTCTGCCAAGTAAATCCGAGATTGACACTCACCCAGAAGGCCGAGCAGCAGAGAGAGTGTCAGCGCGTTCATCCCTGTCGCGTTCATCCTCATGTCACTTGGAGTCTGTAGAGGCAAAAGAGCATTGTGGGTGCAGGCATCGGCACGCTGCTGTGGATGATACCGGCAATATCACGTGGGGGAGCGGTGGTGCAGCGGTTAACGCTACAAACGCGGCAAAAGGCCCGAGTTCGATTCCCGCTCACGGCCAACAATCAGCGACGGTTATCGGAACCGGTCCTGAGCTTCCCCGAAGCCTCGAATATGTGCCCGGTGTGCAAATATCAGCACTGGGGAGACAAAGGCGGCCGCGCGTGGTGTTGTCCACCGACCCCCTCGTGCGCTGTTATCGGCCTTCAAAGGTGCCCGCTAACAGCCCTTGCCCCCCAAAGCCTGTGAAGGCTACAAGGGGGGGGGGGGGGAATCTTCGCCTTTGATGTGTGCATTGATGGTGATTACAGCAGTGCGAGAGCAGGATAATGATGTGGGGGGTTGTGATGAAAGAGTTCGTATGAATAATCGGTGGCGGTGGTGGTGTGATTTCGACTGACGACAAAGTTCTGTTGATAATAATAATGATGATGATGATAACGCGAGTGACTTTTCTCCTGGCTCTGTTCGCGGTGATCACGAATCAATCGTCGTAAACATCTCGTGGTGATCGCTAATCAATCGTCGTGAACATCTCGTGGTGATCACGAATCAATCGTCGTGAACATCTCGTGATGATAATTTCGTCCCCGCACCTCCGATGAGCACGGTTGGCTACGTACGGTGCGAAAGAAGTTCAACATACACACACTCGTTTTCTCATGACACGGCCTGCCCATTCCGACATCATATAATTTCCTTTAGACGAGGACGACGATGATGACGATGATTTTGATGAAACCACGCGCATGCTGATGCTGATGATGATAACGATGCTAATGACAATGGCGAGGAAGGCCGTCACTTCGAGCGATGCCGAGAACAACCCGCAATGCCAGCTCATCGCCACTGTCCGCTGGTCTTTGTGGCCGCATCACGCCGCACGGCCACGCGTTAGCTGCCGTTAACGTGCGCCGGGTAAGAGATGCACAATCGATGCACTATTCAAGCCACGCGTTCGCCGAAGCGTCACCTCCTTTCATCCCCAGACACCGCTGCACTCACCTTGCGAATACTCCCCGCGAGTTTGATTAGAAAAACCCCGCGGAGCGTTCTGCCGATGTCTACCACAAGGCACGCGCGGCAGCTCTTGTCGGCTCTTCCCCTTGCACCCAGGTGCGTTAAATATGAAGAACCACACCCAGAGCATCGTCTGCGGGGGCACACCCTACACCGCTGATGATTGTGGGCACCCCACCCACCAGCCATCATCCCCCCGTCTCCCTCTCTCGGTCTATAACCTCCTAGCGCAGTGGGCGCTTAATCGAGGGTGCACGCTGCACCCACTGGGGGTGCGAGATGCCCTCTCTGGGGGTGCGAGACGTGGCCAGACTTTTTCGACGGTAAATCATCGACACAAATGAAACACGGACACGTGAGCGCAGCTACTTTGTTTCATCATCAAACCCCCTGTGTGTTTATTGACATCGTAAAAAAATAATTTTTAAGATTAAGAACCTAAGGGGTGCAAGGCTGCGGTAAAAGAAGAAAAGTCAAGAACCACTGTCCTATCATGGGACCTCCTTTGCCAGTACCAAAATAACACCGTTTGAGACTAGGCTCGAAAGAAAGCCAATCGGCTCTGTTAGGTCGACCACAGCAGAGCCAGTGCATGGTGGGACATCTGCAAATGAACAATCTCAACAACAAACAAACATTATTCACACGAGAAGCGAGACGCAGACAAGTTGCGGATGAGTGAGATTAATGATATCTCTGTTTCTATGTTACTTCGCTTATTATGGTGATTAACATTTGGACTCCAGCTGATATTTGGTGTATCCATATGCACCAAAACAGTGAGACCGACGCAGAATCTTGGATAAGGATAACGAGGCTCCAACAACAACAACGACGACGAAGATGATGAGACCCAGAGGCAGACAGACCAGTGGCTATGATCCCCGTGTGATTCATAATCAGTTTTAATGACTATCCATCATCACCATCATCACGGTGATTCCTCCTGGGTTAATCAATGAAGTACCACTGTGGAGGAAGTAAACGATGCTTGTTATATATATTTATAAATCAGCACCCCGCCAGAAGACCGTGGGGTTTCCAGCTCAAGGCCCCTAATGAAGATGAGCAGCGCACTTTGACTTTTGTGTAAGTTTGTAAATCGTGTGTGCCAGTTTGAGACTTCGTGTCTGTGTGTGTGGCGGTGAACTCGCTGCGCCGCGACCCGGTGACGATTATCTGAACCGGTCCTCCCGTAGGTCGACTCAGTCTCAAACGAGTACCTGGTGCGGTGTGTAAAAAACATCGTCACTGGGGAGACAAAGGCAGCCGGGTGTGGTGATGGCCACCCACCCCCGCGTGTACCGTGCCGACCTTCATAGATACTGCTCGCTAACAGCACTTGGCCCAACAGTCTGTTGAGGCTATACGGGGGATCTTTGTATTTCGTTGTGCATTTTTTGTGTGGCGGGTATCTCTGGGGGCTGATAATGGCCATGTTATAAATCAGGGGCTCCTTTGGCTGTGAAAACCCTAATTTAATGTAATTGGTTTGTTTTTTTCTAATGTTCCAATGCAGTTATTGATGAGCGAGCTGAGGTCATAAACTCACTGGCAATCCAGTTGAGTCATGGGCAGGCGACACGTAGATTCTGAACCCAGATCTCACCGGTTTGGGCTCAGCACTGTGACTCGACTATGACAGACACCAGGCCGCAGACATTCGTGCGAATGTGGCCATGCAAACCCCAAACGATGTTCCCATAAACTAAACCACTCGGTCTACCGCTCCTTCAGCGGAGGAGTAGCAGCAAAACGATACGAAATCTCTCTCTCTCCTGAAGACCTCTCGGTGGCGAGCAGACCTCGACTTTGAACGCACTGCCATCGTAACACGAGGCGGAAAGGCGCATTCCTGAGACACCCGGCCATCGCAAGTGGGTTTTTTCGCATCCTTTAAGTGACTCATTCAATTCCATCGTAGGTGGCTGCTTAGTGGGGTGGCATTTGTTCGGAGAGACAGGACGCGATGATGATGATGAGCAAGCCAGTGATGTGGGCCCAGACTTGCCCGTTGGGCCAATGATACGCCGAGTAAGATTGTCAACACAAAGCGCGTGAGCCAAGGTGCCGGGCCGGATGTTCCCTACATGGTTTGGGAGACACGTGCCGGGCCTCTGAGTGTGTGTCCGGGTCTGTGTGCGTGCGTGTGGATGTGTCATCGCCACTGCGGGGCGCGGTGGGGGAGCGGTTAGCGCGGATGGGTTACGAACCCGGCGACCCGGGTTCGATTCCCGCTCACGGCCAACACCAGTGACGATTATCTGGACCGGTCCTGGGTCTGAGTACCTGGTGCGGTGTGGGGAGATAAAGGCGGCCGGGCGTGGCGCTGGCCACCCACAACACCCTCGTGTACCGTGCCGGCCTTTTATAGGTGCTACTCGCTAACAGCGCTTGCTCTGACAGTCTGTTAAGACTATACGGGGCACCTTTGTATTTGTCATCATCTTCAACCATGATCGATCCACTGCTGGATGAAGCCGCCACCAACCACGGTCCCGCGATGCAGCGGGTGGGTGGTTGGTTGCCGGGCATCAGCAAGCAAACCAAGTAAAGCTCAGAGAACCAAGTAGCTCAAGGGGGGGGGAGACAAAAGCGGCCGGGCGTGGTGCTGGCCGCACCACCCCATCGTGTGCCGTCCCTGCCTTAACAGCTGCCTCGCTAACAGCACTTGTCCCAACAGTCAAGGCTACATGGGGGGCCTTTGTCGTTGTGTTTGCGCGTGAGCGAGCCCATGTGCGCGTTGTGTGTGTGCGCGTCACTTTCGCGATGGCAGACGGTAGCACTGCGCTGCTGTGATGTGAGCAACGCTGCGGTGGCTGGGGGAGAGAGGGAAGGATGAGAAGATGTCGTTTATTGGTTGTTTACCCTCATGGCGTACTCATCCACAGCAGCAAGCGGGGTGATGAGAGTCCGGTCTCGTGGAGTCGATCCCGACCCTGACGCCTGCTGCTGCTGGGTATTTGGAGTTTGCGGTGTCTCTCTCTCCCCGTGGTCGCGTGGATTTCCTCCGAATTTTCCGTCCGCGTTTAGAATCAACGGGCGTTTTGAGAATTTGGTTGATAAAAATGTCCACGTGATAAGCGACTTCGTTGAGATATCATTTGTGTCGAGGTCTCTTCTGAAAGAGAGCTGTATACGTAGATCAGTGGGGCCCTTACTGGATAAAAAATGTATTATTTAGTTTTGTTTAGTTCTAAGTTCAGACTCAGCTGACTTGAACAGCTCTCTTGCCAGCACACTTACAGCCCAATATCGTCGACAGTGGCTGCAGTTCAGAATCAGAATATTTATTGAGACTGGAGGAATCCGATGAGCCATAAAATTATTTTTTACAGATGTCCAGTTGGGGTGGGTCAGAACATGACAACAAATCACTTTAAAATAAATATATGTATACAAATAAAACTAACCTATATTTTTTTTATTTTACCGGATGAAACCCACTGAGCTATTAACTTATTTTTCAGAAGTGGCCTGATCACATATGAGAGTTTTTTTAGGCATCTCGTGCTAGGGCTTGAACCCTAGATGCCAAATGTGGAGGCAAATATCCACGTCTCTCGATTAAACACTCAATTGAAGCTACTGAAATTTAATGGCCTGTTTCTAAATTTAGTATTGCACTCAGCGCCAGTGGAACTGAGAGATTTAAAATATATATGCATATAATTTTCTCACTGTTCTTGATGGCATTATAAATTAGGCTGCCGGCCAAAGATATGTTTAAGTGGACCATTTCTGATTTGGAATTATAAATTGGTATCGTCTTAATTGACACCACATCTCAAAAGGGCTCCACTTTTTGATTCTGCAAATCGCCGGCGGGTTACGTGACCTCATTAAAATTAAGCCTCTCATCCAGGGCTCATCACAAAAAACCTTATCCTGATCATGTCTAAGAGTGCAGAGGATTCACTATAAAAGGGACAATGCATCCATTATTATCTTCTTAAATATTACGGTATGATTAATTTCCCCATGGGACCTAGAAGACCATAGACTTGACAAATCCAATTTTGGACTACAACTTCATACATGCTGGAATACTCATTGCTGCCATAAGCATGTGGAATTTCCACCACTGGTCCAGGCCTGTTCAACAAGAGTTGAGCACTGCCTTGCTGCTCATTTGAGCTGGAAATCCCTTTGCCTCGTACACATAACACACACGTACACAACACGCTGAACAGACATACACAACACGCACATGATCGTGGCTGAGTGCCTGACGTAAGTTATGATGGCGGTCTGCAAAGGGCAAGAAAGATTAAATTTGTCAGAGATACATAACGAATGCGTTATGTATTTTCATCCGCTGCGTCGTAGTGGTTCGTGAATTCGCAGTGACCCTTGGTCACCTGGGTTCAATTCGTGGCCAGGATGCACAACACGAGCTGGCCGATTTGTATCTGAGCGAGTTCTGTGGCCTAGCCTAGGCTGGCCTAGCCAAGCTCTTTCACGTGTGTGCAGCCGTTCTTGACAATACTCACAACACTGTGCGCTGACGCCATGAGAGACTAAACACGATTTACTATTTACTATTTTACCAGGTAAGGCCCACTAAAGCCACATAACTCTTTTTTTCAGAAGCGACCTGGCCACAAATGATAGGTCAATGAATTGTCTGACTATCATGTAGAAATGTATTGCAGCAGCCCAATACTCTAAACGCATGTTTCTACATGTGGAGGGATAAACCTGAAGACCCGGAGAAAAATCCACGCGACCACGGGGTGAGAGAGACACGCAAACTCCAAATATACAGCAGCAGGCGTCAGGGTCGGGATCGAACCCACGGCCTCCTGTATACCAGGCGAAGTAGTTAACATCTCACCTCCCGTGGCACCCCAAGAGAGATTGGACTGTCTTCATACCTAAAATGATTACAATAATGGCGACTTGTAGCACAGCGACACCGCAAAGTATTTCGTAGAGAGAGAACGACTCAGAAGCACAAGAAGAGAACCACAGATGAGCCAGCAGCCAACAATTGCCCGAGCTCTGCGGTCCTATCTATATGAAGGTGTTATCGGCCAACATAACGAGGTGTTTACATTGCAGGGGTCGTGAAACGGCCTTCATCCAGCAGTGGATCGAACATTTGCTGATGATGGCAATGATGCGAAATCAAACATCACACTGTGAACGTATTATGGCACACGATGCACGCACACTCGTTTAAGTATGCACATTTTTTTCCGTGCTGTAGATGTAATATGTATAGACTATGGTATATGTGAGTTATTTTTTTTAAGGACCTGGCATTTAATGTCTTATTCTTAGACTGGTCCAATAAACGTACACGGCGTGGCTGAGGAGATAATAATGGCTGGACCTGGTAGAGAAAGAGAGAGAGTGCGTGTCGGGCAGTGGTGCTGTAAGAATCTGCGGACAAAATCGACGAAGGTGTGAATCCCTGGTGCTGATGGATTTGACATTTGGATTTATCACTGTGTGTGTCTATGTGTGTGTCTGTGCAGCGGTTAGCGCGCCGCGCTACGAAACCGGCGACCCGTGTTCCATTCCCGCTCACGGCCACCAACACCACCGTGCGATTATCTGCACCGAGCACGGGACTCCACTAGGTCGACTCGGCCTCAAATGAGTGCCCGGTGCGGTGCGCAAAAATATCGCCACTCGGTGGTGGGCACCCACCCCCCTTGTCGGCCTTCGTCGGTGCCCGCGAACAGCACTTGCCCCAAAAGTCGGTGGAGGCTACATGGGGGATATTTGTCTTTGTCGTGCAGATTGCTGGGAGCGCGTGCAGTTTAGGGGGGGCAACTTGTGAAGACCCGCACCTCTGGTGGCCGCGAGGTTTAAGTGAACCAGTCGCACGATTCGATGCGAGTATCGTAAGCACAAGGATAGGCGTTAATCGATTCGCGTTACATCCGTCTGCATGCACGTGCGCGTGCACCTGTGTGCGCGTAGTATGCGCATCAGTATTCACGTGGGATACGTTCGCGTCATTATGCATTGTCAGCCTTTGGAGTGGGGGCTTTGTGGCTCAGAGCATCGAGCCGCTACCGCAGGGGACTCAACACGATTCTCAAAACCCCCACCGTAGCTTGTCCTTTGCGAGAGTGCCGAATGGATTCGTTCAAAAGCACGACGTTGCTCCACACACACACACTTCGATCTGAGTGGCCTGCCCTTCGCTTCGTGGGTCACGATGAATGCCATCACCAAGGGGCACCTCCACTTTCTCCAGTCCAAAGACAGTCTGGGTTTACGTGGTGGTGGCATTTGGGCCATAAGCCGAGTGAGTAGACCACTGGTGCTTAACTTCAGTCTGAGAAGTCCGGAAGACTGTGACGGCAATAATCCTGGCATGTCACATCCATCTCCCCATTGTAGTGTCCTCGTGATGCTGCAGGCATTGTTTGTTAAACATTTGTTTACCCACAAAAGGCCCGCCGAGTCTTCTTCGACTTGATTTTCTGGAAGGTCGTGCTCAAAATGTATTAGTCGTGGAGGGCGATGATGTTTCTCGTGCGTTTTCCCAATTTAGTCATTTTTTTCAAATGTGGACTGTTATAAAAAATAAGAATGGGTTTTTACCCTGGACTGTGACTGGCACACATGGCCTACTCATTTCCCTTCAATCGGATTATAGGAATATAAGGTTTAGCAAAATAGGATTATTATGGATATATGTAAAGTACATTGTGATAATCCCAGCTACAAGCTAGCCTAGCAGCTAAAAATAAACACTTAAAAAAGTCCCACAAGGTGTAACTGGTATTGGCGAAACATTCCGTTGCTGACCAATAATCTGCAAATTCCTCAGTTACACAGAATACGCAGAGCAGCAGCCCTCTGCGAAGAAACTTAGAAAGACCGTCCTGGAAAACATGCCTTGAGACTCAGACACTCCTGGGTAAACTAGTAGAGAAATAACATGCGGGAAGATAAGTGAGGAATTAAGCCCTGGAAAAGACATTCATGGATTCAGCCACATCAATGAAATATGGGCACCCCTTAAGCCACAGACGCCGTAATTATCATGCCTTCATTAAGCTGTAATTATTTGTACCAAATGAAATATGCTGACTTAATTGCTTTGCACAAATGTATGATGAAACAAATGTATGTCTTTAGGTTTTTGCTGCAGACCAGCGTGTATTCGTTATAGTCGTGCTATTGATGTCTGTGCTACTCTCTGCACTGCGTATGTGTATGCATGTTGAACTTCTTTTGCACCGTTCGTAGCCTCCTGACGCCGATCGCTTGTGCTGTGATCGGAACGTTGTCGTTTTTTATTTACTTTTATTTTCTTCTATCTACGTGACTTTACCGAAAGAACCAAAAATATGCAAAGCTCCAGCGGCCTCCTAATATCGTAAAGAAGAGCGTTCCAGACGGCCGTGGACGTGAATCCAATGCAGTGACCTTCTTTTGTTCGATGGCCAGCCAAAAGTCGATGCTACGAGTACGAGCGGCGTGTCGCGTGACGAAGGCTGATGCTCCTTGACAAGACCAGCGAGGTATTGCGGTTAGTTTGTGGCGAGCGCTCTGTGTGCAATGAGTGCGACATCGTCGTAACCTAGGTGGTGGATGGGGCCTTGTGAGGAGGCTGGAGGCATGGAGCCTTCAAACACAACACGCGATGGTGATGTCGCCAGATCGGAATGGACACATTTCTCTCCTGCTCAATTGCCATTTCTTATTTCTTCCACGTATTTTAGGCACATCTCACTACTATCCCTTCCTAAGTCAGGAAATCGCTTCTATCTCGTATGAATGCTGTTTCCTGTCTGTATTTGATCGCTCATGATTTGCATACCTCTCATCTCTTCATAATACCTCTCGCATATCTCTTCTGAGTGAATACGTCTCCTCTATCGAGCTCACCATGTTGCATCGCCCTCTTCATCTTCGAACGCATATGTTCTATTTTGTTGATCACTTATGAATGATGTCCTATTGGACACCTGTGAACATGAACTTTACAGCTCATCAGATGCCTCCCGTATGAATGAATATTCTGATTCCGAATGCAACTCCCCCGTCTCCTTATATTGCTGCTGAACACCCACCCTTCGGCACGCTTCTATAACACCGGTTTTATGAGTTTGGTGGTCACAAATTCCGGTTTTGTTTAGACGGTATATTCCTGCATCTCACTGTGAGTTTATGTTTTAAAGGGCAGGTGGGGAGGGGGGGGACAATGTATGATTGGCAAGCATCGTTACAAGGCTTACCCAGCCTAAATTATCATAATAAAGGTTATTGGGTTAGATCACGTAAGTATAAATGTGTCGTAAACCTCCACCACCCGACACAGCCAATTAGTAAGGGTATTGTCACTTAAAACAAAACGCCAATTAATGATTCCTTCAGCCCACCGGTGTGTTGAAGAGTAAATCCACAACATTTACAATTTGAGTGGTACGGCGTTTCGCTGGTAAAATTATCACCCGGGTGTGGTGGCGGGTCATGAATATATCAGCACTCACTGTGTGTGGGAATGCAAGCGATTGAATAATTGACTGAATGAGGAATTTTAGGAATGAATGAGTGACATTGGATAACGTATTCTTATTTTTTCGTAAGATGCCTTGGGGGATGGCAATAAATGTTTCACCTCGGCTCCCAATCCGGAGAAACTCGAACGCAGTGAAGGAGGAGGAATACTTTGAATAAAAATTCATCCTCGGTGCTTTGAAGACGATCTCACTGCAACTTGACAGCTTAGCAAAGGGGCTCAGTCCGCGGCCCCTGCTGTTGAGTGGGTGGCCACGACTTTAAATGAAAGTCCAGCTCTTGGCAAAGACTTGCGTCCTGCCATAGACACGTGGAATGCCCGCCACTAATCGATCGTTTGAGCAGGGAAAACGCTCCGCGCTGGATGTTTGACACCCGTTGCAATCGGGAGGCTCATACTGGCCATGTGCAGTGACATTGAGCCGAAAACGCTGTGGGCCTGAGTTCGATACCAAGTAACAGTCAGACGCACATGGATCTAACCGGGTTCTCAAGTGGAGTGTGACCTTAATGGTGTGAGCCTGGCCACCAGGGACGAGATCATTGAGCTGATTTTTTTCTGCGATAAATTTCCACACGATCAGCCACTTTGTGGAGCCATCATTTGTGGCCAGCTCGCTTCTGAAAAATATGGTAATACCTCAGGTGAGCATTACCTGGTATAATGAAAACATTGTTTAGTTGTATTAGAATATTTTTTGTAAGTGATCTGTTTGCTTTGCACTTTGCACTCGTGTCGTGTTTGTGTTTGTTGTTGTAACATTCGGACCCTCCCCGACTGGACATCTGTGAAAAAGAGCTTTATAGCTCATCGGATTCCTCCTCCAGTATAAATAGATATTCTGATTGCACAATAAACATTTGTAATAAATGTGTGTGTGCACTTCAATGTGCCCAGCCCACCACTGATTGGTCTAACCCAATGAAGTAAAAGTCTCTTCTGAGAATAGCGGCATGCGATGGAGTGGCTGTGTTGTGTTTGGGCTGTTAAGTGACAACTGGAAGGTAAACAAAACAAAATGTTAAGGGCAAGATCCATACACTTACAACGTGGGGCCTAACAAATTACATTCATCATCAGCCATGGTCAATCCACTGCTGGATGAAGGCCTCGCCAAGACGTCCGCTATGGACTGCAATCCCAAGATGTAACAATCCGTCCAGCACCTGCACACAATCTTGTCGCCACGGTGGTGAGATATTAACTACCTCGCCTGGTATACAGGAGGTCGTGGGTTCGTTCCCGACCCTGACGCCTGCTGCTGTATATTTGGAGTTTGCGTGTCTCTATCTCATCATCATCATCATGGTGGCTAAGAGATGTTAACTACCTCGCCTGGGCTACAGGAGGTCGTCGGTTCGATCCCGACCCTAAAGCCTGCTGCTGTATATTTGGAGTTTGCGTGTCTCTCTCTCATCATCATCATGGTGGCTAAGAGATGTTAACTACCTCGCCTGGTCTACAGGAGGTCGTGGGTTCGATCCCTACCCTGATGCCTGCTGTATATTTGGAGTTTGCGTGTCTCTCTCTCCCCGTGGTCGTGTGGATTTTCTCTCCGGGTCCTCTGGTTTTTCCTGCCACATTGAGAATCAACGTGCGTTTAGGGTATTTGGCTTTGCTATAAATGTCCACATGGTGAGAACACACTTCATTGAGCTATCATTTGTGATTGCCAGGTCGCTTCTGAAAAAGTGCTACATAGCTCAGTGGGCCTTGGCTGGTAAAAATGTAAAAACATTTAAATCAGATTTCGTCACTCCATCCACGTTAATTCTCAAATCCATGCATACAACACAATTTGAAAAAAGTGGCGGTCAAATTTTCTTGCTGTGGATTTCACACCCGATGATGATTGCTTGTGTTGCAGTCGAAACGTCGTGAGAATTGTATTATTTTATTCTTTCGCTTCTACGTGACTTTACCGAAAGAACCAATAATATGAATCCCTGCAGTCACGAAAGCTTTAAATCAAAATGTTTAATTGTGATTAGTATGTTTTGTTTAATTGATTGAACAATCTTGTTTTATATGTCCATTGCTTTTATTTTTGGTGTCATTTTCATATTAGCCGCTTGGGTTTACAACCTCGCCTGCACCACCTGTCTACCTTGTTATATATTTTTTGGTATCTACGCTGTTTGCCTTTCGCTTGCCATTGAGTGGCCTTTCGCATTGCGCTCCGTCCCTTCGCGTCCCTCCGGCAATGTCGCAGGGCCCTCGGGCCCGCATCTCGTCCTGTGGACGTCACCTGTCGAAGAACGCGTTTGGTTCAAATGATGTTACCGAGGTGGTACAAAAATCAAATACGTGTAAGAAAATCACGTGGATGGACGGCTTGATTGTGAGTGAAGTATTAAATGTATCCTGGTCATCAACTGCAATCGGTAACCGCACTGAGAGCAATTCCTATTCACGGCCGTGAGTGTTTTTTTTTTAAATACACAGGTCAGTGATAGACACAGCCCATCTATCCCATCCGGTTTCGATAAAAATCTGCCAGCAGCGGTTGTCTTTTTGACAAGAGCACTCCTGCCACAAGCATTGTCTAAGTAATGCTTTCGATGTGCATGCGTATTCATGAGGGGTGGGGGGAGGGAGAGAGGGCGCGGGGGGGGGACATTTCGAGTCACGATTGGACGAGTTTCAATGCACCGTTAATTCGTTGTCGAATCCCAGTCGCCCAACTTTTAATTCTTTCCGTTGTAAAAAAACACATAAATCGACCCCCCCCCCCACAGCCTCCCCCCTGCATCACCTCCATCTCCTCTCCACCCAAGGCGATTAAAATGAGCCTTTCTCAAAGCTGGAAGAGAATAGGTCACAGCGCTATTTGCAATCGCCGACGTAAAATAATAAAGCGTGACGAAGCTTTTATACTCCCTTGTTTGTGTGTGTGTGAGTGAGTGTGTGTTACGTGCTCCCTACAGATTCATTAGAAACGCGCTCCCCATTCATTATTCAAACGCTCGCGGATGAACACAGAATTGAATGATTCTCCAACGTATGTGGCGCGCATGCCTTATCGCAAGACTCGAGGACAGAGATGGCACTTAAAGGAGTGGCACGCGCTCCGATTTTTTTCTTAAAGGCACCGATGAGTGTTTATTTTCAGCCGCTCCACATTTACCCCCCACCCCCACCCACATTCACCTTCCCCTCCGACCGCTCGTTGCCAAAGTGTCTCCATGTAAACGGGACAAATCAACGGCCCGATCAATCGCGTCTTAATTTATTTTGCGCACTTTCTGCAAGGTGCATTTCAGCAAACGCCGGAGAGTGTGCCGGCGGGGGGGGGGGTGCGGCCACCGTTTGGACAACGCAAAGGGTAGAGGGAAAGAGAGAGAGACAAAGAGATTTGGGAGAGATTGGGGATCGCGTGCCATTTATTTCCCCCGACTGTGGGAAATATTTAAAGGATGCAGCCACATAATTTTTTTAAGGGCTGCCCCTGCTTCTTGAGCGTGTTGCATGACTCGCAACTTGAGCAAAAACTTTCCTCCGATTGGCAATACACAAAGCAGGCAAGAAGCGGGTACCCACTTTTGCGTGAAGCCGGCGGTTGTCATCGTACGAGGAGAGCGTGGGGGGGGGGGAGCGCGCAGCGGAGATATTAAACGGCGCTGAAGGTTCGTTTGAGCGGCCAAATTGGCTTTTTTTGACTTTGTGATGTACAAAGCCGAACAGCGGCACCCCACCCCACTTGGAAAACTCACGGATTTTGTAAAAAAAAAAAATTCGTAACAAAGAATATTTTCCGTGGCGTGCCTTTTTCTCTCTCTCTCTTCACGAAACAAAAGGGCCAGAATATAAATCCCGACGCGCGTGTGGAAAGAGACGAAACGCAAGAGGGGTTTGCCATCGAGTGTCAGGCAACAACCACAGGCAGCGCGAACTCATTGGGAACGATTTCTAACAACGTTCTTGCAAAGGATTTCTCCTTAAAGGGACAGGGTATTGATCAGTGTTTCACGCGCGGCATTGTTTATTCGGGGGGGGGGAGCATCCCTTCGTCAAAGAAGAGGAAGCATCTGTGGTGGTGAGAATGCTGGTTGATGTAATTACCAGCGAAACGTCGTATCACTCATATTGTGAATGTTGTGGATTGCTCTCCAACACACCGGTGGGCTGAAGTAGCAACTATTTGGCGTTTTGTTCACGTGACAAATCCCCGACTAATTGGCTGTGTCGGGTGGTGGAGGGTTACGACACAACATTTATACTTACGCGATCTAACCCAAAAACCTTTATTATGAATAATATTTGGTCGCGAAAGCCTGCTGCTACGTGTTTAACTGTTTTGAGAATTCTCTCCGGAGTGCGTTCTGTCGGCTTGTCTCGCGTGTCACTTCGGCACGACGTCCGACGTTTCGCTCAACGTGCCAGGTTGCTTCTTCGGGAGCTGAATTCGTGACCGCGACTTGTTTTGTTTGTGGGGGGGACATCGCCTCGAATAACGCGAAACCCGATCCGAAGGACATCTGGCAGCGGTAAGCACAACCTGCAACAGTGATGAGTTCAGAAAGACGTTAACCACAACCTAATGCAGCAGTGATGAGATCAGAATTACCTCTTCCAAAATCTAACGCGGCAGTGATGATATGATAATGATTTTAACCAAATCCTAACGCAGTAGTGATATGAAAAATATTTCAACCAAAACCGAATGCAGAAGTGATGATATGATACAATTATCATATCGAGTGATACAACTATCATATCATCACTACCTAACCCAGTAGTGATGATATCAGAATTATATTTTCCAAAGCCCAATGCAGCAGTGATGAAATAAGAATGGTCTCTTGCAAAACAAACGCAAGCAGTGATCATATGAGACCGATATTGGCCCGTGTTAGATAATTGCATCAATGCGAGATGACTTCCGTTGGCTACCTGTCAAACAATTTCACAAACTACGCCTGTGCCCCACGTCGGAGGTGTGGGTGTAGTGACAGTAAAAGCTAAAGTCCGTCCCAACTTCGCCGAGCATCGATGAATAATGCAAACGCGGTGCTGCAGAGAGATTCGTTCATTCGCTTACAGCTCTTTATGTTACGTCAAATATTCAGGACTATTGGCTTATCAATCATGCACGATTTCATCTGCCGCGTGTTCTCCGCCTCTAAAACAATCTGCGATCCTAACCCGGGGGTTATTTCAATCATTTAAACGTCCATTCTTATTTCATGACGTTTGTTGTATCTTGAATTATTTTACTTTTTTAATATATATATAAGTATTTGTATATATATAATGTAATACGATGTCCAAGTTGGTCAAATCCATTTATCGGAGATGATGTGTTTGGAGCTCTCTGCTGGCACAACTAGAAATCTGTTGGGATTCGACTCAGCCCATCACATCCATTCAGGGTTGATAAAAGAGAAACACAGTGCCGGATTAAGCGAGTGCGGGACCTGTAGCATATGTTATAAAGGGGCCCTAAATAAAAAAACATCATTATTAAAATACAAATTCTTTACTTACATAGTAAAGTAATTGTATTTGCTATACAGCCAGATAAATCGCTAACCTTAAATACCCAGTCGTTCATAAAAGTCGAAGGCAGTATAGTACTATAGTAATAGAGCAAGTGCAGAATCACTGAACCGGATTTGATAGCTTGAAAGCACTTAGCGCTGGACGCTTGAAAGTGCGGACGCCTGTAGCATTATGTAGCTACTTGTGCTACTGGGATAATCCGGCACTGGAGACAATGTTTTGTGAAAAGTCAAATGTTATGAGTCTGTGGAAATGCGGAGAATGCAAACAACCAAACCAGTGAGAAGCGTCTGGTGTTTGAATGCAGGCTTGTTGTGCAGGAAATTGGGAAATGTTGTAAGCAGACAGGGTTGAGCAACTTGGAGCTGAAACTAAACTGTTTAAAACGAAAATATTTTTTTTATTTCTACCAGGTAAGGCCCACTGAGCTATATCGCTCTTTTTCAGAAGCGACCTGGTCACAAATGAGACCCCAACGAAGTGGCTCATCACGTGGACATTTAGAGCAGACAAATACTCTCAACGCATGTTGATTCTAAATGTGGAGGGGAAAATCGGAGAACCCGGGAAAAAAACCACGTGACCATGGAGAGAGACACGCAAACTCCAAATATACAGCAGGCACCAGGATCAGGATCGAAGCCACAACCTCCTGCGCACCAGGCGAGGTAGTTAACATCTCGCCACCGTGGCGTCCCAGGTTAGGAATCGAACTCGGCCAGAAATAGTTGTAGATACTATTGGCAAGATGAGGTTGTGAAGAGTTGCACGCGCATGCAGGTTATCGGTGGGTCGGCGATTGAGGACAAGGCAGTGCAGTGGCTGCCAAAAAGTCCGGTGACAGAGGGGGGAGCCGTGAAGCCGAAGGTGATGATGGCGGTGGTGCTCAGACTCATCGTGAACCCTGCAAGTGGGCCGTTGACTTTTGCAAAAAAGCAGAACTGAGATTCGGGCAGAGGGAAGGAAGCGACGGGGGAAGGTGGCATCAACAGCCGTGCTGACGACGCTCAGGGTGGCCCTGGGACGAGCTGCCAGCGACTGGCAGTGCCCTATGGTGAACCATCCAGCCCGCGCCGCTCCACTCCCCAACCCCCAAGGGCAGATCGAGGCCGAGATTTTTTGGTAAAAACTGGGAAACATTTTGCCCCCTATTTTCCGTTTAATGTTTTTTCTTTAAAGCGCTTTTTTTAAGCGTAAACAGAGGCATCATTATTCCGGTTGTCCGTACGTCCGTCTGTCCAAATCTTCAGATGTGTTGAGAAATGAATTATAATTCACATTGCCTCGGTATGCGCACGGGAATTGAAATAATGACGTCTCCGTTATGTTTTATGTTCATTTATTTATTTATATGTGTCTGCTTTTAGACAAGGACTGCTCGATTGCACACAACTAGTTGGGTTGTTGTTGTTTAAACGTAATATTAGTCATTTTAATTACAAAACTCCACCATGTAGCTGAGGCGGAGTGCTGGGGCAAGTGATGTTAGCGAACACCTATTTATTGACATCAGCACACAGCCAACGCCTTGTGTGGACTTTCACGGGCTGTTGAGGCAAGACCCCTTACTAAGGGCAACACAAAAGACAAAGATCCCCCGTATAACCTGAACAGACTGTCGGGACAAGTGCTGTTAGCGAGTAGCACCTATGAAGGCCAGAACGGCACACGTAGTGGTGGGTGGTCAGCAACCACGCCCGGCCGCCTTTGTCTCCACAGTGGTGACGTTTCCACATCGCAAAGGGTGCTCACTGAGGCTGAGTCGACCTCGGAGAAGGCCCAGGACCGGCCCAGATAATCGTCACCGATGTTGGCCGTGAGCCACGAATCGAACTCGGGTCGCCGGGTTTAGTAAACGCAGCACGCTGACCGCTACCCCGCCGCTGCCCGATACAAAAGACAAAATATCCACCGTGTAGCCCTGGCAGACTTTCGTGTCAAGTGCTGTGTGCGAGTAGCAACTATAAAGGCCGGAACGGGACACAATGGCGATACATACACCTATAGAGGATACACACACACACACTCAACACTGTGAATGAAACACGATAGGGGGGACTTCACTGTCTTTGCGTTGTCGAGCGGAAAGAGATAATACAAAAAAGCATCTGTTAAGTGCAAATGAAAGCATGCCCAAGTGGATGCGTGGCCATAGCCTTGTACTCCACTGGCTACTCCGCGTACCCTTGAATCTCTGTTTAAAAAAAAATTCACGATGGAATATAGACGCACACGTACATCTATATATATACGCAGCCGTGTCTCGCGCACGGCGAATCCGGGCGACCGCCCTGAGCCCCTCGCTTTGGGGGAGGGGGTGGGGGGGAAGGGCGCGCTACGATGTCACGGAGTCAGCTGTGATTATTCCGGTTTAGTTTGAAGGCTGCGGCGGGAGGGAGGCCCACGAGGGGTGGTTTTCCCCGGGCCCCGCACCCCCCCCACCCCACCGCGTATGGACGGCGCTTACCCGCATCCACACACAAACACACAAACACACACATACATATAAAGCATTACAAAGAAGAATCCGCGCGCAGGATGGATGGTGCCACATCAAGCGCATCATTTTCTCGACCTTTAGGATAAGATATCGAGTGTCATTTGCTTGTGTTTGGTAAAACCTTCCCACAAAGATTCACGTCATAACAAAACATCTCGTGCTCAAGATTGAGAGCGCTGCGTGTGCGTGCGTGCGCGTGCGTGCGTGTGTGCGTGCGTGTGTGTGTGCGTGCGTGCGCGTGCGTGCGTGTGTGTGCGTGTGTGTGTGCGTGCGTGCGTGCGTGTGCGTGCGTGTGTGCGTGCGTGTGTGCGTGTGTGCGTGTGTGTGTGCGTGTGTGTGTGCGTGCGTGTGCGTGCGTGCGTGCGTGTGTGTGCGTGTGTGCGCAACCGGAGTGGTGGCGCAGCGGTTAGCACTACGCCGCGCTACGAACCCGGCGACCCGAGTTGGGTTTCCGCTCACGGCCAACAATGGTGACGATTATCTCAACCGGTCCTGGGCCTCCCCTAGGTCATCTCAGCCTCAAAGTAGTGCTTGGTGCGGTGTGTAAAACATCGCCACTCGGGAGACAAAGGAGGCCGGGCCGTGGTGCTGTGCCGTGCCGTCCTTAACAGGTTGCCGCTCGCTCACAGCACTTGCCCCAAACTTCTGGTGAGGCTATACGGGGACCTTTGTCTCTGTGAGCGCATCAGTTCGTGTGTTCTCAATCAATGTCACATTGGCTTACAGCGGTCTCGCAACAGAAACGCATTATTCCATCACAATAAGAGCAGAAGGATCAGACCCCTTATCAAAAAGGACGCAAAGTCGACTGACTAATGCTTGATGTGCAATGTGAATTAAGTTCAGCTATCAAAATGTTCTATGCATGTGATATACCACAGTCTTTCTCTGTGCGCATTTATTTCAGACATACATGTGGATGATTTTGTATTCTCATTACCGCCTTCACAACGCCTGCAGCGCCGATCGCCGTGGTGAGAGTATGATCAAGCAATCCCCATGTCTGACGAGGTAATATCGAAGGCCTTCGTCCAGTAGCGGATTGATAATCTCGAACCCTCGGCCATCATCTCATCGAGTGACGTGCCCTGCCCAAGTCGCTGCTCTTAACTGACCAATGCGATAACTCTGATGTATGGTCACGTGGTCCACCTCTGCGTGGTCTCCACGTGCTCCACCTGTGAGTGGTCTCGAGCCCACTTCCTGTCTCACGGTGCAATTCACTTCACATTCCTCTCCATGCTTTTCTTGCTCACGTGTCAGGTTTCGATCCACGTTGTTGTTGTTGTTGTGTCAGTTATTCTTGGTTCTTTCGGTAAAGTCGCGTAGAAGGGAAATAATCAAATAATACAAATATTCAACAATTGTTTTATTGTTTTATATTTGTATTATTTTATTATTTTCCTAATAAAACAATTGTTTAATATAAAAATATTAAACAATTATTTTACTGTTTCATATTTTTTTTATTTTATTACTTCCCTTCTACGTGACTTTACCGAAAGAACCAAGAATATGAATCCCTGCAGTCACGAAAGCTTTAAATCAAAATTTAAGTCATTGTTGTTGTTATTGTTTCATTCCATTTCGTTGTTGTTGTTGTGTGTCAGTGCCCCCGGTTGTTGATGGGTACGTCATAGCCCACGTGACAACCTGATGCGATTGGCTCCGTCGGGTGGTGGAGGGTAATTGTAATTATGGCAAACAAATGATGGCGTGCCTGCACGATCTGCCAACCGTGTCATCATCGCAGGCAATGCCCCCTGATGGGCGAGACGCCTGAGAGAGGACATCCGCTGCAGCGGCAAAGACGGTGACATCGGCTCGTGCGCAGAAGCTACGCGGATTGTTTTATTCTAAAAAAAAAGACGGTGGAGCAAGGGCGACGGCTTGTGGAGTCATCCAGCGGTGGATAGACCACGAACGCTGGTGGTGATACTGATGATGGTGATACTGATGATGGTGATACTGATGATGGTGATACTGATGATAGTGATACTGATGATGGTGATACTGATAATGGTGATACTAATGATGGTGATACTGATGATGGCGATACTAATGATGGTGATACTGATGATGGCGATACTAATGATGGTGATACTGATGATGGTGATACTGATGATGGTGATACTGATGATGGCGATACTAATGATGGTGATACTGATGATGGCGATACTAATGATGGTGATACTGATGATGGTGATACTGATGATGGTGATACTGATGATGGCGATACTGATGATGGTGATACTAATGATGGTGATACTGATGATGGTGATACTAATGATGGTGATACTGATGATGGTGATACTGATGATGGTGATACTAATGATGGCGATACTGATGATGGTGATACTAATGATGGTGATACTGATGATGGTGATACTGATGATGGTGATACTGATGATGGTGATACTAATGATGGCGATACTGATGATGGTGATACTAATGATGGTGATACTGATGATGGTGATACTGATGATGGTGATACTGATGATGGTGATACTGATGATGGTGATACTGATGATGGTGATACTGATGATGGTGATACTGATGATGGTGATACTGATGATGGTGATACTAATGATGGTGATACTGATGATGGTGATACTGATGATGGTGATACTAATGATGGCGATACTGATGATGGTGATACTGATGATGGTGATACTGATGATGGCGATACTGATGATGGCGATACTGATGATGGCGATACTGATGATGGTGATACTGATGATGGTGATACTGATGATGGTGATACTGATGATGGTGATACTGATGATGGTGATACTGATGATGGTGATACTGATGATGGTGATACTGATGATGGTGATACTGATGATGGTGATACTGATGATGGCGATACTGATGATGGCGATACTGATGATGGCGATACTGATGATGGTGATACTGATGATGGTGATACTGATGATGGTGATACTGATGATGGTGATACTGATGATGGTGATACTGATGATGGTGATACTGATGATGGTGATACTGATGATGGTGATACTGATGATGGTGATACTGATGATGGCGATACTGATGATGGTGATACTGATGATGGTGATACTGATGATGGTGATACTGATGATGGTGATACTGATGATGGCGATACTGATGATGGCGATACTGATGATGGTGATACTGATGATGGTGATACTGATGATGGTGATACTGATGATGGTGATACTGATGATGGTGATACTGATGATGGTGATACTAATGATGGCGATACTGATGATGGTGATACTGATGATGGTGATACTGATGATGGCGATACTGATGATGGTGATACTGATGATGGCGATACTAATGATGGTGATACTGATGATGGTGATACTAATTATGGTGACGGTATGTACATTGAACTTTTTTCGCTCCGTACGTCGCCGACCGTGCTAATTGGAGGCACGCGGAGGGGGGGGGGTAAGGACAACAAACTAAACACCAAAATCAGCTCTGAAGAGACCGTTTGGAATAAATTAATTAATTAATATTTCTTTTTTATGCTCATCGAGAAAGTGCGGGGAATGCCGTGGCTAAATAACGGACCCACAGCTCCCTTCGGGCAGATGGATTCAGCCGGGGCCGTCTGTAACACCGCCCTCCGCTGACCTCTCTCCTGTCAAATCCTACAAGCAAGAACGGCAAAGAGGTGACCTTTTGTCCCCGTGACCTTCTAACCCGTAAAGCAACGCAAGCACCACAGCGTCGTGCATTTGTGAAGCGTGAGTAACGATACGGAGCGGGAGAAGATATTCACAGCGGCCGTGTTTCATCCATTGACTTGCACGGGTAAATAAACAGACAAAGATCCCCCTCCGGATAGCCTTACCACTGTTGGGGCAAGTGCTGTTAGCGAGTAGCACCTATAAAGGTCGGCACAGCACACGAGTGGATGGGAGTGCGAACACCACGCCCGGCCGCCTTTGTCTCCCGCCGAGTGACGATGTTATCACACCGCACAAGGTACTGCTTTGAGGCTGAGTCGACCTAGGAGAGGCCCGGGACCGGTTCAGATAATCGTCGCTGGCGTTGGCAGCGTAGCGCAGCGCTAACCGCAACACCCACCGCTCCCCCTGCACGCGCATGTGCCACACGCGCGCGCACGTCGATACAAAACAAATACAATCGACAAACATCCCCCTCCCACGTGGTCTCGAACAGACCGCTGGGGGAAAGTGCTGCTCGCGAGCACACCAATCAAGGTGGGCAATGAATGGGGCACGAGGGGAACGAATTGTGATGCCGAGTTGACCTTGGGGAGACCCAGGAATGATTCGCACATCACTCAGTCGAGCAGTGCCACCGCGCATACGAAGACAAAGATCCCCCGTGTTGCCCTTTGTAGACTGTTGGGGCAAGTGCTGCTAGCGAGCCCCTGTGAAAGACGGGACGGCACACGAGGTGGGGTGAGTGGTCAGCACCACGCACGAACGGCCGCCTTTGTCTCCCCAGTGCTGATCTTTACGCACCATGTACTCGTTTAAGGCTGAGTTGACCTAGGGGAGGCCCAGTACCGGCGCGGTGCTGGCCACCAACCCCTTCGTGTGCCAATCCGCCCTTCATCGGTGCTGCTCGCTAACAGCAGTCCGTGTAGAAACACGGGGACGGGATTTCTGTTTCGACTCTGGACATGAGGCGGCTTGAAGTGTCGCTTAGGCGTGCCCTCGTCTTGGCATCCACTCCAGCCACGTGGCTTCTATGTAGGCGCGTGTTGCCGCCAGATAAACATCGGCAAGTCACGGGGTGTCGCTATTTTGACATTCGAAAGTGGGCAACAACAATTAAAGTCGCCAGAAAAATGACGATGTTCGTACTCCGCAAATGAAATGTAAAGACATTGCTGGAAATCGCCATTTGGAGTGGTTTATGCACAGGGAGAGTGACATGTGTATGTATGTTGGACTTCTTTCGCACCGTACATAGCCAACCGTGCTAATCGGAGGCGCTGATCGGAGTTCTGTTGTGACCTCATAAGAGAGAGATGGTTTGTAAGGACGCATTGGAGGTGTGGTGTCAGATGGCGTTCCATTTTTCCGAGCTGAAGAATAAGGTTTTTGCCTCCACATTTAGAATCAACAACACGCGTCCAGAGTCTTTGGCTGCTATAAATTCGCACATGATGATAAGCGACTTGGTTCAGCTATCATTTGTGATGGACAGGTCGCTTCTGAAAAAAGAGCTTTCCAACCTTACCTGCTAAAATAAAATAAAAAAATAGTTTATGGGGTTTTTTTTAAATATACATAAAAGGAAACCTTCCTCTTCTTGGTTCTTTCGGTAAAGTCACGTAGAAGGGAAGTAATACAATAATAAAAAATAAAACATAATAAAATAATTCTCCCTACGTTTCGGCCACAACGCAAGCAGCCGTCCTTAGGTGAAGACCAGGTATGTCGGGGAGACAGCGTCTGAAACTCCCCGACAGACCTGATCTTCACCTGAGGACGGCTGCTTGCGTTATGGCCGAAACGTCGTGAGAATTATTTTATTATGTTTTATTTTTATTATTTTATTACTTCCCTTCTACGTGACTTTACCGAAAGAACCAAAAAGATGAATCCCTGCAGTCACGAAAGCTTTAAATCGAAAAGGAAACCTTCCCTGAAGAAGTCTTCAACGTCCATCGTTGTGCACGTGGCCGACACCCGGGTCCACTGGCAATCTTGTCTCTCTCGGTGGCAGCCCCAATAGTCTGGAACGATATCCCTCTGCACATTCGCAGCATTACCTCAATCGCCTCCTTCAAGAGAAACTTAAAAACTCACCTCTACAATCACGCTTTCGAGCGACTCTGAGCTTGGCTCCGCGCCTCTGAGTTGCGGCCACTACGTCTGCAAATTTGCGCGCGTTACAAATTGAACTATTGTTATTATTAAAACGATGAACGGCGCAGCGACTCCACGGTAGCGTATGAAGCTCCGCAGATCAGGAAGCGCTGCACGTGACAGATGATATTTTGTGGAGCGAGGTACCAATGTCGTGGTCTGCTAGCCACGACAAGGTGGGGGGCTTCAGCGGAGAGTTGTGGGTATTGAACGTGTAGAGTGCAACATGGGGGGGGGGGGGGTCAGGAGAAGGACTTTTAGTGCGATAAGGGGTGTGGAGTGCGCGCCCCAATTTAATCCTCAGAAACATCATATGTGCAGATAACAATGGCTGTGTAATGCAATGTAAGCAATATAAATAATGACGCAATAACTTTAATGAACTTTCGGTAAAGCCACGTTTCGATCGCAACACAAGCAATCGTCTTCAAGACGACCGCTTGTGTTGCGATCGAAACGTCGTGATGATTTTTTTTATTAGTTTTTATTATTTTTCTATCTACGTGGCTTTACCGAAAGACCCATAGAATATGACTTTAATTAAGTTTAATACGTAGGCTTTCGCGACCAATATCATCCATAATCATCCATAATCTCACCCAAAAAACCTGTATTACGAACTTTAATTAAATATAAAAGATACTATAAAAAATGCGCTTGTGAAGGGTCCACTGAGTCTATGTGTGAGAGACGGAACTTTCTTTGCACAGGACGATTCGGCGCTGCATCGTGTGAGAGATGTTACGCAACATCGCCAGGTCCGCTTGAGCAAATGCATTGACGTGAATAAGCAAAGGAGAAAAAACATGTTAGGGGTCAATTGTCCATAACACAGGTTGGTTTGGGTTAGATCGCGTATATATAAATGCGTCGTTAAACCCGCCACCACCCGACACAGCCAACTAGTAAGGGTTGTCACGTAAACAGAACGTGCCAATTCGTCACTAGTACAGCACTAGTGTATAGTGTAGTGTATAGTAGTGTAGTGTATAGTGTATAATGTAGTGTATAGTGTAGTATACTAGTACAGCACTAGTGTGTAGTGTATAGTGTAGTGTACTAGTACAGCAACACCGGTTGTGTGTTGGAGAGCCAAGCCACGACATTTACAATCTGAGTACGATGTTTCGCAAGCCATTACAACTAACATCATCAGGCGGACAGACAGATTTGTGAAATATTTATATTTGACGACACATTTATATTTACGCGATCTAACCCAAAAAAAAATCGTTATTATGGATGATATTGATCGCGAAAGCCTACGTGTTAAACAGGGGTCAATGAATTGGGGGGGGGTCACAAGACATCTGGACCCACCACGTATTTTGACAGCGTGTGCGAGACTGCCAATTACATGGTGGAGCCGGGCATGAGGAGTCAATATTCACGTTCGCACTCATGAGACACACACAGAGTGCTTGCCACACACACATCAACCACGGTGCCTCCCTGATCTCGTCAATGAACTCCGCGCATCCTCGCCACAAATTCGGCGGTCACGACATCGCTCTTCCTCCCGATATTAGGAAGCCACAGGAGCTATGCGCGTCGACGTCGACGTTGAAAACTCATCTGTTGAGAACAGCTCGTTTGTGTTTCGTCTGTTGTCCTCACCCCGGCACCTCCCGAGTAGCACGGCTGGCTGCGTGCGGTGCGAAAGAAGTTCAACGCACACACACACACACACACGTACGTAGACGTGGTGTTATATCTCAGGATGGTTTAGATTTAAATTTAAACAGCGGAGCTCAACGCGAGGGTGACCCCTGCCACCTGAACCCACTTGCGCAACGCCTCACGTGGCCCCAATAATTCATCGCCATTGTTACGATGATGCTCATTGTGCCATTTGGCGCTTTCTGCGTCGCCTTATCGCTGTTGTCCGCGATGAAAGTCGCTGCTGCTGCTGCTGTTGCTGCTGCTCGCTGGGAAAGGGGGTTTTTCTCTCTCTCGCGAGGCAAACGCAAAAGTCTGTTGAATCTCGCGACGACGTCGCTACGTCGTCGTCGCTGATGAGGCCTGATGCGGCCTGCTCGGTGTCTAAACACAAACTTCATAATATAGGGGATTTGGGGTTAGATCGCGTGAACATGTGTCCTATTTACGCGATTTAACCTAGAAAAAACCCTATATTATGGATGATATTGGTCGCGAAAGCCTACGTGTTAAACTAAATACAAACCAATCTTAATTTTGGAGCTTTCGTGACTGCAGGAATTATTCTTTGGTTCTTTCGGTAAAGTCACGTATAAAGATAAAATGTATGCTATTATTGAATTTATTATTTTATCTTTATACGTGACTTTACCGAAAGAACCAAAGAATACATACAAACCGTTTACATCTTGAGAGGTATTTCAAATAAATGTGTTTTCTTTGCATCGACCTACGAACACCTCGGTATCTGCATTTCGAACGTGCAACAACGTCATTAATTCGGATTGTCGTCATGCTGTCGATATTCCAAAGCATCAAAGAGGGAATGTGGATTTCCACCGTTGCCTCCGGATCGCCAGTGGACGTAAGCAGCCACCCCGATGTTTGTTCAAACAAGGAGACGCTAACATGTCTGACATGTCTGGACACCGCTGTGTTTGATGGTTTGCGAGCACAGCAAACGCGAGGACAATGACAGAAACCCGCAGGACGCGGTGATTTCAGTTTGTCACGAATTATAACGGCAACCTTTTGACCTTCAAATCAATCGCGGCCAAAAAATATTGCGTTTTCTTTACCCTTCTACCAAAAAACGCCATCAACATTAGTCACGCGGCGGCTCGGGCAATGCGTCTGCAGACTCGCGGAGGCACTCACGCGCATCCCGTCTCTCGACGAAGGGTGGGGGGCAGGGCTTCCCCCCCCCCTCCCGCATTATGAGTATCTAGCTCTTTCAAGTCCAGTAATCGGTTTTAATTTTTCAATCAATTAACGATTGCCCATCGAAAGTCAAAGCGTCTCCCCGCTCACGTGAGTGTGGGTGGGATGGGGGGGGGGTTAGTCATGGCTTCCATCGGCCCCGGGCATGTGGGTGGTGTAAACTCCACATTCCTGTGATGGGGGCCAGTCACTCCCATATGCCAACTACGCTGCTGACTTTCCACCGATGAGCAGGGTCGACTACGTACGGTACGCAATAATGTCGACCCTGCATACATTCGAGCGGTGCGCATTTGATGGGATATGCAGAGATGATGACCGATGACTCCGATGATGCCAATCGTGATGGGCCTGAGTCAAGGCCCCCGACTGACGCGTGAGCTCGCGACCCACACCGACCGTGAGGACAATCCACCCGGCGGGCGGCAGTGCGCGCGCACGTCTACGGGAAGACGTTCTTTGAATCGATCGGCCTATTTAAGTCCAACGTGAACGCGTTCCCTCTGAACGAAACGAGAGATCGTGCACGCGCGTTGCGCATCTCTGATCCCCCCCCCCCCCCCCAATATTATTCATAATAAATGTTGTGTCGTAACCCTCCACCACCCGACACAGCCAATTAGTAAGGGATTTTTCACGTAAGCAAAACGCCAATTAGTTACTACTTCAGCCCACCGGTGTGTTGGAGAGTAAATCCACAACATTTACAATCTGAGTAGTAGTACGACGTTTCGCTGGCAATTGCATCCAGCATCATCGGGCGATTTTCTGTGTCGGGTGGTGGAGGGTTACGACACATTTATGCTTACGCAATACAACCCAAAAACCTTTATAATGTGTAAAGTTTGTTCGTGTTCGTTTTAAACCGATGTTTTATTACAATTGTGCTATCGCCTTCACGTCGCCAGATGACGAATCCATTCACAGCTCTAGTAGGGCGATGCACGGCCGACCCTGCGTGACAGAACACCCCCGTGGAAGCAGTTATCACGTAACTACTTCTGAGATCCATTTAAGCAACCTCGTGTCCACACTTAGTGGTGCTTGTACTTTTCCCACGCTGCTACGTTATAAAGATGTGTTTCTTATGGCAATTAAACCATTAATTTTTTTAATTCTCGCAGCCGAAATGTTTCCGAATTAAGGAAATAATGTCATTTTACGTGATGTTTTTTTTTTATCTGCGTGCAGTAATTGCTGACGAACGTCATCCAAATAATTTGCTCCACTTGAAAACCCGGTTTGATCACTCTTGGCTGAAACCTGGAATTTGGTTCACCCAGGGATGTCAGCAGTGTCGGCTCAACGCTCTGATCTCGAAGTCACCCAGCCATCTATTTAGCTGCTGTGCTTTTTTTATTAACCACAGAGAACGGATGATGATGATGATGATGTTAATGATTGTATGAGTTGACTCGCAACCGAGGTTTGAATTGACAAGCTTCTCCATCTGGGGTGAGTGCCCTGACCGTGAACCCCACGTCAACCCAGCGCTCACTCCGCACTCTGCTAGACTCACTTGGAGTAGCGATTATCCGCAAAAGGTAACTTCTGCGAGATCAGAAGCTATGCATGCCCACAGTATGCCCCGTATCCCTGTGATTCTACGAGCAGGTTCTTAAAGATAATGACAATACGGAGAGAGATGTGGGGCGTGACAAATTATACATGGAACAAGAGTTCCGGATAAAATTGAGCACTCTGTGCAGAGAAGTTAAAATTCTTACTCTGTTAGTTACACGGATAATGCAATTTTAATTATAATAACATAATACTCTTTAATAACATCGTTCGTGGAGTGGGAAGCGTTGGAATTCCTTCCAGACTGATGACTCTTCCCTTCACAAGGGCAATGATAATATTAACAATAAACTGGGGTAGGTTTATTTTTCATGTTTCTGTCAGTTAGGAATACGGTATTGCGATGTTTCGAACAAACTGCAAGGCTTCAGGGACACTATCCGGTACTTTCTTTGATGTATCGTTGGTCCATTAGCTGTATACATCCATAAGTGCATTCTTATAAATAAAGTAACTGTTGTCTTGTATTTAAATACGGCGATAAAAGTGGTCACGTAGTTCAGAGGGGTTCACAATACCTTGCCAGCACGTACCGAGCCGACATCGCTGACTTCCTGGGTTCAATTCCAGCCACGGGTGGTGGACAAACTGATTGCTCAAGTCCGGGAGGATTAAATCTTGACTTGAAGCTTTCGTGACTGCAGCAATAATTTTCTTTGAACCTATGTACGTGAAACAACATAAAAAAATTATACTGGCAGGAACCTCCTGGTTACACCAGCCCACAGGGGATTATTGTGTCCGTCCGTCCGGCGTGGATCCAAAAATGGGAGGGGTGGGGCCGGGTGGAGAGGGGAGGGTGGGGTGGGGCTGGGTGGGGAGGGAAGGGCTGGGTGAGGAGGGGAGGGTGGGGAGGGGCTGGGTGGGGAGGGTGGGGAGGGGCTGGGTGGGGAGGGGAGAGAGGGGCTGGGTGGGGAGGGTGGGGCTGGGTGGGGAAGGGAGGGTGGGGAGGGGCTGGGTGGGGAGGGTGGGGAGGGGCTGGGTGGGGAGGGTGGGGCTGGGTGGGGGGTGGGAGGGGTGGGGCTGGGTGGGGAGGGGCTGGTAACCCCGTGGTACCCTTATAAAACTCAACGTTTAATTTACTCACGCCGGCTTAGTCGGGCATATTTGCGGAATACACCACGCCGCCGTTGACCCTGACCATTGACCGAGCAACCCAACGTTCCTACCAGCTCCCTCCGCAGGAATGTGTTATATCACGACGTTTCGATCGCAACACAAGCGGTCGTCTGCAGGCGGAAAGAAAAAAAATCCAGCAGTAGAACTGCTGGATTTTGATATTGTTTTTATTTCGTTTTATTTTTCTACCTACGTGACTTTACCGAAAGACCCAAAGAATGCGGTAGGCTTGATAATCTCAACCCCGTCACCGATGACTGCACAGAAGCAGCGGGTAATGAATGTGGATTAAACTTGGTCATCAGGTCGAGCCAATTGCTGGCCTCAGCCTCGTCATTCATGGCTGCACCAACAAATGAAACCACGTAAATAAAAAAAAAATGTTATTTTAATTCACAAAAATACAGCTCTGATGATTCATTTAAAAAAAGTGTTGGTTTGATTGACACGTGCCAATTACTTTCATTTGCAGGCAATAGCAAAGATCCCTCCGAAAGATCCCTCCGAAAGATCCCTCCGAAAGATCCCTCCGAAAGATCCCTCCGAAAGATCCCTCCGAAAGATCCCTCCGAAAGATCCCTCCGAAAAGAGCTTCGGATGTAATTCTATGACCCCTTACGTCGAAGTCATTCTCTGCATCTCAAGGTGATGCAGCGCTCTCCGCAAGCGTGAAGTCGACGAGGTGTTTGTCAGCGCCGTCGTTCCGAGCGCCGTGAACCGGTGCCAGACGAGTGCAGAGGCCCCCGTTGCAAGTGGTTCACGTGGTTCACGTGGTTCACGTGGTTCATGTCCAACAATCTCGGTTCAAATCATTCTCTCTCCTCGGACCTCTTCACTGGAATCAACTGCCATTGCACATCAAACAAGCACATTCTCTCTCACTACTTTCTGCTATTCCCTACGCTTCCTCTTCTCCCGTTGTTGTCCTCTCCACTCGTACGAACACCTTCCCTGCCCTCAACTCCCCATGCCACCAACCATCAAGCCACTCGTCTCATTTACATCTCCGTTTAGTCCACCCATCGTCACCACCACCACCACCTCATTCCACACGTATCCCATCCACTCATCTCGTTTCATCTCGCCAACCATCTTGTACCATAGTTCAATGGCTAAGGCGCTATGTAAATGTATGATGAGATAAGATTGGTGGTGATGGTGGTGGTGATGGTGGTGGTGGTGATGGTGGTGGTGATGGTGGTGATGGTGGTGGTGGTGATGGTGGTGGTGGTGATGGTGGTGGTGGTGAAGCTGATGCTCATCAGCGGTGAGTGTAATTCGCGTGGGGGGCCAGGAGGTGCCTTGCCCCCCCCCGCCCCCCCCCCCCCCCCCACCACCCACCCGGGTGGCCAAAGCTACGAGTTGAGCCCCCCACTTGACAACCACCATGAGATTTGTTTTCAACAATAGTGTCGGAGAACAAAACACTTACTGTGTGTAAAACGTGGTTGAATTTTTTGTTTAATGAAAATTACTTTGATAATTGTTTTTTTACCCTTCTATGTGGCAACAAAACTGACACCTTTTTTACAAGGAGTCATGTTTGCATAGACCACAATACCTGCAGCCATAATGCAAACAAAAACATAACTCTGATAATATATGCACTTTCCTTGAAGTTGATTGGTCCACACCCGAGACACCTTTCCTTAGAGCCTAGTCTCACATGGGTTGGACCAGATGACGCCAAAAGGCGCACAACTCAAAGACAATGCACCATCAGAGTATGAGAGCTCGGGGTAAGCATTTACACCATTGGAACCAATGGTGAAAATTACTTTACTTAGAAGTGGCCGCATTTTTGCGAAGACGAAGCGGCCCTACGTAGTTCAATGTTCGAGACCGCGAGCGTCACGCGATGCGATTTGTGCACAACGAGGGGGGGGGGGGTCCGCGATACGTAACAAGCCTGTGTGCGGCCGTGCGAGACAAATCAAATATTGGGGGGCCCCCACCTGACCGACTGCCGCACCCCCTGAACCGAGAAAGTAATAACGCCACTGTTCATCGGCATCATCACCGTCCACCATGGCCAATCCACTGCTGGATGAACGCCTCCCTAAACCACCGCCATCTCTCGCGAGCCGACGATGTAATCATAATAATCCACCTTGACACGGACTCGGATTTAATCGATCCATTACATCGCTCGACTGCCACGCCGCTAATTAGACTTCAAGTCGTGGATCTTCGTCGCTTTTCGCTGACGCTTTCATGACCCAGGCCCACTTACTATGCTTAACGTTTGAGCGATGTTATCAACTAGCACGCACGCGTTCTCTCATCCACGTGTTCCTCTTCTCTCTCTCTCTCTCTGTCTCTCGCTCTCGTTGTAGTCACCATGGTCTATTCACTGCTGGATGAACATCACCGTGACAGTGATGTCTCTCTCCTGCGTGTGCTCTCTGATCCACGTGTTCCTCTGTCTCTGTGTAACCACCATGGTCTATTCACTGCTGGATCAAGATCAATGTGGTGATGATGATGATGTGTCTACCCTGCGTGTGCTCTCTGATCCACGTGTTCCTCTGTCTCTGTGTAACCACCATGGTCTATTCACTGCTGGATCAAGATCAATGTGGTGATGATGATGATGTGTGTCTACCCTGCGTGTGTTCTCCGATCCACGTGTTGCTCTCTCTCTCTGTCTCTCAGTGCAATTCCAGGCGTTCACGTCTCGATGCCTCGTTGCTCCAATCTCCGTCGTCGTTAACACATCGCGCCGCGTTTCTACATCGTTGCACCCCAGGCCATAGCAGGCAGCACGCACTGATTAAACACACGTTCTTCTCTTCGGTTATATCGGTAATGTTCATTTTCAAAAGGACGTAACACACCTGTGTGCCTAAACGATTACAGGTGTAATTATCTTAATATCACAACGTGGATACGATAGCACCTTTGAAACACACTCTCTAGGGATGAGAGGGGGAGCTTAAGGGGGGGAGCAATGGGGCGTGTTGAGGGGTGAGATTTTAAGTTTAAAAATGAAAGCTGAGAGGGCAGTGAGATTTTATAATGGCCTCGGAATACGGTGTAATGTTCTAAACTCAAAAAAAAAATTCTAATTACCAGGTAAGGCCCGCGGGACCATGGGGAGAGAGAGACACCGCAAACTCCAAATATACAGCAGGCCTCAGGGTCGGGATCTGAATCCACGACCTCCTGTATACCAGGCGAGGTAGTTAACATCTCACCACTTGGAGAGAGAGAGACACCGCAAACTCCAAATATACAGCAGGCCTCAGGGTCGGAATCTGAATCCACGACCTCCTGTATACCAGGCGAGGTAGTTAACATCTCACCACTTGGAGAGAGAGAGAGACACGCAAACTCCAAATATACAGCAGGAGGCGTCAGGGTCGAGATCTGAATCCACGACCTCCTGTAGACAAGGCGAGGTAGTTAACATCTCCTAGCCACCATGATGATGATGAGAGAGAGAGACACCGCAAACTCAAAATATACAGCAGGCCTCAGGGTCGGGATCTGAATCCACGACCTCCTGTAGACCAGGCGAGGTAGTTAACATCTCACCACTTGGAGAGAGAGAGAGACACGCAAACTCCAAATATACAGCAGCAGGCGTCAAGGTCGAGATCTGAATCCACGACCTCCTGTAGACAAGGCGAGGTAGTTAACATCTCCCTGCCACCATGATGATGATGAGAGAGAGAGACACGCAAATTCCAAATATACAGCAGGCGTCAGGGTCGGGATCTGAATCCACGACCTCCTGTAGACCAGGCGAGGTAGTTAACATCTCACCACTTGGAGAGAGAGAGAGACACGCAAATTCCAAATATACAGCAGGCGTCAGGGTCGGGATCTGAATCCACGACCTCCTGTAGACCAGGCGAGGTAGTTAACATATCCTAGCCACCTTTGCAGTGTGAGATGTGCTGAGGTGCTCCAAGAGGAGACGATCCCGCGTCGGAGTTGACGGTGGTGTGTGCCGCGCGTGTGCTTGTTCACGCACTCTCCCCAAAAGTATGTTAAGGCTATACGGGGGATCTTTGTCTTTGTCATGATCGGTATTGTGTGGGGAGCGGTAGTGTCGCGCTCTCGGCCACCAACATCAGTGACGATTATCTGAACCGGCCCAGAGCCTCCCCTAGGTCGACTTAGCCTCAAATGAGTACCTGGTGCGGTGTGTAGGGAGACAAAGGCGGCCGGGCGTGGTTCTGGCCACCCAACCCCTCGTGTGCCGTGCCGGCCTTCACAGGTGCTACTCGCTAACAGCACTTGCCTCAACAGTCTGCTACAGGCTATACGGGGGATCTTTGTTATGTATTGCTCTGTAATTGTGTAAATGCCGGGGTTAATTCATTAAACTATTCATATACGGGAGTGTGTGTGTGTGTATTGTGTAACAGTAAATTATATTCTCTTCGCTATTGTGTGTGTGCAAGCAAGTATTGTGTGAGTTTATGTTGGCGTGCTATGCGTCTGTGCATATGCTAATGCCCATGCATTGGTATACTGTATATATACTAGTGTGTGTGTGTGTTGTGAGATTACAATTCTGCTGTGCATGCATTCAGTAATATACACAGTCGTGTGTATTGCTCCGTGGCTATGTGCTGATGTTCATGCATTTGTGGGTGTACGTGCCGGTGTGTATCTGTATTGTGTGACTGCGCATATGCTAGTGTGCATGCATTCATCGCTGTATGCATATATATTATAGTGTCGTTGTGCTGTGCAACGAGATGCTAATGGTCACGCATTGGTGTTCGTGTGTATGCCCATGTGCCAGTGTGTGTGTGTGCGTGTGTATGCCCGTGTGTGTGTGCCCGTGTGTGCATGTGTGTGCCTGTGTGTGTGTGTGTGTGCGTGTGTGCGTGCGTGTGTATGTCCTTGTGTGTGTGCGTGTGTATGCCCGTGCGTGTGTGCCCGTGTGTGCGTGTGTATGCCCGTGTGTGTGTGTGTGCGTGTGTGTGCTCGTGTGTGCGTGTGTGCGTGTGTGCGTGTGTATGCCCGTGTGTGCGTGTGTGACCGTGTGTGTGTGTGCGTGTGCGCGTGTGTATGCCCGTGTGTGTGTGTGCGTGTGCGTGTGTGACCGTGTGTGTGTGTGCGGTAGTGTAGTATGGGTTAGCGCTACGCTGCGCTACGAACCCGGCGGGCCAAGTTCGATTCCTGCTCACGGCCAACACCAGTGACGATTATATCTGAACCGGTCCTGGGCCTCCCCTAGGTCGACTCAGCCGCAAATGATTACCTGGTGCGATGTGTAAACATCCCCACTGGGGAGACAAAGGCGGCCGGGCGTGGTGCTTGCTACCCACCCCCTCGTGTGCCGTGCCGGCCTTCATAGGCGCTACTCGCTAACAGCACTTGTCCCAAAAGTCCGTCACACGGAGGGGGACCTTTGTCTTTGTAGAGGCGCAGGGCTATGGAGGCTGACGAGATGGGGGATACGGGGAGAGAGCCACAGGTGACGACCGTGGGTGCGCGTGTGTGTGCGTGTGCGTGCGCGTGTGTGTGCGTGTGTGCGCGTGCGTGCGCGTGTGTGTGTGCGTGTGTGTGTGCGCCTGTGTGCGTGTATGCGCGTGTGTGCGCGTGTGTGCGTGTGTGCGTGCGCGTGTGTGCGTGTGTACGTGCGTGTGTGTGCGTGTGTGCGTGTGTGCGCGTGTACGTGCGTGTGTGTGTGCGAGTGTGCGCTTGTGCGTGTGTGCGTGTGTGCGTGCGTGTGTGCGTGTGTGTGCGTGCGTGTGTGTGTGCGTGTGTGTGCGTGTGTGTGCGTGTGTGCGTGCGTGTGTGTGTATGTGTGTGTGTGTGCGTGTGTGTGCGTGTGTGTGCGTGTGTGCGTGTGTGTGCGTGTGTGCGCGCGTGTGTGTGTGCGTGTGTGTGCGTGCGTATGTGTGTGCGTGTGTGTGCGTGTGTGTGCGCGTGTGTGCGTGTGCTTGCTCGCACAGTAACCGCTTCATAGCTCATCGGATTCCTCGCGTATAAATAAATAGATAATATCCAGGCGTGCACAATTGTGAACTCCCAGACGTTTCTAATTACATTTGTAATGTTTGAATAAAAACAAGCGCTGTGAAAATGGACTTCATTATGACTTGAACTCACGAGCTATGTTCAACCTCTGCAGCATTGCCAGAAATAACTCAATTTTTGCATTAAAAAGATCAGCATGTTTGTTTTAAAACGTGCACCCGTATACGGACATGCGTACGTGCGATAATGATGATGATGATGAACTTGTCCATTAGCGGGTGTACGGATGAACGTGCACCATGGAACCCATTGCATACACACGACTCGTACAATGCGCGCACAATGTCTGCAAACGTGCGCGCGTGTGTGTGTGTACACACAGTCAATGTCCAGCGTGTACAAACGACGACAATGGTGATGATGATTATTGTGACTATGACATTCACCTGTAGATATACCGTCTCCTTATAATGGGCATATTCCCTTAACATATTACAAGCGTCGCACACACGTATGGACGAGGTGAATTAATTGTCCACCGGTAGGTTGATATACACAATAGATGCGCGTGCATGTTAGTACTAATAATGCGTTTTGATTGATATGACTGTATTGTATCGCCTATAGCAACTAAACAATGGGCGAGAGGAGACGGAGGGAGAGTGGATGGAGAGCTAAATAAATAAATTAATCTACTCGACGAGTGTCGGGGAGTAGCGGTGGGGGGAGTGGGGAGTGGGGAGAGAGTGGGGGAGGGGTTGGTGGGTGGGGAGAGAGTGGGGGGAGGGAGTTGGGGGGGGTTGGTGGGTGGGGAGATAGTGGGGGGGGGGAGAGAGTTGGGGGGGGTGGTTGGTGGGTGGGGAGAGAGTGGGGGGAGGGAGCAACAGGAGGAAGGAGAGATTGGTTGTAGAGATGCACACACAGACACAGAGAGAGACTCACACACACGCACAGATCTTATGAGAAGCTCTCAACACAAACCAACATCAAGTGAGCAGCAATCGCCAAGGCTTATCAATGTGCATGGTCATTTTTGCACCGGTAAGAACTTGACCGTTCACTCTGGCCGGACGCGCGGTTATTTAATTGCGTGAGTGCACTGATGCATAAGGTGCAGCGTGCCGTGCGTGTGTGGTACACGGTGTGATGCCTCTGTCTCCGCGTCTGTGTGCGCCTGTGGTCTTCTGTGCATAGGTGCGCGTGTGCATGGGCAACTCTTGATTCAATGTACGTGAGTGTCATATGTGTTTCGCAAACGGGCCAGTGGGTTTAAAATCAATAGAGAGAGATCACGTAATTTTGGCCAAATGTGTTGTCATATTATTACTTATTAATGCGGGCTCCCGGAATGCGCCTGCGATTCTGCATGCGTACAAAAAAAATGTTTTGCATGGGAATGTGTTCACTAAAACGAGATTGATACGCAGATGCAAGCATCGTTTTTTGTTGTTGTTGGCAACGATTCTGGACTACTGCGCTTATTATCCGTGCATGGGTTGCTGAGCGTTGATTCGTGCACACTCCGAAGGCGAACGGAATCGCAGAAAGCCGGAGATTAATTCTCGAGAGAGAGAAACGGGAACGGGGGGACCAGGGGGTGCGGGAGAGACGGTCGCAGAAAGAGACCCTGAGACAGAGACACGGAGAGAGACATTCATTTGAGAGATAGAGAGAGAGAGAGACACGCTGTATTACGAATGTTCATGTATTATTGATCGTAAGTACACATATCCTATGTGGTTATGTGTGTGCTGCATTTGCATACACAGCGTTCATACATGCACCGCATTAAGAGTGCAAATACTCTGCAGTTAAAGACTATGAACGTTTCTGTGATAATGAATGTAATTGCGTGCACAATGTAAGCGAACGGTATGTATGCCTGCGTATAACTCTGCAATGACCTGTCAATCAGATAACACGGAATGCCTGCCTATGAACAGGTGGTTTTTTTGCATGTCTGCACGCGCGCGTGGACACGCGTGTGTATGAACCTGAGCTTCTGTTGCTTACGAGCAGGATGAGACGCTCACTCATCATTAAGAATGGTGCTCTGTGCAGATGCACAGGGAGGCTCTGGAGACAGAAAGGGCTGCAGACCGCGAGAGAGAGAGAGATGGGAGAGAGATGCAGGCACGGGGAGAGAGATGGAGAGAGCCAGAGAGATATATACGGAGACAAGGAGAGATGTAGAAAGATACGAACGCTAGAGGGAGGTGCACAGAGATGTGGGCAGATGCAGAGGAAAAGAGGAGTCGGCAAAAGCGCTGAGAGACAGAGAAAGAGGCAGATAAATGGGCGCTCAGTCAGACACAGAGACGGGGACAAGACAGAGAGACAAACACACACTTGCAGAGAAAACACACACTGAGAGAGACAGACACAGAGACACAGAGAGATAGACACACACACACACAGATAGACACACACAGAGACACAAGGAGATAGACACACACACAGAGACAGAGAGATAGACACACACAGAGACACAGAGAGATACACACACACAGAGAGATAGACACACAAAGCGAGAGATAGACACACACAGAGACACAGAGAAATAGACACACACAGAGACACAGAGAGATACACACACACACAGAGACACAGAAAGATAGACACACACAGAGACACAGAGAGATAGACACAGAGAGAGAGAGAGACACAGATAGATAGACACACACAGAGACACAAAGAGATAGACACACACAGAGACACAGAGAGATAGACACACACACAGAGACACAGAAAGATACACACACACAGAGACACATAGAGATAGACAGACACACAGAGCCACAGCGAGATAGACACACACACAGAGACACAGAGAGATACACACACACAGAGACACAGAGAGATAGACACACAGAGACACAGAAAGATAGACACACACACAGAGACACACAGAGATAGACAGACACACAGAGCCACAGCGAAATAGACACACACACACACAGAGACACAGAGAAATAGACACACATAGAGACACAGAGAGATAGACACACACAGAGACACACAGAGATAGATACACACAGAGACACACAGAGATAGACACACACAGAGACTCAGAGAGATAGACACACACAGAGACACACAGAGATAGACACACACAGAGACACACAGAGATAGACATACACATAGAGACACAGAGAGATAGACACACACAAGGACACAGAGAGTCTCTCTCACGAAGTGGATTCGCCGTACCCGTACATAAAAAAGACAAAGATCCCCCGTATAGCCTTGACAGACTGTAGGGGCAAGTGCTGTTAGCGAGCACACATACACCTTGCTGCAAAGACGTGGGCAATGGCATTGCACCCACGTGCCCAGGCGCTGCTGCTCATCAATGCATAACGCTACCGAGTACTTGACGACGTTTCGAACACATGTGTTGGGTGACATGCGAATTCTGTAGAATGTAGTAGCACTGTGCCGTCGTTAAACAGTGTGCGCTTCTCGGCACAACGCCGAATAATGATGAATGAGCATCTTTACTCTTGGTGCAACACCGACTAATTGTGAGTGGGAGCCTTTATTTATAACTGGAGGAGAGTTATTTTGTTTCACAAACATGTCCAGTCATGGGCAAGTGAGCAAGTCACCCACAGCAAAACAATACGAAGAACAATGTTCCGGTGGTGAAATTTCGGTTTAAAGCTTTCGTGACTGCAGGGATTCATATTCTTGGTTCTTTTGGCAAAGTCACGTAGAAGGGAAAAAATAAAATAATAAAATAACACAATTCTCACGACGTTTCGATTGCAACACCAGCAATCGTCATCAGGTGTGATAACCACAGCAAGATTTTTTTTTTTTAAAGTGGCGTTTTTTCCGGGCATAGATGGACTCGTCCGTTTGAACAACCGCTAGTCGCTGTCCGTGGAGCTGACGTTAAGAAAAAAACGCCACTTAAAAACAATGTGCTGTGGTTTTCACACCTAATGATGATTGCTTGTGTTGCAATTGAAACGTTGTGAGAATTTTATTGTTTTATATATTTTTTATTTCCCTTCTACGTGACTTTACCGAAAGAACCAAGAATAATGTTCCTGTACTTCGTTGTGAAATCTATAATTTACAATGATAAGTAATGTTATTTGGTGTGAGCACCGTGCTGAATTTGAACAAAACTCCGGGGAGAATTGGTGGTGAGCGCGCAGTAATTACACAAAATAATCCACCTCGTTAATCGGAAGGAGAAAAGACGAGGGAGGGGGGGGGTGAAACGGGGAGAATCGATGTCGCAGTTGCGTTCCCTGGGACCGAGGAAAGCCGCCCGACTCGTGCCCTCTCGGTCCATTCAGCGTCGTCTCCACTCGACTCCTGGAGCGTGGCGTGGCGCGCATCTCCACCCTCAACACCGGAGCCACTGTGGGAAATTCCACGTTTTTTTTGTTTTGTAATTATACGGCGGTGTGGTGAATGACGAGGCCAAACCCCACACACGGTCGGGGTTGCGACATTACGATCGGTCACGGGTGGAGACTGAGCGGTCAGTCACCGCTCCTCGTAGTTGCCTCCCTCCTCACTCCCTCCCTCCCTCCTTCCCTCCCTCCCTCCCTCCTTCCGCCCGATTCTCACGCGACGTTTTTTTCGTCGTGTTTAGATTTGTGTCGTGTTTCGTGTCGTGTTTAGTTTCGTGTGTGTCGTGGTGGGAGTTACCCACACTTTACCCGACGGCACGTGACCTGCTGATGAACTCACACTTATGACTATTTGTTTATTATATTTTAGCTGTAAGGCTCATTGAGCTCTACCGCTCTTTTTGTTTCTCACAAGCGACCTGGCCACAAATGATGATAGCTCGTAGACGTGGCGCATCACGTGGACATGTATAGCAGCAGACAAATAGTCGAAACGCGTGTTTTTAAATGTGGAGGGAAACACCGGAGAAAATCCACACGTCCACGGGAAGAGAGACACGCACGCTCCAAACACACAAGCTGCGTGGACAGAACCCGGGGCTGGACAGGGCGAGGTGGTGGGGTGGACGGGGAATCGTTGGAGCGATTGTAAGAAACTCTTGCAACATCCGGAGTGGTTCACCACTCGGGGCCACACGCGGGGTACAAACGCACCCCGAGGGTTTAGAACGGAGCGAGCGGTGAGCGTGGTCCTGCGTTTTATCACCACCAACGACGGCACACGGCTTTCGAAAGCTACACGTCCCCGCGCTCACCGTTGAGCACGGTTGGCTACGTACGGCGCGAAAGAAGTTCAACGGACATCCGTGTGATGTTCAAATGTAGCTACTTGTTCATGTATGTCTGTACACATCTGTAGGAGGGGTTGGGGGAGGGGGGAATGACTTTCGATGGGGCGCACGCACTTTGGATTTGCGCGTGCAGTGATTTACGAGCCCCAGAGAGAGAGAGAGGGAGAGACACACACGGTGAAGACTCGGAGACGAACGGAGAACACGGATCAACACAGTTAGACACCCGAGTGATGGACAGAGGGGAAGAAGCGGAATGACACAAAATATGGGGCCAATTGAGGCCAGGAATTTGGAACGGTCACAGCGAAGGGAACGGGGAGAGACAATGAGACGGGTGGAGACAAATTGAGACATGCGGAGACAGGGGGAGAGACAGGGGGAGAGACAGGGAGAGAGACAGGGGGAGAGACAGGGAGAGACAGGGGGAGAGACAGGGCAGACGGAAGTGGCGGTCGTGATCTGAGACAGGGGATACAATTATACATCAATTGTGACAAGGCTATAGGCAAGTGTGGAGTCATGTGGACAGAGACTGATGATGACAGGTAAATGCAAGATTAGTGGGGGATGAACACAATATATGACGTGAACAGAGGCAAGATGAAAAATGCATAGGGAAGTGTGAAATACTTCCTTCAGACGCTGTCGCCTCGACAGACCTGGTTTCACCTGAGGACGGCTGCTTGCGTTGTGGCCGAAACGTCGTGAGAATTGTTTTATTATGTTTTATTTTTATTATTTTATTACTTCCCTTCTACGTGACTTTACCGAAAGAACCAAGAAAAAGTGTGAAATACGTTCATCGTTGTCATTCGTGTCGCCACCATCATCACGAGCATCGACATTCATCATTATCATCATTATCATCAGAATCATCATCATAATTATTCTCATCATCTGCCTGGGATTGACACGACTCGATAGAAACGTGTTGCCACGTAGTCGTCCTATGGACAGGCTCGACCCCACCACGGGAATGTGGAATTGCCCACCGCTGGCATGAGGCTACGGACAGAGTGAAGCATCATCCGCCCGTTCGTTAAAGCATGGGAGGTTTGTGTTGACCTGTTGATGACAACTCTCAACAAGCATTCGTTTGATTTTCGATCATCGTCGAACATTGGCGTGCCGTCCGGTGAGAGGCGGTCTCGCATACTCCAGAAACGAAGGCGAATATTCGTTCGTCGGTATGTTTATTTGCTTTCCCCGTGCCACATTTTTTTTCTCGTTTATATTTATTTGTTTCTCAGCGATGGAGAAATTTTTAAAATTGTGTGCGCGCCGCGAGAGAGAGGAGAAGCAGAAATTAAATTTAAAGGCCGAGCTTGCAGCGAGAGACAGAGGGGGGGGGGGTGAGGCTATCGCAAGACACGGACGAATGCACAGAGACACACAGATTCAACCCTAGACGGACATTCAGAGCCACGGGAATGATAAGACGGCGACACGGAAGAGGAGAGAGACGTGGAGGAAAAGAATGTTGCTGGGCATGGAGAGGCGTAGAAAATCAGAAACTGTACAGAAAGTGGGATGGTGACAATGAGATACAGAAGCAGAGAGATGCGGGCAGAGGGACATTGAGACGAGGATGACAATGGGTAACGACAAATACACGCAAAGACCCCCCCCCCACCCCGTGTAGCCTGCAACAGATTGTAGGGGCAAGTGCTGTTAGCGAGCACCTATGAAGGCCGGAACGGCACACGAGGGGGTGGGTGGCCACAGCACCACTCCCGACCGCCTTTGGCTCCCCAGAGGTGATGTTTACACACCGCACCAGATACTCATTTAAGGCCGAGTTGACCTAGGGGAGGCCCGGGACCGGTTCGGATAATCGTCACTGGGTCTTGGCCGTGAGCGGGAATCGAACCCGGGTGGCCGGGTTTATAGCGCAGCGCTGCTAAACGCTACACAGAGACACAGACAAATACACACGGGCACACGGTCACACGTAGACACGGACACAACAACAACAACAGTGGCCACGCCGTGAGATGCGGGTCCACACCCCCCCCTCTCACATCTCCGCGAGAGCACTGACAAATTAATCGCCGAATCCCATTCACTCCGAACCGCGGCACATGAACAAGTGTTGCCATGCCGCTGCCCCGAATTCGGATGTCATTGTACATTTAAATGTAGGTCAGTGACGCGTGTTGCTTGCTGTGCAGGCAATACACCGATGTATATGAGCCGGCGATTTGTAAACAAGGGGGGGGGGTTGCTTGCTTTGCTGTGAAATTCTTCCGGGGATGGAGGGTGGTGAGGAGGGGGGTGGGTTGTACCTGCAGGAAGCAGTACAGCAAGTAGGGTGTGGTGATCTTATCCTGTGGTGGGGTGGGGGGTTGTTTTGTTGAATGCTCAAGCCCTCTTCTCGCGCGTCATACGATTTGTCCCAACCACGTGATGAAGACCAATGCTTGCCTGTTGGAATTGGCCAAATATCTCAATGCAAGGCTATGAGTTATAATGACTCACGGTTGTATGTTGACTCAATCGTTTGCTATAATCATCATCATCTCTGTGGAGGGGTCACTAAATTAAGTACCACTTTGATTTGTCGCATGTTGTCGATTTTTGTCCTGTGAGCAGACCAGCCGCTGCACAGAAATGTGGAATTTATATCATTTTGAGCAGGAAGACTGACTTTGATAATGATGACGGTGATGATTTGCTGCTGACTAGCAACATCGCACCGCCCACTCAAGTATGTAATTGTCAAAAATGTTTTAAATGCATTCCCTTTAATAACTGAGTCGTGCACTGCTATTCATTTTTCATGCGTTATCTCTGTTTTCTAGAAAACTTGTTTACATTCAACTCTGTGTCTCGTCATTTGTCTGCATCGTTCCTCACGACACAAGAGGAGAGCGAGGATGAATCCCTTTGATATTCTGTCTGAAAACATGCCAACTATGGCACGCCAATGTCCTTGATGACGAGTGTTTGGTCCAAAGTGATGCGTCACATACTCATGTCACCACCTATTTGTAGCAGCAGCAGCAGGAGCAACAGAACACACACCTTCCCCATACGACGTCGCATCGTCTCTATTTAAGTTTCAAGAATCGACAGCTCGGCATCACATTATCATTCAGATGGGAGAGCAACCGTGGACATTTTTTTTTAAGCGATTGAAATTCCAGACGTTTGGGACATTAATTGCTTTGCATTGCCCCTCTACATTCTATGAAACGAACCAGGTGGGAACCTCTTGAGACCGCGAAATAGGCGGTAGTGATGGGTGGGACGAGTGGTGCGCGGGGTGGAGGAGGAGGATGGGGGTAGGCAGTTTGGAGGTTGGGAATAGGGGGAAGAAGGTGTGATGGGTGGGACGCGTGTGCAGGATGGAGGTAAATGATCGGGCAAGCAACTTGGAGGTCGATGGGTGGGACACGGGGAAGAGGGCAGCTCACCGAGACGGGCATTGGAGTGGCACCCACGAGGTTGGCGACGAAGGGGAAGAGCTCCAGACAGCAGCGGTGGTGATAACGACGACGATGAGACTGTGTGTAAGGTCCGTACCGTGGAGATCGTTCGACAAGCTGCACGAGAGTTGTCAGGCTCTTGTAGGAGGAAGGGAACGGCGGTGGCGGCAATGGCCTTGAGGACATCTTCAACATTGACCCTTGGGGATCATTTTCGCTAAAAATATGATAATTGTTTTTTTATCCTTCTATCTGGCAACAAAACTGACACCTTTTTTAAATCCTTTATATTAAGTTCGCGTGCTTGCTTGCTTGCGTGCTTGCTTGCTTAGGACCGTGCAAATCTTTCGGTCGTTTTTTAACCCACTTCCCGTGATCCAATCGAGCTGACATTTTCCACACAGACTCGTTGTGCCAGACAATTATTGTTCGTGAAAAAAATTCCCAAAATTTTACACTTTTTAGGCAAAAAATTTTTATTTTACATATATTCAAATAGAACGCATTCATGGCTTTGGCTGAACGTCAGAGTGTAAGAGCCCAGAGCGTAACCCCTCCAGAGGCCGTGGCGGAATAGCGCAGTTGGTAGCGCCCTCGCTTCCCATGCCAAAGGTCGCGGGATCGATCCCCGCGTCCTCCACAGGCGTATATATTTTTAAATCCTTTATATTAAGTTCGCTGCCACGCATATAAAGGATTTATAGTGAAAAACTTTGTTTTTACGGGTTATACTTATTTACAAGGAGTAATGTTTGCATAGACCACAATACCTGCAGTCATAATGCAAACAAAAAACATAACTCTGATAATGTGCACTGTCCTTAAAGTTGATCTGGTCCAACCATGTGAGACTAGGCTCTAAGGAAAGCTGTCTCAGGTGTGGACCAATCAACCTTGAAGGACAGTGCACATTATCAGAGGTATGTTTTTTGTTTGCATTATAACTGCAGGTATTGTGATCTATGCAAACATGACTCCTTGTAAAATAAGGTGTCAGTTTTGTTGCCAGATAAAAGGGTAAAAAACCAATTATCATATTTTTTACTGGCAAATGAGGTTCCAATGGTGATCATTTTGGCGTTCATCGCGGCCCGTGGTGCTCTGGCAGCTGCAATAATTTATTTTTTACGTGGCCTCGGGTCAATTGATTGACAGGGAAACGGCGTCAAGTGGCAGGGGACGGGCTGCACATTCCACGCATTCATTACCAAGAGGCGGAAGCCTCACGGCCCTGGAGGTTCTCGTGTCTAGGGGAGACGGATTTTGCAAGCCGAGTTAGATTGCGTTTGCCTGTTTGTGTGTACATGGGGGGAGGTGGGGGGGGAGCGGTGGCGCAGTGGTTAGCGCGCTGGCGTCTGAGAAACGCCGGCGACTCGAGTTTCGATTTCCCGCTCACGGCCAACACCAGTGATGGTCATCTGAACCGGTCCTGGGTCTCCTCTAGGTCGATTCTGCCTCAAATGAGTACCCAATACGCTGGGTCAACCTCGCCACTGGGGAGACAAAGGCCGTCCGGTCGGGCGTGGTGCTGGCCACCCACCCCCTCGTGTGCCGTTCTGGCCTTCATAGGTGCTCGCGAACAGCACTTGCCCCTACAGTCTGTTCAGGCTATACGGGGGATCTTTGGAGTGGAGAGCGGTGGTGCACTGCGCCATGAAGCCGACCGCCAAAGTTCAAATCCCGCTCACGACCAGCGACAGTGACGACTGTTTGTGCCGGTCCTGGGCCCCCCCTAGGTCGACTCAGCCTCTGATGCGCTGCGTCAACATCGCCACCGGGGAGACGGGGGCGGCCGGCCGGGCGCGGTGCTGCCCACAGCGCCTTCCCCTCTCGTGCGCCGTGGGTTGTTGTTGTTGTTGTTGTGGTCCGGCCTTCACAGATGCTGCTCGCTCACAGCGCTTGGCCCCAACAGTCTTGTCGATGCTATTCGGTGGCGGGGGATTGGGCTGGGGGAGGGGGGGCAGAGATCTGTGTCGTTGTGTGGACAGGGTGTGCGCGTGTCGTCTCGTTTCAACGCGCCGAGTGCGCCTCGCCCAGGGCTCGATGTGGATCTGCGAGTGAACGCGCGGAGCGCTGCGACCATTGCGCCCTCGCTCCAGTCGATTAACCGCCTGGAGAATGGGGAAGTCAACAAGACGGCGAAGCATTTGCTGCCGCGGATGGGCCGGCGTTTGGCACGGGAACAAGCCTGTGAAGGAGTCCCCCTCGTGAGAGAAGGATGGGTGGGGTGGGTGGGTGGGTGGTGTGGGTGGTGTATGTGGGTGGGTGGTGTGAGTGGTGTGGCTGGGTGGGTGGTGTGAGTGGTGTGGGTGGGTGGGTGGTGTGAGTGGTGTGGGTGGTGTGAGTGGTGTGGGTGTGTGGGTGAGTGGGTGGGTGGTGTGTGTGGGTGGTTACTCGTGAGAGTTCTGTTCAGAAATCCGCCCTTTAATTAAAACAAAATAAATTCTCAAACGCTGTAAATATCAAAGGGCCGGTCCTCTCTAATGAGACACGCGGCGGAGGGAGGGAGAGGGCGGTGCGGGTGGTTGCGTGGACCTAGAGGGTAACAGTTCGACTCCCGATAACGAACAGAGAACTGACAAAGACAAATATCACCCCCCCCCTTCCTTCCCCGGTATAAACATCCAGGCTGTTGGGGCAAGTGCAGTTCGCGAGCAGCTGTTAAGGCCGGACACGGCGCACGATGGGGTAGTGTGGCCAAAACCACACTCACCCGCCTTTGTCTCCCCAGCACCGATGTGTACGATATGGCACCAGCTACTCGTGTAAAGCCGCGTCGTCCTCAGGGATGCCCAGGACAGGTTCAGATCTACGCCACTACCGATGGCTGGGAATTTAGAATTCATACCGCGGTGTTCCAAACATCACCCTCCTGACAATATTCCCCGAGAGCTGTAACGGACTACCGGGGCAAGTGGTGTTAGCGAGCAGCAGCACCTATGAAAGGTCGAAACGACACACGAGGGGGTGGTGTGGCAAGCACCACGCCCGCCCGGCCGCCTTTATCTCCCTAGTGCGAACAGTTACACACCGCACCAGGTACTCCTGTGAGGCTGAGTCGACCTAGGGGAGGCCCAGGACCGGTGCAGATAATTGTCACTTGTGTCTGTGGTCGTGAGCGGAAATCGAACTCGGGTTTCCGGGTTCGTAGCGCAGCGCCCGAAGCACTTCACCACCTACACACAGCACCCACTCAAGAACATCTACACTGAGATGCAAACACAGCACATGTGTGTGCACAGACACGCGCGCGTGTGGTCGTGTAGATACATGCCCACACACGGATGCTCTCTCACACACACAGAGAGAAATAAGCTAATTAACACACACACACACGTACACACAGATATATAAAGACAAAGATACCCCGTTTAGCCTCAACAGAGTGTTGGAGTGAATGCTGTTAGCGAGCGCCTATGAAAGCCGGCACGGCACACGATGGGCTGAGTGGGTGGCCAGCACCACGCCCGGCCGCCTTTGTCTCCCCAGTGACGACATTTACACAGCGCACCAGTCACTCCTGTGTGTGGCTGAGTCGACCTAGGGGAGGCCCTGAACCGATTCCGATCATCGTCACCGGTATTGGCCGTGAGCGGGAAATTGACCTTCGGGTCTCTGGCCGGGTTCGCAGCGCGGCGCGCTCCGCGTTCCACCACCGCGACCCCCACCCGCACGTTACCCAGCGCCGGTTGCCAACGCTTGCCATCTGCTGCCGTGAGAACGGACGTCTCGCGAAAGCCTCTGGCGTCGTCGTCATTCGCACGGACGCAATTGAAGCGGACAGACGAAGAATGAACGCGGGCGATTGAAGCCGAGTCAAGGAGTCGGACTATGTAGGGGGTGTGGATCGGTGACTCTCCAGTTGTTACGCTGCAATATGGGACCCCCCCCACCACCACCCCCTGCTCACGGCTAACATCGGTGAAGAGTGATATATGATGTAAACAAAATAATATATCTTCTTGGTTCTTTCGGTAAAGTCACGTAGAAGGGAAATAATAAAATAATACAAATAAAACATAATAAAATAAATCTCACGACGTTTCGGCCACAACGCAAGCAGACGGCTGCTTGCGTTGTGGCCGAAACGTCGTGAGAATTATTTTATTATGTTTTATTTGGATTATTTTATTATTTCCCTTCTACGTGACTTTACCGAAAGAACCAAGAAGATGAATCCCTGCAGTCACGAAAGCTTTAAATCGAAAAATAAAATGTATCATTAACTTTTTACATTTTCATAATAAAGTGTTTTGGGTTAGATCGCGTAAGTATAAATATTGTATCGTAACCCTCCACCACCCGACACAGCCAATTAGTAAGGGATTTGTGACGATTTTAAAGCGCCAATTAGCTACTACTTCAGCCCACCGGTGTGTTGGAGGTTAAATCCACAACACTTACCATTTGAGTAGTACGACGTTTCGCTGGTAATTACCAGAGGTGTGGACTCGAGTCATGTGACTTGGACTCGAGTCAGACTCGAGTCATGAATTTGATGACTTGCGACTCGACTTGGACTTGCATAACAATGACTTTGTCCCACCTCTGAGATGTGGACTCGAGTCATGTGACTTGGACTCGAGTCAGACTCGAGTCATGAATTTGATGACTTGCGACTCGACTTGGACTTGCATAACAATGACTTTGTCCCACCTATGAGATGTGGACTCGAGTCATGTGACTTGGACTCGAGTCAGACTCGAGTCATGAATTTGATGACTTGCGACTCGACTTGGACTTGCATAACAATGACTTTGTCCCACCTCTGGTAACTACATCCAGCATCATCGGGCGACTTAAATTTTACCAGGTAAGGAGAACGGAGCTGTATCGCTTTTTTCAGAAGCGACCTGCCCACAAATGATAGCTCAACACAGTGGCTTATCACGTGGACATTCATAGCAAACACATTCTGAACGCGCGATGTTGATTCTCAATGTGCAGGGGAAAACCCGGAGTGCCCGTAGAAAAATCCACGCGACCACGGGCAGAGAGGCACGCTAACTCCACATATACAGCAGGCGTCAGGGTTGGGCTCAACCCCACGATCTCCTGTGTACCAGGCGAGGTAGTTAACATCTCCTAGCCATCGTGGTCCCTAGACTCCTGTAGTAGTAGCTACTACGGACCCCGCACTTTCAAGGGCCCCGCGCTCAATGCTTTCAAGCTGCCAATTCCGGTTCAGTGATTCTGCACTTGCTCTATTACTATAGTACTATACCGCCTTCAACTTTTATGAACGACTGGGTGTTTAAAGTTAGCGATTTGTAGTATTATCTGGGCTGTATAGCAAATGAAAAAAACACAATTACTTTACTGTGCAAGTTAAACATTTGTGTTTTATGTTTTTTTATTTATTTAGGGCCCCTTTATAATATATGCTACAGGCCCCGCACTAGCTCAATCCGGCACTGGGGGGAGGAGAGAGATATGAGGGGGGCAATGGCGGCTGTCGGCGGGGTCGTATCTTCCTGCGGTTAAAGTGAATCGTGACACCTGTTGTCGGAAGTCAGCAGTGGCCAGAACCGTCCATTCTTCGGGCACGGCGAATCGGGGCGATTGCCCCAGGCCCCGCGCTTTGGGGGGGGGAGGGGGGTGGGCGAAGGGGAGAACCCTCTTCGACGTAACGGAGTCCGATGTAATTCTTTCCACTTTAGTTAGAAGGCGGTGGGGTGGAGGGCGAGAAGCCCACACAGTTGTGCGCGTACATGCGTTGAACTTCTTTCGCACCGTACGTGCTAATCGTAGGTGCGCGGGGAGCGGTGAAAGGGGCTACACACGATTAGGGGACCCCGCCCCCACCCCGCCCGCACCCCGCCCCCACCCCGCCCCCACCCCGCCCCCACCCCGCCCCTATGGACGTTGGTGGCAGGCGGCTGCACGACCCAGCAGAGGCGTCGTGCCCGCTGGCAGCAAGTTGGGAGGAGATCCCCGCCACTAGTTGATGCCACGCGCTCCGTAGGGGGGGGCGTGGGGGGGGTCGGGGGGCGTGGGGTGGGGGGCGTGGGGTGGGTGGAGTGGGGGGGTGGAGTGGGGGGGTGAGCGCAAGAGATAGCCGAACGCATTCAACTCAAACCTCATTCATTCTCGTAATTCATTATCGCGTGTTCTTCCAATGGGCACTGTTCGCTTACATTATATATTTTTGCGTGTGCCATTCTTTCGCGTTGGACATTTCCTTGTTTATTTTAAATCAACATTTCGTTTCATTTGTGCCTGGGCTGAGCGTTGTTTTCTATCATCCAATGCCCGCCGTTGACAAAATGGCGCGAAGGGAATTAAGGTGGATTTGGAGAGGCAGCGATTAATATTTCATGCCTCTGTCGATGCCATAGCAAAATGCTAAATTATCAGCACAAAATGTGACTTAGAGTTATTAAAAAGATTAAAGGATGATAGATAATTCCTTCATCCCGTCTAATTAACGCGTGACGATTTGCTTTGTGTCTCGTTTCAAGTGAGGGTTGGAAGAAGATGTCTCACTGGTTATGGTGTATCTGTGTGTGCGTGTAGCGGTGTGCCGTCTCGGCCTGCATGGCCGTTACTCGCTAGCAACATTTGCCTCTAAAGTCTGCTAAGGCTGGAACGGGGAGATGGTTGTCTTGTGTGGAGCGCTGGCTGGACATCCATCCCCTCGTGTGCCGTGACGCCCTTCATGGGTCTTACTCGCCAACAGCACTTGTCCTAACAGCCCGTTGAAGGATATACGGAGGATCTTCGTCTTTGGAGCGGTTTGCGTTTTTCGTTCACGGCCACCAACACCAAGTGACGATTATCTGAACCGGTTCTGGCCCTCCCCGAGGTTGACTCGGCCTCAAATGAGTACCTGGTGCGGTGTTTAAACGTCACCTCCTCGTGTGCCGTGCCGCCCTTCATCGGTGGAAATCTTTGCCTGGGTTGTGGTTCTGTGATGTCTTCTCGGGAAATAAACGTCCCATTCTCATACTTCTACGGCCCCGATGGCACTGAGCGCCCATTCCCTCGACCCCCTCCCCTCCTGCTTCTCTCCGATAATTGCCGTGAGTTAATAAGACGACGGCCGCCGCTCGATTCGCAAGGCTCTAGCAGCTAACCGGCCAACTTATACGAAAAAAAAATGTTTTTCCATCCAACTTGAATCAACCGCAACTTCCCAGTTGGACTCTCACTTCCCGCCATCTGCTCCACGATGTTGTTTCCAGTTCCTTTTTCACCACACACGACTCGCGCTCCCACCACCACCCACACCCCCACACCCCACTGCCCCACTTCGCTGTGCTCGATGGTGATAGGAATAACAATCGTAAATAAAGTCACGTAGATAGGTTTAAAGAAAATAACAAAAAAACTACGACGTTTCGATCACCACACAAGCGACCGTCGTCAGGATGACCCAAAGAATATGAATCCCTGCAGTCACGAAAGCTTTAAGTCAAGATTTAATCGTAAATCATTGAATACATTTGGCATCGGCGCTGACGCTCTGAACAGGCCTGCCAATCGCCAATGCTGCCCGAAAGGGCCTCGGCTGGAGGGGGTCACTCTGGAGGGGCCCTGTTCGAGGTCGCCTGCTTCCTACCGCACTGTGGACCGTGGCCTTGTAGAAATGTGTGCGTGCCCACACTTGTGCCCACACCTCCGCAAACGTGACCTGCCGATCAACTCAATGCGGCGTATCAATTTGGACCGCTGGGTAATAAGGGGGGGCGGAGTGGATTTCTAAGAGACTCGCCCCCACCCCCCCCCCCCCCACATTGTTGTCGGCTGCCGCGTCTGGAGATTGAGCCGAGAACTGCCTTGCGCACTCTTGGATGTGGAGTCCTGTTGCGCTGCATAGCCATTGCACACCACGGTAACTCGGACGTTTTCGCGGCCTTCAGGACACCGAGATGGTGAGAGAGAGGGCGGTGTGGGGCAATCGTTTAATGTCGTCTCGCTGGGTGGGTGAAGTTCAAACAATGGACTCTCTGGGGTGCAAAGCATCATCAGTGACATTGATGTTTTCATTCATTATAGAAGTCCGCACGTCGATGATCAGAAAGGAGTGCGATGCATGTTCTCATTGTGTGGGCTTCATCCAGCATCGGACCATAATTGACTGATTGATTTGAGCTTGTTGCAATGAATAGGATCGCGAATGTGGGAACCAAACCTTTTGAAGAACAAAAGGGCATCCCTCCATTGATTTGGTGCCTGGGGCCATCGGCCAAAAATTGGCTTATCGGTACCACCCACCGTGGCACATGCTACCAAAGATATTTTGGGAGTTTCTTTCCTGCAAATTACAACAATGTGTGATAGCAAGGCATCGGTAGTAGCTTATTATGGATACAATTGTACCATAGTATGTTAGATTACATTATACGAGCATTTTGCCTGTCCAAGGACTCGTGCATTGCAGTGGACACTCCCCATGGTGGACACTGCTCGTGGTGGACACTGCTCGTGGTGGACACTCCCCATGGTGGACACTGCCCATGGTGGACACCGCCATGGTGGACACTGCCCATGGTGGACACCGCCATGGTGGACACTCCCCATGGTGGACACTCCCCATGGTGGACACCGCCCATGGTGGACACTCCCCATGGTGGACACTCCCCATGGTGGACACTGCTCGTGGTGGACAATGCCCATGGTGGACACCGCCCATGGTGGACACTGCCCATGGTGGATGGCACGGTCACAAGTTTCTACATTTTGCAACCCCAATAACCCCTGGCTGGCCTGTTTCCCGTGATCCTCCCAGCAGCCGAAAGCCTTCACCGCACCACCCCCCGTCGCCCTTAACCTCCCATTAGCGATCGTCCGCGAGACGCGTCCCGCACGACCCCGTGGGCCTGTCCCTTGAACCTTCCGTCAGCCGTCCGTCACTTTCTCAAAATATCCCCGAGAGCCAAACCCGTGCCCGGCGCCGCCGGTGATGCTGCTGCTGCTTCTGCTGCTGCTGCTGAGATTTTCATCGCCGCCACTTAGGCGGTGAACGGCGGCGCAACCGTTTCTGCTGTCGATGTCACCGTTCTTGTTGCGCGACCCTTCATCCCCAAAGGGGGGGAGGGGGGGTAGCGTGCACCACCTTGGCCGCCGAACCACGGAGGGCCGAGTTTCCCCCCCCCCCCCGTTACACGCGATGCGGTTTAAGAACTCCCCCCCCCAGCCCCCCACTCCCCTCTATCCCTAAGGGCGTCACAGTGTGGATTGGCGAGGTGTCTTCGAAGTGAATTGGGAACCTCCCCACCGCCGCGCATCTGGGTGATAGATATACCACTCGGCAAAATCGCGCAACACTTCACCCTCTCATCACACACGAACCCTGTAATTTACGCCTTGAATGTGTGTAATTTTGTTTATTTTTTTGTTTGCCAAGCGCAAGGCAGCCCTTTGCGCGTTATGTACTTGAGATTGCGCCGCAAATGAACATCGCCCCTAACGCGTCAATCGCTCTGCCAGGAGGGAGGAGGGAGGGAGACTTCGCCAAGGGTAATCGGTGTCCGATTAATCAGTTCCGCAAGGATGGAGGGGTCCTGTAAAGTAACGCAGATTAATTTCGCGCTGGCATTGGCATTGTCAGTGATCTAGAGGGACTCCTCAACTTACGAATGAGTTAAGTTCCAGAGGTCTGTGTTCGTAAGTCGATTTGTTCGTAAGTCCAACTTTACTCCTGTCGATTCCAAACATGTCGTACGGGGTGTGCACTAAACATGGCTTTCAAAGTTGTATAATCACCTGTAGATGCCACTGGTTCCTCATGTTCAGCAGATGTAGATGCCACTGGTTCCTCATGTTCTGCAGATGTAGATGCCACTGGTTCTTCGTGTTCTGCAGATGTAGATTCCACTGGTTCTTCACGTTCTGCAGATGTAGATGCCACTGGTTCTTCATGTTCTGCAGATGTAGATGCCACTGGTTCCTCATGTTCTGCAGATGTAGATGCCACTGGTTCCTTATGTTCAGCAGATGTAGATGCCACCACCGTTATCTATTGCGCGGCGGTTGCACTTACGATTCTCGATCCGAGCAGGCAACTGGACAGACAGGTTCGTTCGTATCTCTGGAAGTTCGTAAGTCGAGTGTTCGTACGTAGAGGAGTCTCTGTATTTCTTTGCCCGTTCACAAAGTTGCTCAACTCACAGTGATGATTATACTCGCGTGTGAACCTCGGTGATTTGGTGGAAATTTGACAGGAAGTTCAACATACATCCATCCTCACTCGATCTACATCCGCAATTAAACTATTTTCTTTACCAGGTAAGGCCCACTGAGCTACGTATCTCTTTTAAGAAGCGACGAGGCAATCACAAAAGATAGCTTAACGAAGTGGCTTATCATGTGGACATTTATAGTAGCCGTACACTCGAAACGCGTGACGTTAATTCTCAATGTGGAGGGAAAACCCCGAGGACCTGGAGAAAAATCCATGCAGCCACGGGGAGAGAGACACACAAACTCCAAATATACAGCAGCAGGCATTGTCAGGGTCGGGATCGAACCCACGACCTCCTGTATACCGGGCGAGGTGGTTAACATCTCCAGCCTCACCCTCCAAAACGTCACTCCCAACCTCGTTCCTTGACTCGTACAGCTTCCATCCAATGTGTCACCCGCGTCACTTTTGCTCCCCCTCCCCCAAGCCCCCCTCCCCCAACCCCCCCAAGTCCCCACTCCCGCAAGCCCCTCCACAGTGTGAGTGTTGCCGTCGCCTCTGCCGTCATGAGACGTCACGTGGGCTCGCGGTGATTTGCCACGGTTCGTGTGCAGCGTCACGAGGGGCCCTGTTGGTTGTTGTTGTTGGTTGTTGTCGTTGTTGTTCTAATTATTGAGTTTGTCGGACTGCACAAATTCGTATGAATTTGTTATTTCCACAATCTCTCCCCCCACCCCCACACCCTCGTTTAAGTATGAAAAATATAAATTGCGATTTAAAGCTTTCGTGACTGCAGGGATTCATCTTCTTGGTTCTTTCGGTAAAGTCACGTAGAAGGGAAGTAATAAAATAATAAAAATAAAACATAATAAAACAATTCTCACGACGTTTCGGCCACAACGCAAGCAGCCGTCCTCAGGCGAAGAATGAGAACATTATCAAGCTAGGAGCTTATATAGGTGTAGCGAGGAGGAGCGCCTTAACAAAAGAATGTGCATATGAAGAGGAATTTAGCATACCAATGGGCAATGCATAGGAGGTGGGCGGAGGGGTTTCAAAGTCCCATTATGCCCATGCATTATGCAGGATCAACAGCACCACGGGGGGGCGCAAGGAACAGCGTTAATAAAGGAAAGGAATGTTAGTGATATGTAGCTGCATTTGCCAAACAACCACGTAGAAAACCAAAGTGAAAACTACATAAAAAACTAAAATATAAACTGATACTTACTATACTCTACAATAAGCTGAGTTACTAACAACAAATAATAAATTACAATTCTACGTCGTAAGAAGTATATAATATACTTCCATCTAAACTTTATTCTCTTAGCATATACAGTACTATATACTGCCATAGATAAACCCAACATTAAATTATATACTTTATTGCTGTAAACCACCCTATACTTTATACATTTTAATATAACACTATGTATTATTCAACTCACCCTAATGTGTATCGAAATGGTTTATTACGTCCTTCCAATGATTGCTAAGCCTGAATCCATCTTCTCGGTTAAAATTGTCTCTGTGTTTGTATATGTGGATCGCCTCATGAACGAATCTCTCACCCCAATGGGCTCCCCCCTATCTCCGGTTGTAGCCAACATCTTCATGGAGAAATTTGAGACGGACGCCATCCAGACTGCCACTCTACGCCCGACCTTATGGAAGAGATACGTAGACGACACTTTTGTCATCTGGCCACATGGCCGGCCTGCTCTAGACCAATTTCTCGACCACATCAATTCCATACACCCAGCCATCAGATTCACCATGGAAGTCGAAAATGATGGCAAGCTACCCTTTTTGGATGTCCTAATCAAAAGGAGACCTGATGGTTCAATGAGCCACTCTGTCTACAGGAAAGCCACCCACACGGATGCTTATCTAAAACCGGATTCCCACCACCATCCATCCCAGAAGAATTCCCTCATCAAGACTCTATATCATAGAGCCCAATGCATCTCCGACCATGAACACATTTCCAGTGAACTCAAACACGTACGCCAAGCTATTAAAGCTAATGGTTACTCCGACTACACAATCCGCAAAGCCATCACTCCAACCATCAAGAAAGATCCTGTTGAGGAGCCTTTCAAGACCATCACCTTACCCTACATTGCTGGGGTCACAAAAAAGATCTCCAAAATCCTGATTAAACACAAGATCCAGGTCCGATTCAACACAGTACATAAAATCCGTGATCTGGTACCGTCTGTAAAAGATGTGATTCCAGACATACAGTACCCTGGCGTCTACAAACTAAGTTGCCTCTGTGGTAGCAGTTACATTGGGGAAACCAAACGACACGTCTCAGACCGCATTCGTGAACATAAAGCTGATCTAAAACACGGTAGGACAAACACCTCAGCCGTGGCAGACCCCTGTTATAACTCAGTGGGCTCACATGACATTGACTTCTCCAAGACGGAGGTTCTCTGCAAGCCATCTGGCTATCATGAGAGATTCGTTCATGAGGCGATCCACATATACAAACACAGAGACAATTTTAACCGAGAAGATGGATTCAGGCTTAGCAATCATTGGAAGGACGTAATAAACCATTTCGATACACATTAGGGTGAGTTGAATAATACATAGTGTTATATTAAAATGTATAAAGTATAGGGTGGTTTACAGCAATAAAGTATATAATTTAATGTTGGGTTTATCTATGGCAGTATATAGTACTGTATATGCTAAGAGAATAAAGTTTAGATGGAAGTATATTATATACTTCTTACGACGTAGAATTGTAATTTATTATTTGTTGTTAGTAACTCAGCTTATTGTAGAGTATAGTAAGTATCAGTTTATATTTTAGTTTTTTATGTAGTTTTCACTTTGGTTTTCTACGTGGTTGTTTGGCAAATGCAGCTACATATCACTAACATTCCTTTCCTTTATTAACGCTGTTCCTTGCGCCCCCCCGTGGTGCTGTTGATCCTGCATAATGCATGGGCATAATGGGACTTTGAAACCCCTCCGCCCACCTCCTATGCATTGCCCATTGGTATGCTAAATTCCTCTTCATATGCACATTCTTTTGTTAAGGCGCTCCTCCTCGCTACACCTATATAAGCTCCTAGCTTGATAATGTTCTCATTCTTCGCCTGAGGACGGCTGCTTGCGTTGTGGCCGAAACGTCGTGAGAATTGTTTTATTATGTTTTATTTTTATTATTTTATTACTTCCCTTCTACGTGACTTTACCGAAAGAACCAAGAAGAAGAAATATAAATTGGTTTGAACACTTTCTGGCAATAATGAAACAGGAGGTGTAAAGATGCTCAAACACCAAATGGTGACCTTTAGCAAGGAATCAAACACTGCATTGACCACACACGATACTTTGTGACGAGCGTGCTTGCAAACAAACATGCTCTGATAATAATTAAATATGGCATTGTCTTTGACACGGATTAGCCTACACCAGTGGCAGCCTTCTTTTGATACGCGTTTGAGTTGTTTATTCTGTATATACATTTTAATCATTAGTTCACAATTAATTATTCATTATCGGGTCGCTACTGTCATTGAATTAGCCCAAGCTACCCCGCGTAAGTATATATCCACCACCACCCCCTCCCCCCTTTTAATTTGATTTTGTAATCGTTTTCGGGAGAGAGAGGAAAGAGTCATTCCTTCGCGATGAATACGGGTCATGTTTATTTCTGTTCAAAAAACAAATGGTAACCTGTACAGCATGGATCAATGGATTCTTTGAGAATTCAAACTTCACCGCAAACATTGACCTACTCGCCAACCTCGTCTGAATACGGGCTCCCGGCGCGTGTAAATAAAAAGAAACGCGATTCAACACTGGACACAAGAAAAGCAGATCACAATATGTGAAGACCGCTCCCCGTATTTTGCCTCTCCGCATCACAAGTCGAACGCGCTCTGTGTTGGCACGGCCACGCGGCCTTCTGGGAATGCATCTGAGCAGCAACCGCAGCAACAGCAGCAATAATAGCAGCAGCAACATCAGCAACGGCAACAGCAACACCAATAGCAACAACAGCAGCAATAGCAACAACAGCAGCAGCATTAACAACAACAGCAGCAATAACAGCAGCAATAGCAACAACAACAGCAGCAACATCAATAACAGCAGCAGCAATAGCAACAACAGCAGCAGCAATAGCAACAACAACAGCAGCAATATCAACAACAGCAGCAGCATTAGCAACAACAGCAGCAACATTAACAACAACAGCAGCAATATCAACAACAGCAGCAGCATTAGCAACAGCAGCAATAGCAACAGCAGCAATAGCAACAACAGCAGCAGCAATAACAGCAGCAATAGCAGTAGCAATAGCAACAGCAGCAATAGCAACAGCAGCAATAGCAACAACAGCAGCAGCAATAACAGCAGCAATAGCAATAGCAGCAACAGCAGCATCAATAGCAGCAACAGCAACAGCAGCAACAGCAGCAGCAATAACAACAACAGCAGCAACAGCAACAACAGCAGCAGCAGTAACAACAACACCAGCAACAGCAGCAGCAACAACAGCAGCAACAGCAACAACAGCAGCAACAACAGCAGCAACAGCAGCAGCAACAGCAGCAGCAACAACAACAGCAGCAGCCTTGATTTCATGCACGGCAAACTCCTGCACCGGTTTCTGCATGCGGCGTCTCATCAGCTGCGCGTGCCTCGCTCGCTCCGAACCCTCCACCCCCAAGCTTCGCGAAGCGCCTCGCACACGCAGTGGGGGGGTGGGCGCACACGCGTGTGTGTAACGTGTGTGCACGTGTGTGTGTATGCGCGCACGTGTATGTGTGCACGTGTGTGTTTATGTACGTGCGTGTGCGCGCGTGTGTGTGTAAGACGTGGGCGGTAATGTCCGCGGTTAGCGCACTGCGCTACGAACCTGGCGACCAGGGTTCGATTCCCGCACACGACCAACAGCGGTGACGATTATCTGAATCGGTCCTGGGCCTCCCCTAGGTCGACTCAGCCTCAAATGATTACCTGGTGCGGTGTGTAAACATCGCCACCGGGGGAGAGACAAAGGCGGTCGGGCGTGGTTCTGGCCACCCCCTCGTGTGCCGTTCCGGCCTTCATAGGCACTCGCTAACAGCGCTTGCCCCTACAGTCTGTTAAGGCTACACGGCGGATCTTTATATGTGTCTTGTGCGCGCGCACGTCGGTTATAATGAACACGCGGCCCCGGTTCATCGGAGGTGGGATTGGGCAAGGTGTGATGGCGCAAACATTCACCCAATTGGTATCCCATTAAAATAGGCTCACAGGGCCGGCGCGCGGCGTCGGGGAGGTGAGCTCCTATTGAAATTAAGCCTCATCAAATAAATGTCATTGTCAGCCCGCAAACACTTACGCACGCACGCGCGCGCATAAACAACAGCAGCCCAGAGCACTGCATTCCGTGCGGTGGTGGGTGGGCTCATAACCCCAATGTGATGTGTTCCCAGCTTTCGGAAACCCGATTACATATGCATGAGGATGCTGGCTGAAAGGGATGCCGTAGCTTCATATCCTCAGCCGTGGGTGGACAATGTGAAAAGTCTGCCTTGATTGCTGGTGTGTATGAATAATATAGAAAATAACATATATATTGTACGGTACTGGATGTGATGGGTTTGCGTGTACACGCGCGTGTGTGTGTGTATATGTGGGGAGCGGTAGTGTAGCGGTTAGCACGCTGCTCTACGAACTTGGCGATCCGGGTGACGATTATCTGAACCGGTCCTGGGCCTCCCCTCGGTCGACTCAGCCTCAAATGAGTACCTGGTGCGGTGTATACACATCGCCACTGTGGAGACAAAGGCGGTCGGGCGTGAGGCTGGCCACCCACTCCTTCGTGTGCCGTGCCGGCCTTCATAGGTGCTGCTCGCTAACAGCACTTGCCCCAACAGTCTGTTAAGGCTACCTTCGCCTTTTTTATATGTGGGGAATGGTGGTCCAGTGGTTAGCGCGCTGATTTATGAAAACTGGCCGCCAGATTTCGCTTCATGGCCACGGCTGACAACGGTGACCCATCATACCTGGTTACTATCTGAGCCGGTTGTGGGCCTCCCCTAGATCGACTTGGCCTTAAACGAGTGGCTGGTGGCACGTGTATAAACATCAGCTCTGGGGAGAATCGAGGTGGTTAGGGGTTGGTTCCGACCATGCCGCCACGGTCATTCGCCGTGGCGGCCTCACCAAAGGTACTCCCAAGCAGAACTTGGCCTCGGTCGCCCGCTCGAGACGATAGATGAACCCTCGTCTGGCGTTGTACGTGCGCGCTCTCTGTGTTTGTTTTTTAAATCCTTTATATTAAGTTCGCTTGCTTGCTTAGGACCGTGCAAATATTTCGGTCGTTTTTTAACCCACTTCCCGTGATCCAATCAAGCTGACATTTTCCACACAGACTCGTTGTGCGTGACAATTAATGTTCGTGAAAAAAAATTTAAATTTGTTACACTTTTTAGGACAAAAATATTATATTTAATTACTAATTGCTTAATGGTGCAATGCAATCATCTGACCCATAGGTGGCAGCCATCTCAAGCCAGAGGACGAGAGGACTCTAGCCGCCACGCATATAAAGGATTTATAGTGAAAAACTTTGTTTTTACGGGTTATACTTGTTTTTGCATTTGCGTCAAGTTGCGCGCGAGTGTTTTGGACGCATGCGCCGCACCACGACCCCACACAACCCGGCGAGCATCCCTTAGGTTGACTCGGCCTTAAATAATGAAGGCAACCAGATGGTGCACGAGCTTGTGGACCCGACAGCGTACGACGCACATCGCCGTGTGAGCCTTAATAGGCGCTCGCTAACAGCGCTCGCTAACGCTGCACGGTTGACTACGCACGGTGCGAAAAAAGTTAAACATTAATACTCCCCACAGTAATGAGAGCAATGGCACCACTGTAACCAGATTACAGGACGAGAATCAGATTAGCAAAGGACTGGTGCGTGTAATATCCTGTAGTTCCACTCGGTGTTCAGTGTGTAACACGATCAGCGTGACTAACCACGTAACGGGTTAATTACGTTTTCACGATTACGTCAATTTACGGAAAAAAATGATAAAGCGGTGTCTAAAATTAAATTGAACCGGGTATTTGACCGTGAGTGGCGCGAGAGCGGTGGCGCAGTGATTAGCACGCTGCGCTGTGAACCCAGCGGGCCTAAAGTAAACACTTTTATTTTACCAGGTGGGGTCCGCTGAGCCCTATCGTTGTTTTTCAGGAGCGACCTGGCCACAAATGATAGCTCAACGAAGTGGCTTATCATCACGTGGACATGTACAGCAGCACAAATACTCTGAAGCGCACGACATTGATGATAAATATGGAGAGCGGGGGGGACAAGCAGAGGAGCCGGTGACAAATCCACGCAGCCACGGGGAGAGGAAACTCGCAAACTCCAAACATGCAGCAGGCGTCAGACTGGGAATGGAAACCCACGACCTGGTGTACACCAGGCGTGATAGTTAACATCTCCTAGCCACCGTGCACCTGCGTTGGAGTCACGGCTAATGTCAGTGGGGAGCGATGTCTGAAGCGGTGCTGGGCCCCCCTCGCCCCCCCCCCCCCTCTCTCCACTTGTCACTAATCTGCACTGACTCGAGGTGGGGAAGTATGGTCAAACAACTCCCATGAGCGACAGACACATCGGCGGGAGGCCTTCAGCCCAGCTGTGGATTTCAAAAGGGAATAATACGAGGACATCAGCAGGCGCTGCATACACAACATGGTACACTCATATAATAGCGCCCCGATTTCCAAGATTAACTCAACATGTCATGTACTTAATCGTTTTGCAATCATATATGCGCATGAGACTTCCTCGCGTAATCCGAAAGCGCCGTTATGTCACGTTACTTCTAAAACCTCACATATATAAATGTGTTGCCTTATTCTAAATTTGGTGCCAGTTTAAAATGCTCTGCCTTTCAAAGCTTGGCGGCTCGCGACGTTAATGGACAGCGCTGAGTGACCTGTGAGAGCGGGTGTGGCTTGGTAGATGAGTAGGCGGGGCCTTTTGAGCAGTGGGCGGGGCTAACTGCAGAGACCACGCCCAATGGGGGTGGGGCTAGCTGCCGAGTGGGCGTGGTCATGCAAAACATGGATGGGGTTGACACAAATTAAGACAGGTGTCAGTTTTGTTGCCAGATAGAAGGGTAGAAAACCAATTATCACGTGTCCCTGGTTGAGCCTCCCAGAATTCTGTGCAGGGACTCCTCTACTTACGAACATTGGACTTACGAACCTTCAGAGATACGAACAAACCTGTCCATATGTCCAGTTGCCTGTTTAGACCGAGAGTCGTAAGTTCCACCGCCGCGCAATAGGCGGCAGTGGTGGCATCTACATCTGCAGAACATGAAAAACCGATGGCATCTACATCTATAGGAGATTATCCAACTTTTAAAGCCATTCCCCGTGTTTAGTGTACACGCCGTACAACACGTTTGGAATCGACAGGAGTAAAGTTGGACATACGGAAAATCGACTTACGAACAGACCTCTGGAACCTAACTCGTTCGTAAGTAGAGGAAAGTACTCCTAGGTTTTTTTTCGGTAAAGTCACGTAGGTAAAAATAAAAATAGAAATAAAATAATAAATCACGACGTTTCGGAGGCAACACAAGTCTCCGTCATCAGGTGGGACCGTCACAGCTAAATTTACTGTATTCTTTTTACCTACGTGACTTTACCGAAAAAAACCTAAGAGTATGAATCTTTGCAGTCACGAAAGCTTCCAATCTATAATTAGAGGAAAGTAGTCTGCAAGAGAGAATCCCCAAAGCGGCGTTCTTCATTGCAAGGCCCTGCGGGTCACTGGTCGCCCCCTGGTGGCCTTGAGTGCGGCCCTCGACAATACACAACACGTGACCCCCCCCCCCCCCCATCATCATCGTGCTGCTGTCAAACCCCCAATGGTTTCAGATGTGTGGCGGCCCTCACACACTGATGATGTCTTGTCGGCGAAAGTGCTCACCCCCCCCCCCCCTGCTCTCTGAAAATGAGTGAAGAGCAGTGCTCCAAACCCTGGCTGCTCACTCGCAGAGAGGATTGTACGACAACAACAACAGTTTCGATTTAAAGCTTTCGTGACTGCAGGAATTCATCTTCTTGGTTCTTTCGGTAAAGTCACGTAGAAGGGAAGTAATAAAAAAAATAAAACATAATAAAATACAATTCTCACGACATTTCGGCCACAACGCAAGCAGCCGTCCTCACGTGAAGAATGAAACACCACCACGCTTGGAGCGTGTTTCAGGTGAAAAACGTGAAGAATGAAACACCACCACGCTTGGAGCGTGTTTCAGGTGAAGAATGAAACACGCTCCAAGCGTGGTGGTGTTTCATTCTTCACGTGAGGACGGCTGCTTGCGTTGTGACCGAAACGTCGTGAGAATTATTTGATTATGTTTTATTTTTATTATTTTATTACTTCCCTTCCACGTGACTTTACCGAAAGAACCAAGAAGAAAAAAAACAACAACAGTGGAACTAGATTTACGTTACCCTCATTGCGTGTTCATAAATCTTACCATGACACTTGCTTACGCGTTCGTTGGTGCGTGCCGACTGAATCCGTCCGCTGTCGACTCGCTTTTCCGTTTTTCAAGATGTCAATTTATCACAATTCTCTATTAGGGTGAGGGGAATATTTTAGATAAACTAAACGGAAACAAAACTTTCTTTTTAATCTTACCAGGCAAGGCCCAGAGAGCAACATCGCTCTTTTTCAGAAGCGACTTGGCCACGAATGATAGCTCAACGAAGTGGCTTATCACGTGGAAATGTAAAGCAGCTAAATACTCGAAACGCGTTGTCGATTCTAAATGTGGAGGGAAAAACCGGAGGACCCAGATAAAAATCCACTCGGCCACTGGGAGAACACGCAAAGTCTAAATATCCCGGCGTCAGGATCCTCCTGCCTACCAGGCGAGGTAGTTAAAATCTCGCCACCGCGGCTCCCTATTTAGATGCGCAATCAAACACATTCCTCCTGCGGAGGGAGCTGGTAGGAACATTGGGTTGTTCGGTCAATGGCCAGGGTCAACGGCGGCGTGGTGTATTCCGCAAATATGCCCGACTGTGAGGGCAGGCACAAGCCGGCGTGAGTAGGTTAAACGTTGAGTTTTATAAGGGCACCACGGGATGACCAGCCCCTCCCCACCCAGCCCCACCCCTCCCACCCCCCACCCAGCCCCTCCCTCCCCACCCAGCCTCTCCACACTCTCCCCTCCCCACCCAGCCCCTCCCCACCCTCCCCACCCAGCCCCACCCCTCCCATTTTTGGATGCACGACGGACGGACACAATAATCCTCTGTGGGCTGGTGTAACCAGGAGGTTCCTAGAAGTATTACGGCTAAACTGTACATAATTTATTTAACCAAACGAGTGCCCTTTAGGAGGGAAATGCTACATTGGGTTATTATTTAAAGATGTCTTAATCCAATTCGTGATGAGTGACCATACACGTGGGAGGGAGACTCGAGCACCCAAAGAAAACCCGCGCGTGTGAGGGGGCAACGCTATATCCCCGTACAGATGGAAACCGATGGCGATTCGTACACCTGCTGTGCCGCCTTCACCTGCGCGAGCCAGGGTATGGTTGCTGGGCCCCCACGGGGCAGGGAGTTTCACACCATCTGTGCGGTGATCCACAAACCCCTGCAGCGCTGGATGATTTTCGGCATCCACGTGCGGCATAGCCGCCAACGCCGTCCAAGGAATATCATTTAATCCCAGAGCGAACACTGCATGGCCATATTGTAAGGTCATGAACCGTCTCAAGGCACCCCACACAACGGCAAATATAACAACATCCACTCATACTCGTCAATATCACAGCAGTTACGGACTTAATTAAAATATGAACAGTTTTTTTTGTGTGTATATACCCTTTTTCAGCCGCGAATTTCCCCGTATCATCTGCATGTATTTTGCATTGAAAAGCCACGTGCTTTCTATTCTGGCTACTTTGTTTAAATTCAGCTCTTTGATCCGCGCAAGATCACAGACATAACTCCTGCCTCAAACACCGTCGTTCTGACACTCAGGTTTACCTCTGGGACTCTTCCAAAAGTGTTGTTTGATGTCCAACAAAGTCGTCTATCCTCTCATCTGTTTCCCGTCTCATTAGGCAAGTAGTAATATCGCACGCTATGAAATCTAAAGTTGCCTTTTCATCTGGTATCCTGAACCTGTGGGCCTCCCTCTTGTTGACGTTGCATCTCAAAGCGAGCCGTGGAGCATTGGCGACTCCGATCTGGTGGCACTCAATTGCCACGTTCCCACGGCACATGCCACTCTCTCCCGCAGACCCTGTCGGTCGTTGTTGTGCAGCTCCGTCCGCAAAAACCACACAGCGACGTCGCCTACGTCGGGACACGCGAGACTCGCGATCAGAGCGCAGTGACATTTGCACCGAGACCGACAGACTTCGAGGCACACGGGCTCGCTCCGAGCAGGGCAATCTTGCGGGAACTCACCAGTTGGCGGCCGGCAACTACCTCGCCTGGGATAGCGGAGAGAGAGGAGGGGGAGGTTAATACATCTACCTCTCAAATCGTTTCAACTGCCGCGCCTGGTGATCGAATCCAACCGGCGACCTCTGTGATTGACAGCCCGGTGTGCCGCCTAACCGCGGCAGCACAGTAACAATGCACGTTGTCGACTACACATGCATACCTGTGTGTGTGTGGTGTGTGTATATATATATGCCGTGTATATCTCGTGCGGTGTGACACGGAGATGTATCGCATGGCTACGTGCGTGTGTCTGTGTGCTCTCTCCCTAACGATCGCATCGCTCAGCGAAAAAAAAAAAAACCTTTTGCCTTTGGAAGCTCATACATTAAATGCCAGCCAGCCAGGGAAGGAAGACACAAGATTAATGTGACAATTAAAAAGTAATACAACATGGGGGGGGGGGGATGGGTGGAGGGGGGAAATTGTTTTTAAAAAATACTGGCAGGTTGTTGTTGTTGTTGTATCTGTCGTTGCGCAATATCCGTGCATCCGCAGCATCGCACCGCTCCCGCAAACGAGCCGGCACCTCGCGATTGTCCTGTGGATCGATCCACTGGTGCCCCACCATAGGAACGGGGAATTGCAGCGACTGCCAACGGAGAACAGCGCCTGCGGTGTTGTTATCACTTACAGGCGAAAGGCGTCGCGAATATTTTGCAATATTTTGCAACGCTCGTGATATACAATAATGTCAAAAATTATAATCGAAAGCCCCTTAAGTCAATCTCCTGCTGGGTGATTAGCCACAGCCCACCATGGGCGCTACTGTGTCCACGACGAACGCACATCCTGCTGCAGGTTAACTCAGAATACATTTATGAGAACCATGCTGCAATCGGTATGGTGGTGGTGGTGTAATCATCATAGTGAGGGATACAAAGGCAGCCGCGCATGTATGAAGCTGACTAGATCAAAGCCAGAGGCAAAGATCCCCCGTGTAGCCTGCACAGACTGTCGGGGCAAGTGCTGTTAGCGAGCAGCTACGAAGGCCGGACCGGCACACGAGGTGGTGGGTTGCCTCCAAAGTAGCGATGTATACACACCGATCCTGGTCCTCCCTTAGGTCGCTTCTGGTGCTCGCTAACAACTGCGCTGGGGACTGGGGTGGATATTAGGGGAGGCCCAGGACCGGTTCAGATAATCGTCACGGGTGTTGGAACCCGGGCCGCCAGGTTCGTAGCGTGGCGTAGCGCTAACCACTACACCACCGCTCCCCACTAGACAACATCGCCCCCGACACGCACATGCTTGCCATGCTGATCTTTACAGGAGATCACTCACACCGCTTACCTGATGGTAGGTGTTGAGGCTCAATGTTACTATTTACATAAATGCACACTCACGGTTGGACTCATCAGGGTGATGGATATTTCTCGAGTTCAAATCCCCACCCCCCACCCTCAGTCTGTGGTGAATCGACTCAGCCCATCATCACCGTGCATTCGGGGGGTGGGATAAAGTGAGTACCACTTTGTACGAGGTCAAGGAGCGGTGGTTGTCTTGTGGACAGACTGAGCTCGGCACAGGTCACGCGGAATTTCCAGACGTGGCGACACGCGTCTGTAATCCATTTGCATCGGGTGAATTTCGGGGTTTGGTGAATCACGCCGATTTGAGAGGCTTGCCAACTTTGCGGGCTGCACGGTGAGCAGGAGGTAGCGATCCAGCAGGCGGGGTTCATGAAACCATCCGTGCGGAGCTTGCAATTGTAGCCCCCTTGCATGAGTGCAACGTCATCTCCCTCACGTCACGGTGGCAAGATGTTCACGATTTTGATTTGAAGCTTTCGTGACTGCAGGAATCCATCTTCTTTGGTTCTTTCTGTAAAGTCGCGAAGGTAGAACAATAATAATAGATCACTAATTACGATCTATTTTATTTTCTTCTACCTAACTGACTTTACCGAGAAATGTTAACTCGCTCGCCTGGTATAGGGAAGGTCGTGGGTTCGATCCCGACCCTGATGAGATGTTGACTACCTCGCCTGGTCTGCAGGAGGTCGTGGGTTCGATCCCGACCCTGAAGCCCACTCTATATTTGGAGTTTGCGGTCTCTCTCTCTCTCTCTCGCTCTCCGTGGTCGCGTGGAGTTTTTTTCTCCGGCTCTTTCGTTTCCCCCCTCCACATTTAGAATCATGCGCTCTGAGTGTTTGGCTGCAATAAATGTCACTTGGTTGAGGAATCATTTGTGGCCAGGTCGCTTCTGAAAAAAGAGCGATATAGGTAGGTCAGTGGGCCTTACCTGGTAAAATATTTGAAAAAATACAAACATTGTTTTAATACATTTAGATTTAGTTATTTTGGTAAAGTCACGTAGAAGGGAAATAATTAAATATAAATATATTGTTTATATTTTTATAAAAAATAAAAATATATTGTTTTATATTTTTATTACTTTATTATTTCCCTTCTACGTGACTTTACCGAAAGAACCAAGAATATTGTTTTCATAGTTTAGGTTCTCTCCGGGTTCTCCAGTTTCCTTCCACGTATAATAAAAAAAGAGAAGAAAAAAAACTCCTTCAAATGGAATTTGGCCAAACCTCCGAATGCAGGACATTCCTGACAACGACTCTTCACACTCAGTGATGGTGATCTCTGTCTTGTTTTGTTTGCCATTGGCTCCGAGCCGCTGATAGCGAACATGAATCCACCGTTGACTCTGGTCGCCACGTCATCATTACGGTCGTCTGTCGCTGTATTACAAAAGGCGGAGTCGCAATCGATGTATCTCTCTTAATTAAAGGGTCACATCAGGCCGATTGTTTTACTCGCCAGAACGCCTCTTCACGCAGCGAGAAGACGCATTACGCCGAGCATGTTAACTCCCGCAATGCTTTAAAATGTGTCCCACGCGCCGATGACTCTCCGCCACCACCAACCACTGCCCAGCAAGACGATCCAAAATTCTCTGAGTGTAATAATGATCAATATTGTCCTGATGAAGGCTAGTTTCCTGAAATGTCAAGATGTTTAGTAGTCCCTCTCAGTGACGTTACACATATTGTTTTTGTTTAACACCTGTTGTTATTTTGCTATTGGCCTGTCACTCTATGTAGATGTTCTGTCAGGGCGTAATCTTGGCTGGAGTCGTCCGGGGCCGAGCTCTGGAAAATATCTGTCCCTAACCCACCCCACGCCAACAATTGGCCGAGCTCTGCGATCCTCTGTATATGAAGGTGATATCGACCAATCAAGGAGTGTTTCACATGTGGGAGGAAACCAGAGCAGCCGGAGAAAGCCCACGCGTGCGAGGGGGAAACGCTCTATCCCATGCAGACCACCCTGGCGAACTAGGGTACGACACCTCAACGCCCGTGGGCAGGGAGTTTCGCAACATCTGTGCGGTGATCCACAGTGCTGGGTCACAGATGGCGACGTGGTAGGCACCATCACCGCCCGGCTGATGTGCAGTCAGTGGTGGGCAGACTGATATGATCAAACATCAAACACAGAACGATGGATTTAGTTCAACTGAGAGCCTGGAATGCTGGATCTGGCTCTAAGGTCAAAATCGGAATATTTATTCATACTGGAGGAATCCGATGAGCTGTAAAGCTTTTTCTCACAGCCGTCCAGTTGGGGCGAGTTGGAACATTACAACACAAACAACAACAAACAACAAACAACAACAACAGGAGTGCAAAGTATAGGAAAGGTAAACAAATAATAAAATGTTTTTCCCCTTTTTTTCTGGCAACAAAACTAAAACCTTTTTACAAGGATTCATGTCTGCATTAACCACAATACTTGCAGTCAAAATGCAAACAAAAAACTCACTATGATAATATATGCATTGTCCTTGCAACTGATTGGTCCACACTAGGGGCCGGCTTTCTTTTGAGTCTCGACCCAATTGGTGCTCGACCAAAAAGGGGAAAACCCTATTATTATATTATGGTAATGGCAAAGGAGGTCTAATGATGTAAACAAATAACTTAATAATATACAAATAAATCTAAACTGTGTTTTATCTAACCAGGTAAAGCCCACTGAGCGTTTAACTTGTTTTTAGCAGCAACCTGGCCACAAATGATAGTGGCTTATCGCGTGGAATTTTATAGCAGGAAAATAACATCTAAATAATCTCAATGCAGGTCTCAACATTGGAAGCTAATTGTCCTGATGTAGGTGCAGGATGAATCGCTTGAAGCTACCAAATGACCAGCACACGTGCACTTATATTCTATGTAAAAAAAAACGAATGTAAGTGATTCTTCACTCAAATGAGCATTGAAGAATCGCTGCTCATTTTCTGTTGTTTACAGCCCTGAACCAGTGGTGGAAATTCCACAACTCTTATGGCGGGGCAGCAAGTCCAACCCATAGCACAAACTATCTGTTGACTTCACCCCCACGAAGTGGTAACCTCCTTTAATCGACCCCAGAAGGTCTGATTGGCTGAGTCATCCCACGAACACCAGGATTTGAATTAATTCGCAACCGTACGATTGCCAGGCCGCTCGCTCTGCCCGCTGAGTTACCCCCACCGTCCCGGCCAAATGTTTGCATAGCCGTAAATTACAGTCGTTGTTGACGAGCGAGCTTGCCACTTCCTGCGACATTCATATTTCGGGCATCTGCCTCTCGATGTGCAAGGCGCGTTGAATAAGTTCAAGCGCGCCAAGCTCTCCAGCGCGCATCGCCCGCCGCTTGCAGCTCGCGGGCGCTGACGCAATACCCACGTGCCAATTACATTTAGAGACGAAACTCAAACTAAATTAACATTGGAACAAACAAATGCACACGCACTAGTCCAAGTCTTGCGTGCGGACGCTGCCACTGCGCCGCACTTGCAACGCACCGGTTCGACTCCCCCTCGCGGCGCCAGCGGTCGAAGCAACGTCGCGAGGTTCTGGAATCTCCCTCCCCCACCCGTCTCCCCTGAGCTCTGTTCACCCAAGGGACGACACTGGTGCACCATAGTTCGGGTCCCCCCGTGTGGTGGGGTCAAGTGTCGGTACTCTCCCGTCTCTCCTAATGCCAAATAACCAAATCGCTTGCTGGAGGTCCCCTCCAGCCGGAGCCTCATGAATTGTACGATGAATAATTCTCCCCTTTCCCATATTTTCCACGGAACGACTGTGTCCCACCCCCTCCCCCGCCACCCCACTCCTTCCCCTGCCATGGGAACGTGGTGGAATGTCCAACGGCGGGAATTGCGCACCGACTCCGATCTTGGTTTGAAGGGGGGTGGGTGGGTGGCAGGGGGGGTAAGTCCCTCCGGCTGGACTCGACGTTTGCTGCGTCACGAGCAGAGAGTGTGGCGTGCATTTCGATGCGGTTCTAATGCGACCTCAGCGAATCAAAGTCGACGCTCACTTAATGGACCGGTTTAGCCGGGCTTGTTTTTTTGTATTGCTTTGGTTTGTTTTTACGCCATGAGCGGGTTTTCGCAGACAAAATCAATAGGCCATGATTGGGGATTTAGATTAGAGCGACTGTCAGATGTCGAGTTTCCAGGTCAGGGAGTTCTGAAAGGCTTCTCGAAAACCAAATCGTATATTTATGTAATGCGTTTTCGTTTTCTAAATAATTGAGAAAATAAGTGGGCATCTTAAAAAAATATTTTTTAAAAGCCATCAAAGATTAACAACAAAAACACACACTTCACTGATAGAGGCTGCACGCCAAAAAGCAGATTGCACGATGGGTCTAGCAAAATCAATTGCATGCAATACGATGAGAGATATTCCAGTAGATTGAACTGGTCTTTTTATCTTATCACCAATTATATTTCCACTTGCGCTATCAGAGTAGTGTCACGGGGCGATACAAAAGAAAATGTCCTGGCAACGCCATCAGAGCCTGGCGCGATACCAGCGAACTGCCACGGAGAGTGATGCCGCGCAGATACATGATTCTGGAGTTCACTTCGGCCAATGCCGCCGCGTAGGTCGACAAACCTGCGGTGGACAATTTAAAGGACTGCGGTGCGGCTCTTGAATTAGACAACAACAACAACAACAAAAACGTCTCTTCTTGTTGGTTTGATTGTCGACATCTGACCATAAAAGTCCAGTTTACCATGGGAGTCCAGCTCACCATGGGAGTACAGTTTACCATGGGAGTCCAGTTTACCATGGGAGTCTAGTTTACTATGGGAGTCCAGTTCACCATGAGAGTCCAGTTTACCATGGGAGTCCAGCTCACCACGTGTCTCGTCGCGGACCGTTTCGTGACGTAGCTACGAAGAACCGCCGCGTCTCGTATCCACAATGCATTGCGTGCTCTTGAAATATCGGGTGCGGTTTTTTTTGTTGTTTTTGTACCGAATTCGAAAAACCCCAAAAATGTCTCTTCTCGTTGCTTTGATTGCCGTCCCCCCCTGGTTTTGCCCAAGTGGTGATCGCTTTCGCCGCACGTTGCAGGGGTTCGCCGGTTCGAGCCCCAGACGGGCGGCCGCCCTGGTTAATACGTTTGCGTGTGCGTCGACCGTGAGTACGCGCAGTCCGCTTCGCCGTGGACGCCAACAAAACATCCCGCGATGTGGTCGCCGAAAGGGGTAGGCCACGTGCGCTGGAGGAAGAAGAAGAAGAGGAGTGAAAATGTAGGGAAACATCACGGCGACACGTCGCCCTTGCCGTGTAAACGACTGCAGACTGCACTCGCCCACGTGACACGTGGCGCCTTCGCGATGGCGATTTGATTTTAGATTTGAAGCTTTCGTGACTGCCTCACTTGATACAGTAAATCTAGCTGTGACGGTCCCACCTGATGACGGAGACTTGTGTTGCCTCCGAAACGTCGTGATTTATTATTTTATTTTATTTCTATTATTACTTTTATTTATTATATTTTTTTACCTACGTGACTTTACCGAAAAAACCTAAGAGTACGATTTGATTTGACCGTTTGTGTTTTGTTGCTGGCTGTCACTCGACTGCACTCCTCCACGTGGTTCAGCACGTGCCCCGTGCCCCCCACTGCTCCTCATTCAATATAGGGCAGGCTCCGCTCGTGCTCACAGCCCAGAGCTCATGGGGACAATGTCACCCGTTGGTGGTGGCAAGTCCATCTGTGTTCTTACTCCTCTGGTAAGAGCACCTTCTTGTAAGTGTGGGTCCTCTGCGGACACTTAACAGTCCTCCCATATGTCAAACACTCGTTCATGGATTTGGCTAAGCCTCTCAATGCAGTACCTCTCTACCGATAAAATGTTTTCTACACACACAGAGTGCTCGCCACAAATGAACCACAATACCTTGCTGATGTCGTCAAGAAGCATCGACCATCGCCACGCGACACTCTGGTCATCCTCGCAGCAGCAGCAGCGGCGGCTTTTGGCTGCTGGCCATCGAACATCCTGAGTGTTCAGATGCGCTTCTGCGGCCGTCTGGAACGCTCTTTCCTTCCGACATTATGAAGCCACTGGAGCTGTACACTTTCGAATCTTATAGATTGAAATCGAATTTGAGAATTGCTTTTGTGTTTAGTTTGCACCTCCGATAGGCGTGGTTGGCTACGTACGGTGCGAAAGAAATTCAACATACAAATGCTCACTCTAAATATGGCCACTGTTCCATATTGCATCTTGACATGCAATTTCGTTGAAATGTTACGCAAGTCGGAAATGTATTGCATTTGAATGTGGCACTTGTATTGCATATTAACACGTGAGGTAGATTCTAGACTTCTCTTGCCACCACCTCACAGCCCAAGCTTATTGACACGAGGAATTCCCAGCGAGGGCGCAGCAGCCTACTTGCTGTACTGCCACACGCTTGTCAATCCCAGAGCCCGGCAGCATGTCAGTACGCGTGCGTGTGTGTGGGGAGCGGTGGTGTAGCGGTTAGCGCGCTGCACTACGAACCCGGCGACCCGAGTTCGATTCCCGCTCACGGCCAACACCAGTGACGATTATTTAAACCGGGCCTCCCCTAGGTCGACTCAGCCTCAAATCAGTACCTAGTGCGGTGTGTAAACATCGCCACTAGAGATACAAAGGCGGTCGAGCGTGGTGCTGGCCACCCACCCCCTCGTGTACCGTTCCGACCTTCATAGGCGCTCGCCAACAGCAGTCTGTTACGGCTATACGGAGGCGTCTTTGCCTTTGTGTGTCATCCCGACGACTCAATGTGACACCAAATCTTTCTCACAATGCGTAAACTGCACGAGATGACGCCGGGCGCATGGCAGTATTAAAATAATGATCACTGCATTGCTTGGGAGTGGGACTCGGGGCCACTGGACAGCATTGTGAGAGAGAGAGAAAGAGAGATATTAAAGTCAATGGACTTGCAGGTGAATCGTGGATAAGTGTGACCTGATCTCTTTGAAGGGTTCACGCGACAGCCCGAGCTGTGTCTCTCGCTCTCAATTGACGGCTCGGAGATTACGAGCTTAGGGGTCCCAAGGAAGGACGTGCACCACGGACAGCAGGGGGCAAAGGCGCATCGAAACGAGGCCTCGCTCGCAATTGCCGGAGATGAGAATTGTGGACATCGGATTGCGCCTCGCGACAATCCAGCCACCCCCCCCCCCACCCCCCGCGGCTCAGCGGTTAAAGCGAGCGGCTCGCAATCGGAAGGGTGAGAGTTCAACTCCTGCTTGGGGGCAAATCGACCCCTCTTATAATGAGCGCCACTCAGTGGGCAAGCCAACAATGCTCGTTGTTCCATGGATATACTCGTCCCCGTCACAGAAACGAGTAATTTTGACACCACTGGCTGTGAATACGAGATGTGCCAGGAGCACTTGGACTCTCTCACTGGGAAGGGTATGAATAGCAAACAAAAAACAACCACACTGGAAATGTGAACGGCGATTACAAAAGCTGTGGGAGGGGTGAAATAATCGTGGGGGGAAATAACAAGAAGAAATATCATGAAGAAGCATGTCACAGTAACCAGAGCGTCGGTCCGCCATCGTTCGTTTGTAGCCATGGGGTGAAGCGGTTCTTCTAGCTGTGTGCGCGATGGCGACTGTTGTTGTGAGCGCCGTGACACTGGATAAACCGAACGGGAGAACATTGCCATTATAGACAGGCGAGATGTTAACTACCTCGCCTGGTATACAGGTGGTCGTGGGTTCGATATCTGCCCTGACGCCTGCTGCTGTATATTTGGTAGTGTTAGAATCAACGTCACGCGTTTAGAGCATTAATAAAAGTAATAATAGAGCATTTGGTTGCTATACATTTCCACGAGATAAGCCGCCACTTTGATGAACTATCATTTGTGGCGAGGTCGCTTCTCAAAAAGGGCTATATAGCTTAGTGGGCCTTACCTTGTAAAATAATACCTATATAGCTTCATAGTTTATTCATAATTTGATTCGGGAAATAAGCTGTACACGATTTAATAGACTGTCTGTCTCGTAGATGGCCACCTGCCAAACCTGTCGATGTACGGCTGGATGGGTTCATTTATATGTGTGAGTAAATTGCTTTCATAGTTCGCTTATGTAGCCCACATCAAGCAAGATCATTATTTGGTTCGACTGCAGCACAGAGATGCTACAGAAATGAATAAAATATGTTATTATTCATCAATGACTTAAACCCTTCAAAGGGTCATTGCATGAAAATTTAATGCGCCACATTTGCAATTCAGAATCTATCCAACACACATTTTTTTTTTAAATCTTAAGGCCAAACAATGGCTGTTGCAACAAGAATATTCGTGTTCAACGGGTCAAAATTATTGACAAATGAGTCCACACTGGAAAAGGTTCTTATTTAGAGTCGGTGTCATAACCCCAGGAATTAATTTAGTATCGCAACACGGTCTACACATTCACCCCGAGATCCGTAATCTGGGTTCATTAAAATTATTCTGGAGAGTGGGATGTTATTAGGGGGCTGAACCCAGGAAAGGGGGCATAACATTTCAATTTTCAGTTGCATGGGGTCACCCTTAGACCTAATGTACACAGTGCATCCAAACTGGTCCAACGCGTAATCAATCTCAATTAGAGCGCCGTGCTGCCTTCTCGCTCGGCCGACGTTGGGCCGAGGATCCGCAATAACCGCGAAACACGCATACGGTAGATTTGCAAAGGTCGCTTCCATGATAGCCACCAACCGGTCAGAGCAGTGAAGTGGCCTGTAGGGATCAGTACAGCAAGTTGGTTGGTTGGTTTCATGCACATCTGTGAAAATTACTGGACATCTGTGAAAAAAAAGAGCTTTAGAGCTCATCGGATTCCTCCTGTATAAATAAAGATGCGGATTCTGGTATATGTACCACCGGGTCAACAAACATTTCGTTCGCACTCCAGTGGGTATGGAGGGGGTTCGGGGGAATGATAGAACAGCAACCTATTTGCCGTATCGCCACTTAACTTGTCATCGCAAAGTGCAGCAGGTCTCTGCGTGATCCACCAACGCCACGATATTTTGGTTCTTTCGGTAAAGTCATCACGTAGAAGGGAAGTAATAAAATAATAAAAATAAAACACAATAAAATAATTCTCACGACGTTTCGGCCACAATGCAAGCAGCCGTCCTCAGGTGAAAACCAGGTCCGTCGAGGCGACAGCGTCTGAATGAAACAGCACACGAGCTTGGAGCATGTATATAAGCTGGGCGCCTTGACAAAGGAATTTGCACTCCATATTTGTCCCAACATTTTTGCTGTCCAACCCTTCTGAAACATCCAGAGAATTCACATCAGCAGTAATAATCTCAATGAGATACTGGATGCAAACTGTCTTTAAATAAATAAAAGTCTCCCTGCTCCGAGAGAAATTGATGCGGTGGGCATCGCTACTGACAGTCCTCTGAGCCAGTGGTGGAAATTCCACATTACTATGGCAGGGAACAGTTTATCCACGGGACAATTCACAGTTGACTTAAACAAGTGGGCACTCCTTAATCATCCACGAAGAGATGGTGGTTCCGGCGATAACGATAATGATGATGGCCAGATTGAAACCCATGACAGAACCTAGACCGAGATTGTCACTTTATACCCTTCCTGCTTGAGAGTCCAAGTGCGCCTTGCACAGGCAGATCTCTTTTTACCTTCGTGACTTTACCGAAAAAAACCTAAGAATAAGAATATAGATCTCATCTCGTATTAACAGGTTGGCTGCCAGCTCGTCACGTGTCACGGTGGAGCCTGCCCACGTGAGCGGCGCAGGTTCTTGTGTGGTCCAGCGTAGTCAGGTGGGGGGGCTGGGGGGGGCATGGGGGGATGCGGTAGTGTAGCGGTCAGCGGTCAGCGCTCTGCGCTACGAACCCGGCGACCCGAGTTCGATTCCCGCTCGCGGCCAACGCCGGTGACGATTATCTGAACCGGTCCTGGGCCTCCCCTAGGTCGACCCAGCCTCAAATGAGTACCTGGTGCGGTGTGTAAATATTGGAGACAAAGGCGGTCGAGCGTGATGCTGGCCACCCACCCCCTCGCTAACAGCACTTAAAGGCGAAACCTGTGGGATCTTAATCTTGTCACGTTTGGTGAAGGGTCGATTTAAAAGGAATAACAAATTAGGAGGCGTTCGTTTTTGGGAGCGAGTCTCGCGTCGGCCATTGACGGCAAAGACATGGACAGGTTCTTATCTTATCTTAAAATAATTTATATATAGCGCCTTATCCAAGGCGCTTCACACAGAATGAACAATAGTAAATTTGAATGTAATGGTGCAGATGAGGTAAATGAAATAGATGAGCGGAAGCAATGGGCAAATCTGTGATGCGCGTGAAATCGGTGAAAGCCAAACTGATGACAGTGAGTGATGATGAATGGCTCTAATGAATAGGGAATGAGTGAGAGCCACGTAATGGCAATAGGAAGAAACGAAAGGCAACTGTGGCGGTTATCAGGCGGCGATTAAGTGGTCGTGGGGTGAGCTGGGGAAGATAAGTGACCTTGGAGTGCGGAGCAGAGACCAGCGAGCGAAGGTGACCGCTTGATGTCGAGGGGGGAGTTTGTTCCAGTGAAGAGGAACAAGAAGAGGAACGAGAAAAGGAACGAGAAGAGGAACGAGAAAAGGAACGAGAAGAGGAACGAGAAGAGGAACGAGGAGAGGAACGAGGAGAGGAACGAGGAGAGGAACGAGGAGAGGAACGAGAAGAAGAACAGGAAGATGAAAGCATGGATTGAGCGCACAGAGGCGAAGGGGGGATGGAGAGAGAGAGAGAGACAGCAAAGATTGTGAACGTCGACCGCGAGAAGACGACGCGTGGAAAGAAATTCGCGTGGGAAGATATGGTGGGCCAAGAGCATTAAGGGATTTGGAGACGAGGGTGAGGAATTTTAACGGGCGATGGTCAAAGACAGGAGCCCGGTGCGGTTGCATGAGAAGGATCGAGGTATGGGACCTGTCGAGAAGGTTGAATACGAGCCCAGCAGAGTTGTTTTGGATTTGTTGAAGGGGGTCAAAAGAGCGATGGGCAGGCGAAGCGTAAGAGAGTTGCAGTAGTCCAGACGGGTGTAGATGAGTGGGTGGATTAGACGTTTCGCAGCAGAGGTGGAATTAAGCGGCCGGGTTTTGCGAATGTTGAACAAGTGAAACCGGCAAGCCGTCGGTGGTGGCGGAAATGTGATCGGTGAGGGAGAGGAAAGAGTCAAAGAAAGTGTCTGAGGAAATCGTGAAAATTGTAAAAAGGAGGGGAACAAATGGTGGGACAGGGAGGAGGGGAACGGGAGGCAGGGAAAATATAATTTCAGTTTTTGGAAGGTTTGAGGGACAGAAAGTGACGTGACGTCCAAGATTGGATAGACACCAGGCAGGCTGAGATGCAGGAGGTGAGGTCGGGGGACACCGGAGGAAAAGGAGCAGAAACCGTGGATGTCATCTGCAAAGAAAAGAGAGGTGCAAGCTGTGAGATCTGGAGGCAAAGAGAAAAGTAGGGGACCGTGAACTAACCCTTGGGTAAGACCAACAGTGAAGGGGGCCTGGGGGGAGGGGGGATTGGCAATGATTGAATGAGACCGCAGAGGTGCGCATGCGGAGCGACAGGACTGTAGGCGGGATAGTGGTGCACCAGAGGTGCCAAGAGAGGAGAGAGAAGAGAAAACTTTCGACGTGGTCGACCATCGCCGGATGGTCGACCACGTCGAAAGTTGACGACAGATCGAGGAGCATAGGAATAGAAGATAGGCCAGCGTGGGTAGAGTTAGCCAGGTGAGTATGAACTGAAAGAAGGGACGTGTCGGTTGAATGAGAGGGACGACACCCAAATAGGAATTGGGGGTCGAGAGAGTTAGAAGATACGCAGTGGGCAATACGAGAGTGCACCAGGCGTTCTAAGAGTTTGGAGAAATATGGGAGAAGGGAAATGGGCCGGTAGTTGGCAGGAGAAGATGTATCAAGAGATGATTTCTTTGAGGAGCGGTACAATGATGGCTGACTTAGAGATTGCCGGAAATACACCAGAGGAGAGGCAGGAATTGAGTGGGAACACTCGGTAGAGGAGAATTAAAGGAAGGAGTCGGGGTAAAAGGGAAGCAGGGATGGGATCGAGGGGAGAGGAAGTGGGATGGGGCCTTAGAGATGATAAAAGAAAGTTCGGTCATAGAAGCTGCAGGGGAAATGACGAAAGCACAGGCATGCTGGGTTTGATGTGGGAGAAGAGGAAGCGAAGGTGAGCTCGGTAAGGAGGAGGATAGAAGGGTCAAAATAATTGATTACATCTCGTGGAGATGTAATTAGGCGAATTTGAGAGTTGAAGCGGTGGGGGGAAGGGAAAACATTGTTTGGGGTAGGAGGCTGGAGTATGTTGAGAGTGAAGAAGAGTTGGCAGGGGTGGTGAGCAAGGGACGAGATGAGAGCCAGGAAGTCGTCGTGTTTGGCAAGTTCTAGGGCACGTTGGAGTTGGGAAAGGAGTGAGTGGTAGGAGGGAAGGTTCTGACGTGAAGGAGTAGATTTCGACAGCCGTTCAGCTTCCCGTAGGGGTCGCCGCTCTGATTGAAGGAACGGAGTGAGAAAAGGTTGTGGAGGCTTAGTCGAGGGGGAGCAGTGATGTAAGAGAGCTAGGAGGTTGAGGGAGAAAAGAGAGAATTAGAGAGTGTGGAGGAGGCCAAGTCAGGGTGCAAGGAGGAGAAGTCGGAAATAGGAGGAAGGAGATGAGAGATATGAGCGGTTATGGAACTAGTTTGAAGGGCGCGGAGGTTGTGACGTATTAATGGGATGAGCCATCATGGGACTGTGAATAGGGGGGGTGGGGGTGTTAGAGAAATAAAGAGGGAGAGGAGGAGGTGATCGGAGGGTGGGAGGGGGACCGTAGTGATTGAAGAGGCTTTGCAGCCAGAAATGAAAATAAGGTTAAGAATGTTGCCAGCGGTGTGTGTAGAGGGGGATGGATGCAAATGGAGGAGGTCAAACGAGCTAGTGAGAGGAAGGAGGGTGGAGGTAATGGGTGGGCGGCTAACCTGGACATTCACATTTTCCAAGAAGAATAAAGGGCTGGGTGACTGGAAGGACTGAGGAGAGGAGGCAGTCGAGGTGGCCAGGGGGACGGTAGATTATAGGGAAAGTGATGCAGTAAAAGGGAAGAAAAGGATGCGAGTTTGGAATTAAAATGAAGGGAAGTGAATGGTTGAAGGGACGGGGGTAGCAGGGATACAAGAAGGGGGGGGGGAGAAGACTAACTCCACCACCTCATCCGGCTGACCGAGGAGTATGAAGAAAAGAGGAAGACGAAGGGGACAGAGGGGCAGGAGTGGCAGTGTAAAGTGATGAGACCCAAGTTACAGTGAGAGCGAACGCATCAAGATTGAGAGATGGAAAAGCATCACGCTTTGAAGCAGATGTATTAGAGATGGAACGTGCATTCCAGAGCCCGTGTTTCAATTGACAGTACGGGGTGGAGGGAGTGGATGGTGTGGAATGAGGGGGGTGGGAGCGGGAAGATTAGCGAGGGGTTGGATGTGGATGAAATTTGATGGCATGGAGCGTGGTGGCGTAAGTCAATTTTTAGCGGTGGACCGAGGGCGGCTAAGGGCGGAGACGAGAGGTATTGACGAGGCTGATGATGGAGCGGTGGTAGGCGGTGGATGATTGTACGAGGCGATGGCGGTGTTAAGGATGCGAGGTAACGGATGCACGGAGGAGATGGCATGTGGAGCATGAGGAGCGACATGGAGGGGGTGACTCCTGCCACCTCGGCAACTGCGAGGTCTGGGACGTTTGACTTGGAGAATACCGACACCATGGCGTATAAGATATTTTAGAGAAGCGGTCTTCTTCATCGCAAGGCCACGAGCGGCCCTCCTGGGGGCCTTTAGGTGCGGCCCCTTGACATGCCCCCCCTCCCCCTCATCATCATCGTGCTGATGTCAAACCCCCAATGGTCTTCAAATGTGTGGCGGCCCTCACACACTGATGATGTCTTATCGGCGAACATGAGGCCCCCCCCCCCTCCGAAAATTAGTGAAGAACAACTGCTGATCTGTGGGGGTCGCCGTGCCGGTCAAACGGTGGCTGACCCCCCCCCCCTCCAGCCCCCAAAGTTTTCGAGAAACTTTAGAGCCACGCGTCACTAACGCACGCGTGTGTCAGCAGCCAATCCAAGGCGCCACACACACACACACAGGTGCTTCAACAGCCAATCCAAGGGGCCACACACACACACGTGCTTCAACAGCCAATCCAAGGCGCCACACACACACGCGTGCTTCAACAGCCAATCCAAGGGGCCACACACACACACACACGTGCTTCAACAGCCAATCCAAGGCGCCACACACACACGCGTGCTTCAACAGCCAATCCAAGGGGCCACACACACACACGTGCTTCAACAGCCAATCCAAGGCGCCACACACACACGCGTGCTTCAACAGCCAATCCAAGGGGCCACACACACGTGCTTCAACAGCCAATCCAAGGCGCCACACACACGCGCGTGCTTCAACAGCCAATCCAAGGGGCCACACACACACACGCGTGCTTCAACAGCCAATCCAAGGGGCCACACACACACACGTGCTTCAACAGCAAATCCAAGGCGCCACACACACACGCGTGCTTCAACAGCCAATCCAAGGGGCCACACACACACGTGCTTCAACAGCCAATCCAAGGCGCCACACACACACACGTGCTTCAACAGCCAATCCAAGGGGCCACACACACACGTGCTTCAACAGCCAATCCAAGGCGCCACACACACACACACACACGTGCTTCAACAGCCAATCCAAGGCGCCACACACACACACGCGTGCTTCAGCAGCCAATCCAAGGCGCCACACACACACACACACGTGCTTCAGCAGTCAATCCAAGTCGCCATACACACACGCGTGCTTCAACAGCCAATCCAAGGGGCCACACACACACGCGTTTGTCAACAGCCAATCCAAGGCGCGCGTGTGCGCGCCCGGACAGACAGACAATTATATATATTTCTTTTCAAAACATTGTTCAAGAATAAAACTGCATGGCGCGTTTGTACGCTCGCCCCGCTGAATGCGTGATTATCTTCCGAGGTTTCCTTAGGACAGGAAAGCAATTAGGCGCCCTGTAATGAGAAATTAGGCCAGGTCACCAACATTTCATTCTCGTCGGTTTAACGTATAAATTAAGACGGCCGAGGGACAGAGGGATCGCGTTCCTTTTACCAGTCACGGTACACTCGTAATCCGATTTGAATTTCGTATAGATTTTTTTGTAACAATTGATGTATTATTCAACTCTGCCATTGATGTCACGGCACACATAGATATAGTTATTCACAACGATTGTGCTCAAGTCTGTTGCCCGAGTAAGATTTCGCGTGTTCCCGTGGCCCTCTTCCTTTGCAGCAAGGCTCTACAAGTGGGATGTCTGTGCAGCTTTATAAAGCGAGTGACCGCGTTGTACTTGTACTGCATGGCCACGTGGCGCAGGGCTCAGAGTACGAGAGCGACCAGCTGCTGACCATGGAGTTGTCTCCCGCCAATAAACGTGTTGAAGAAGGCCAGCAGTATTCTACTGATGAGACCCTGCAGGTCAAAACCCCGTCCAGAGTTTCCTTTAATTAAAGAGGCTGCCTGCCGGGGGCTAGACGAGGAGGTGTCGTGGGTTCGATCCCTGACCCTGGCGATGACTGTTGTTGAGTTCACGTGTCCTCTTCCTCTCTCACCGTAATGGTCCTCCGGTTGTTGCTCCCCTCCACGTGTAGAATGTTGCGTGCGTGTAATTTAAATTGTTTGACCCCTACTATGAATTCCCATGAGTGATGATGATCATATTTTTTCCATTCCTGACGTTTCTGTTGTTGTATTGTTGTTTGCTGTAACTTGCTGAGCCGCCCCTACTGGACATACTGCGAGAAAGAGCTTTACAGCTCATCAGATTTCCCCAGTCTTAATACAGATTTTGATTCTCGTATCAGCCACTTCGACGATGAGCTATCATTACGTGTGGCCACGCCGCCTCTGAAAAATCGCTCATAGCGCAGTGGTTCTTACCTGGGAAAGACAATAGTTTTGAGTTTTGTAATGTTTATCTGGAAAGCCAAGAGACTCATGGACGAAATGTTCTATTTTTAGTTGGAGATGCAAAACAAAGGACTATAATATTTGCTTAAACTACTGAAGATCGCATATTCACATCCAGGGTTTATCCTCCCATGATTAAACCGGGTCTCGAGTGTTCCAGCCCAGTCACCAATGACGACACACAACAAACAAAATAAACCCTTCACGTTAAATTCGATTTCGCTCTTCATTTAAATTCCAGCAGCTCTCCGACAATTTAAAAGTCACTTTGACTGCCACGCGGTAAACATTTCTCTTGTGTCGCCCACACACACCACACACGCACCATTCGTGTGGAGGAAACACATTCCTGCGGAGGGAGCTGGTAGGAACGTTGGGTTGCTCGGTCAATAGCCAGGGTCAATGGCGGCGTGGTGTATTCCGCAAATATGCCCGACTGTGAGGGCGGGCACAAGCCGGCGTGAGTAGGTTCAACGTTGAGTTTTATAAGGGCACCACGGAGTGACCAAGCCCCTCCCCACCCAGCCCCTCCCCACCCAGCCCCTCCCCACCCACCCCACCCAGCCCCTCCCCACCCACCCCACCCAGCCTCTCCCCACCCTCCCCTCCCCACCCAGCCCCACCCTCCCCACCCAGCCCCTCCCCACCCACCCCACCCAGCCCCTCCCCTCCCTCTCTCCCCACCCAGCCCCTCCCTCCCCTCTCCACCCAGCCCCACCACTCCCATTTTTGGATGCACGACGGACGGACAGACACAATAATCCCCTGTGGGCTGGTGGAACCAGGAGGGTTCCTACTATTAATATGTCACTTGATAGGACCTCAGATGCGCTTCTGAGGTGTCCACTTCCGCGCGCCGTTCTCTAGCACGGGGCCAACGCGCCGCTCTATGCGAGAGATTCAAATGGACACTCCGTCTCGCGACGTAACGGCAATGGCACAGTCGGAATAACAGAGACACGTAACAATCACCGCGTGTATTTTGTGAAGGCCGTTAGCCTGTTGGCTGCACTGTCAGCTCCGAGCCACCACCATTTCAAGGCATGCAGTAAATGTGTATAGCTCACAAAGATGGGCTCGGCTGTATCAATCGAAGACCTTCCTTGATCGATTCATATTATCTGCGGAGCCCAGCGGTGACCTGGCCGAGGCACGTTATATCAAGATTGAAAACTCATTTCTTTAAAACTGCTTTTTTGCCTTTAGTTTTTCTGTCCTTCCCCGGGCACCTCCGATTAGCGCGGTTGGCTACGCACGGTGCGAAAGAAGTCCAACGTGCACACGTCACGTGCACACGTCACGTGCGTTAAAACCCTCTCCGCTTGAGAAGCGGGTTTTAGATCGCGCACGGGCGACGCGTGGATTCGAACCCAGGCCTCTCGGCGTTGAACTGGCTTAGAGTGTCTCCGACGCCCGGCCACCATGATGAGATCTCACGCGCCACAGACGCTCCAGGCGTGCGAACTTTTGGTGACGTAATTGGTGCTCTCGGCTGAGACCATCCGACTCCTTGAGAAGCCGGCTTCATCAACGGGCGGCCGAGACCCAGATCTCAACCCCAGAGGACCTCCTCAGCGTGGGTCGCTTGAGTTTTCAGATAAATGCGTCAGCTCTCCCTCGATAAGAAAACATATTTATTTAAAAAACACCCACACACACAAACAAAAAAACGGAGAGATGAGATACCCCACCATCTCCCCCCCCCCCAGCCCAATCATTGCCGTGGTTACGACAGCCCCCATCTGAACATCCGTAGTGAAAGCTGACTAATTAAATCTCTACTCCGCAGAATAAAGGTGTCGCGACAAAGAGTGCAGACATGTTGTTGCTCCATCTTGGCACCGTCTCCCCCACCCACGCCCCCCTGTCAGATTTGATAAATTATCTCCTCTCGGTCATTTCGAACCCAGGAAGGGCTGCCTCCACCTATCAGCACTTCGCTAATGGTGTTGTTTTCCTGACCCCCGTGGGTCACTCCTCAATAATCATGCGTCCACAACCCCCCCTCCCCTCCCTCCCGTGCCAAGAGCTGCGGTTTCTTGTCTGGGCCCTTCGTGTGTCAGCCTCTTAGCGCATTCAAGTGCCGTGGCCTCGGCGCGTCGATCAACGGCGGCCGCACGCGCAGCGCACGTGTCGCCCGCTGCTGCGCGCTGAGTGTGCACGCCCACCACCACCACGACTGGTGCTGCTGCTGCTGCTACCTTCTGTGCGGTTCAAAGTGAAACACCCGGTTAATTGTACCTCACCCCCCCCCCTCCCCCGTGCCCCAACTGGACATCTGTGATTTTAAAATAAAAGAGCATTGTAGCTCATCGGATTCCTCCTCCAGCCCGACGTTTCGCGCCACGTGCCGAGAGCTTCTTCAGGGACCGTTGCCATGGCGTGGCTCCGTTGCTATGGCGTGCCCATGATGAGCCTCCCTCTCTAAAGAGAGACGCCCTGACCCACTGGGCTTGATCGCTTGGCTCTCCGTGGTGATGCCGAGCCAGCCAGCCGGTCGTCGTGGGCAACCGTTTCACGAGCCTCCAGAGCCATCCGAACAGAACGTTTCGTTGAGTGTGCAGTGCCGAGCTTGCTCCTTCGCACCAACGCACGTAACCAACGGCGCTATATCGGAGGTGCGGGGAGGGGGGGGGCGGAGCGGGGGGAATGACAAGAAACTAAACACAAATAAGCGGTTCTAAAGAAATTAGTTTTTCAATTCTAGATTTGAAGCTTTCGTGACTGCAAGGATTCGTACTCTTTGGTTTTTTCGGTAAAGTCACGTAGGTAAAAAATAATAAATAAATGAAAACAACTAAATTAAATCACGACGTTTCGGGCGCAACACAAGCGTCCTTCTTCATGAGTTTTTCAATGTAGATTATTTCAAAGTGCATCGTTCCCTCCCCTGCTTTTCATAACCGGTCTGGCTCATGTGGACGGTGTGTTCACGTGTGTTCACGTGCGTTACAACGTGATGTATCGGGCCCGCACGTGCTCAATAATTTTAGTTTTTAAGCATTTGCATAAGAAAAATAAGTGCATAGCTCCAGTGGCTTCCTATTATCGGAAGGAAGAGCGTTCCAGACGGCCGCAAAAGCGCACCCAAAAGCGCCGAGCGACGCGGTAACCAACGTCTTAGGCCGATCGGTTGCCAAAAGTCGCCGCCGCCGCCGCCGCCGCTGCTGCTGCTGTTGCTGAGAGGATGACCGGAGTTCACGTGATGGCTCATGCCCCTTGACGAGGATCAGCGGCGAGGTAAATCCACTGCTGGATGAATGCCTCCCCGAGCCACTGCAATGCCAGAGTGAGTCCGCAACTTGGCGCCCACGTGCGACAATTAATCTCGTCGCTCCGTCCTGCCTCGTGACCGTCAACTCTTGAGACACCACAATAGAGGGGGGAGGGGTTTTGGGTGAGATCGCGTAAATATATAAATGTGTCCATCTTCTTGGTTCTTTCGGTAAAGTCACGTAGAATGAAAATAATAAAATAATAAAAATAAAACATAATAAAATAATTCTCACGACGTTTCGGCCACAACGCAAGCAGCCGTCCTCAGGTGAAGAACAGGTCTGTCGAGAAGACACGTTTTATTTTTATTGTTTTATTATTTCCATTCTACGTGACTTTACCGAAAGAACCAAGAAGATGAATCCCTGCAGTCACGAAAGCTTTAAATCGAAATATAAATGTGTCGTTAAACCCGCCACCACCCGACACAGCCAACTAGTAAGGGGTTTGTCATGTAAACAGAACGTGCCAATTCGTCACTAGTACAGCACACGGGTTGTGTGTTGGAGAGCCAAGCCACGACATTCAGATGAGATGCGTTGCCGTTCCTTGGCTGCCACTGCGGATTACTGCTGGTACCTGCCACGGATACTGATTTACAGTCATCCGATTACAACAACACGTGGCCCTATCCACACTACATCTTACAATTTAACGCTCGATTAAAATGACGTTGATTACATTTCAAATGTATTTTTGTGAAAACCCAGGTCTCCATTGCCGGCTGTAAAATAAATTAATTGAAAAACAATGTTAATTAGATTATATATATGTGTGTGTATTTTATTTTTATATATAATCTCTTAAGTGGCATGTTATTTCTCATTATTTTCACGATGCGAAATTCTCCGATCATAACTACATTACCAGAACGTGCCTTGCCATTAATTGCATCATTTTCAAGTGGCATTCTATGACCAAAAAAAAAACCCCTGCACACGCACAGTATAGAAATGCGTGTGCTTTAATCATCACTTCAAATCTATACGCTTTTTAATAACACATTCCAATCATTTTATAACCATTAAAACACTAATGCTCTTGATTTAAAGCTTTCGTGACTGCAGGAATTCATATTCTTTTGGTAAAGTCCAGAGGTGGGACAAAGTCATTGTTATGCAAGTCCAAGTCGAGTCGCAAGTCATCAAATTCATGACTCGAGTCTGACTCGAGTCCAAGTCACATGACTCGAGTCCACATCTCAGAGGTGGGACAAAGTCATTGTTATGCAAGTTCAAGTCGAGTCGCAAGTCATCAAATTCATGACTCGAGTCTGACTCGAGTCCAAGTCACATGACTCGAGTCCACACCTCTGGTAAAGTCACGTAGATAGGTTTAGAGAAAATAGCAAAAACTACGACGTTTCGATCGCAACACAAGCGGTCGACCGCTTGTGTTGCGATCGACTTTCCCGAAAGACCCAAGCACACTAATGCTCTATGAGAAAGAGGGGGGGGAAAAATCAACATTGCTCTGAAATTTTAGCTGATTAATATATAGAAACCCTTACGTTTTTTTTACCCCCAAACATATTAATGATATTAATAATTTCCCCACGATTACGTTTATAGAATTACAGATTAATAATAAAAAACATTGCGCAGTTAATTCCCACCGTACAGCCAAATAAGAATAACACGCCCAGGGGTGAGAGCTGTCGCGCTACGGGGCTCACCGTCCAGAGGTAACCGGCTTGCTGGCCCTGCACAACTGTGCGTCTGTGAAAGAGAGTTTCAAATCTCCATCGGATTCCTCCAGTCTAAGTGAAGATTATGTATATTGAACTTCTTTCGCACCGTACGTAGCCAACCGTGCGAATTCTGACTCCACCTGCTGATGGAACCTTGCCATGGGGTGACAGGGCAGTTGTTTCACTTGCAGCAACAACAACGGTTGCAAGTGAAACTGCTTTGGCAGTGGTGCAAATTCAACAGACAACGCTCAACACGTCCACCACCACCACGACTGGTGCTGCTGCTGCTACCTTCTGTGCGGTTCAAAGTGAAACACCCGGTTAATTGTACCTCACCCCCCCCCCCCGTGCCCCAACTGGACATCTGTGGTTTTAAAATAAAAGAGCATTGTAGCTCATTGGATTCCTCCTCCAGCCCGACGTTTCGCGCCACGTGCCGAGAGCTTCTTCAGGGACCGTTGCCATGGCGTGGCTCCGTTGCCATGGCGTGCCCATGATGAGCCTCCCTCTCTAAAGAGAGACGCCCTGACCCACTGGGCTTGATCGCTTGGCTCTCCGTGGTGATGCCGAGCCAGCCAGCCGGTCGTCGTGGGCAACCGTTTCACGAGCCTCCAAAGCCATCCGAACAAAACGTTTCGTGAAAAAAATACCAAAAAAAAGATGATGCTAACGTTTCAAATGAAGTTAAGCTCACGATAATTTTTTATTTCGCTATCGGGGATCAAACGTAGTGCGGTGATTGAATATTCTTGGTGTGTGTGAAACGAAAGGAGGAACAACAACAACAAAACAGGGCCAGAGAGATGTCTCTAGGATGTAGTTCGCCATTCATGTTGTTGTTCTTAAGCCGAGATTGTGGATTTAGTCAAACGAATCTGTTCTTACCCAGGCACAAGTAATTACTCAAACGCAATCAAAATGCAAATGGGTTGGGTTTTTTTTTTACTTCAAATGCCTTCCCTCATGCTATTTCAGTAATGGCCACAGAAATATAAAAAAAATCACAATTGCAATAATAATAAAAAAAATCACAATTGCAATAATATAAAAAAAATCACAATTACAATAATATAAAAAAATCACAATTGCAATAATATAAAAAAAATCACAATTGCAATAATAAAAATAAAATCACAATTGCAATAATATAAAAAAAATCACAATTGCAATAATATAAAAAAAATCACAATTGCAATAATATAAAAAAAATCACAATTACAATAATATAAAAAAAATCACAATTGCAATAATATAAAAAAAAATCACAATTGCAATAATATAAAAAAAATCACAATTGCAATAATATAAAAAAAATCACAATTGCAATAATATAAAAAAATCACAATTGCAATAATATTTAAAAAATCACAATTGCAATAATATAAAAAAAATCACAATTGCAATAATATAAAAAAAATCACAATTGCAATAATATAAAAAAAATCACAATTGCAATAATATAAAAAAATCACAATTGCAATAATATTTAAAAAATCACAATTGCAATAATATAAAAAAAAATCACAATTGCAATAATATAAAAAATCACAATTGCAATAATATAAAAAAATCACAATTGCAATAATATAAAAAAAATCACAATTGCAATAATATGAAAAAAATCACAATTGCAATAATATAAAAAAATCACAATTACAATAATATAAAAAAATCACAATTGCAATAATATAAAAAAAATCACAATTGCAATAATATAAAAAAAATCACAATTGCAATAATATTAAAAAAAATCACAATTGCAATAATATAAAAAAAATCACAATTGCAATAATATTTAAAAAAAATCACAATTGCAATAATATAAAAAAAATCACAATTGCAATAATATAAAAAAAATCACAATTGCAATAATATAAAAAAAAATCACAATTGCAATAATATAAAAAAAATCACAGTTGCAATAATATAAAAAAAATCACAATTGCAATAATATAAAAAAAATCATTATTCATTCACTGCCAAAAGTGACAGTTACCAACCGCGAATAAAAGGTAGATAAAGGCGCTGCCCTGCAACTGCCTGATCACGCCGCTGCTGGGAAATGCCCCCCCCCCCACTTAAATAGAGCTCAGGAATTTGGCCTACTCTTCCACACTGCTCAGACGTCTTGCTAGAGGCGCGAGTACATACTCACACTTCACCCCACCGCGTGTGAGTTGAGGCTCGTCTAACTGTGGCGTTTACTGGGCGATGTGATAGTCAGCGGCGCAATGGACTTGCAATCCAGTGGCCACCCGTTCGATGTCCCGGCACGGCAGTGGAAACGACGGCACGCGTGTGTTGACATCCCGCACCGCGGTCCCACCTCCGCCTCTCTCCGCCCAGCAGTATAAGCGGGTCGCGTCTTCGGTGGGTAAAGTGTGGGCACTCCACACCCTTTTTTTCCAAGGCGTCTGGCCAGCGTGGAGGAGAAGGGCCAAGACGCCCTTCACAGGGGATGTCTCTCTACAGCACCCGACGGTGGAGGCTCTTCTGTCAGCAGTGGCGTGAGCGGGCAATTGCAGGGGCTGCCCCTTTGCGTTTTTACACAGAAGGCATGTGGCTATGCATCGAATGGTGGCCACGGTGGAAACGAGATGGAAAAATAATCGACTGCGACCATGAGTCCGTGACAGTCCGACAGATCGTTACACGCCTGAGTTTATAGACTCATCATCATCTAACGCTTCCGTGGTGGATAAATTAGGGAACTACCTTGTGGTGATTCCAGATCGTTTGTTCTAAAGCGCCTTGATATTTTTCTGAAAAGGCGCTCTCCCGACACACGAAGGTGGACTTGTCGCCATCGACTAAAGGTTGCAGACAGGGGATCAACACCAGCCCCACTCATTGCTTTATGCGCTGAGCTATTTAGGGGGGGGGGGGGGGCGGTCAAGTTCAAGGATGGAGCGACAAAGCGTAGAGAAGCGCTGAATGGGGGTGACGTTGCCGCCCGTGAAGGAAGCAGGGGTGAATGTTGTGAGCTAAAGGGTTCAGGTTACGGACAGTCACTCATTAACTTGGCAGGTCCCAACAGGGAGATGGCAATTACCACATCGGCGCAATTAAAAATAAATAAACCGTGCGTAGATTGCTGCAATTGTAGTAATGATGATGATAATGACGATTTAGTAATGCTGGTGATAATAACGATGCTAGTGTTGACTGCCAGGGAGACGTTGCCGCTTTATTAAGCAAAGAGACATTAACGTGTCGATGAAACGCCTCCAATGAGTACCTGGTGCGGTGTTTAAACGTCGCCGCTAGGGAGACAAAGGCGGCCGGGCGGGGTGCTGGCCACCCACCCCTTCTCGTGCGCCGTGCCGGCCTTCGTATGTGCTGCTCGCTCAAAGCACTTGACCCGAACAGTCTGTCGAGGCTACACGGGGGACCTTGGTCTTTGGGCGGAGTGGGAAGCGTGGCTCTCTGATGGCGCGGGTAACAGCTGTCGCTCGATCCATCTCGGTGCGGCAGCCTCGGCGTCCGTGGAGCCAAAGTCTGCGATCTGACGCAGCAGACGCAGCAGATTTGTGTTGATACAGGAGGAGTCCCGGTGAGCTACAGTATGAAGCTCTCTTTCTCACAGATGTCCCAGTAGGGGCGGGTCACAACGTGATAGCAAGAAACAATACGAAACAAAAACACGATACGAGTGCAAAGTATTGGAAAGGTAAACAAATCACTTAATATAAATGCAAACAAAACGAAGCAATTTGACACGTAAGCTTTCGCGACCAATGTTATTCATAATAAAGGTTTTTTGGTTAGATCGCGTTATTTATAAACACGTCGTAACCCTCCACCACCCGACTCGGCCAATCAGCAAAAATTGTGTCACGTTGACAAAAGACAAATAGTTCACTACTTTAGCCCACCGGTGTGTTGAAGAGTGAATGAATCCACAACATTTACAATTTTTGAGTAAATTGCCCGATGATGCTGGATGTAATTACCAGCGAAACGTCGTACTACTCAAGTGGTCGGCTAAAGCAGTGAACTATTTGTCTTTTATCAACGTGACACAATTTTTACTGATTGGCCGTGTCGGGTGGTGGGGGGTTACGACACATTTATAAATAACGCGATCTAAACCCAAAAACATTTATTATGAAAGCGAAGCATTTTTTTTGTTATCTTACCAGTTATAAATCCCGCTGAGGTATTAACTTGTTTTTCAGACGCGACCTGGCCACAAATGATAGCTCTCACAAGGCGGCTGTTATCGTGTCTAAATTTATAGCGGCAAAATAGATTTCAATAATCTCATGGCAATGAACAGCGGGCCGCGATGCTGTTCCACGCTGGTCCACCCATTGAAGTGCCAGGCACTCCTCTGGGACGCGGGGGCGGGAGGCGACGGGGGGGGGCTGGAGGGGCATGAACGTCCCACGGCTTTAATCTCCCCCCCCCCCACAATCCCCCCCCCACAACCCCCCCTCACACCCCCCCCCCCCACAACCCCCTCCCCCCCCCACAATCCCTCCCCACCGCCCCCTCCCCCCCCCTTCCGTCGTGCGCGCGATAAGGCTTTGTCTGCCCGCGTAGCTTGGTGGCTGTGAGCTGTTAATTCCCTCGCCTGGTGTGCAGGAGGTCGTGCAAGTTCGATGCCGACCCTGACGCCTGCTGCTGTATATTTGGAATGTGTGTGTGTCTCTCTCTCATCATCATCACGGTGGCTATGAGATGTTAACTCCCTCGCCTGGTATACAAGAGGTCGTGGGTTCGATCCCGGCCCTGACGCCTGCTGCTGGATGATTGGAGTTTGCGTGTGTCCCCCCCCACCCCGTGGTCGCGTGGATCCGTCTCCTGGTCCTGCTGTTGTTATTATTTTCCCTTCACATTTAGAATCAACATCATGCGTTTAGAGAGCATTTGGCTGCTATAGATGTCCACGTGATGATAAGCCACGTCGTTGGAGCCAGATCGTTTGCGATCGCCAGGTCGCTATCTGAAAAAGAGCCATCCAGCAGCTCAGTGGGCCTTACCTGGCAAGATTACAAAACATTCGTTTAGAGTTTGAGCTCGGCTCTCCTCCCACGACCAGGCCTAGCGCAGCCATTCGTAGTGGGGTTGTTGTTGTCTTTTTAACAAACAACCCAGCGCCAGGGATCCCTCAGTAACACAAATAAGTATAACCCGTAAAAACAAAGTTTTTCACTATAAATCCTTTATATGCGTGGCGGCTAGAGTCCTCTCGTCCTCTGGCTTGAGATGGCTGCCACCTATGGGTCAGATGATTGCATTGCACCATTAAGCAATTGGTAATTAAATATCATATTTTTGTCCTAAAAAGTGTAAAATTTTAGAAAAAAAATTTCACGAACATTAATTGTCACGCACAACGAGTCTGTGTGGAAAATGTCAGCTCGATTGGATCACGGGAAGTGGGTTAAAAACGAAGAAAAATTTGCACGGTCCTAAGCAAGCAAGCGAACTTAATATAAAGGATTTAAAAGGGAGACATGTGAGACTCGGTAAGGATTGCTGTATTTCGATAGATAGAGAGATAAATACATGGTTGTAATCGTGACGGTGAAAAGTCTGTCCTGAATTGCGTCTGCGGAAAATGTCAACACTTTTTTTTCTTTAAATTTACCCTATAAAATATAGATTTTTTTGTGTTATGGCTAAAATATTCTCTCGGGCTGTCTTTAAAATATCGCGCGTAGTTTGGGTGATCACGCGAGGCGTTGTCAGTCAGTCGGGCACGACTTCAGCCCGTCAAAGTTTTCCAGCAACTTTTTTTTATTTTGTTTTAATTGAATGTCAAGCCCAAGTGTCACTGCTATAACGAGTTTGGCACAATGCGAGTTTCTGCTAGAGGCCCTTTAACACCCCAACCCCCCCCCCCTAAAAAACATGCCAACGCTGGGGACACGTTGGGGAAATGTTGGCATGTAGTTAGAACTGTTGGACCAACGTTGTGGCCCAAAGTTGGAGAATGACCCTCCGAAGTGGATGTCATAAATCTACCACCGAAATCCCCGTTCCAGAAGTTCCCCCTCCCCTGCCCCACCTCTACTCACCCTGCCACTGAAATTAATGACAGGCAACCCGATATTTTGTTTAATTCTCGGAGATGGAACTTATGCAAATTGAGTGCAGAATCAAGTTTCATTGTCATGAGTTCATTTGTGTTGTGTGCAGTCATTGGTTTAAGGGGTTGAGGTCATTTGCCAGTGTTAGTGCGTGTGCAGTGCGTGTTGACTTTGTGTCGAGAGCACTCAGAGCAGTAGCGAAGTGGTTCACCGCATCTGCTACAAACCCTGCAAAAGCTGTGCGTGATTCTCTGCCATCAACATCAGTGGAAAATGGTATCTGAAACTGTAATGGGCCTCCCTAAGGTTTACTCAGCCTAAAATGAATATCTGGCACAAGCTAGGAACATCAGCAGTGTGCAGACAAAATTGGCCAGGTGTGGTGCTGCTCTCTTCTGAACTTAATAGGTGCTCGCTAATGGCTCTTGACGTTATGGTCCACAATGTCTAAACGCAGGACTAAAATTCAAAGCAACAAAAAATAGTTTTCACAATTTTGGCACCTTCATTTATGTCGGCTGTCTGATCTCATTAAAATCCTGACGACCCCTTGCGGGGCGTGATTGGGTTGGATCTGCTTCTACTGCACGTTTCTGTAGGTCTCTAAGTGAATGTGCACATGAACATATTTCCCCGACGCCTGCGTCGTGAGCGGGTGTGTTTGCCCAGCGCTTACGGGATTTTTGCAGAGAGGAGAACAATAAAACATTTAATCAACCCCCCCCCCATAAAAACCCCAAAGGAACTGCTTCGAAATCGAACTTCCCTCGCCATCAAAGCCTGTCGAATCCATACGAATGGTGGGGGTTTTGTTGTTGTTGTGTGCGTGTGCAAACACACTGCCGTGAAACTTGGTCGCAAAGATTGGAGAGAGCGAGGGAAGAGAGAGAGGGGGGGGCAGGCAGTGATCTTCTTGCAAGAGAATCGAGGACGTGTGCGCTTTACTCGATGGCTCACTGAGCGACCTGAAAGAAGCCGTGTTCAAGCGCACGTGGAGGCGGACAGTCATCGGAGTAGGCGACTATGAAAGTCCAGGATTGGCACGCGCCTCGTGAGAGCGCTGTGCGTGTAGATACGAGGCCTGTGGTGGGGCGGACGAGTACGCATGGATGGAGGAGGACAGTCACCCACGAAGGCAGTGGAGTGGCGCCCAAGAGTCGATCATCAAGGGGAAGAACTCATGTCAGATGCTGGTGGTGAGACTGTAAGAGTGGGGGCGGGGGTGACAAGAATCACGACAGATTTCACTCAGAAACTGACATTTTTCGTGGCCAGGGATCAAACGAATCTCGCCGGGTGCACATCGCAGTGCGCTGACCCACTATGCCAGGCATTTCCACCGCCAAAATAGAAAAAGTATACGGCAAATGTAAATTGCAGCGTGCAGCATTGAAACACGTGGCCTGCTGCAAAACGCGGAGGCGTCAACCTTCCGAGTGTTCTCTGGCTGGTTGAGAGTTAAGCCGCGGAAGGAGCAAAGATTGTGAGAAAAGGCAGGAAGGCTCCAGCCTGTCATCATTTTAATTTATCCCCACGCTCACAACCAGAATGGGATTATTGTAAATCCTTGTCGAACAGGTAGCAGCTGAGAGTTTAAGATGGAATCGTATCACAGCCGTTTCGCATGCTGGCATTCATACCGTGTGGTTTCCTTTTAACTGCAGGTCGACAAATTAATTTAAATGCCGCGGGGTGCTTTAAGGGATGTGGGGAATTAACTCGCAATGCGGAATTCTCCGTGGGTTTCATGGCGCATGTTTCACTTGCTGCTTTCACTTCCCACTTTAACGGATTTGCCAGCGTCTGTCCTGCGGATGTACCGCCGTTCGTCGCGGAGATGTGGATTATTCTTTTAGTTTTGCCCCCCCCACCCCACCCCACCGAGACGACTGTTGAGGTGGAAACAGCGTTGGCCGTCGACTTAGCAAGAGGCACTTGGCCCTTTAATAATATAATTATTATAATAATCTACACTTGTAACGCTCTCGTAGAGGGGGAGAGAGAGGGGGGGGGACGACGACGACTCAGAGGCGCGAGGAGCAACCACAGACGAGCGGGGAGGCAGCAGCTGCACGCTACGCCGGCACCACGCTCTGCAATCCTCTATATATAAAGATTGTCATCGGCCGATCAATTCGTTGTTTACGCATGTAGGAGGAAGCCGGAGCAGCGCCCGGCAAGACGAGGGAAACCCCCGCGCGACGCACAAGCGAGGGACGCCGCTCGGAGATCGATAAAACAGCGAACCCACTTGCTGCACTGCCAACGCGCCAGAGGCCGAGCAGGCCGGGGGAATTAGCAGCGCTACAGACCTCCGTCAATTGGTCACCTCCGGCTTGCTCCATGGCTCGCTCATCTCTCTCTCTCTCTTGGCGGGGCAGGCTCCCAGTCGACGTGATGATGTTTTGTTTACTCGGGAGAGTGCGGTGCGCACGGATTGAGTCCCCCGCCCCCTCCGCTGATCCCCTGATCACTGGCAAAAGGGCAGCCGAAGCTGTGCGTGACGATGCGAATGCAAATGCGGCCGCTGTCACGTGTGCACTGAACGTAAACACCGCTGATTTGGGCTGCGTCTCGTGCCCCCCCCCAGCCGTGCCCCCCACCCCAGTCCCCTTCTGTCCATCCCTGACGTCTTCACCGCTCGCCCCGTGGGGCCAGAGCAGCCGCGTCGGTCGCCCCCCCCCCCCCCCAGAGGCGCCGTTGCCACTGGGGGGGGCGGTGTCTCTCTCGCGACGTGGCAGGGGGGGAGGGGGGGGGTCTCGACAAACCCAGGCCGCTCGTCTTCTTCTTCTCCGTGCGCATGGCTGCTGGTGCAGGTGCAGAGCGACAGCGACGATCGCACGTTCCGCTGGTGAAGCTCGAGAGGGGCAGCCGCGGAGTAGCCTAGTGCATCATCATCAGCAGCAACAGCATCATCAGCAGCAGCAGCATCAGCAGCATCATCATCATCAGCAGCAGCAGCATCATCATCAGCAGCAGCATCATCATCAGCAGCAGCAACAGCATCATCATCATAATCATCAGCATCATCAGCAGCAGCAGGATCATAATCATCATCAGCAACAGCATCATCATCAGCAGCAGCAACAGCATCATCATCATCAGCAACAGCATCATCATCAGCAGCAGCATCATCAGCATCATCATCATCATCAGCAGCAGCAGGATCATCATCATCAGCAACAGCATCATCAGCAGCAGCAACAGCATCATCAGAATCATCAGCAGCATCATCATCAGCAGCAGCAGTAGCAGCAGCAGCATCAACGCCGTGATGTCCCCTTATTCATATTTGTGGATCCGGGGAGGGGGGGGGCTGGCACTGCGTCGCTGGTTATGCGATGTGATCGGCCTCTGTAGCGAATGACCCACAGTCGCACCTCTAGGACTGGAGCGTGGCTCGTGTTCACATTCGTGCACCAGACTCTCCGCACCCGCTGCTGCCGTGGTGTGCGCGGTGAATGCGGTTCAGGGTGCACCACGAACAGCTTCGTGGAAGATTTTTTGTTTTTAAACCCCGGGGAAATTTCTGAGCGTTGCAACTCGGCCTGATGGAGTGCTCGGGGGAGTTGAGTTGGTGGCGTTGGATTTTGATTTGTATGAATGCACCCACGGGGAGTTGGGTTGGCCAAGGAGAACGCTGGGGTTAACAGACGCAGAACAGAATCACGGTCATGATTACTTGTCGTTATGATGATCACCAGCATTAGCCTTGGCCTCTGTGTGTGGACAATCTTAGCCGTGCTGATTTGGAGGTAATAAACTAAACGCAAAAAACAATTCTGAAGAGTTGTTAAATCGAGATTATTGTAAAGTTCTTAGCTCCCAGTGACTTCCTGATATGGGCAGGAAGAGGGTTCCAGACCCCCCCCCCCCACCAATAGCCCAAAATGCCAATCGGTCAGTAACAAACAGCACCGTTGAAGTCGTGCTGGATAACGAGTGAATTACGCGTCTGAGAATGGAACGAGGATGTTGATTGTCAGCTGCATGGGGGGCTCCAAAGTGGAGTGGTGTAAGGGGGCGTGCAGAGGGATAAGTGCAGATGTGGTGAGTGGGTGGGTGAGTGGGTGAGCGGGTGGTGAGTGGGTGGGTGAGTGGGAGTATTGTTGTGACCTGCAGTGTGGTGAGTGGGTGAGTGTTGTTGTTACCTGCAGTGTGGTCAGTGGGTGGGTGAGTGTTGTTGTGACCTGCAGTGTGGTGAGTGGGTGAGTGTTGTTGTTACCTGCAGTGTGGTCAGTGGGTGGGTGAGTGTTGTTGTGACCTGCAGTGTGGTGAGTGGGTGAGTGTTGTTGTGACCTGCAGTGTGGTGAGTGGGTGAGTGTGTTGTTGAGACCTGCAGTGTGGTGAGTGGGTGAGTGTTGTTGTTGTGACCTGCAGTGTGGTGAGTGGGTGAGTGTGTTGTTGTGACCTGCAGTGTGGTGAGTGGGTGAGTGTGTTGTTGTGACCTGCAGTGTGGTGAGTGGGTGAGTGTGTTGTTGAGACCTGCAGTGTGGTGAGTGGGTGAGTGTTGTTGTGACCTGCAGTGTGGTGAGTGGGTGAGTGTGTTATTGTAACCTGCAGTGTGGTGAGTGGGTGAGTGTGTTGTTGTGACCTGCAGTGTGGTGAGTGGGTGGGTGAGTGGGTGAGCGGGTGGTGAGTGGGTGGGTGAGTGTGAGTGTTACTGTGACCTGCAGTGTGGTGAGTGAGTGGGTGAGTGGGAATGTTGTTGTTACCTGCAGTGTGATGAGTGAGTGGGTGAACGGGTGGTGAGTGAGTGGGTGAGTGAGTGGGTGAGCGGGTGGTGAGTGAGTGAGTGGGTGAGCGGGTGGTGTGTGGGTGGGTGAGTGTGAATGTTGTTGTGACCTGCAGCAGTTGAGCACAGCGTGATGGATGAGACAAAACGGTGAATGTCTGGTTGGCCGAATCCCCAAAACGAGCGGCACAATCGATCACTGAGGGTCCACGGGGAACAGGAGCCGTGGTGGTCCCGTGGGTGTGGGCGCGAGTGACAGAGAGACTCGCGTGGAACGTGGATTTCCCGCATCCCGTCGGCTCACACTGAGTTCAAGAAACCTCCGACTCTCCCATCTGTTGCGCCTTCGAGAGTGCGGTTTGCTGCTGGCCCCTTGGCGTTTTGAGCACAGCACCCCGACTGTGCTCAGCAAACCCCGTGCTTAATAAAGAGAAACATTAAAGATGGCAGGTTGTTAATAAGTAATTACCTTAAACGTTAATTTAGAATCTTCTTTTCTTCTAAATGAAGCCCAATGTAATGGTAGTTTTGCAGAGAGTATCCACATGGTTGTACCCGGTGCGATGTGTAAACGTAAAAGCATCGCCACCGGGGAGACAAAGGCGGCCGGGCGTGGTGCCGGCCAGCCACCCCCTCGTGTGCCGTTCCGGCCTCCATCGGTGCTCGCTAACGGCACTTGCCCCAGCAGTCTGCTGAGGCTAGACGGGTAGTCTTTGTTAAAATTGCGTGGACACGCATCGGGTGTCTAAACTAAGGAAGCAGTGGTTCACGGCCGACGGGTTTAACACCCTGTTCAGTGTCGACCTTAAATATCGTGTGACACCATTCCCAACAGTAATCCATTGAGTGCGAGCGGCATTGTAAAAAAACAAACAATTTGCAAAAAAAAATTACCGCAAATTATTTATTTTGAATCCACTGTACGTAGCAATCATCGCTCCCCGGGCTACAAATTGGCAGGGACCTGAAAATAATGAGACAGAGTGAGCCTTTCCTGGATAACCAAGCGAAACAATAAACAAGTATTATCATTATGGCAGCAGCGGGGCTGATGGTGATTGTCTCTTTGGTGGTGGTGGTGGTGGTGATGATTATTAGAAGCGACGCTCACAACAACGAGCGGAGCGCCGGGCGACTAAAACGCAGCAAATTGGCACAGTGGGGGGCACAGGTGGTGCATCTTCCAGGGGGTCATCTCGGTCGGTCAACCCACCTGCTGGGTCTGTTCCGTGACCTCCTTGCCAGCAACGCGGCGTCTCGACACTTCACGTGGCCTCGAAGTGCACGTAGCCTGGCACAAGCGCAGTGGTGACGTCCCCGCCACTTAGTGGCGATTGTTGTTGTTGATTGTGGTGGCGGTGACGTGCGCAGGGGTGATAATGACGGTGGGGTTGATAATGACGATGGCGGCGGTGGTATAATGATGATAATGGTGATAATGGTGGCAATTATGATGAACATTATGTTGCTGCGGTTAGCGTACGCGTTTTGTTCGCGGGGCGGGGGTGGTGGGCAGTGAGGTGGCAATGGCGAGCATGGCCCGATGTCCGTGGTGATGCCGGGGGTTGCGGTGATGACGATGACCATGTGAGTGTTGGTGCCAGCGATGGTGGCGGTGGGTGGCTTGGAGTGTGCCTGGACACGTGGCGCGTGGCCGAGCGGCTGTCGGTCGGTGGCGTTGCAGGTGCAGTGGCGATGCGAGCTCTTTAATTCCCGGCAATTCTGGAGAAAGCGGTAGGCCAGGATGGGTAGGGAGGCATCACCGTGTGACAACATTAACCCCCAATACGACACACCCCCACACCTCCCCACACACCCCCCGACACCTCCCCCACACCTCCCCCACACCTCCCCCACACACACACCCCCCACACCCCCCCCCCCACACACACACCCCCCACTCCTCCCCCCACACATCCCCGCACACCCCCCACGCCCATCTCGCCAGGGATCACAGCTTCACTGCGCAGGTGCCATGGTGACAAAAATTGCACCCCAACACACAAAGACAAAGATCCCCCGTGTAGCTTTAACAGACTGTTGGGGCAAGTGCTGTTAGCGAGCACCTATGAAGGCAGGAACGGCACACGAGGGGGTGGGTGTCCAGCACCACACCCGACCGCCTTTGTCTCCCCAGCGGCGATGTTTACACACCGCACAAGGTACTCGTTAGAGGCTGAGTCGACCTAGGGGAGGCCCAGAACCGGTTCAGATAATCGCCACTGGTGTTGGCCGTGAGCGGGAATCGAACTCGGGTGGCCGGGTTCATAGCGCAGCGCGCTAACCGCTGCAGCACCGCTCCCCACACGCACCCACACAAACCCTCTCCTTCCCAAGCGGACGCGTTATATATTTTTCCTCCCTCTCCCTCTCGCTCCCCAAACGCGTGCACACGCCCTGTCGCTAATTGCACGGTGACAGCCGCCCCTGAGAGATTGTGTGTCTGTGTGTGTGGCTGTGTGTGTGTCTGTGTGTGTGTCTGTGTGTGTGGCTGTGTGTGTGGCTGTGTACGTGCGTGAGTGTGCGCATGTGTGTGTGTGTGCATGTGTTTCCGTGTGTGTGTGTGCTTACGTTCGTCTATTTAAATATGAGTGTGTGTTCGTGCGCCCATGTGTCTGTGTGGGTGGGTAGGTCCATGAGTGTGCGCCAGATTGTGTCTGTGTGTGTGGGGGTGGGGAGCGGTAGTGTAGTAGCGGTTAGCGCTGCGCTACGAATCCGGCGACCCGAGTTCAATTCTCGCTCACAGCCAACACCGGCGACGATTTATCTGAACCGGTCCTGGGCCTCCCCTAGGACGACTCAGCCTCTAATGAGTACCTGGTGCGGTGTGTAAACATCGCCGCTGGGAAGACAAAGGCGGTCGGGCGTGGTGTTGGCCACCCACCACCTCGTGTGCCGTGCCGGCCTTCACAGGTGCTTGCTCACCAACAGTCTGTTAAGGCTATAGGGAGGGTTGTATTTGTATATGCCTACAAATCCTAGTTTTGTGGTTGACTTAGCACATCATCGCTTTGGGGTCGGTAAAACAAGTATCACTTTGTAGGGAAGACACATTCATATGCAAAGACAAAGATCCCCCGATAGCCTTTACAGACTGTTGGAGCAAGTGCTGTTGGCGAGAACCTATGAAAGCCGACAGCACACGAGGGGGTAGCTGGCCAGGACCACGCCCGGCCGCCTTTGTCTCCCCGGTGGCGATGCTTACACACCGCAGCAGGTACTCATTTGAGGCCGAGTCGACCTAGGGGAGGAGACCGGTTCGGATAGTCGTCACCAGTGTTTGGCCGTGAGCGAGAATCGAACTCGGGTCGCCAGATTTGTAGAGCAGCGCTAACCACTACACTACCGCGCCCCTACACACACACACACACGCGCGTCCCTATACACACACTCACGCCCCTACACACTCACTCACCCCTACACACACACACACACGCGTCCCTATACACACACTCACGCCCCTACACACTCACACTCACTCACCCCTACACACACTCACTCACCCCTACACACACACACTCACGCCCCTACACACTCACTCACGCTCCTACACACACTCACTCACGCCCCTACACACACACACTCACGCCCCTACACACTCACACTCACGCCCCTACACACACACACTCACGCCCCTACACACACTCACGCCCCTACACACACTCACTCACGCCCCTACACACACACACTCACGCCCCTACACACACACACTCACGCCCCTACACACACTCACTCACGCCCCTACACACACTCACGCCCCTACACACACACACTCACGCCCCTACACACACACACTCACGCCCCTACACACACTCACTCACGCCCCTACACACACACACTCACGCCCCTACACACTCACACTCACGCCCCTACACACACTCACGCCCCTACACACACTCACTCACGCCCCTACACACACACACTCACGCCCCTACACACTCACACTCACGCCCCTACACACACTCACGCCCCTACACACACTCACTCACGCCCCTACACACACACACTCACGCCCCTACACACTCACACTCACGCCCCTACACACACTCACACTCACGCCCCTACACACACACACTCACGCCCCTACACACACACACTCACGCCCCTACACACATACACTCACGCCCCTACACACACTCACTTACGCCCCTACACACACACACTCACGCCCCTACACACACACTCACGCCCCTACACACACACACTCACGCCCCTACACACATACACTCACGCCCCTACACACACTCACTTACGCCCCTACACACACACACTCACGCCCCTACACACACACTCACGCCCCTACACACACACACACTCACGCCCCTACACACACACTCACGCCCCTACACACACTCACACTCACGCCCCTACACACACACACTCACGCCCCTACACACACACACTCACGCCCCTACACACATACACTCACGCCCCTACACACACTCACTCACGCCCCTACACACACACACTCACGCCCCTACACACACACTCACGCCCCTACACACACTCACACTCACGCCCCTACACACACACACTCACGCCCCTACACACACACACTCACGCCCCTACACACACACTCACGCCCCTACACACACACACACTCACGCCCCTACACACACTCACACTCACGCCCCTACACACACTCACTCACGCCCCTACACACACACTCACGCACGCCACTGCTTGCGGACGCCGTCTCTGCTCGTGGTGGGGGAGCCCTTCGAGAGGGATCCTCGAGAGGGGGGGTGTAATTGGCCTACTCTTCCACGTCTCGGCCAGATGTCTCGGAGGAGGCGGGAGAGTAGCCGCATTTCACCTCCCCCCCCACCGCACGCGATCCCGTCGTGAGTGGGGTGGTGGCGAAGAATTTCTCAGACGTTGCCATCGCTGTTTCGACTGCCTGCCGCGCCCGGAGATCGTGTCAAAGCTCACCCACAGGGGGGCACGGCCGTGCCGCGCGCGTGCGTGTGTGCACGTGCCAGACACCCGGCGAGGGTGCGCGATGTCACGCCACAGAGGAAGAGCATCGGGACATTTAATTTTCACCGCGTCAGCCGCGTTAGCCCTCGTTCCGAGACGTTCGTTTAAAACGGCGCCTTCGTTTGTTGTCCGCGTCCAAGCCCCGTTGATGCCACCCGGGCACCTCGCCATCGCTCCCTTCCCTCTGCCAGCAGCAGTGTCGTCGCTGACACCCAGAGGCGCAGAACTTGCCCCAGGCGAGAGGGTGCACGCTCCCGAAATGTCACGCCTTTTTAAATAGTGCCCTGCATTCATAACAAGAAATATATCCCGTGTATTTTCTCCGGTAAATATCAATCCGTTGTCGATGTTTGGCGTCTCTGGTGGGGGGGTTGGAGGGCTGAGGGTGGGATGGGGGGGGGGTGTACCCATCGCCCGCACCCCTTGTGCCCACCATTACCAAACACCCGCCTGTCCCCCTCCTCCAATACTGCCCTCCTCCACCCCACCCCCCTCCTCCACCCCACCCCCTCCTCCAATACTGCCCTCCTCCACCCCACCCCCCTCCTCCACTCCACCCCCCTCCTCCACCCCGCCCCCCTCCTCCACCTTGCCCTGCTCCACCCCGCCCCCCTCCTCCACCCCGCCCCCCTCCTCCACCCCACCCCCTCCTCCACCCCATCCCCCCCACGTGGCCCCGACCCTTCACATTCGCCCCTTCCTGGCGACATCGGCAATGATTTCCTGCCACGTCCAGTGCCGAACGTGCAAGCCGCTGTCCCAGCGCACTGCCGCGGACTCCCCGTTCACGTTCCACTCCCCACACCCAGGGGGGGCGAGCTCTCCTCTGACCTGTGCTCCGGCACCGCTCACGTTGCTCCCGCCTCGATCGTCCGCCTCCCAACGCTAACGGGTGACCTCTCGACCCGGTCCCGTCCACCAGCGACTCTCACGGCGCATCAATCGGCAACGTCCTGAGAGAAATCAGACGACGGTGGATGATGACCAAAGTCCAGTGGTTCCCTGGGGTTGGTGAGAGACCTCGAGCAGAGCGCTGCGCTGCCACCCCCCGGCGACCCGAGTGATTCACGGCCAGCAACACCAGTGGCGATTATCTGAGCCGGTCCCGGCCCTCCGCCGGATCGACTCAGCCTCAAATGAGTGGACGCAATGATCCGCCCCAGTGCAGTTGTTAAACGAGCACCGCGCCTGGCCACCTTTGACTCCAGGTGCTCATTTCAGGCTGAGTCGACCTAAGCGAGGACCAGAATCAATTTCAGAGATGATTCGGCGCTCGTGTCAGCCAAGGCCGGGAATCAGTCTCAGATGTTTACAGTGCAGTGCGCTAATTAATTTAACACCGCTACCTAAAGACGAAGATTCCCCGTATAGCCTTCAACAGACTGTAGCGGCAAGTGCTGTCAGCAAACGCCGATGATGGTCTGCACGGTACACGAGAGGATGAGTGGCCAGCACTATACCCGGCCGCCTTTGTCTCCCTAGTGGCAATGTTTACACACCGCATGTGAGGCTGAGTCGACCTAGGGGAGGCCCAAGACCGGTTCAGATCATCTGGAATCGAACTCGGGTCGCCGGGTTCTTAGCGCAACGCGCCAACCACTACACGACTGCCCCCCCACACACACACGCACTCACACCCTCACACACACCCACACACACCTCACACCCCACATACCCCACACACACCCCTCACACACCCACACACACCCACACACACCCCACACAACCCCAACCCCCCACACACACACACTGCCAGCTTATGCACATATTTACGTGCCTCGGAATCGTAATGGATGTTATCCACGGTTGAACAAAATTGTAATGTATGGCGTGACATTTTTGGCAGCTGTACCTACCAGGAAAAGGAAATGGATAACACGACGCGTGAACTACAATTGTCAGTTGTTCAACTACGCGCGCGCGCGTGTGCGTTTGTGTGGTCTGCGTGTGTGTGTACGTGGCGTGTGTGTGTGTGCGTGTGTGTGTGCATGTGTGTGTGCATGTGTGTGTGCGTGTGTGCGTGTGTGTGGGCTTGTGTGTGTGCATGTGTGTGTGCGTGTGTGGGCTTGTGTGTGTGTGTGCGTGTGTGTGTGTGGGCTTGTGTGTGTGCGTGTGTGCGTGTGTGTATGTGGCCTTGTGTGTGTGTGCGTGTGTGCGTGCGTGTATGTGGCTTTGTGTGTGTGTGCGTGTGTGCGTGTGTGTATGTGGGCTTGTGTGTGTGTGCGTGTGTGTATGTGGCCTTGTGTGTGTGTGCGTGTGTGCGTGTGTGTGTGTGGGCTTGTGTGTGTGCGTAATAGGTTACGTAGGCAGCGGATGAGCGGTGGCTCAGCGGTTAGCGCGCTGCGCTTCGTACCCAGCGACCCGAATTCGATTGACACCCAGTGACGATTACCTGAAACCGGTGCTGGGCCTCTCCTAGGTCGACTCAGCCTTAACTCTGTTTACCTGGCGAGGTGTGCAAAACATGGCCGGGGCGTGGTGCTCCCCCGCCCGCCCGCCCGATGGTGTCCCACGCCGGCCATCGCAACAGCGGCGTGGGTCTGCGGCGTGAGCTAGACCCGTGAGACGGTGTTGGAGGGGCGATCTTTGTCATCGTCGCAATTGCTTCGTGCCGTCTCGGGGCGCGAGTGTCCCCCCACCCCCTCGCTCACGCCAGCCTTGCCATCATCTCTCCTCGTGTGCGTGGTTCGTTTTATTGTACAAGCCCCGCATTAATAACACTGGTCTGCAGGACAAAATGCTTCCGAAATAAATGTAGTCCAACTTTACTAATTCTGGGTCGCTGAGAATGAAAATGATGCTTATAATTGCGGATTGGCTCTAGTTTTCAAGATATGTTACTGGGTAAGAAGATACGACCCTCGACTTGGGGATCGCTTCGAGACAATGGGAAGCCGCGGCACTTCGCGATTGGTCTAGCCGCCGTGCCCTTTATGACGACGACGATGACGACGACGACGCCAACCCCGCTTCGTGCCACGTTCTTGAACAAGATGGCTGTGTCCCACGTCACCAAGACCCCCCCACCCCCCCGTCGCAACCACGGAGATGCTGGGGCAGGGGAGCGAGCCCGCGTCGAGGTTGCCACGATGGGGAACAATGAGGGGGGGGGGGTGTGAGGGGGGGGGGCTTTGTTTCCCCAGCGCTGCTCTCCAGTACAAAAAAAGACAAAGATCCCCCGTGTAGCCTTAACAGACTGTTGGGGTAAGTGCTGTTAGCGAGCACCTATAAAGGCCGGCACGGCACATGAGGGGGTGGGTGGCCAACACCACGCCCGGCCGCCTTTGTCTCCCTAGTGGCGATGTTTACACATTGCACCAGGTACTCGTTTGAGGCTGAGTCGACCTAGGGGAGGCCCGGGGCCGGTTCAGATAATCGTCACCGGTGTTGGCCGTGAGCGGGAATCGAACTCGGGTCGCCAGGTTCGCGTCCAACTGTTTGTGACCCCCCCGGGGGAGGTGGGGGGTGCAGTAGGGGGGGGGGGTCAGGGTGCTGGGGGGGAGTTGGGGTTTTGAGTGCTGGGGGGTGTGCTGGGGGGGGTTGAGTGCTGGGATGGCAGGCGGGGCTGGAGCGCTGGGGGGGAGAGTTTTCATTGCTGCGGGCACCGCTGCCACTGCTACCGACTTGGGGGTGGTGGGGGGTGACGGCGGCCAATTCGATTCCAAATGAGAGACATTTTACTTGAACGCTGCCGAGCCCAGAAAGCGAGGGGCACCGGGCGGGTCGCCGTGGCACTGTGTCACCACCAGGGGTGGGCGTCCAGAATCAGAACATTGATTTATACTGCGCAGAACAATGGGATTTAACGCGTTCCTTCGGAGTGGGCAGGTAGGAACTTGGTTGGACAGCGCATTCGTGCACGACAGACAAATATACACGACAGACAGACAAACAATCCCTGGTGGTCAGTGTGGAACATATTGTTCCTACCTGTACTACATCATGGGACCTCCCTTGCCAGTATCAAAATATAACAATAGGTTTTTACCCTTTCAACAAACTAAAAAAATTTGCAAGGAATCACTGTTTGGTCTAAAACTGTTTGAGACTCGGCTCTAAAGAAAGCTGTCTCTGGTGTGGACCAATCAGTTTCAAAGGCAATGCACATACTACATGTTTTAATTTATTTGCATGTTCACCACAAGTTTATGTGGTTAATGGAGACATGATTTTTTGCAAAAGATTTCAGTTTGGTGTTGTAACAATTTAACACAGCTGTTTTATTGCCAGAAAGGGTAAAGCCTATTCTTATAAACAATGGATTCAGTTCAACTTAGAGCCTGCAATGCCCTGGATCTCGATCCAAGGTCAGAATCTGAATATTTATTTAGACTGCAGGAGGAATCTGATGAGCTATGAAGCTCTTTTTCACAGATGTCCAGTCGGCACCAGGTCAGAAAGTTACAACAACAAACATTACAAAAACACGACAGCAGTAAAAACTATAGGAGAGCTAAACAAATCACTTAAAATTTTTACAAATAAATTTTAGCAGGTAAAGCCCACTGCGCTATTAGCTTCTTTGTTCAGAAGCGACCTGGCCACAAATGATGGCTCAACGAAGTGGCTTATCGTCACGTGGGCATTCATATCAGCCAACTAACAAAAACAGAGGACCCGGAGAAGCAAACAAATCCGCCTCGGTTGGCAGCTCCCGGAAAAATAAATCTGCGCAGGGAATTCCACGGGTGGTCTTCCCTTGTCAAGAGACGATCGATGGTGGTGGGGGGGGGTCTAATGACAATCTTAGTTGGAAGGGGTTGTGGTGGTGGTGGTAGCGCACCCCGTTGGGGTCAGTTGGCGCATCGTCCGCACAGATGTTGGAGAAACTCCCTTTTCCGTGAGTGTCCACGAGGAAGGAGCCCGTGCCCTGGCTCGAACGGCGTCAAGGCAGTACAGCAAATACGACTCAAACCTGTTGCTTCTGTGTCGGGTGGAGTGTGTCCCTCCACTCGCGCGGATCACCGCAAGGATGTTGCGAAACTCCCTGCCCACGCGCGTCCAGGTGTCGTACCCTGGTTCGCCAGGGTGGTCTGTATGGGATCGAGTGTTTCCCCCTCGCACGAGTGGGTTTTTCCTCTGGTTGACCCGGTTTCCTCCCGCGTGTAAACAATCATTAATCGGTCGAAAACACCTTCATATATATAGAGGACCGCAGATCATGGGCAATTGTCGGTGCCGGCTCATCGAGTAGCTTCCTTCCCGCCTGCCTGTGGTTCAATCTCGCGCCTCTTCTCTCTCTACGAGAGCGAGCGAACATTGTGTGGTGGAACCTCCAATTCGCACGGTTGGCTACGTGCGGTGCGAAAGAAGTTCAACATACATGTACACGGAAGTTTTTTTTCTTTTACAAGGTAAGGCCCACCGAACTTTGCAGCATTTTTTTTTCAGAAGGAAATGATAGCTCAACGAAGTGGCTTACCACGTGGAGGTGTCTGTAGCAGCCAAATGCTGTAAACGCACGTTGAGTCTAAATGTGAAGGGGAAAACCGGAGGACCCGGACAAAAATCCAGATAACCACGGGTAGAGCACGCAAACTCCAAATATGCAGCAGGCATCAGGGTCAGGATCGAACTCACGTTGCCGGCATCGTAAGGCACCGCGCCACCGCTCCGAATGCAATAGGCATACAAAGACAAAGATCCCCCGTATAGGCTTTAACAGACTGTTCGGACAAGTACTGTCAGCGAGCAGCACCTATGAAGGCCGGCACAGCGCACGAGGGGGTGGGTTAGTCAGCACCGCGGCCCACCGCCTTTGTCTCCCCAATGGCGATGTTTACTACACACCGCACCAGGTACTCGTTTGAGGCTGAGTCGACCTAGGGCGAGGCCCAGGACCGGTTCAAATAATAATCGTCACCGGCGTTTACCGTGAGCGGGAATCGAACTCGGGTCACTGGGTTCGTAGCGCTCCCCGCCATGCAATATCCATACACCACGCACCTACACACGCACACACACGCACGTACACACACGCACGATAGAAATGTCTTGCCCTTTATGAAGGTGCACGAGTATAATAACGCAGATTTGGCATTAATAGGATGGAATTCTGGACTCCTCTCTCTCTCTCTCATCTAACGCGCGTTCTAAATCCAAGGACACTCGTTTCGGGCCCCAACAAAAATCTAATTTGCAGGATTTTGCCTCCACCCACCACCACCACCCACCCACCCACCCACCACCACCACCCACCTCTTCCTGAGTGTGCAGGGGACTTGTTGAAGCGGCCGCACGGCCCCCGTGGTTGTCTCTGTCGGGCGAAGCGCGTTCGCCTCGCGTGTCCAACAACAACAACAGCAGCAGCAGCGAGCGCGCTCACTCTCGCACGCCGATTGTGTTGTGGGGAGGTCGGCTTTTGAGCGTCGTTTTTTTGGTGTTGTGTGTATGAAGTAAAATAAATAGATATTGTCACCGTCATTATCATAATTTTCTGCTTTTTTATTCTCTGGTGGCTCGAGTTTCCGATTCTCCTCCGCGTTTCTGCTCGCTAGTCAGAAAAATCTGAATTTTTATTTATCCTGCAGGTGAAATCCTCTTTTTTTTCACAGATGTCCAGTCAGGGTCAGATCAGAACCTTACAACAACAACAGCAAGAAACAGTACAAAACATGATAGGAATGCAACGTATAGTAAAGGTAAACAAATCACTTTTTTAAAAATATATACAACTAAAACATACTTTTATCTTACCATCACATCCACCGTCTCTCACCCTCCGCTCCATGCGCCCTGCGCCGTTGGCATCTTCACAACCCCTTTCATCTACGGGCCTCTGTGTGAGGCTGTGGGTCGCTACGTGAGTCTTGTGGGTGTCTGTGTGAGTCAACGGGGGTCTCAGTGTGAGCCTGTGGGTCGCTACGTGAGTCTTGTGGGTGTCTGTGTGAATCAAATGGGCCTCCGAGTGAGCCTGTGGGTCGCTACGTGAGTCCTGTGGGTGTCTGTGTGAGTCAACGGGGGTCTCAGTGTGAGCCTATGGGTCGCTACGTGAGTCTTGTGGGTGTCTGTGTGAGTCAACGGGTCTCCGAGTGAGGCTGTGGGTCGCTACGTGAGTCCTGTGGGTCTCTATGTAAGTGAATGGTGGATCTCTCAGTGTGAGGCTGGTAACACCTTAACATATGTAGAGGACCGCAGAGCTTAGTGAATTGTTGGCACCGGCTCGTCACGCGGCTACCTCCATGGTTCCCGCTCGCACCTCTGACTAGTTATCTCTCTATCGAGTTTGTTTTCCTTCCCCTGCACCTCCGATTAGCACGGTTGGCTACGTACGGTGCAAAAGAAGTTCAACGTACGTACATACGAGAGGGAGCGGACACTGGGGTGGCGGACGTGGTGCCATGGCTAACTCGCTGTATAAATTCAAATGGACCAACGGTTCTTCTTCACCTGGAGTGCATCACGCATCCCCTGGGGGTGCGAGACGTGGCCAGATTCGTTTGTTTTGAAGGTAAATCATTTAACACAAATGAAGCACGGGCAACTTACTTTGTTTCAGCAAGCCTTGTGTATGTGTTCACATTGTACGTTGGGTTTTTCGCGATTGAGAACCAAAGGGCTTTGCAAGGCTGCAAGTATTCAGGTTAAAGGAACAGCGGCAATAGACGAACAGACGGACGCGTGGCCGTGCGGTGTGCGGTGGACGAACCCACTGAGGCATGAAGAGGCACTAAGCCAGTCCAAACCCATCATCGCACCCCACCAGGGTCCGTAAAACGAGTACCAGTTTACAGAATGTCGAGAATATAGCAGTGGGGTTTTCTTCTTCTGTAGGCAGTAGTCCCCGCCATAGGGGTGTGGAATTTCCACCACTAATTTCGGGAACTGACATCGATGAAGACCACACCAGTGATTTCATTATAATCCCAGAACTGAGAAGGGGAGGGGAGTGTGGAGGGTGGCTGAACTGCATGTATCGCAGTCGATGAATTGCAAATTGTAATTCGTGAGGATACACGCGGAATATTTACAAAACACGAGCTGGCCGGGCGACCCAGGGGATTCATTACTGCCGTGCCCGATGTGCTGGACCAGCACGGCTGAGGCCAGGGCTGCGCGCGTGCCACGAGTTCATAGCGGCCACACGTTAAATCCAGCCTCCTATAAACACGCCGTTCTTTTCGTTGTTGTTGATTTGCATCTAATTCCTTTAGATCCCGGCTCAGAAAAGCTGTCCCCAATTGTGTTGTCACGGCTTTGGTGTTGCTGGCTGGCTGGCTGGCTGCTGGCTGGCTGCTGCTGTTGTTGCTGACACCGCTTCTGTTCAGGGTGCCGTGAGCGTCTCCGCTGTTTCCCCGAAGCGGAAGCGAAAGTGCGAACCTGTCGAGCCCGGAGCAACGCGCGACACGAACCGGGATCTGAATAGTTTATATATGTACTGGAGGAATCCGATGAGCTATAAAGCTCTTTTTCACAGATGTCCAAGTAGGAGCGGGTTCAGAACGTCACAAGAACAAACAGTACAAAGTACAGAATAGGTAATCACATAACTAAAACGAATATTTACGAATAAAACTAAACTATAGATGTTCGATCTTACTAAGTAAGGCCCACTGAGCTATTAGGCTCTTCTTTCAGAAGCGACCCGGCCACAAATGATAGCTCAACGAAGTGGCTTACCATGCGGAAATTGACAGCAGCCAAATAATCTAAATAATCAAAACGCGTGATGTTGATTCTAAATGTGAAGGGGAAAAACCCGGAGGTCCCAGAGAAAACATCCAAGCGACCACGGGGGGAGAGAGACATGCAAACTCTAAATATACAGGCGTCAGGCTTCTCCTGCATACCAGGCGAAGTAGTTAACATATCGTCATACTATACGGCTAAACTGTACATCCTTTATTTAACCAATCGAGTGCCTTTTAGGAGGGACCTGTCACATGGGGTTATTATTTTAAGATGTCTTAATCCAATTCGTGATGAGTGCTCATACACGTGGGAGGAAAATCTAGAGAACCGAAAGAAAACCCGCGCGTGTGTGGGGGCAACGCTATATCCCCGTACAGATGGGAACCGATGGCGATTCGTTCACTTGCTGTGCCGCCTTCACTTGGCGAGCCAGGGGATGGTTGCTGGAAACCACGAACTCCCGTATACCGGGCGAGGTGGTTAACAACACTGTGTGGCTTCGTATCCAGGCTCCACGCGACCATGGGAAGAACACACAAACTCCAAATATACAGCAGGCATTGTCAGGGTCGGGATCGAACCCTCGGCCTCCTGCACACCGGGCGAGGGAGTTCACATCTCGCCACGCCAACGCAGTTCGCGCCAGAGAGCTGCACGGACCGCTCAGAGCCACGCAGCACAGCCAGCTCTCGGAGCTTTACACCGATACTCAGCACGTCCTGAAGATCCCCGGCATAGCCTTGAGATCCCTCGTATAGCCTTGACAGGCTGTAGGGGCAAGTGCTGTTAGCGAGTAGCGACTATGAAGGCCGGAACGGCACACGAGGGGGTGGGTGGCCAGCACCACGCCCGGCCGCCTTTGTCTCCTTAGTGGCGATGTTTACACAGCGCAACAGGTACTCATTTGAGGCTGAGTCAACCTAGTGGGGGGGCAGGACCGGTTTAGATAATCGTCACTGATTTTGGCCGTGAGCGGGAAACGGACTCGGGTCGCCAGGTTCGTAGCGCGGCGTAGCGCTAACCACTACACCCCCCCCCCCAACACACACGCGCCCCCACCCCTCGCTCCCCACATTCCTTCACACCCACCGCCCCACCAACGATCCCGGCTCTCTTGTCACGTCGTTAAATTAAAGGTCGCCATTAAACCAATTTTCATAGCCGCTGAGTTTTTTTTGCTCGTTAGAGCGAAGACAACCCCAGCCCCCCCCATCCCCAAAGACAACCCCAACCACAGCCGCAACCCCATCCCCAGCCCCAACCCCAGCCCCATCCCCAGCCCCAACCCCAGCCCCAACCCCAACCCCAGCCCGCCCGCCGCGATCCGTTGACGCGCGGCCAATTACTCGACCGCGTAGAGGATGTAGGAGGCGGATTCTGTCGCAAGAAGCCCCCCCCCCCTGGGGAAGTGGTGTGGGGTGTTGGAGGGGTGGGGGGTGAGGGGTGAGGGGTTAGATGGCTTTGTCGGGTTTGAACCCTCGAGGCAGCCACCACGCCACGAGCGAACACCCAAACAGGGCCCAGGGCCCACGGATCTGCGCCACGGAGAATTGTGCCCCGGGGTGTTTCCTTTTAATTGTGGACTCGCGTCCCGTGGTGCGGGCGGCAGGGGCTGGGGGGGAGGGGGTCGCGCGATGGATTGCGGAGTAAGGCGGCGGGTTTGATGCTGTGTGGACAATCAGCCGTGGAGGATGTTTGTGTTTGTTTTTGTTGTGACCAGTGCGATATTTGTGTTGTTGTTGTTGTTTTACCGTGGTTGTTACGAGTCGTCTACGTCTCACATCGTTACTGTCACCACCGTGGTGGTTATTAACACTTCGTCATCATTGTCATCGTCATTATTCTCTTTTATCGGGTTTTTTTTATTGAAATATATCACCCGCATGACACCAACGACATCGGAACGCCGCGTTTGCGCCACGGTGGTGAGATGTTAACTCCCTCGCCTGGTATACAGGAGATCGTGGTTTCGATCCCAACCCTAACGCCTGTATAATTGTAGTTTGCGTGTCTCTCTCTCTCTCCTCGTGGTGAGATGTTTACTCCCTCGCCTGGTATACAGGAGATCGTGGGTTCGATCCCAACCCTAACGCCTGCTGTATAATTGGAGTTTGCGCGTCTCTCTCTCCTCGTGGTGAGATGTTAACTCCCTCGCCTGGTATACAGGAGATCGTGGGTTCCATCCCTACCCTAACGCCTTTCTAATTGGAGTTTGCGTGTCTCTCTCTCCTCGTGGTGAGATGTTAACTCCCTCGCCTGGTATACAGGAGATCGTGGATTCGATCCCAACCCTAACGCCTGCTGTATAATTGGAGTTTGCGTGTCTCTCTCTCTTCTCGTGGTGGCGTGGATTTTTCTCCGGGTCCTCCAGTTTTCCCTGCACATTTAGAAACGCGCGTTTAGAGTATTTGGCTGCTATAAATTCCCAAACGACGATAAGCCACTTCGCTGAGCTATCATTTGTGATAGCCAGGTTACTTCCGACAAAAAGCGACTATCGCTGAGTGGGTCTGACCTGTTAAAATAAAAATGAAAATGTGTACTTTAAATGAATAATAGTACGTGCACCGCTGTGCCGAGCGACGCATACACAGCAAAGCACGGTCGGAGGCGTGTACACACCGGGCAATATTAGAAGTCGATAACTCGATACACCGGGAGTATGTGGTGGATACGGTGACCACCGATAGAGGTCTTCAATGCTCCCTCTCTCCATGTCTCTCACTCTGCAACATTTACAATTGAGAACTCAAATTGTAAATGTTGATGATGTACTCTCCAACACGCCGGTGGGCTGAAGTGGTAACTAATTGGCGCGCGTTGTTTACGTGACAAACCTTGCCGGCTGTGTCGGGTGGTGGAGGGTTACGGCACATTTATACTTACGCGATATAACCCAAACACCCTTATTATGAATAATATCGGTCGCGAAAGCCTAGGTGTTAAATGTACTGTGCGTACATAATTACCGTCACTATCATCATCAGCAGCAGCACACCTATGAGTCTCATTATCCGGCACAACACCACTTTTCTCATCAACAGCACCGCACTACCTTAAACTTCATGGGGGAGAGGGGAGGGGGGGGGTTGCTCCTGCCCAATTTATTTTTTTGCCTAATAATTAGCGTGTTACATCACGAGTCACGTCGTAGCAACAATTCTTGTCATTTTATATTCGAAAGCAAAAATCGTCCGTACGAATCGCGTCTCAAATTCGCCGTGCGATCACACGGGCTGCATCGAAGAACAGCGCTTACAAAAGCGCGGAAAATCGACCCGAAAATGACACGCACGAAAACTAAACACGGACGTGACAGAAAATGCGTCCGTGATGTTGGCCTGCGTGGAACTCTGCGCTTCTCACACCAGCCAAGCGCATCACACAAACAAAGAAAAAGATCCCCCGTATAGCCTGTGACAGACTGTTGGGGCAAGTGCCGTCAGCGAGCACTTATGAAGGCCGGCACGGCGCACGAGGGGGTGGGGTGGCCAACACCACGCCCGGCCGCCTTTGTCTCCCTAGTGCATGTATTTGCACAGCGCAGCAGGTACTCATTTGAGGCTGAGTCGACCTAGACCTAGGGGAGGCGCTGAACCAATTCGGATAATCGTCACCGGTCAGTTTAAGCCGTAGGCTTTCGCGACCAATATCATCCATAATCGTCACTGGTGTTGGCCGTGAGCGGGATTCGGACTCGGGTCGCCGGGTTCGTAGCACGGCGTAGCGCTAACCACTCCACCACCGCTCCCCCACTTTGTCTTTGCCAAGAGCATCTCTCCCCCACTGACCTACAACCCACGCATGGGTGAACGGCCCCATGAGATGAGACCGCATAGCCACTTCAATGTCCCCCCTCTCCCTCTCTCTCCGCGGCTCTCTCTCTCTCTGCATCGTATCGAGCCCTGCGGGAATTTTGCAAAAGTTAATAACGCCGGGAGATTCCAGTGGACGGATACACCGATAACTAAGAAAAAAAACCCCAGCAGAGCCACTCCACACTCGGAGGAGAGTGGCCACACAATTCCTGCTCTCTCAGCCAACTCATTCTTCCGCGGGCATTCACGGCAGCAGGTTAATTGTGTCAACATCTCGCTGGCGTCGATGAACCGAGGGGTCAATGGATCGTTTCGTCCGGTCCTGACGAAGAGCGGTGTGGCCAGGCTTTGTTGTTTATGCTGTAACCCGGTGGTCGACTGACGGCGCGCGGTTTCTCTTAGCGATGTCATTCTCTCGCGAAACTTGGTTCACTTTGTTTTAGTTCAGTTTCAGTTTATTTTGAAGTGCCCTGTGAGCTAAGAAGCTGCTCTTGAATTGGGGGCGGGGGGGGGGTTAATCGACGAAAGCATCGCTTCTCTGCTCAAACACAACACGCAAGAAAAATAAAAAAGGATTACATAATGAACGGGAAAATGACAGCAAATCACGTGATGGAGAGCATATTAAAAACTTATCGCTTCGATATTCAACTGACGTGAGGATTACGATTAAAGAACGTATTGCAAATAAGGCATAACAACGCAAATGGTGAAATAGCTTCGCTGAGAGCAGTGGCGTCACGCGGGGGGGGGGGGGGTGCGGGCCGCGTGGAGTGACACCATCAGAGGGGGTGACATCAATGTGACTGTCTATGCAACTTTGTGTGCAGTGTTTCAGCAGAAATGTATTCTTTTTTATAAAAATATATATATATCCCTGTAGTTAGTTATATCAAGAACAAAAGATTTCGTAAGCCCAGCTTACATGTGCTATATCAATGTATCTACAAGGCTAAAACTCGTGGCTAATTTACTTTTTGAACCTTCTAACGCGCTCCGGTCAGAGCTCTCATTGTTACCCAACTCCAGTGACGCTTCGAGTCACGTGGTCTCGTCTGCACGTGCTCGGAGCACGCGCTGCGTGTTCGTCGCTGCTCGAGTTTTAATAGTCGCTGATTTTATCAAGTTTGCTGGTGTTTTAGCGACAATATCGTGGTGATTAGTATTTGTGAACATATATCAATAACTTGTTTGGGAATGAAGTAGTATTTCGATTTAAAGCTTTCGTGGCTGCAGGGATTCATCTTCTTGGTTCTTTCGGTAAAGTCACGTAGAAGGGAAGTAATACAATGATAAAAATATAATTATTTTATTATGTTTTATTTTTACTATTTTATTACTTCCCTTCTACGTGACTTTACCGAAAGAACCAAGAAAATGAAGTAGTAATTTAAGGAAATATTGTAATTTAAAGGTGTCATTTTAATTTTGCTCGTTGCTTACGTCACTACTCTTGCCATTACATTCAGTGATGTACGGGAATGACGATGTACGAGTAACATCAGTACAAGAAACATGACTAAGGAGTCTGCATGGTCTGGTACGGGCGGAGGGGGTCCACGAGGGGTGACACCTCCAACACGAGTGACGCCACTGCCTGAGACGCAGCACATTTCAAGTAACAGGAATCGGTTAAAAAAAAACGAGACGGTCAACACGCACGATGGGGGGGGGGCTGACACTGTGTCCAATCAGCCCACGAGGTTTTGACTCTCAGGGCTCTGAAAGCTGCCTTTCATAAAAAAACGCGTCTTTTACGTTTGACAATGTCTTCTTGCTTTCGTGCAGCTGTCGGTCACCTGAGTGCGCTTGGCAATCCGCGTGAATCTTGCGTTGACGGCAGCGTCCCAGTACCAGCATCCTGGCACAGCTGGCATCTTTGTCTTCGTGGAGAGCAGCGGTTCTTCACCTTTACTGCAGCCTTGCACCCCTCGAAGTTCCCAATCGTAACGACATTTTACAATGCCAATAAAAACTCAGGGGTTTGATGAAACAAAGTAAGTTGCACACCTACGTGCCCTTGCCTAATTTGGTTTTCGATTATTTACCTCCTAAAAGAGAGTCTGGCCACGTCTCGCACCGACAGAGAGGGCGTCTCGCACCCCCACAGGGGTGGCAGCGTGCACCCCAGGTGAAGCAGAAGAAGAACTACTAGCTTAGAGGACTGGGGAGCGGTGGTTCACTGCGCAGTGCACTGACTTCAGTGCGTGGCGATATCGAAACGGCTCCTCCTGTGTCGACTGGGCCCCACAATGAGCGCCTGTTGCGATGTGAAGACATCGCCGCTGGGCAGACAAAGGCGGCGGCGGCGGTGTGGCGGTGGCCAGCCACACATACAGCCACACACAGAGCCACACACACAGACACACACACAGCCACACACACACAGCCACACATCTGCCACACACACACAGCCACACACAGCCACACATACAGACACACACACATACACACACAGCCACACACACAGCCACATACACACACAGCCACACACACAGCCAAACACACAGCCACACACACACAGACACACACAGACACACACACAGACACACACACAGCCACACACACAGCCACACACACACACACACAGCCACACACACACAGCCACACACAACCACACACAGACACACACACACACAGCCACACACACACAGACACACACACAGCCACACACACACAGACAGACACACACACAGCAACACACACAGCCACACACACAGCCACACACAGAGCCACACACAGACACACACAACAACACACACAGACACACACACAGTCACACACACAGCCACACACAGACACTCACACAGCCACACACACACAGCCACACACACACAGCCACACACACAGCCACACACAGACACACACAGACACACACACAGCCACACACAGACACTCACACAGCCACACACACACAGCCACACACACAGCCACACACAGACACACACAGCCACACACAGACACTCACACAGCCACACACACACAGCCACACACACAGCCACACACAGACACACACAGCCACACACAGACACACACACCTCGTGTGTGCCGTGCCGCTCCTTCGTATAGCTGCCGCTCGGTGACAGCACTTGCCCCAGCAAGCCTGCTGGAGGCTACCCCGGCGGGGACGTGACCTTTGTCTGCTGTGTGTGTATCCGTGTCAAGGTGCGGCGCTGTGGTTTTTAATCATTAACTGGGCTGACTGGGAAACGAGAGGTTATGGGTAGAACCCATCTTGCCACGGCCCCCCCCGATAATGGACATCAGGAGCCCCCCCCCCCCCCGCCACCTCCTCACCGCTGCCTCGTCTCACTGATGGGTTCTCCAGCATCGGTTATCGGGGATTTTCTGTCCATGTATCTTTATTTCACGAGACCTCCTTTGCCAGTATTAAATTATGATAATCGGTTCTTCCCTTTTCTGGCAATAAAACAGCTGTATTAAGATGTTAAAACAACAAACTGAAACCTTTGCAGGGAATCATGTCTGCATTAGCCACAGATACGTGTGGTGAACATGCAAACGAAACAGCACGCTCTGACAGTATGTGCAATGTCTTTGAAACTGATTGGTCCACCCCGAGCTCTCAATGTCCTGATAGTGGCATGGTCTTTGTGCTGTTCGCCTTTTGGCGTCCTCTGGTCTAACGCTGTTTGAGACGAGGCTCTAAAGAAAGCTGTCTCTGGTGTGGACCAATCAGTTTCAAAGGCAATGCACATATTCATCTTCTTGGTTCTTTCGGTAAAGTCACGTAGAATGGAAAAAATCAAATAATAAAAATAAAACATAATAAAATATTGTATGTTTTATTATTTTATTATTTCCATTCTACGTGACTTTACCGAAATAACCAATAAGATGAATCCCTGCAGTCACGAAAGCTTTAAATCGAAAAATGCACATATTGTCAGAGCGTGTTGTTTTGTTTGCATGTTCACCACACGTATATGTGGCTAATGCAGTAACATGATTCCTTGCAAAGGTTTCAATTGTTGTATTTGTATCCCCCATCTTGGCTGGCAGCAGCGAGACAGATTCCCTGTTGATGACAGGTGGGGTGAGGAGGGATGAGAATAGACTTCACTCTTCATTCCAATAAAACAGGAGGTGCTAATGATGATGATAATTTACATTTGTGAAGGCGTATTTCATCCAAGGATCCCAACGCGCCGCCGTGTCTGGAAAGCAGGGAAGTGAGATCGAGCAAGCCGCGTAGACGTCCACAGCTCTGGGGAGAAGACAGATTTAAATAGCACGAGAGAGATTCTCATCGTCTTAGTGTCAGAGGCAACGCGTTCCACAGTCGCGGGGCTGCATTGGCAAAAGCCCGATCACCCCCAGGTAACGAAGCTTTGACCTCAGAATACTAAAAAGAAGGTGATTAGAAGATCTCAAGGACCTCATTGGTGGTGTATGTAAGTGGATCAGTTCCTGAAAGCAATGCGGGGGCTAACACATTGACAGCGTTGTAGGTCAATAGCCGGTCCTGATAATCAATTCGATATTTGATTGGTAGCCAATGCAAGAGCACGGGTGTGACGTGCTCACGGAATGGCGATCACGTGAGCGTTCAAGCAGCACCATGCTGATGTCCACACACCAAGTGGACGCACGTGCTTGTGGGAAAAACAAACGTAAAACAAACACGCTCTGATAATGTTTGCATTGTCTTTGAAACTGATTGGCCTACACCAGAGACAGACAAGTATTAATAGCTTTACATAATTGCACCAATATACAGAGTGGGCACATGTCCCTGTAACTTTCTGACCCCCCCCCCTACTAGACATCTGTGAAAAAGAGCTTCATAGCTCATCGGATTCCTCCTATCTAAATAAAGATTCTGATTGTGACAACAGCAGCAGCATGGGGAAGCACCTCATCCAGCAGTGGAATTTTTTTTTCATCGGATTACGTTCAATTACTTGTGACAACAACAACAACAAACGTGAAACTAGAGTTATTCGGATCGATAACCAGATGGATTTTAAGGAAGCCGGACAACCGTCGACATCTCCGTGTCATCTCAATGTCAGCGTGCGGTGGTGGGTCGCTCCAGGCTCTAACCACTCACCTGCCGGCAGAGCCGCCTGTGACGAGAGGTTGAACGTGGTGGGGGTTCACTGCCAATCAGCATCGGCATCGTTTCTGGAAAGCGCGGGGTGGGTGGGGGTGCATGTCAAGCCGTGCTAGTCGGAGGTTGCGGGGAGGGGGGAGTTGTGGTGAATGGAGTAGGAAGTGCCGTGTGGTCAAATAACCAGGGCGGCCGATTGGGGCCGGACCGCGTAGCTCTGCAACAATAACAGTTGAAGCGTTCATATTCTTGGTTCTTTCGGTAAAGTCACGTAGAAGGGAAACAATAAAATCATAAAAATATATTTTTATTATTTAAGAAAAAGATATTTGTATTATTTAATCTTAAACTTTTTTTTATTATTTAATACAAATATATTTTTATTATTTAAGAAAAAATATATTTTTCTTATTTAATAAATATATATATATATTATTTAATAAAATATATTTTTATTATTTAATAAATATATATATATTACTTTATAAAATATATTTTTATTATCTTCTTGGTTCTTTCGGTAAAGTCACGTAGAATGGAAATAATAAAAATAAAACATTATAAAATAAACGTCGTGAGAATGATTTTATTATGTTTTATTTTTATTATTTTATCATTTCCATTCTACGTGACTTTACCGAAAGAACCAAGAAAATGAATCCCTGCAGTCACGAAAGCTTTAAATCAAAATTTAACTCGAAGCGTTGTCTCTTGGTTTCTTCTTCCTCCTCCTCCTCCCCCTCCCTCTTCTTCCGTCAGATTTTTGCCATCCTCGCCTTCGCGACATGCTGCGGCTACCACGGGGAGCTGCTCTTCCAGCTGCCGTGCGGGAACAGCTCGGAGCGCCTGGGAGATGTCCACGTGCCCATCCAGTACCCATTCCGGTGGGTGCCGTCTGTGTGTGTCTTTCTCTCATCTCTCTCAGCTGTCAACCTCGCTCCCGGATTCGCCTGGTGGGGGCCCTGCCTGGCAACACTGCGTCAGGAGGAGGATGCGCGTGACACGGGGTGCCCCTTATACATCTCAACGTTCATCCCACAAAGTCCCATCACAAGGGAGAAACACAAACAAATAGACACAAACATTGTGTATGGGCGTATTGAAACGGCTGTACGCCGTATGGACCTGAAAACTCGACTTCCCTGTACAAGAATACGGGTAACACATATGGGTTGACAGGTTTGCGAAAGGTGTATGTACTAACCTAACCCATTACCTTAACCTAGTTTTATTTTACCAGGTAAGTCGCACTGAGATATATAGCTCTTTCGTTCAGAAGCGACCTGGCTAACATTAACGATAGCTCAACGAAGTGGCTTTTCACGTGGAAATGTATAGCAGCCAAATACTCTCTAAAATGTACAGGCGTCAGGGTCGGGATCGAACCCACGACTTCCTGTATACTAGGCAAGGTAGTTAACATCTGGCCACCGCAGCACCCCTGCATTGACGAAATGCTAACTCCCACATACTGAATGTGGTGTGCCGGGTAGGGAAATACGTCCCGGGTCTCTGGTGGACTGGAATAGCCACGGTCATCGTGAGATGTTCAAACACTCGATTCTGGGGCGCTGGGTGCAGCAATATATTCTGGGACGCAGGTCAACATGGAGACCCCATTGCGAGAGGGTTTGAACCACTTGACGTGCTGTTGTGCTGGGTATGGAAATGTGTTCCGGGTCCCTGGCAACGGTTGGCTACGTACGGTGCGTAAGAAGTTCAACATACATTCACACACGTGCAGAGGGAGGGATTTGTAGACTCTGCGGGAGTGCAGCAGCAGCGGCGGCGGGATTGTTTTAACGTGTGAATGTGTGAATGTGTGCATTTCACGGTGCCCCGCGTGTGATCACCAACTCCCCACACTTGAAAATCCGGTTTCATCACAACTTGGTCTCTGTGAGTCTATGGATCACCATGTGAGTCTGTGGGTCTCTTACGTGAGTCTGTGGGTCTCTATGTGAGTTTATGGGTGTCCATGTGAGTCTATGGGTCTCTATGCGAGTATATGGGTCTTCCGTGTGAGTCTGTGAGTCTCTATGTGAGCATATGGGTCTTCATGCGAATCTATGGGTCTCTATGTGAGTCAATGGGCCTCTATGTAAGCCTATGGGTCTGCATGTGAGTCTATGGGTCACCATGTGAGTATGTGGGTCTCTTATGTGAGTCTGTGGGTCTCTATGTGAGTTTGTGGGTCTCCATGTGAGTCTATGGGTCTCTATGTGAGTCTGTGGGTCTCTTATGTGAGTCTGTGGGTCTGCATGTGAGTCTATGAGTCACCATGTGAGTCTATGGGACTCCATGTGAATCCATGGGTTACCGTGTGAGTCCGTGGGTCTCCGCGTAAGTCACTGGTAACTGTTGTGAGACCATCACCTGACTACACTTGAGAACCCAGTTTCATCACAACTTGTTCTGTGTAAGTCCACGGGCCTCTACGTGAGCCCACGGGTCTCTACATGAGTCTTGATGGGAGTCTGCGGATCTCTGTGGGAATCTGCCGTGTCTCGGTGCAAGTCATCGATGACCGAGCCGAGACCACGGATTCACGTCCCATGATCCCTGCGGCCGCCGGCTCAGCGACCCTGGCACGGCCCATTCCCCCGCATCGGCCTCCTGAGATGCGGAGAGTCGCCAGGTTCCAGTAACTTGAAGGTGGGGGGCGAAGGGTGGGCGAGGGGTAGGAGGCGTGGCCAGGCGGCAGGCGCATGGTCAAGGATTTAATTTTCACCGACATCTGGAGAGAGAAGGGGGGGGGTTGCCCTCCTTCCTCCCCCGACAAACAAAAAAATGCTTGAGCCACTTGCAATAGCGGCGGCGGTATGAACACACAGAGCGGCGCCGCGTGTCATCTCAGGGGGATAACGCCGCATTGCCACTTGAGACATGGACATCCGCACGTGTGTGTTTCTGTGTTTGTGTTTCTCTGTGTTTGTGTGTGTTTCTGTGTGTGTTTGTGTGTGTCTGAGTGTGTGTCTGTGTGTTTGTGTGTGTTTATGTGTGTGTTTGTGTGTGTTTGTGTGCGTCTGTGTGTTTGTGTGTGTCTGTGTGTTTTTGTGATGGTGTTTGTGTGTGGTTCTCTGTGTGTGTCTGTATGTTTTTGTGTGTGTCTGTGTGTGTTTGTGTGTCTGTGTGTGTTTCTCTGTGTTTGTGTATGTGTCTGTGTGTGTGTGTTTGTGTGTGTCTGTGTGTTTTTCTGTTTGTGTGTGTCTGTGTGTGTATGTGTCTGTGTGTCTGTGTGTTTGGCCAGATTGTGGGGAGCGGTAGTGTAGAGGTTAGCGCTACGCTGCGCTACGAACCTGCCCACTCGAGTTCTATTCCCGCTCACGGCCAACACCAGTGACGATTATCTGAACCGGTCCCGGGCCTCCCCTAGGTCGACTCAGTACCTGGTGCGTGTGTAAACATCGCCACTGGAGAGACAAAGGCGGCCGGGCGTGGAGCTGGCCACCCACCCCCTCGTGTGCCGTGCCGGCCTTCATAGGTGCTACTCGCTAACAGCACTTGCCCCACAGTCTGTCAGAGGCTATACGGGGGATCTTTGTCTTCATTCGTCATCATTGAAACTCGGACGCGGCTAACATCAGTGGCGCGACATTTTCAGACTAACGTCCGTGGCCCTCTCCTAGGTCGACTCAGCCTTAAACGAGTGTTTGGCACTGGTGGAGAGGGGGGGGTACAGGAGACGGGTGACCTGGCGGAGTGCCGATCTCACCATCCAGTAAGAGAGAGAGAGATTTTTTTTTAATCCAAATTGTCTTCTTGGTGGGAATGCCGCCACCAAATCGGGGCGAGGGATCTCTCCACTGACCCGGCTAGCGACGATTGATCGAGAGCCGAAGTGCTCGTGTCAATTTTCTCCTCCTTCAATTACTCATCGAAAGGAGGGCGGCTTGCGGTCACGAGATGGACGCGCGCGTGCCCCACGTGGTCACGCATAGACTGGGCACCACGTGGACGAGATGTTAACTACCTCGTCTGGTACACAGGAGGTCGTGGGTCCGATACAGAGGTCGCAACCGGGTACCCGATACCCGTACCCTACCCGATACCCGGCTACCCGTACCCGGCCGGGTTGGCCGTGAGTCACTGATGAGTAACTGTTTGTCACTCATTTCCCAACGTCTTGTCTCTTCTCACAATTCAAGTTCCTAGAATCAACCCACCCGCGCCTGCAACATGGCTTCATCCCAGAGGTCGCAATCAGGTACCCGATACCCGTACCCGTTTGCGACCCTGGTGCGGCCGGGTACGGGTACGGGTAAGGAATCAAAACTTGTTTGCGACCTCTGGTCCGATACCGACCCTGACGCCTGTTGTAAATTAGTAGTTTGCGTGTCTCTCTCTCTCTCTCCGTGGTCGTGTGGTTTTTTTTTCCGGGTCCTCCGGGATTGTCCCTCCACATTTAAAATTAACGTCACGCGTTTCGAGTATTTGGCTTCTATACATTTCCACGTGATGAGCTGCTTCGTTGAGATTTCATTTGTGATAGCCAGAACGCTTCTAGAAAAAAACAGCTATTTAACTCAGTGGGGTTTACTTGATAAAATAAAAAATAGAGAGAGTTTAAACGTTTCGATCTAAAGCTTTCGTGACTGCAGGGATTCATATTCTTGGTTCTTTCGGTAAAATCACGTAGAAGGGAAATAATAAAATAATTAAATGAAACATACTTACGACACGTCGTGAGAATTTCATTTTATTATGTTTAATTTTTATTATGTTTTATTTCTCACGACACGTGGTGAGAATTTCATTTTATTATGTTTCATTTTTATTCTTTTATTATTTCCCTTCTACGTGACTTTACCGAAAGAACCAAGAATAAGAGTTGAAACAGTTTTATAGATTGTTGGGGTTGATTTTTTTTTGGCGAGCACCTCGTTGAGGCCGGAACGGTCAGGACGCTCCGGCCTCAGCGTTGTCTCCACAGTTGCCCGTAGTTACACACCGCACCAGGTGGCAATTTAAGGCTGAGTCGACCTAGGGGAAGCCCAGGACCAGCTCAAACATCACTTGCCACTCACAGACATTCTATGAATCGGCACAATTCCAAGTTTGCCGATTGGTAATTACCAATCCGGATATTTAAAAATGGTTGTGGATGTAGCGGCCTCTGATGTCTGCAGTGTGTGTGTGACGTGAATCAATGAAAACATTCGTAGTCCACGTGGAATCGAAATTGAATCGGGGAAACATCGGACCCTCCCCTATAACATCCTCAACGCGTGTCCGCTTGGATATTGGGTCGATTAAGTAAGTAGCATGCAGCGAGTGTGGTGTTTATTAAAAATATATAAATATATAAATTCTCATCGAACTAAATCGTGGAGGACGTTTAATATGTTTCGTGCGATCCTCGTAGCGCACGGCTGTGACGAGGGAACGGGGCGATTGACGGGCACTCTGCAGTTGCTTCACAGCAAATGTTGCTCAGAGTTCCTTACAACCGGCACGGGTTTTTTTTTTTCCCGAGTAATTTGGACCATGGCAACCGGCACTCGTTGTGCCCAAGCTCGTTTACGAAGTCCTCGCCGCTTAGCGCGTGGCGGCGGTGTCGCCACGACGTGCTTCTGCCATCAGGGAACTACTTTCTCGCACAGCGCGCAGAACGTGTACCCCATTATAACCCAGAACGCGCACCGTTATAACGCGGAATGTGCACCGTTATAACGCGGGTTTCTGAGCGGTTAACGAGGGACTACTTTCTTGAGATGCGTGGCTGGGCGCAGTGATACAGTCCGCGGAATGAGACAGCAACACGGAGGCGTTCCCTCGGATATTTGTCCCGCCATCTCTTTTATAAATTTCTGCTTCAAATTAATGTGCAAGTATTTATATGCTTATTTATACGCGGGGTTATTCATCAGTGCATTGCGTGTGTGTGTGTGTGTTTTTTACGAGCCAATTAATTATTTTACTCCCACGTTCACACGACGACATCTATTCACCAGCTCTAATTGCATTTTTACCTCATTGAGCGATTTATTTACTAATTGCATTTACAATATGCATACTTTAATTTTGAAGCGATCAGGGTATTTCCGAAATACACTTCTGCACTGCATGCGTATTATTTTTAAAATATCTATGTTTAGATTTTTATAAACAAATACCTACAAAATATCTGCCATTACCATCGACAAATACATAGCCGAAGGTCCCCTGCATAACGCCTGTTTTATCTCCGCAGTTGGCGATGTTTACACAACGCACAAGGTACTCATTTCAGGCTGAGTCGACCCAGGGGAGGCCCGCGACCGGTTCAAATAATAGTCACTGGTGTTGGCCGTGAGCGGGAATCGAACTCGGGTCGCCGGGTTCGTAGCGCGGCGCGCTAACCGCTACACCACCGCTCCCCACAATCAGGCCAAGACAAAGACAATAATCCCTCGTGTAGCCTGTAACAGACTGTAGGTGCAAGTGCTGTTAGCGAGCAGCAACCATGAAGGCCGGCACAGCACACGAGGGGGTGGGTGGCCAGCACCACGCCCGACCGCCTTTGTCTCCCCAGTGGCGATATTTACACATTGCACCAGGTACTCATTTGAGGTTGAGTCGACCTAGGGGAGGCCCAGCACCCATCCTTATAATCGTCACCGGTGTTGGCCGTGAACGGGAATCGAACTCGGGTCTCTGCCAGATCCGTAGCGCAGCGTAGCGCTCACCGCTACCCCCACCACTGTTACACATGCACACAAAACGCATGCATCACGCGGAGATCATTGCAGAGCGCTGTGGCAAAGTGCTTCTGGAGAGCGCAATTCGGGCTGGCACGGCGCGCGAAGGGGCCGCGTCACCGACCACGAATCGCCAACGGGTGCCGATTCAGAGGCCGTAGCTTCGCAAGCCAAAGCGGGGGGAGGAGGGCTCATTTTGTGCTCACTAAAAGTCAGAGATCGGAAATTCGAGGGAGGGTTTGTTTTCCTTCGTTTGTTCACAAGTTCTCCGAGATGTTTTGCGGTGGATTATTTTTTTACTTGGTAAGCAATTCCCCGTTGCCTCCGCTTAGCCGGCTCGGACACGCGAGTCCACTGCCACAGTAAAATGCATTCTTTTTTTTTCAAATGCCGCGCAGAAAACGTCAAAACTATTTCAGATCTGAGACTTTTTATTTTGCCCTTCCCAATTTCACTGGTTGATTTTTAAAACTTCCAGTTTGACTTCAATTTAGATTCATCATTTTTTTTTCATCCTAAAATTTATTTTTTTGCGTGAAAATAATTCACCTTTAACCAGACGGGAGCCAACTTTTTCATGACTTCAAATACCACTCGCGTGGAATGTTCCTTCACGTTGGAGAAGAGCCGAAACGTCGAGCGCAGATTTGCCAGGATCAGCGATCCTTTGTAGTTAGCATCGAGGGAGCAACACTTTCCCTACTCGTCGCACGACTGTCACAGCGATATTTCAGGCATTATCAGCGCTGAGATTTATCCAAATTTAAGTGCAGCATCTTTGTTGTTTTGTGTCGTCATTGGGTGACCGGGGCTGAGACCATCAACTCGCATCGCTTGAGACTCCAGCGGCTGCCCTCGATTCGAACCCAGGATAGATCAGCTGTTCCGGCTTCGCACTCTGACCTCTTGAGCCGCCTGGCTGCCTCGCCTCTGCTGGCGTGGGGGAATGGTGGCGCAGTAGTTGGCAAGCTCCGTTAAGAACCAGATGCCCCAAGCTCACGGCTAAAACATCAGTATCGAGCGATATCCAAACCAGTCCTGGGCCTCACCTAGGTCAGCAGGTACTCGTGTATGATTAGTAGCCGCTGCAGTGTGGAAGCATCAGCACTGGCGAGACAAAGGTGGCCCACTGCGCTACCACTTGCACGCGGCACCAGCCTTCGTAGGCGCACGCTAACAGCACTTACCCCGACATCCCGGTGAAGGCTACACGGGGGATATTTGTGTCTGTGTGTGTATGTTGAACTTCTTTTGCACCGCACATAGCCAACCGTGCCAATCGGAGGTTGGCACGGTGTGAACGCAGGGAGCGCTAGCCAAGCGGTTAGCGCGTCACAACTGCAATTCCGCTCACCTGGGTTGGATTCCTGACCGCGGCTATCATCGGCAGCGAGCGACGTCTCAACCGCTCCTGCCCAAATTCTTGGGTTTTTTCGGTAAAGTCACGTAGGTAAAAAATTAAAATTAATAAAAGTAAAATAAAATAAAAATCACGACGTTTCGGAGGCAACACAAGCTTCCGTCTTCAGGTGGAACCGTCACAGCACGATAGCTGTATCCTGCCCACCCAGCCCACCCCGGGCTACGTGAGCGGGCGGGCAGGCGGGCGGCAGGGGACCGCGACGTCTGCGTTGCGTGCGTGCGGTTTGGGTCGCCCGCAGGCTGCTGGGGGTGGTGGCGCGGGTCTCCGGCTGCGTGCCCGCGGGCCTGCACGTGCGTCTGGCGAGCGACGGCGCGACCGTGGCGATGGACGCCGGACGGCCGTCGGCGCTGCCGGCGGGCCTGGCCGGCGTGGTGCCGTCGGCGCGGCTGCTCGTCGCCGTGGGGGTGGTGTCGCTCCTCTACTCCCTCTGCGCCACCGTCGCCACCATCTTCTACCAGCGCAACTACCTGCGCAACAACCGCGGCCCCAAGATCGTACGTGCCCGCGTGCGCACGTGACCGCGCGGCCGGAAATTGATTTGAAGCCTCGGTGCCAAATATTGCCTAAGCTCTGCCGTCCTCGATATATATGAAGATATTTTCAGTCAATTAATGAGGGATACGAAGGCCAAATGGCGTATTGTATGGTTGTGCAATGTAACCTAAAAAAATACACAATCGTGAACCGTAATATCGATCGCAAAAATCTACGCGTTTTACTTATAAAAATGTTGGGCACGTAGCTGGGAGCGATGACACGAAGTGATGCTGAGGCTTTTATGACCAAATTAGCTCGGGGATTTGTCGTGGTGCTCCAGTCTTGCATTTCAGCTGTTATTAAGCAGCGAATATTCTTGGCAGTTGCCCTCAATATCCAAGGCCTCAGGCTGCTGCCTCTAAAGTCCCAGCGCTCACCCAGCCCTGGCTGCAACAGCGAGGAAATACAATTAGCATTTTGAACTACAACACACTTTGATCTGCAACGCACTCAACTTTGTTCAAACCCCATTTTAAATATTTTTCTTCCACATATTAAACGTGGTCTCCTTCTTTCGTACAGCCCATGGAGAGCAACTGAGAGATTCAGTCGCAAGTCATTTAGCCATTCAATTGCTTTGTCTGAGAGTAGGTGAATGGCAGAATCACCGATCCACCAATAAACACCCTCAATCCATCCACTCCCTCACCCACCCTATAAGGGTAAACGGAGGATATGTTTTAATTCACGTTAAATGCGTATCGCACATTTTAATTCAATATATACATACTTTTCGGTATACACATCTTGGCAAGCAATCATCCAAATTTGACATAACCGCGGGCGTGTAGTGCCACATCTACGCACGTATACGTACAAGTGGGACGTCAAGCGATCGGTGTTGACAGAGGCTTAAATGCCGTTACCAGATTTGACACAGACTGCATTATTTAATGCGCGCTGGCACTGACGCTTAGAGGCACACAACTCCGATGACAGCGCGCGAGAGAGACGGTGAGAGGATGCGACGGAGAGAACAACACGGCCACTGACGCGCACACACAGACACATCCGCAGGCACCGCGAATGCGAAGGCAAAGATCCACCCCGCATAGCCTTGAACAGACTGTTGGGGACAAGTGCTGTTAGCGAGTATGAAGGCCGGCACGGCACACGAGGGGGCGAGTGGCCAGCACCACGCCGGGCCGTCTTTGTCCCACCAGCGGCGATGTCCACACGCGGCACTCAGCAGGCAGAGTCGGTGGCGAGCGTCTGTGTTTGTGCTTGCAACTCGAAGCGCACCTGTGACAACGACCGGACACGTCTCTGGGAAGGGGAAAAACAAAGAGCTTCATGGCTCATCGGATTCCTCCGGGACAAATAAATCTTCTTAACATTCCGCTTTGTGAGCCGCACGGCCGCGTTAACTCCCCGCTCCCCGCCCCCCCCCCCCCGCCGCAGGACGTGTCCGTGTCGCTGGTGCTCTCCCTGCTCTGGCTCCTCGCCTCGTGCCTGTGGGCCGCCAGCCTGGCTGAGCTGCGCGCCTCCCTGCAGCCGGCACACCTCGGGGCGCTGGTCCCCGCGTGCCGCGCCGCCGCCGCCGCCGCGGCCGCCGCGGCCGCCGGGAGGGACCCCCGCGCGGCCGCTCTCCCCCAGGCACTGCCGGCGGGGATGGTGGCGGCGGCGGCGAGGGGGGCAGGAGGAGGAGTGGGAGCGGGAGGCGTGGGGCGCTCGCGGTGCGAGTGGAGGTCGGCGCCGACGCTCTCCTCCCTCGTGGTGGCGGCGGTGAGTCGGGCCACGCGGCGATTCCTCCTCAGGGAGGGCCCGGCCCCCCTCTCTCTCTCCGCGCCCCCCCCCCCTTCTCTCTCTCCATGCCACCAGCGGCTCGGACGGGGCTCGTTTGACCGCGGCCCAACACGCCGGGTCGGTGCGGTTTGGTGGGGGGGGAGCATGGATGTAGAAGCATAGAAGTACAGTGCAACGTTAGATTTGGCTGTACTGCTCTCCACTTTGGTGTTAAAACCCCTCCTCAAAATTCGCTTAATTTCTCTTTTGGGTTTAAAAATTCGCTCCGCTACTTTTTAGTTTGTCCTCCCATTGGCCAACGTTTTATTTGTTTATAGTGGTGAACAGTACTTTATAAATGCTATAAATCGTTATCACAATTACTGCCCACCACATAGCCCCGTAAGGCCTGTGACTCCTGGACATCTGTGAAAAAGAGCTTCACAGCTCATCGGATTTCTCAGAGAGAAATAAACATTCTGAATAAAATAAACATTCTGAATAAAATACAGATTGAGGCGACCTGCTTTGTCCATGGCGTTCACCCATTCAAGCACTACCCGGGGCTTAAGTCCAGGAGAATCATAATCAATTTAGTAATAGTAGTAGGTTTTTAACCTTTCAACTGGTACAAAACTGGCACCTTTATACAAGGCATCATGTTTGCAATAACCACAACACAAGCAGTCAAAATGCAAACAAAGAGAAACAACTCTGATAATAATAATGATATGCACTGTCCTTGAAGTTGATTGGTCCACACCCGAGACAGCTTTTCTTAGAGCCTAGTCTCCATTGGTGTTGGACCAAAAACAGCGCACTATCAGAGTATTGAGAGCTCGGGGTAAGCATTTAATACATTTATACTGAAGGAATCCAATAAGCTATATTAAGCTGTTTTTTACAGACAGTCCTCTTGGCCTGTGAGATTCCCGATGAGATCGGCAAACAAGAGTCGTGGAGCTCTGGGCTTCGGGCGGCACCATCGTGACCACGTGGCGGAGACGTGGGAAGCGCCGGCGCGGCGCGGTCGCCGCGCCGAGTCCCTAACGAAACGCTTCCCCCGCCGCCGTTCGCCCGCAGGTGTTCGGCTTCATCAACTGGCTGCTCTGGACGGGCAACGTGTGGTTCGTCTACAAGGAGACGGGCTGGCGCGCGCCGTCCCTGCGGCCCCTGCTGCGCCACGGCTCCGCGTTCTGCGCCTCCGAGCCGGACCTCGCCACGTCCACCCGGAGGGGCGACCGCGGCGGCGGCGGCGCGGCGGCATCCTCGGTGATCGGCGACCGCGACTTCGAGCGGGCCGCCGGTGACCACGTGCTGATCGACCTGGGCGGGCAGCTGGGCACGAGCCCCAAGGCGCGGCTCCTGCAGCCGCAGATGTCGTACCACGAGTACGACAACCCGTGTTACACGCACGGCGAGGACCCCCCGCTCGCGGAGGCCAGGGCGGCGGTGACGGCGGTGGCGGCGGGCCCGGCGGAACGCAAGGGCGACGCGCGGATGATGCTGGCCGAGGAGGTGCAGGAGGTCCTGTACCGGCGGCTGGGCGTGGCGGCTCTGCCGGCGGAGACGGTCGCGACGCTCGCCTCGCTGTCGCCCTCCTCGGTCGTCCTGTCGTTCTTCTCGACGACGTTCTGGACGCCGGCGGCGGCGGGGGGGGAGGGCGCGGGGGCGGCCGGGCTGACGCAGGCCACCGGGCGCCCCCCGCGGGCTCGGGGCGCGCGCCTCTCGACGGGACACAGCTTCTCGGCCGACGACGAAGACGAAGACGACGAGGACGACGGCGGCGACGACGGCAAAGACATCGACGGCACGCAGCGCCCCAAGAAGGTGTACGTGAGCATCCCCAAGCTGGAGTGCCACGACGACGACGACGACGACGAAGACGCCGACGGGCACGGGAGCGGCGGCAGCGGCGGCAAACGCGCCCGACCGAAGATCGTCCACCCTAGCGCCGTCCGGAAGGCGGACGGCGCGGAGGAGGCGAGCAAACGCGACGCCGCTATCATCGACGACCTCATCAAGAAGGGCTACCTCATCGTGCAAAACGACGGGTGCGGCAAGAGCGGCGGCGACGACGACGACGGCGCGGGAGGTCGCCCAACCCGCCTGCGGAGGCAGCACCCCATCGCCAAGAGGAAGTACGCGAGCGGCGGGAGCCAGAGGTCCGCGCTGGGCCGCCAGAGCCTGGACGCCGGCGGCAGCAGGTTCTACTGCGACGACGGCGACGGCGGCCTGGCCGACCCGCACGAAGCGCGGGCCAGGAAAATTCACGTGAGCGTGCAGCGGCGCCGCTCGACGGGCGCGCGCAGCCTCAACGACGTCGACTTCGACGACGAGGGCAGCCGGGAGGTCGGCTCCTACGGGGGCGACGCCGGGGGCGGCGTCAGCAGCGCCGAAGAGATCATGGTGTCCTGCGGTTGGGGCTCACGGCGCGGCGGCGGCGGCTCCAGCATCGGCGGCGGCGGCAGCTCCGGCATCGGCGGCGGCGGTGGCGGCGTCGCGGTCGTGAAGGCAGCACGGCCGGCGTCTCCGACGCGAAGGTCCAGCGCGACTCTGTCTCGGCCGCGCTGGGCCGAGAGCCGCAGCTGCAACTCAACCGACACGCTCAGGGTGGACGCGGCCGCGTGCGCGGGCTCGTCAGGCGGGTCTATGAGGCTCAAGAGCCCCGAGCGAGCCTGGGGTGAGCGTCGGGCAAGCTCCGTGCGTCACCACCACGCGGCAGCCGGCGCCGGGACGGAGCGTTTTAAAGGCGAGGCCGGCGGGGACGCCAGGGACGCCAGGGGCGAGGGTGGGGGCGTGCGCAGCCGGGGAAGGTCGACGGACGGGCGGGGACGAGAGGGCGGCGCCGGCGCCGGCGGCGTTGATAGGGGACGGTCGATGGACGGGAGAAGGAAAAACAGCATCGACGTCGTCGTCGACAGGGGGAGATCGATGGACGGCCGCGGTAAAGACGGCAGCGGTTGCAACGAAGTCAGGGGCGGTGACCAACTTGGCAACCGGCTGAACTTGAACAGGACGAGTGACTACATGTTCGAGAGACGCAACAGCACGAGCAGGATCCCGGCACGCAGCGGGAGCAAGAACCTGATCGTGACGAACGGCGGCGGCGGCGGCGGCGGACCACGGAACGCCGCGTCCAGCGGCTACGCCACGTGGGCCACGGCGGGCACGGCCGCGATAAGAACGTCGGCCAGCGCGGGCGACCAGAGGAACATGGCCAGCAGTGCGGTCACGTCGGCCACGGCGTCGGCCACGGCGTCGGCCACGTCGTCGTCGTGGAGCAGGAGGGACTTGGACGAAACGACGGGACCGGCGCGGCGGAGACGCAGCCGCGAGCGCAGCCGCGAGCGCGGCCACACCGCCCCGCGGAGGAAGCGACGCAGCGCCACGGTAGAGGGGGCCCCGCGGCACGCCGAGGACGACGAAGCGGCACGGCCCGTCGGCCGAGAGGCGCGGGGGGAGGGGTCGACGGCGGCCGCGGCGACGGCGACGGCAGCGGCGACGGCGGCGGAGAAGCAGTGGTGGTGGCGGCGGGCGGCGGCCGACGCGACGGAGACATGGGGGGTCGACACGCTGCTGCCCGACCCCGAGAGGTGGCGCCGGCACGGGTGGTGGCGCGGCGGGCCGAACGATGTCCAAAGCGAGCGGCACGGCGACGACAGCAGCGAGGGCGACAGCGACGACGATGGCGGCAGAGTCGTCAATGAACAATACGCGTACGCTGCCAAACGGAGGCCGTCCACCAGAATTGAGAATTTGTAAAGATGTCAACAACAAAAAACAACGCGTGTACAGAGTTTAGTGTGCTGGCTTGTGTGGGTGCGATGTCAGGGGGCGGGGTCAGGATTTGCACATGAAACTCCCACGGTTCATTCGCTGCAAGTATGTTTTGTTTGAACACGTTTAAATGCGCAAAGGAAGCGAGGCTGCGTGCATTCACCTCGCGTAACGACAGGGGTTACGTTACGGTGGCCCTGTGGTTGAAGTCGAATGGTGCCATATTTCTGGACCGTTGCTTTTTCCCAATGTTATGCAAAATCCTCCTTTTAAATTGCACACAACCCGCCTCACTTGTGTCGCTTTTGTTTTCAGACGACCCAGCCAAATGAACTAAATGGAACCAGGCAGAAATGTAGGCGAGGTAATATTTCCTGCTCAGCGCATCAAACTAAAACAGTGTTAAGGTATTTAGGATAATCAAGTTTACACGAGAAAATGTGTAAAAAATAAATAAGTTGGGCATGTTAATTCTAGATTTGAAGCTTTCGTGACTGCAATGAATCATATTCTTAGGTTTTTTCGGTAAAGTCACGTAGGTAAAACATCAAAATTAATGAAAATAAAATCAAATAAAACAAAAATCACGACGTTTCGGAGGCAACACAAGTCTCCGTCATCAGGTGGGACCGTCACAGCCAGATTAGCTGCATCAAGTGAGGCAATGATTCAAGATGTAATCCCTTATAAGCAAGTTGGAGGGGGGAGGAGAGGGGGGGGGGGGAGCTCATCAGAATGTGGTAGCCAATGAATGGAACGTATCGGGAGGGAGGGGGGGGCGGGAGGGGGGGGGGCGGGGCCAAAAAATTGAACGACGGCTTGGACGTGGTTGCTGCACACGCCAACACAATGGACAGAGAGGGGGAGGGGAGGTCTGATACACATGATAGAACAAAGGAACGAAAATGCCCATGTTTATACCAATGCTGGCTGAACAATGAAGAGAGTACTGTTAAAAAATAACTGGGGATGTTAACACTCGGTAAAGTAAAGTAAAATAGTGCCTGTCAGATAAGATGGTCCAAAAAAGTGTAATTAAGTCTTTTTTGCGTGGTTGATAACATCTTTCCAATGATTACTAAGTTTGTACCCATCATCACGGTTGAAATTATGTCTGTGTTTGTATATTTATATGGCTTCGTGTACAAACCTTTGATGGTAGCCGGGAGGTTTGCAGAGAACCTTGGTCTCGGAAGGTTCTCTGCAAACCTCCCGGCTACCATCAAAGGTTTGTACACGAAGCCATACAAATATACAAACACAGACATAATTTCAACCGTGATGATGGGTACAAACTTAGTAATCATTGGAAAGATGTTATCAACCACGCAAAAAAGACTTAATTACACTTTTTTGGACCATCTTATCTGACAAGCACTATTTTACTTTACTTCACCGAGTGTTAACATCCCCAGTTATTTTTTAACAGTACTCTCTTCATTGTTCAGCCAGCATTGGTATAAACATGGGCATTTTCGTTCCTTTGTTCTATCATGTGTATCAGACCTCCCCTCCCCCTCTCTGTCCATTGTGTTGGCGTGTGCAGCAACCGCGTCCAAGCCGTCGTTCAATTTTTTGGCCCCGCCCCTCCCGCCCCCCTCCCTCCCGATACGTTCCATTCATTGGCTACCACATTCTGATGAGCTCCCCCCCCCCTCTCCTCCCCCCTCCAACTTGCTTATAAGGGATTACATCTTGAATCATTGCCTCACTTGATGCCGCTAATCTGGCTGTGACGGTCCCACCTGATGACGGAGACTTGTGTTGCCTCCGAAACGTCGTGATTTTTGTTTGATTTTATTTTATTTTCATTAATTTTTATGTTTTACCTACGTGACTTTACCGAAAAAACCTAAGAATATTGGGCATGTTATTTACCTTAAATAATATTTACTCATCCAGTTGTCTAATTAAAACTCTGCACGACTTCATCCAATCACTACTATAATGTTGCTAGTACTCTACAACAAAATAATATTCGTATCCCCTTATTTTTAACATTTTTTTCCAATGTAACGGAGCAACAAGGCTTTGAACATGTTTTTAAAGTTGCACAGCAGAACATTTGCGACACAGCATGACAAAGAAACAACGTGCACGCAATGAATGCATGCGATTTTTAATTCCCCTGATTGCAAACGGGATGGCATCTTAATCCAACAGTAAAACAACAACAAAGTTGTTATCATATTCTTTGGGTCTTTCGGTAAAGTCACGTAGATAGGTTCAAGGAAAAATAACAAAAAAACTACGACGTTTCGATCGCAACACAAGCGCCCCCACCCCCCCCATTTTTCCTGATGACGACCGCTTGTGTTGCGATCGAAACGTCGTAGTTTTTTTTTCTTTGAACCTATCTACGTGACTTTACCGAAAAACCCAAAGATTATGAATTCCTGCAGTCACGAAAGCTTTAAGTCAAGATTTTAAGGTGTTATTACCGTAAACTAATGTCGATGACCTTTTGTTCGATCCAACAATCGACGGCAACACCGTTGTGACATGAAGTTGCACGCTGCTCTGCAACTTTGTTGGAACCAAGCTTTGAAATGTGTTGCCCCCCCCCCCCATACGTAACACAACGTTCTGATTGGCTGGTCGTGGTCACGTGGTCAGCACGTGGCGATGTTAAATCCAACATGGCGGGAAAAAAATGTCATGCATGTGGCACAAAGGCATTCTCTTTATTCTATGGAAATGTTCGATAAGAGAGGCAAATAATATATGTGATGATAAGCAACTTACGTAACTTAGTGATTTCATAGTAATCTTATTTATTCATCGTAAATGCCATGCCACCTGCAGAATCACCCGACGTCAGTCAAAAGGCAAAGGAAAAAAATCACGCGATCCAAATCACGTGCACCCTATTGGCAGAGACATGTCACGTGGCTGAGTGGCCGAGTGATCGAGTGGGCATGGCTATGTAAAACTAGGTGGGGCCGAAAGAGAGGAGGGGGGGCACTTCCAGCTCACCGCGTGTCCATGTTGAGCCTCCCAGAAATGGTGTCTCTTTACATTAACCCTTTCGCGTTCCGAGACATCTGCAAATTGCAAGATGGGTGGTGGTATCCCATTCACCGCTGAATCCCGTAATGCGTAAGCGGCTCAGCGTTAGTTTTATTTATAGGGGCGTAGCGCCCTTGGAAGAACAATTGATGACGTACACGTACGTACGTTATCGGAACGGGAAAGGGTTAAGCATCACCCTTGCAACGGAGGGCAGTGGCATCGCGTGCATCCCTAATGCGCTGTTGCCATGTTGTTGTCCTGCGTGACGTAACAAGGCTCACAATTGGACGGTTGCGAATTCAATTTCCGATCAGGGGGTGACTCGGCCCATTGTCCCTTTAGATCCAACACCTTACGCAATGACTGGTGGGACGTCGATGGAGGCTGTCCTATGGACATTCTGGCTCCCCGCCATAGGAATGTGTGCCGGATCAATATTCCTAGTAGAGTTTAGTTAGCATGGAAGTTTAATGTATACGACTACGACTCGCACGGTTAAGTTAATTCGAAGATGGCCAAAATGTAACGCGGCCATCGCCAAATTGTCACACAATGCACGCGCATCGGGGCAGGCTTAGGCACTCGCTGCGGGTTATTAAAGCTAATCGCAATTGTTTTATGCAGGGACATCGTAACAGGGATGCGACACAGGATGCCATTACCATTGAGATTAAAAAGAAAATAATACAAAAATAGTCCTCCCTGTTGTCAGCCCCACTGTGTTGCAACAACTTTATTAAAAGTTTGTATCCGCCTGGCGTTTCCGCGGGATTAGCGTGCCACTAAGTCTTGACCCGCTGTTGCCCATCTGCTCGCCTGGGTATGAGCAATTTCCCTCATTTCAAAAGAATGGGACTTAGTGGACACTTTAGGCATGCTGCTAATACTTGATAGCTGATAAAAAAAATTGCCCTTTTGAATTTAATTTAAAGTCCAAAGAAAAAACGCAGACACTAATTTGTTTTGTGAGCTGAATTCATAATGTCTACTCCAAAAAAAGATTGCCTTCCCTCGCCTCTGCCCTCCCAGCAGTATAAATAGGTAGACTACAGTCAGTTGATTGGCAGGTCGCGTATGGTGAAGCAAAGTGTGTGTATTTTCACCTCTACCAAGATTATCGCTTTGTGCAAAGATATCCATCGTCATCCTGTTGCTAAAACTGGCACCAATCATAAAAAAACTGTAGAATACTTCACAAGTGGCCCAGGACTCGATAAAGATTTAAGCAGGCTCCGCTTTGAGTTAAGGATTGCAGATCTAACTAAAACATTCTTGCGGCAATGCATTCTGGGAGTAGGTGTACAGACATGCCGGGCAATATAGCCGTAATGAAAGAAAAAAACCACTGCCATTAATCAGGTGAAGTGCTGTAAATTTGATTGTTTTTGGCCAATAATTAGTATCTACGTTGGTTTAAAGATTACTAAAAAAAGAAATGTAGTGTTTGTGTTTGATTACCATGGTCAGTAATTGGTTATTAATGATATCTGTTTGATTACTTGAGATAAACGCATGCAGCTTTCACCAGTGATTGGCTAAATGGAATGTTTGATTTTTTGAAAGGTAATAATTATCATTGCAGGCACTTTGCCTGCTCTCCCTCCCCCAACTGTGATTTGTGCATGGCTGTTTGTGCTTTGAATTTGAAAATAAAAGACGGGCGACTGGGAGGTGTCTCGGTGGCTCGGGGCTCACGATGGCCGTGTCAGCGCGCACAGCCAATAGATCGTGAGCTCAATTTCAAACCGCCACATGTCTCAAGCCGGTTAGCAATGACCACACTTAACAATAATCCCGTAAATTTTATAATTTTTTGTTGTTGCTTAATTTGGTACGGTTCTTCTTTGAGGCATAAGATTTCGGTTTGATTGCCATGCGACAAACGCAATATTATGCAGGGGGGGATTTAAGGGTGCACTGGCCAGTGTGGATAAGAGGCCCCATGAAGTGGATTCAGAAGTCGTTCTGTGGCATCTACTTCCAGGGGGAGAGTTTCTGACACGGGGAACAACAGGTCGGTGCACCTCTTGCCCGTGAGAGTTCCGAATTTAAAAAAATGACGTTGCCTCGGATCGTAACGGTTTTTGCCGATAAAAAAAACAATTGTTATAAATAAATAAATAGATGATGGAGATGGGTGAACGGCTCAGGGGACTCATAATGGCCGTGTCAGAGCACCGAGCAAGTGCCTGCTGTAGATCCTTTCAAATCCCACGCTCCCATCTGTGATTAAACCAGTTCAAGTGTAGCCGGTTTGATGACGGTCTTAGCCCAGTTATCAATGACTGCTTTGAAAAACCCCGTCATTAAAATAAGTAAACCATTGATTTTGTGCCCGTATTGGTTAAGGCCGTTTATGATGATTTATTTACGAGCTGGCGGAGCAGAGCAAATTGTGGCTACAGGGAATGCCATCTAGCGGCTGGGTAACCATAGCGGCCCTCGAAGAGAGTCGGTGAATGCCCTGACACGATGCGTGGTGACATAATGAGGCTCTGCTCCCTACAGAGAGGGGTCTGGATTGGATCTTAAGTTCGTTTCTAAAATAGTCTTGTTTCGTGGGGTTTTTTGTCAATCAAAGAAAAAGCCTCGCTGAATCTCAGGACTCTTTTATTTCTGCAGGAGAGTCCTTCGTCGGAATATTTGGGCAAAGTTCCATTGGCGCGCACGTTTCATTTGCGTGCGAGGAAACCGAGCAGAGAAACCCGTAACACGTCCCCAGAGCAAACGAACGAATACGCTGCGGTCACTCCAGCAACCTGCTTTGCTGTACGGCCATCTCATGCTCCCGCAAGGCTGATAGTCTCGCTCGATGAGTCACCAGCCCTGCGTGATTGCATCCATTGTTGTCAGTACGTCCAGAAACGAGACATCAGGCGTGGCCTGGGGGAAAAAAAACAACTTGATAACCCACGAATACAGTATGTCCTCGTTTAACGCGGTAAATGCGTTCCTGAAAAGCGCCGCGTGTTACAATGTGCCACTACGCACACACACGGTGAGCTGGCGGGACAAATAAACGAGGGAACACCGTCGCGTTGCTGTATCATTCCGCGTACTGCACCGCACCGCTCAGTCGCCCAGCTGAAGAAAGTAGTTCGTCATCGTCCGCTCAGAAACCGCATTATAAGGGAGCGCACGTTCCACGTCATTACGGTGCACTCACTCCGCGTTAAAATAGTGCGCGCAATCCGCGTTGTGCGAAAAGTATTCCCTGATGGAAGAACCGCGTTGCAACGACAACCCGTTATAGTGTGGACACCACGCGTTAAGCGAGGACTTACCGTGTACATGGACCTGACGACCCACGTGTTTTAAGATCAGCCATGCGAGAGTCGCCAGACGCATTAGTTAGCGATGTAGCATTGCCAGTGGTGCACAAGCAATGGTTCTTCATAATAATACTAATCAATAATAGCACGTGTTCATAGTACATACACCCTCATGTGCTATGAATAAGTGATATCATGGGCCATGGTCTGAAATGTCGCATGTGATATATTTTTCAATTTAAGGCCAATGTGTTAATGAGGAATGTGTTGAGTTTTTTTTCATTAGAACACTTTAACAACTATCCACTTTTGCAAGGGGGGTTTTTCTTCATTATATTATCTTCCCACACTTGGCCGCAAAACAATCATTTTAATATTTCACTTGATTCATCCACTTAATCTCCCCGATGCAGCAAAAGTCTACATTCTGCAGAAATAACTTGTACGGGTTATGAATATCTATATATTTTTCCCAGGAGTGTTCTTGCTCTGTATATTAATTGAGTGATGGCCAAGGCCAATGGGACCCAGAATCAAATATCTAGAAATTAAAATATGAATCCAGGAAAAGTTTACTGAGTCTCAAAACTTCTTCAGGAGGGTGCTGCGTGGGGCTGTTTGACCCATTCCATTCAGAACGATTTGGCTTGTGGGAATAAACTACGGTACCTGGAGACAATCCACTACTACTAGGGTACAATACTCAAAGATGCTCCGCACAGACGAATTCAAGAATCCGCTCTGTGTACTGCCACGGTGGCGAGACGTCCACTCCCCTCGCCTGCATGTTCTCTCTGCCCGTGGTCGCGTGGGAATTTATCTCTGGGTGAAGCGCCACTGCTCTGCGTGCAGAGCAGTGGCGCTTCACCTGGAGTGCACGCTGCACCCTCTGGAGGTGCGGGGTGCCCTTTCTGGGGGTGCCGAAACGTGGCCAGATTTTTGTTCGAAGGTAAATCATCGAAAACACAAATTAAGCACGGGCAAGAAAGTAGAACTATTTTGATTAATGAATCCCCGTGTATTTGTTAACGTTGTAACAAATGTAACGATTGAGAACGTAACGGGGTGCAAGGCTGCTACAGTAAAGGTTAAGAGCCACTGGTTTAGAGTATTTGGCTGCTATAAATGTCCACATGATGAGTCACTTCGTTGAGCTATCATTTGTGGCCAGGTCGGTTTTGAGCACGAGCCGTACAGCTCGTGGGCCTTACCTGGTCAATAAAAAATAGTTTAGATCTCCTGACCACCACCCACATCGAGTGGGTTTGGTAGTTTCACGCATTAGCACGTTTCACCAACCCCTGATTCCAAAGGGCAGAGCATAGGTGCGCCTGAAGGGCCTCTGGCCAAGTGTTTTGGGACCAGCTCTTGAATGTCGAGCCAGCTACCGCATTCTCCAGATTAGTATGCACCCCCTCCCCCACCCCCCCCCCCCCCCATATATTTCAAATCAAACAGTGTGCGTGCGCGCTGACAGATTTGCAAAGCTCTGTTGACACCGGGAACGAGTGTGTTTTTGGCTACGTCTTACAATCCAGAGAATGCGGTACGTGTATGCAAGGCCAGCTGAGTGAAGTGGAGACGGCACCACAGCAGCGGCGATAATTAGACCCTGGGTAATCATAGCGTCTCCCCCGGGGTAGTGGGACCCTGGGTAATCATAGCGTCACCAAAGACAAGATGGGTCTCCAGTAGTGACGGTAACTCCGCAGACACTGGTGAGAAGGATTAGTTAGCTACTGCTCAGCGCCGCTACCAGCCAAACAACCGCTTTTCCTATAGGTCGCGGGTACAACCGAGTGAGAAATTGATGAGTTTCTTGTGGAAATTGTGGTCTTAAAAAAATGTAAACGTGCAATGCTGTAGTAGCGATTAAGACGATGTTGCACAGTCGTTGTACCAGTGTGCGTTCAGCTCGGTGTGAATTTCCCATACGGCAACTGAACCTCGTGGCAACGAAAATCGCGGATTTCAAGCGCTCAGAAAGTCGGAAATGTCTGCGATGGATTTGTGTCATGATTAAAAAACTTAGAAAAAAACTGTGATCGGTGTCTCTGTCTTCTCTGTCCTTTAACTCTACAGCGGCGATTCTAATGACTCGGGAAAGCCTCACTGGGTCTCAATTGCTTGTTTTGTTTGTTTTAAAAATACGTAAACATCCCTGTATTATGTTGGACTTCTTTCGCACCGTACGTACGCAGCACAGCCGTGCTCATCGAGAGGTGCGGGGGGAAGGGCAACAAACTCCAATTCAAGAAGCAGCTCTGAAGAAATTCGTTTTCAAATCTAGATTTAAAAGTACATTGCTCCAGTGGCGTCGCGATATTGGAAAGAAGAGCGTTCCAGACGGCCACAGAAGCGCATCCGAAAGCGCGCGATGCAGTGGCCGTCTTTGTTCGATAGCCAGCAGCCAAAATCCGCTGCTGCAAGGATGAGCGGAGAACGCGTGGTGATGGTTTGTGCTTTGTGCTCGTGGAGAAAACTCGCGCAAACCAGTGGGTAAGCCTCAAACGACATGCAGCAACGTGCTTGGTTTAGTGCTGTACCTCGGGGTGGTGTTGGCGATGGTTATGACAATGGTGATGATATTTATCGGGTAATTTTGGCAATGGTGAAGCTGGTGATGCCTGTGCTGCAAAGGTAAGCCACTGCATGAATCATCACATTGCATAACTCATCCAGATTTCTATTCAATTGTAACGTAAGGCATACGGCAACCTTCAGCACCAATACGCGTTACATTCAGCCAAGTGGAAGACTCATTCATCCGTGTTTAAATCCGGCTCTGCAGTCTCGCCAGCAGAGGGTCTTATCCTGGCCACTGTGTGCATGTGTACAGCTCTTTGGTCAGTCCGGTGCGAGCTGAGGGCCTCTAGGTGTTGTCGCGGATGTTGGGGGCTTTTTCACGACCGTTCTACATCGCACCGGTCAGTGCAGGCGGAAGGTGTGGAGAGCAGAGACCTTTGCCGGATTAAGCGAGTACGGGGCCTGCAGCATATTTTATAAAGGGGCCATACATTTTTTTTGATAAACACGTAAATATGAAAACACACATTTTTTTACTTGCATAGTAAAATAACTGTATGTGTTCATTTGATATACAGCCAGATAATACGGCAAATCGCTAACCTTAAACACCCAGTCGTTCATGAAAGTTGAAGGCAGTATAGTACTATAATAATTGAGCAAGTGCAGAATCACTGAACCGGAATTTATAGCTTGAAAGCATTTAGCGCGGGGCCCTTGAAAGTGCGGGGCCCGTAGCAACATGTGTAGCTATTTTTGCTACCAGGATAATCCGACACTGGCATAGACGTGGGCGCACATATGTATGGTACGGCAATCGATTTTACCGCACTGCCCACTGTGTGCCTCCTCTGCCTATAACGCCGGGTCATGCGTACTACCTGTCAGCTTATAACACCCCCATCAAAGCACACTCCAGCCTGAATCTTGCTTAGCTTTCGGAGAGCCGACGATATCCGACGCGGGTGATTTGGTCAAAGGCAAATCTTGGTACTGTATTTTAAAATATATATTTCTATTTTTCCTGTCGCTTACTTGTAAAGAGAGGCCGGTTTACTGTGCGGCAATATTGCTTTTCCGTCCTCCTTGCTACGTCGTAGAGATACTGGGGGCTGCATAGCAATTAGTTTGTAAAATGTTAATATATATCCGTGGTGTTGGCTCTTATGATTTCTAAATTAATAAAACCGTATTCTCCGATTATAAAACATCTGTTATCCCCCATTGTATGTTAAAGGAAACGGGGATGCGTCTTATAATCCAATACATCTGTGTGTGCGTAACAGACACTGGTCACCAGTTCAGGGTGTGTGTTACTATCTGGAGCGTCTTATCATCCGGTGGGTGTTTTTTTTTTCTTTAAAGACAGTTCTTAAAAATTGTGCCTTGAAGTGGGAGTTTCATGGCTCCAACCTTGGAAGGTCATTTTGCAAGATTGTAGTCTCAAATTCGGCGCAAAAAAGTGGGGTTGAATCAATAGGTCGGGAGGAAAAAGTTGGCCGCAATCGAGGCTAGCATTGAAAATAAGAGACAAAAAAATCAAGCTGTCATTCATTCACTCACTCATCGATCATCACCGTGAGTTTTGGCCTCGTGGCGGTTTGTCAAATAGTAAATCATTTATGGCACAGTGGCCTATCGGACCACCTCTGTCCACCCAGCAGTATAAATGGGTGCATCACGGGCGATCAGCGGGCCGCGCGTGGTGAGATGAAGTGTCGGTACTCTCGTCTCTTCCACGACGTTTGACCAGCACGGAATTAGGCTGAACACCCTTTCGAGGGGGCTCTCCAGAGCTCCCTGCAGTGGAGGATAATCTGCCACCGTTGGCACGAGCAGGCAATTGCAGGGCTGCGCTTTTACCTTTAGGCCACAAGGCAAAACCTCAACGCTTTTGCGGCGTGAATATATTATTTCATGCAAAGTATGTACATAATAGAGGTTTTTTGGGTTAGATCGCGCAAATGATGTGTCGTTAAACCCGCCACCACCCGACAGGGCAAATTAGCAAGGTTCGTCACGTAAGCCTAAACATGCCAATGCATTGCTAGCTCAGCACACCGGTGTGTTAAAGAGTAAACCCACAACATCTACAATTCGAGTTCTTCTAGCTACGACGTAAAGTATGCCGTAGCTAAGTTTTCCATATGGAGAGAGGTGGCACAAGTGCCTTTGAGCGCCACGCGTCGAGCCTGGGGTAACCCGAGTCCGATTCCACGTCACACTGAATGCCAACGATGAGTGATAATCCCAACCATTTCTGGGCACACCCCCTTCACTAACCAAGTAATTGGCACTAGGCCTTCATTCAACAGTGGGTTGACAAATAGCTGAAACAAATTGCGTAGAATTTTTACTTAAAACGTTCGTGAATGCAGGAATTAATTTGTTTGAGTTCACTGGTTAGGTGTTCATGGTCGGAGATACATTGAGCTCTATGGTGTCGCGTTTTGATGAGGGAATTATCCTAATCAAAAAGAGACCAGATGGCTCAATGAACCATTATGTTTACAGAAAAGTAGCCCATACTGACGCCGACCTAAAACCTGATTCTCACCACCATCCGTCCCAGAAGAATTCCCTCATCAAAACGCTACACCTTAGAGCTCAATGTATCTCCGGCCATGAACACCTGACCAGTGAACTCAAATACGTACACCAGGCTCTGAAGGCGAATGGATATTCTGACTACACAATCCGCAAAGCCATCACCCCAACAGTGAGGAAGGAGCCATCTGAGGATCCAATCAAAACCATCACCTTTCCATACATAGCACGGGTAACCACAAATATTTCCAAAATTATGAACAAACACAAGATGTTGTTGTCTCCTGCATTGGCATTGGCTGCGCCACCCACGCTGCTGCTGGTGCTGCTGAGACACTTGGGCCACGCCCATCTCCAAACCTTTATAAACAGTTTGCCTTTGGAGGCTAACCCTCCTTTTCCTGATGACGACCGCTTGTGTTGCGATTGAAACGTCGTGGCTTTTTTTCTATTAAAAAAAAATTCAGGCTGCAGTCCACATTATAGACTGTCAGTACACTCACCCAGCTTAATAACCATTGCTACAGTCTACATTTTAGACTGCCAGAAGAACACTCACCAAACTTAATAACCAAGCTACAGTCCACATTATAGACTGCCAGTACACTCACTTCGATTAAGAACAAGGCTACAGTATTATTTTTATTCACTTACATTTTTTTTATTTTTTTTCTATATACGTGACTTTACCGAAAGAACCCAAAAATATAAAAATAGTGTAGGTTTACATTTTACTTTGTTTCGCCAGGTGAGAGCTCAAGAGACCAGGATGACACTCATTTACAAGAGTGGCCCGGAGCATTGGTCGGGGTATAAATTCCAGTTTGAGTAATTTGTGGGTAATTTTTTTTTTAATTGGCAAATGTGAACCTTGACGCCAGCTGAAAATTGCCTGCTCACTTAGGCCGCGTCACCGCCCAAAATATAAAATAATCCGCGGCCAGATGGCCCGATGGGTAGAGCGAGCTGGCTTGCATTCGGAAGGCTGCGAGTTGAACTCCTGGTTGGGGAGGAGGGACTGACTCATCGCGGCATTTTAGGCGATTTGCTCAATCACATCTCATTTTTATGCTATCGGCATACCCCATTTTCATTGATTTTACCCGATATTAACTCTGTGACTTATGATTGCAAGTTGTTGGGAGTCAGTGACTGCTTTAGTGTTAAAATATGGTGCTGTATCTTTAGGATAGTGTGTTTATAATATCATTTTATGTAGATATCCACATTTATTTTATATTTTTCTTCTGCAGTTTTTATTGAAAATGCAATATTTGATATCTCATAAACCTGATGTGATAGACAAACACTGATGCCAGATTTGGAATCAGCACCCCAAAATTACCTTATAACCATTGGAATACCTTATGCCAGAAAAAGTGTGTATAATCCCAGCCGCATTGGTGGCACACCAGCAAACGCTCGCCCGGGGTTGAAATTCAGAGCCTCGTCAGCATTGCCTTAACACAGGTGGGGGGGGGGGGCAACCTGCCGCTCCTGAGCAGCATGCGGCTCCTCAAGGGCTGGGTCGTGACCCCTATTTGTTCAGGAGCGGCTCTTGCAATATTGAGGGGGGGTGGGGGTTGTTAACCAAATTCGAAAAAAATGGCTCTTCTTTGTCATTTTCGTTGCCGACCCGTGCCTTTACCAATGCTGGAGAAATTATAGCAATGAATTACGTGCTGAAATAATTGGATACCCCAGCTCCAATTGTAAAAAGAATTACAATCATCATTCTGCATTCCTTGACCACAACCATGGCCACGTTATAATTGAGGCAACAGCGCCGTTTGCTGTAAGCATGTGTGAACTGCAGTCTTCACACGATACATTCAAGACGCAGTAGAGCGATTACACGAGTAATGTCGTGTGTGTTAGGGTCGTGCAGGGTCACGCTGAGGTTCGGCGCCGGAACAAGACACCACAGCCAAGATGATTTAAGGGCCACGTGGGGACACGGGGCCATGGCCAAGGGGAGTCAATTAAAGAGGACGCGGTTGATGAAGGCGCGGACAACGAGGTAGGGAGATGGCAAGAAACCCGCTTGTGGAAAGTTCCAGAAGATGCGGGGGAGTGAGAGAGAGAGAGAGGTAAGGGGTGTTTGTCGAAAACTCACGGGCTCCACAAGAAGATAAAGGGGCTGAAGAAAGAGCGTCCTGCGAGTGTGTTGTTGCTGAGTGTGCGTCACTGGAAAGATACAACTCCCATTCATTAATAATGCACATGACCAGTTGAACACGCGACTCATGCAGCCAGCTATGGCTGCAGGGTTTTGGTAGTACATGTTGTTTGTCGTTTATTGTGAAAATTCCGTCACAGTTCCTATGATCACTGTTTCATTGCTTTATTTTGGTGATTTCGAAAAGTTTACTGGTTTGGCCATGTTTGTTTGTTGTAGTACGGAGTAAGACTGATGGCCTTAATCTAAGTTGTCTTGTGGTTGTTGTTGTTGTTGTTGTTTGACTTGCATCCCACTGGGATTTTTGCACAGCGTTGGTGTACGGTGTTTTTTTCTGCAATATTTTGGTGTCTTTTCTTGGATTTTCTGTTGGCACTTAGTCACATATTCACTTTAAAATTGTTCATGTTTTTGTTTTTTGTTTGTTGCGGTTGCACCCGATTCAAGAGCCGAATGGCTCACAGGGCTCTATACCTAATCAATGAACTTGAACCAATAGCATCCATGAGAAATGTTGGGGGTTGTTTTGGCTTGGATCGCGTAAATATCAATGCGTCGTTAAACCCGCCACCAATGTAGCATCTGGAACGCGCCAGGCCGACCGCATGAGACCTGTGACGCCACGTGGGTTCAGAGCCTGGACGGTTCAACGGTTCGATTCGGCCACCCTGGTCAATGCTGCGATATTAACGGTTGACGTTGAGGGCGTCAAGGTACAAATACTGGACATTTGTGAAAAAAGAGCTTTATAGCTCGTCGGATTCCTCGAGTATAAATCAATATTCTGATTCTGAATTTTAAAAGATTATATTTATGCTCGGCAAACTTAGCAATCCCCCCCCCCCCCAACTTCGAAAACTTTGCAGGAACTTCCTAATAAAAGCGTTGGGACTCGGTGAGTCTATCATAGGTGAAACAAATCGTAATAATATGCATGTATGTTGACCTTCTTTTGCACCGTACTTAGTCAACCCATAATACATAACACTTTTATAACATTAGAATCAAAATCTGTAATTGTATTGGAGGAATCCGATTAACTATAAAGCTCTTATTCTTGGTTCTTTCGGTAAAGTCACGTAGAAGGGAAAAAGGGAAATAATCAAATAATAAAAATATAAAACAATACAATTCTCACTACGTTTCGACTACAACACAAGCAATCATCATCAGGTGTGAAATCCACAGCAAGACATTTTGAAAAAAGTGGCGATTTTGTCTTAAGGTCAGCACCACGGACAGCGATTTGGCAGTTGGTCAGATGGACGAGTCGATCTTTGTTCGGAAAAGAGGAGGGGGGAGAAGAAGAGAATGGAATGCTGTCTGAAAGTCACCGTAAGCGTGAACACAATCAATTAAGACCCGAAATGGTTGATCAAATCCTTCCAATGATTGCTAAGCCAGAATCCATCTTCTCGGTTGAAATTGTCTCTGTGTTTGTATATGTGGATAGCCTCATGAACGAATTTCCCTTCTACGTGACTTTACCGAAAGAAACAAGAATATAAATCCCTGCAGTCACGAAAGCTTTAAATCCAAATATAAAGCTCTTTTTCACGGATGTCTAGTAGTTTCACAGATGTCCAGTGAGCTTGGGCAGGACATGTCACTTCCGACCCTAACGCCTGCTGCACATTAGGAGTTTTTATTGTTCTCTCTCCCACGTGGTCGTGTGGATTTTTCTCCAGGTCCTCTGATTTTCCCTCCACGTTTAGAAACACGCGTTTAGAGTATTTGGCTGCTATAAATTTCCACACTATAAGCCACTTTACATTTGAAGTTTTCGTGACTGCAGGGATCCATACTCTTTGGTTCTTTCGGTAAAATCAGCAATTGTTTCTTGCTGTGGTTGTCCCACCTGATGACGGACGCTTGTGTTGCGCGTGATTTAACTTAATTGATTTTATACCTCAGTGACTTTATCGAAAGAACCAAAGAGTTTTAGCCACTTCATTTAGCTATCATTTGTGGCCAGGCCGCTTCTGAAAAAGAGCTCAATAGCTCAGTTGGCCTTACCTGATTAAAAAAAAAAAGTTCATCGAAATCTATTTTGACTTTGGACTTAATTAGAAAATTTGCATTAAAAATATTCAATATCCTGGGTCCGGCTATCTAACAAAAAAAATCTAAAAGCTTATTGGGCTTCATCCAGTAAGATGTAGCATCGTTTCGTTTTATTTGTAAATTTTTGTTAAGTGATTTGTTTGACATTTCCTATACTTTGCACTATCGCGTTTTTATATTGTTTGTTGTTGTAACATTCTGACCTTTCCCCTACTGGATTTCTCCGGTATAAATAAATATTCTGATGAAGTCTCCCAACGTGACCAAGCCCAAGCCTGCCTAAGTTATGAAAACGACGTTTCCGGCGTTGTCCATATAAGAAATAGTTAATGCGCAGATGATCTCAATCCATAAACTATGTAGCCTATAGAAAATTTACATAATTTATGCAACCGTGTATGAAGCACCCACGTTGCCCATATAAGGAATAATTTATGCACGGATTATCCGAATCCGTAAACGATGTAGCTTATAGAACATTTACATAATTTATGCAACCGTGCATGAAGCACCCACTTTGCCCATATTAGGAATAATTTATGTGCGGATGCTTCGAGCCATATCGCGCTGTAACAGGATGAAATGATCTTGACTTAAAGCTTTCGTGACTGGGTCTTTCGGTAAAGTCGTGACTGGGTCTTTCGGTAAAGTCATGAGGCGTGGCTTTGACCATATAAGGAATTCTGGAACGGGAATCCACGTGTTTTTCATAATTCAATGCTCGATTGAACGGGAATCGACCTTCATCGAGCACGGATCAAGCATGGTGATTCCTGTCACGTGATTTTTGGAACGAACCCGACGAATTGTAGATCTAAAGATTTAATTTGTGGATCAAAAAAGCCCATATTCAACTGCCCCTTGACGCTGATTGGCTTACCCCTTCATTAACATAATTTATCATTCATTCGGGCGCGGATTAAGTTGATCTGATTGGCCGTGTCGGGTGGTGAAGGGTTACGACACATTTATAAATAACGCGATCTAACCCAAAAACGTTTATTATGAATAATTTTGGTCGCGAAAGCCTACGTGTTAAACTAATTTTATCTGTTAACAACGCGCCTCTTATAAATTAACATAATTTATGTCCCAGTGTCGCACGGTCCCCTCCCACGTTGCCCATATAAGGAATAATTTATGCGTGGATGATCTCGAGCCGCAAACCTTGAAGCCGCGCCTCTTTGAAAAATTAACATAATTTATGCGACCGTCCCGCAAGGTTCCCGCCCACGTTGCCCATATAAGGAGTCATTTATTCGCACGCCTCTGCCATAATCTTCAGTTCTTCGCGCGCACTGCCCTGCTCCGACATGTCTGGAAGAGAAGGTATGAGCGTTAAATGCGTTTTAATTTACCGCGTTTCATTCGTTTTACAACACTCGCTTGCCGTGGATGCGTCCTGCCTTTTGTTGTTGAAATGGATTTTAATTTCTTAATTCGTCGTCTAAGAGATGGGGAGAGAGAGGGGGGGAGAGAAACGTGGTGTTTTAAGGATTCTAGAATAGGCCGTTGAAGGTTAATGTTTTTAACGCTTTGTTCCCCACAGGCGGCAAAAAGAAGCCTCTGAAGGCGCCCAAGAAGCAAGCGAAAGAGGAGGATGAGGCGAGTACTCAAACGTAGAAGATTATGAAGATAACTCGCGATGATGGCAATCTAGTACCACGGGACAGATTACATTTCGTACGGTGCATTGGCGAAACGTGCACCGTCCACCGTTGTGATTGGCGCATTGCGGCCACGTGACGTGGGGATCCGGCCAATGGGGTGCGGCGGCTGTTGCCTTCGACGCTTATCCGTATTAGGAAATGTTTTCTCTGCAACAAGGCCCCTTGAATAATAGCAAATAAAGAGGCTTAACATTTTTTACTTAAAGATTTTCTTCAGTAACCGAGTACAACTGTGGGTACTGGTTTTGTAGACTATCAGCAGTGGGTTGCCTTTGGATGGACTTTGCCCCCGGCATACGAATATGGAATATCCACAGCAATCTGAGGCCTGCGGGTTTAGGCACTGTCAGCTTCTTGGTAATAGAGCCAAGTAGATGTTAACATGAACATTGTTTGTGATAACTTGAATCATTAATCGGTTTCCCTTAATTAAAAATCCTTGTCTTGGTCTAATAAAGCAAGCTTGACGTACTGGTACTTTAGATTATTTTAGCCAACTTGTTTAATATTTGTGGCCCGTGGTGAAAAACGTGTGTGGTTTGTTGTTATGTTGTCCAATATTTAATTCCTTATGAGCAATGTGTTTAGGTGATACAAAGCTACGAGGTCTGCAAGTCTTAAAATCGGTTTTGTTAAGTTGAAGAATGAGGCGTCAGTCCACTGTTGAGCGTTTTCATTTATCTGTAAACGTTTATTAAATACGGGCCTACGTCGTTGATGATATCCGCAGTTATCCCATAGAGGCCTTGCGTTTTCCCTGCTTTAATACTGTGAAGGGCAGTGTATGATGTTTAGAATGTCCTCCTTTTCGTCTGACGTTTATTGCCATGGGTATTTGTAATGTTTTGCGACTGAGATCTGCATATAAACGTTGGGCAAAGAAATGTACTCTACAAAACTATTCACAGCGACCTAAAATGTTTTCCAAAAACTAGATTTAGGAATAATATTCAGGAATATAAGGTTTTCAATCCGTGTATATGATTAACTGTTTGAACGTACAGATCAAAAACATGGATACTGACAGTGGAGCACAGGCTTAAGACGAATGCAAGAAGCAAGGGGAGATTCATGTTAAGAATTGCACTGATAGATTGAGGAATACATTGATCGTGGAACAAATGCTAACCTAACACAATTTATTGACTTGAGGAAAGTAAATTGGGCTTGGGCAGGACACTTCACTGGACGGTGGTCGATGACGAGACCGGTTACAGAATGGCAGTCGAGGGAAAGAACACTCGCAAGAGGATGACCACCATGGAGATGTCGCGATGAAATATGCTCGTGCAAAGTCGCGAGATGGATTGCGGCCTCGCAAGACAATGAGGGATGACGTAGTTTGTGGGGGAGTCGATCATCCAGCGGTGGATGGATAATGGCTTCTGGTCAGAGGTAATTGTGTATGTGCACTGTGTGTTCAATTTATAACCCCTTTGCAGAATGATGCTGAATTCAAGCAGAAGAAGAAGGAGGAGCAGAAAAAACTGGAGGAGCTAAAGGCCAAGGCTGGGCAAAAGGGACCACTAAGTACGTACTCAAGATGTAGAGGTCCATTGTCGGCAATGATTAATGATCTGTACGGAGGAGAGACATATCCCTTAGCATCTTTCAAGTAAAACCCTGATTGGTGCAAGTTTGTTTGATCTACATCAAAGAAGCATCCTTTGAATTACATTGAGATACATGAAGAGACACGTGGATTCGAGAACATATGCGGGAATAATGACCTCATTGTTGAGGCGTTTAAGAAAAGTAAGTGAATCATAATCAAAATGGATGAATCCGATGTGCTATTATAAAGCTCTTTCACAGATGTCTAGTAGTTTCACAGATGTCCAGTGAGCTTGGGAAGGACATGTCACTCGTAGGGATGAAGGCTGATGGTCAAGTATCATTAGTGTGGAGATAAAGGAATGGAACCTAAGGACATCCATCGACGAAATGGAACAGTGAAATCGGCTCATTGGCAGGTGCTGCGTGGATTATTACACCGTAGAATTGTGAGAGATAGCGGCGACTCGGGGAGCCCTAAGACCCAGCAGTGGATTGAACACGCATGATGGTGATACCAGGAGTGGGGGGACCTATGGTCCATGACTTAATTTCATCCGGTCCACTGCCACATGGCGCCTACCACTTTGAAATGGCCCACAAAAGATATTTTTCCATCGCTGCAAGCACCTTAGCTGCACTATAGCTGCACTCATCTGGTATCGGAGGGGAATATTTTCAACTTGGCAACACTGTTTCAAATATTAGCACACTCAAGTCAACCAGAAAATGTGAGCCCTAATTAAAATTCACATTATTATTGGATAACACCGAGGTGTGTGTCCTAGTGTGTGTGACACTAACAAACGATATATGAAAGTCCTATTCAACCCTCGATAAGGAAAATGTTCCAGAACCCTGACCAACATAAACCAATTTCAAATAATATTGAGGTCACCTTTAGTTTTAAGATATGGATGTTTGAGGCGGTAGTAATGTCTCTTGGATGTATGGGTCAGAGAGACGGATTTTAACAAAGCAACTCAAAAAGATACGTCTGACATTTGAGTTTAGGTGCAAGTGGATAATTCTAATTATTTCCTGGCACTGTGGGGCAATTGACTTTGAAGCTTGGATGATGTGGCAAGACGGCATTATATCTCTAACCAGGGAGAGGAGGCTGTGAAGGGTAGAAAGCATGGACACAATGGAGGAAGGGAGGTTGCGGAGATGGGCATTGGGGTGGCACCCAGAGATGAACGATCAAGGGGATTACTGTGCAGCAGTTGCTCCATCTGGCAGAAAGAAATAAGCGATAAAGAGACGTGGAGGGAATAAAGAAGGAGCATACATTACGTTGAGGAATATGATCAGAGTAGAGTAAGGCTCCTTGGAGGAGTGGTCCTTTGATAAAGGTCAGAGGTCTCCTTTGCCCAGCTGAGCAAAGGACTGCTCCTCTACATTTGCAGCCCTGAACCACTGGTCGAAATTCCTCATTTCTATCACAGAGATGGGTCTTCCCCATAGGACAAATGTTGTAGATTTTGAATGCACAACCTAAAGAGTGCAAGTCGGGCTCTGCAACAGCGCTAAAGGTATAATTCAAGCGCAGTTGTCAATGGGAGACAAAACCGAAAGCAGCAAACACTGAACTATGGTGTAATCATGGGCAGTTGGAACCTGAATTGGAACCCAACTCTCAAATGTTTTTTGCTTGGGGCTTCTAGAGAAAGCAGTTTCATTCCCCCCGACACCCCCCCCCGCCCCCTTTGAGCCGCTCGGCTATCTACATCATTTTCAAATGCAATTGAAATGTTTGAGAGCAAATTGCAATGGCTTTGAACGTGTCCCCCATTACATAAAAAATAAAATTGCCTCCCCACACCAGAGGTAAGCAATACACCAACCAGACTGCAGATCACGAGCACATACGACCCAGATAACAACTTAACATACTGTTGAAAAAGCTATAACTCTGTGAAGGAAAGGAAATTGAATGTTTGCATGTGATATCTATAATACAAAAGTATACGCATGAATTAAAGATAAATATGTAGTGAATAGACTGCCATTCTACGAAAAAATGTGCGCACATTTGTGTGATACTTTGTGATTCTATTCCCTTTGTTGTAAAGGTTAATGCTGGAAAATATCCGATATGAACCTGCGGTGTACACCATTTATTTCTGTTTGATTGCAGTGTGACATTCATGCACGCTACCTCGGCCATCTTGTACAAGTTGTTGATGCATATATATATGTACTTTATATTGTATAAACACAGTCTTTCTATACATACTTTTTCTAACAGTGGTATGTATGTGATGCATGACATACTGGACGCACAAACAAGGTGTTCCATCTTAACGGATTATCCAGGTCAAATATTTAAATCCATTCAACAAATTAAAGCGTCTTTTTTTCCCCTTACATATAACAAATTAAACTTGTTTTGTTTTATTAAGTCAAAGCTTGAACTTTCTTAAATAATGTGGAGCAGTGCTCTCCTTTGGTAGCCCTAGATCAGGGATGGAAATTCCGTATTCCTGTGACGAGGCCCAGCCGCTTCAAAGCACAATGACGGTCGACCGCACACACACACACACAGTACATCTCATTTTGTCGTCTTTGCCGGGGACCCTTGACTGGAATATAAACTCGACCTTGCCATCGTGAGTTGGGTACTCTGACCAAATCGCTGCTCCACACGTATAATATTTTCGTAATAATAAGGGATAATGCTGTGTTGTGTTATTTAAGACGCATTGGACTTACAATCCAGAGGTCACCGGTTGAAACGGTGGAGCAAGTTTCTTAAATCCCCACCCGCCACTGCCCACCCAGCAGAACAGACGGCTACACCACGGCATGTCGATCGGCAGGTCGCATGTGGTGGGGTGGAAGCCCTTTCGCCGGCAGTGATGTGAGCAGATCAAATGCAGGGTTGTGCCATTTATTTATTTAATATGTATTCAATATTTATTCGTTGATATGAGCAGGTGTGCAGAAGTTAATTGTGAGCGTTGTCCCTTTGTGTTTGTTGATTTTCTTTGAGCGCTCGATAAGCACTGGATTTTCTTAGGCCACTAAAAACACTCAATAAGCAATTGGGCAAACCGCTCAAAGCAAGTGGAATTAGAAAATTAGTCTTGAGATTGTCTTTCCTGGGAAAATGGCTGTTGATTTTTAGTGTTATGTAATCGAATGGAAATGCAGGCATTGCGTCATTTGGTTTGTTAAGTCAAGTCAAGAAATCGGTTTTAAATGTGACGGTTGCCAGTTTATATCACAATCATCTCGGTGTTATCCCTCCATGGTTGATCAAAATGAGCACCACTTTTTAAATCCTTTATATTAAGTTTGCTTGCTTGCTTGCGCGCTTACGACCGTGCAAATCTTTTGGTCGTTTTTTAACCCACTTCCCGTGATCCAATCGAGCTGACATTTTGCACACAGACTCGTTGTGCGTGACAATTTATTTTCGTGAAAATGTTTTTCCATAACTTTACACTTTTTAGGAAAAAAAAATTATATTTAATTACCAATTGCTTAATGGTGGCAGGCAATCATCTGACCCATAGGTGGCAGCCATCTCAAGCCAGAGGACGAGAGGACTCTAGCCGCCACGCATATAAAGGATTTATAGTGAAAAACTTTGTTTTTACGGGTTAATTTTTGGAAAAATCCAGTCATCCTTTTAAAAGACTGGCCTGCTTCATGGGAATGTGACATTTCCACCTAGCTCAATGGTTGCCAATAGAGAGAATCTCTGCCCCAATGTTTGTTTTAGCACAGAGGCTTCTTCCTCAGAGCTCCACTGTCTTGAATAAAGTGACTAAATCTTTGTCTGTATGTCCACTCAATCTAGCAGATTTCATCTCGTCTGTCATGCATTGGTGGGTAATTGTGGTCGACGATTTTTCGTCCAAGCAACGTCATCGTTGACCGAAATAAAAAGCATTTGATTGAAGAAAGTTTTCTGGTTTTGTAATTGAAATTATCACTGGTTGTGAGGCTCATGCCATGTCAGTCTTTAATTAAATATGCACTTTGTTTTTCAGCTGGTGGTGGAATAAAGAAGTCTGGGAAGAAATAAAGTTCAAGTATTTGCTGAAGTTTGGCCCATCCAAGCAACAGATGTCATTTGTGTTAGACTCACTGTTGTCCATTTGATCAAATGATCATTTCTGGGTTATTGTTTTTGCTTTTTGTTTTAAACCGATATAGGCTATCCAACCCTGGAAGTTAAATGTGTTAAATAAAGTACATACAAATGTATATATTTGTTTACTTGCTTCATTTCATTGCTATTGCCAAAAATTGTTGTAACTGTTTATGGGGATAATAATTAAACGGTGTGTGTTTGATGATTTGGTTGTCAAATGGACCACGCCACTTGAATGTGGAATTGTCACCACTGCAACTGAATTGCCAAGTGGCGACCATCGCCCCACGGACATTTTTTTGAAGTGTTGTGCATTCCTGAATCTGTAGTGGAAATTCTACATTTCTATGTAGTGATCAGTCTACTTAGCTCAACTACTGTCGACTTTTCACAAAGCATCACACAATTTATTGAACCAGGTATGGAGGTGGTTGATCTGGTGCTGGCATCGCAATGTACAGTCTGTTTTGTCAGTCCACTGCTGGATAAGGGCCTCCCCACAGTGGGTTGTGGGGGTTATTGTGACTACTTCATGCTGGTAACACGTGGGAAATAACAAGCACCTGGGGAAAATCCACCGCATATCAGGGAGGAAAAGAAGTTCCTGCATAGATGGAGTAAAAAAAACAATTGCTCTTCTGCCACCTAAGCCAAAACCTACACCTGGTACTCCTAAAACACATTCCTGCGGAGGGAGCTGGTGGGAACGTTGGGTTGCTCGGTCAATGGCCATGGTCAACGGCGGCGTGGTGTATTCCGCAAATATGGCCAACTGAGGGTGGGCACAAGCCGGCGTGAGTAGGTTAAACATGGAGTTCAGTCCCTCCAGAAAAACGCGATTATGCGATCGCATGATTCCATGCAAAATCAGCCAAAGTCCGCATATTTATGCGGGGGGCGCGTTTTTTCAAATACGCCGCACTTTCGCCGCATAAATTGCAGATTTCCGCGCGCAAAATATGCGGGCTTGCATGATTTCATAATCCCCGCATTTTCGTTGCAAAAAGTCACATATATCTTAGCAGAAAGTTAAAAAATGTTGCGTTTACTTCACACAAGCGCAGCCATTTCCCCTGTTGCCATGAGAACGTTATGAAGTGACGTCACTCATTACGCGACATCATTGAAAAGCTGCAAACCCCGCGATGCCAATGAAACCATGATGAAGCCCGCAAATCTTTCTCATTTGCCAACAAACATAAGCGCAAAAGACCGCGCAAAGCAGTTTCCCAGTGTGTTACATCTGTTTGTTAAGGTCTGAAATAAAACAAGATGAGAACTTAAATATTCCCAGCACTTTCTGTGATGTAGTATGCTTGCTTATCATAGGAAGTAATAAGAAATGACTCTTTACATTAAAGTAGTAGCCTAGTGAATAGGGTGTTGGGGGAATCACTTTTTTTTCTCTTTTTCATCAAACCGCAGTTTTTGCAAGTTCCCGCAATTTTTGCAAGTTCCCGCAATTTAATCGCATAAAATTGCATAAATATCCCGCATATTCCATCGCATTTTTTAAGAAAACGTGCCGCATAATCAACGATTTTTGCCCGCAACAATCACCAAAAAACTCCGCGTTTTTCTGGAGGGACTGGGAGTTTTATAAGGGCACCACGGGGTGACCAGCCACTTCCCACCCAGTCCCACCCTCCCCTCTCCACCCAGCCCCACCCCTCCCATTTTTGGATGCACGACGGATGGACAGACACAATAATCCCCTGTGGGCTGGTGGAACCAGGTGGTTCCTACCAGTAATATCCACTAAATACACTTTTTTATTTTACCAGGTAAGGGCCCACTGAGGTGTATAGCTCTTTCAAAAGAGGCCTGGCCACCATTGGTAGTTCAACGAAGTGGCTTGTGTGGCAAATTATAGCAGCAAAATACGTTAAACACATGTTTCTAAACGTTCAGGGAAAACCCGGAGAACCAGGAGAAAAATCCACACGACTGCGGGGAGAACATGCAATCTCCAAATATACAGGTGTTGGGGTCAGGATCGACCCCACGACCTCCTGCATACCAGGCAAGGCAGTTTTCATAACTCTCCACCGTGGGGCCGATCCGAGTTCAGGGGTCTGCAACCTGCAGCTTCAAAGCCGCATGGGGCTCTCAGGACTGCTTCGTGTGACGTTATTAATGAAAGGACCGTCTTGTATTCGCATGCATTGCGCTTCTTGAAATATCGAGGGGTTTTTTTTCCAATTTGAATATTATGGCTCCTTATGTTGGTTAGCGTTTTTGATCCTCGCTTAGTTTCTGAGATTCGTGAAAAGTAAAAAAAATTGCACACTTTTATTTGCACTCAAGTAGCATATATATTATTTTGACCCCAGAAATAATCGAATTGTATGTGCTGAATAAAAGTGGGTGGCTTGCATAATGAAATTGAAACATCGAAAGGAAGCCGCCCACTTTAATTCAGTGTATCAAATTTGTTTAATCGTCGGCTCAAAATAAGTTAATTTCATCTTTCGAGTGGAAATAAAACTGCGTGCATTGAAAACGTGTTTCACCTTTTTTTTTACCGTGAAAACTATCGTAACTAACTGCTATTTTTTTAAAGCAAGCCGTGGAAATTCCACATTCTCATGACCGTGCCAGTATTTCAACCGTTAAACTTAAGTATTATAATCTTGGTTATTTCGGTAAAGTCACGTAAAAGGGAAATAATACGTGACTCTTCCGAAAGAACCAAGAATATGAATCCCTGCAATCACGAAAGCTTTAAATCGTTAAACTTCTGGTCTAATTTCCCTGCCAGCCAATAGGAGCGAGAAGGCGGTGGGGGGGGGCGTGGTCGTGATGACGCGGTCACGTGGTCGTATATAAGGTGATGTCACCCCGGTCCCGTGGCAGATCAACAGGAAGCGTGAGCAGCGCAGCTTCAACAGGTACGCCAGCTTTATTTACGATTTATACAACAACAACAACAACCCACAGGATATTACTCTGTACACACTCCAACGGTACACGCAAGTGCCGCGTTCGTGCGTTAATTCACGGTGGACGCGGCTTGCGACTGAAAGCGCAGCTGATGAATGACGTCCCATTCAGCAGAGAGAGAGAAGTTGAACAGAGTTCCTGTGTCTGCTGTCAACATTGCACCGCCGTGTACCATGCGGCGACTTGTTAGGGGCTATGTCGTGTTGCCCGGCACGTTCTGCGTACTCGCGGTGTGCGCCGTGTTGTTACGTAAAGTCGCTGCGCTCTGCCACAGCGAGTGCACGACTCGTTTCCACACAACGTTGTACCAATTTTATCTAACGCCGATCAATGATGATGTAGGTGATGGGTGGTGACGATGAGTCGACATCGGACCCAGGATTTGAGCCTTTAACTTTGACAGCGAGTCGTGCCTTCTAAATACCGCGCCTACGACGTATATATATGTAGAAGACATACACTGTGGTTATACTGGTAGGAACCTCCTGGTTACACCAGCCCACAGGGGATTATTGTGTCCGTCCGTCGTGCAGGGAGGGGGTGGGGAGGGAGGGGCTGGGTGGGGAAGGGAGGGTGGTGCTGGGAGGGGAGGGTGGGGAGGGGGAGGGTGGGGCTGGGTGGGGCTGGGTGGGGCTGCGTGGGGCTGGGTGGGGCTGCGTGGGGCTGGGTGGGGCTGCGTGGGGCTGGGTGGGGCTGCGTGGGGCTGGGTGGGGCTGCGTGGGGCTGGGTGGGGCTGCGTGGGGCTGCGTGGGGCTGCGTGGGGCTGGGTGGGGCTGGGTGGGGAGGGTGGGGCTGAGTGGGGAGGGTGGGGCTGGGAGGGGAGGGTGGGGGGGGCTGGGTGGGGCTGCGTGGGGCTGGGTGGGGCTGGGTGGGGAGGGTGGGGCTGGGTGGGGAGGGTGGGGCTGGGAGGGGAGGGTGGGGAGGGGGAGGGTGGGGCTGGGTGGGGAGGGTGGGGCTGGGTGGGGAGGGTGGGGAGGGTGGGGCTGGGTGGGGTGCGGAATACACCACGCCGCCGTTGACCCTGGCCATTGACCGAGCAACCCGACGTTCCTACCAGCTCCCTCCGCAGGAATGTGTTTGACCGAATGGTCTCCAGAAGATTGGTTATGTTTGAGCCTGGTTCGAGCGCTTGGGCGGCTGATGCCGGCGTACACAGACAGGTGCTATAGGCTGCCGCTCGGCCACGCACCGTCCCCTGCCTTGGTGACTGTGGCAGGATGCTCCTGCGTCTGTCTGCGTTCTCCGCCTTTCGCCGGATCAACGGCACTGACCAGAGAGCTGTCAGCCCTTGCGATGGGACTTTGTGGGATGCACGTTGAGATTTATAAGGGCACGGGGTGAACAATAAGCTCTGAATTGGTCTGTAACAAGGTAGGGCACTGACAAGGGGTTTGACAGGTGTGTGGTGAAGTATGGTCAAGTAGGTGGAGTTATGGACCTCATCCAGCAGTGGATTGACAAATGGGCTGCGCACTGAGTGCGTGCGAGTGGGAATTATTTACGCGAAAGCTAAAGGTGCAGCCCTGCAATTTCTGGCCTATGCCACCGCTTTGGGGGAAGGGCCTCCGCTGGAGTATGTTGCAGTATGTTGACCCTGGATCAAGGCCTTCGCCCGCATGCAGGAAGTCAGAGTCGGTAGCCGGTTTTGAAAACCCATCTCTTTAATGTGGCCTTCCCTCTTTAGTTTGGTCGGTTGTCCTTGGTTCTTTTTTTGTTTCCTGCTTTTCATGCAATGCGCATTGGGATCCTGGGATGGACTGCGCATTATACATTGCATCATTATTATTATACATCACAACACGTCTTCGGGGAACTGAAGCGCTCGTCACGTGACACGAAGTGTCGTGCCTCGTCACCGCTCAGGACGGGGCGTTCCTGCACAACCTGGGAAACGCATCGGGGGGGGGGGGGGGCAGGGAAATAACAAATGGCTTTTTCAGTTCCCAGTAGAGATGTGGTGCCTTCCATGAAAATGTGGAATTTCCACCACTGGCTCAGGGCAGCTGATGGAGATCATTACCACCGTGCGCTCATTTCACCAGGGAGACACTTTACCTGCACTCTGACCTCCAATGCTTCTTCCTCATCCAGCACTTCCATTCAGCTCATAACCACAACATCGTCTCATACCCCAATGTTGTGGTGGTGGTGGTTCCAGTAGCAGCTGCTGCTGCTGCGCTGGTGACGGTGGTGACGGTGGTGGTGGTGGCCAAGAGGAGGAGCTACAAGAGGGGGGTTGCGACAGCAGAAGCTTTGACTGCCCCCACCAACCGACGATCAGCAAGATGGGCGGGCGACGTGGCTCGGACACGGAGCGCCGGCGCATCGTGGGTCCCGGCTCGAGCGAGAGCAACCTCGGCGGCGACGGCGCCGAGCCCGCCGGCACCGGCCCCCCCACGCCGACCTTCATCTTCGTGCTGTGCGCCTTCTCGGCCATCGGCGGCTTCCTGTTCGGCTACGACACGGGCGTGGTGTCGGGTGCCATGCTGCTGCTGAAGCGCCGCTACGCGCTGAACGCCGCATGGCAGGCGGCCCTCGTGTCGGCGGCCGTGGGCGCCGCGGCGCTGCTGGCGCTGCTCGGGGGCTGGGCGGCGGACTGCGCGGGCCGGCGCCCCGTCGTGCTGGCCGCGTCGACGCTCTTCGCGGTGGGGTCGCTGGCGCTCGGGCTCGCGCAGGGCCCCGTGGTGCTGCTGGTGGGGCGTGTGATCGTCGGATGTGGCATCGGTGAGCGGTTCCTCCCCCACCCCCCCCCCCAACTCGTGGCAGTTGCTTTCGTACCCGATGGCGATTGGCTCCGCGATTTCCGCTGCTTTCGATGGCGAGTCTGTAACTGCCCCAGCTCTCTGTCGCTGCTGTCCACTTCTCCCAGATGTCGCCTCTCACCACCGCCCCATTCATTGCTGACCCCCCCACTCTCACCGCTGCCCCACTTATTGCTGCCCCCCATTCTCACCACCACCCCATTCATTGCTGACCCCCCCACTCTCACCGCTGCCCCACTTATTGCTGCCCCCCCCCCCCCATTCTCACCACCGCCCCATTCATTGCTGCCCCCCCCACTCTCACCGCTGCCCCACTTATTGCTGCCCCCCCATTCTCACCACCGCCCCATTCATTGCTGCCCCCCCCCACTCTCACCGCCGACACCTTTACTGCTGTCCCCCATCCTGACTCTCGCTTCCTCTCTCACCACTTCCTCCTTGACGTCCATGCCCCCTCCCTCCCTCCCTGTGCCCACCTCCCACACGTGACAGGCCTGGCCTCCATGGTGGTGCCCATGTACATCGCCGAGGCTTCCCCCCCACACTTGCGGGGCCGCCTCGTCACCATCAACGCGCTCTTCGTCACCGGCGGGCAGTTCTGCGCCAGCGTGATCGACGGCGCCTTTAGCTACCTACCGCGCGACGGATGGAGGTGAGCCGCCCGGCTTGCGGCCACGTCCTCGTGCGCCACGCTGGCTAGGAGATGTTAACTCCCTCGCCTGGTCTACAGGAGGTCGTGGGTTCGAACCCGACCCTGACGCCTGCTGCTGTATATTTGCAGTTTGCGGCGTGTCTCTCCCCGTGGTCCCGTGGATTTTTCTCCGGGTCCTCCTGGTTTTTCCCTCCACATTTATGGACATGAATTTCAAGTATTTGGCTGGTATAAATTTCCACATAATGATAATGAGCTATCATTTGTGATAGACAGGTCACTTAAAAAAAAGCTACATAGCTCAGTGGGGCCTTACCTGGTAAAATAAAATAGCCAAAACAAAAAATAGTTGACGATGTTACCGGCTCCCACCTTCCGATATTTAAACCAGTTCTTTGTTTATCGTGTGTGAGCAAACCTGGAATGCCAGCTTATTGATAGAGCACTCAGAACGTTGTGAATTCTAATTCTACCCCCGCCCCTCCAGAATCGTCTCAGCCCATCAGCATTATTCCTCCCGAGGTCGATCAAATGTGCACCGCTTTGTTGTAAGTCAACAGCAGTTGCCCTGGGCAGGGACTGGTCCCACCAGCATAGATATGTTGAGTGTCCACTGCTTAATTAGGGCCGTGGCCAGAGATAAGTGGCCACCACGCGCGCCCATTTGAGCGCCGAGACGGGCTGTTATTAGTGCGCGACTCTATACGCTTTGTGGCGCCGCGTCAATATATCGACGTGCGTCGTATCAATTTAACGCCGCGAGTGTTTATCACGGCACCGCTGTGTCGTGTGTCGTCGGCGTCGCAATGTGGTCTACGCGATTGTCTTCGTGGGGAGCGGCGGCGCAGCGGTCGTCGTGCCGCGCCACGACAAACCCGCCGACCCGAGCTCGCAGCCAACAACGGCAGCAACGGCTATCCAAACCCGGTCCTGGGCACCCCCCCCCCCCCCCACAAGGTCGACTCATCCTTAAAAATTGGTATCTTGTGCGTTTGTGTAAACAACGGCGATGGGAGGGGAGAGACGAAGGTGGCCGGGGCGTGGTGCTGGCCACCCGCCTACTCGTGTGCCGTGCCGGCCTTCACAGGAGCTCGCTAACAACAGCACTTGGCCCCGGCGGTCTGTTGTAAGGCTATACGGGGGACCTTTGTCTCGTCGTGTTTGAGGATTGTCTCTTGTTGCACGGCACTGTTGAGCGGGAGCCCGGCGTGCTGTAGCGGTCGGCACGCTGCGCTTGCAAACCGGAGGTGGCCAGGTCGATTCAATCTCCTGCCTCTGCAGCTGAAACGATGGCCAGTTTGCTTAATCCCCGCCCCCAACGCCTCTGCCCACTTAGCGGCACAAGGTAAATGGGTACACCAGCTAGTCGATGGGCGGGTAGCATGTGGTGAGATAAAGTGTGGGTACTGCCGCCTCTTCCAGCATGAAAGAGAGTCGGCCAAACCATCCTGTAGCGAGGAGCTCTGCTAGACTTCTCTCTCTCTCATGGATGCCCTTCCGCCAGCAAGTGTGCAGAATTCACATTTCAGATCTCCAAGCAAATAGCAGGGCTGCACTTTACGTTTTTCCGTTGAGCAATGACCACTGATTCGCCCACTGCGCTCGGGATTGGCAATGGAAACTCACCTTGATGTACCAATTAAATCGGGGCTGCCCAACCGAAACGAAGGCACACGGCACGCACGATAACTGAACCCCCCCCCCCCCTGCCAGTTTAACGTATATAAAGAAATAAAAGTGCACGTGTGGTTAGTACGGCGTGTGGAGAGAAATGTTATCTGGAAAGGCCACGTGGACATAGTGGCAGACAGGTCAATGAGCTTTCAATTCTAGCTGTCATTCCCCTGCCTGCCTTCTTGCACACCAGCTGAGCTTCTTGCTTCTTTAATTTTTTTTATTTTCATAATCCCGTTCCCTGTGGACGCAGTCTTATTTTGTGAAATAATTGAAGCCAGGTTTCGTCTCCTAATGCCTTTTAATTATCCTCCCTCCGATTTGCAAATGGTAACCACAAGCAGAGTGGATTATGGAAATGGTTTTGTTGAATATTCGATGCGTGTCAACATCACGCCGGGTTGAATGACAGAGGGATTTGGAGATGTGACCCACGTGGCTCTGCAGTTGTCGTTAAGAGTGCACTGCGGAGACAAAGGTGCTGGCCACGCCAACCCCTCGTCATGCAACGTTCCGGCCTCGATAGACGTTTGTGATGGGAATACCGCGATTGCAAATTGTGAGTCGAGCCCATCGTCATTATCATCATCGTCGTCGTCTCTCCAGGGGTTTATAAAATGAGCACCACTTTGGGAGCAGCCGTTGTGGAATGGGGTGAAGATCTCCTGCCACAGGACTGTGGAAATGTTGCCACGGGCCGCAGGGGCTCCATTGGTGATGGACATCACTTGAGACTCATTTGAGAATGGAGGTGTTTTTGATGTGCCTGAACGTTCATACAGAATATAATTTACTGGTCACTGATATGTGATGGCCGATGTAGTATTAACGAACCGTCTGGAATACGCCCCATCTAATCCCTGCCTTGCAAGCTAAGCGGAGTTGCGCAATTGCTGGACGATGGCCTCTTGACACCGGGTCGGTCTCGGCGGTTGTTCGGCCATACTTCACCTGGCTGGTCAACGTGGGTTGATGAAGGGGAGCCAATGTCGGTGCAGATATTACTTCGCCACTGCTGATAGCCATGACCAGGAGTCAAACTCAGGTTACAGAGTTCATGGCGTAATGCGCGAACCATTGCCCCCCCCCCCACCTATTGAGATTTAACAATTACAAATCTGGTGTGAGCTTCTAATAGGTTGACTCGGCATAAACAAAATCAAGTCCCTGGTGCAGTGTGTAAATATGGGAAACGGGGCGGCAATGGCAGTCTTGCATGGTTCCCGGCCATACCAACCTGTTTTGTGTGTCTTGCCAACGTCAGTAGGTGCTCGCTAACAGCTCTCCGTTTACAAGCCTACACTTGGGGTGGAGGGGGGGTGGTGGGGAGGGGTAGCGAGTCTGTGTGTGTGTGCGTGTACCTTTAAAGCAAGTCTGCGCACGTGCCCGGCGGGTTTACGCGGTTGCCCGCGTGTCGCACCACGCTGCGTGTCTGGGCACGGCGATCCGGGCATTTAGCAGGAAGATTGGAAAAGATTGGAGAGAAAAGAAAAAAACGGCTCTCATTTAAATACATCGCCCACGATGGGGAGGAAAGGATGTGCGGGCACGGTAACGACGATGACCCGCAAGTCGTCCTCCCGAGATGTCGGCCGTGGCGCGTCACTCTCGGCGCTTGAGCACTCGCTCACGACCCTCGACTTAACGGTGGCTGTGTTCGCGAGTCGGAAGCGTTGTCTTCTCGATCGAAGCGAGCGAGCCTGGGGTTGACGCTCCTCCCCGTTGGCGGTGCCGAAGCCGGCGGTGGGAATGTCGCTGCGCCGTGCCGCCAAGGTCCGCCGGGCTGTGTTGGATGCCCCACCGGCACGGTTCGTTGGAGTCTCCGTTGGGAATTGATCCTTTGTCTCTGGGGGTTTTATCGACCTCATTCAAAACTACTGCCTCATTATAATACTTTAATAATGGATGATGCCTTTTTGTGGGGACACCCTGTACATCTAAAAACACACACACAAATCCCCCAGCGATATAGCTACATAATCCCGTCGTGTGCGAGCGGTCCCAATTTCCAACGGAGCCCTCTCGGAGACCCGAGGGCTTATCTCTTGCCAGGGTTTGATGAGCTGTGGGTTTGGTTTGTCATTGAAACCACCGCACATTGACGCAGTATTGGAGGGTGCTGCCCTGGAAACCGCTTTGCTCACGCGCCTGCTGGCGGAAGGGCCTTCACTAGAGGGAGCGCTAGAGAGCCCCTCTCGAGGGTATTTTTGGCCTACTCTTCCACGACGGTCAGATGCACTGCAAGAGGCGTCTGACCGCATACGAGCTGCCAATTAGCAGGGCTGGCTACGTACGGTGCGAAAGAAGTTCAAGTTCAACCTGCCCATTGACTAACTGTGGTCTACTCATGTATTCTGTTGGCGGTATAGTATGACCGGTGCTAGAGATGACATTGCAAACATCAGCAAAACCTACATCTATGAATTAACTTACCCTATGTTTAAGTCCGGTCAGCCTGTTGGCTTTCCAGACGACAACATTCAGCGGCATTTGTTTCTGAAAATAAACTCCGGGGCTGTTTCGGCCTTCTGGGCCTCATCAGCAGCCTCAGGCTCGTTAATCAAATACTGATGGATCACCGTTCTACTATTGGCGACAGCGTTCCATATACAATCTAAAATATGTAACCCCCGTTCAGCGCCACAAGTAACAACGCGTGAGATTCTAGGGTTGGCGATATATCAAATTAAATTGTGGAGGTCTTGGTTGATGAGTAAGGTGGCTGTCGTTGGCAAGAGAACGCGGAGACCCCTTGCAGTTTGCACACCTGTCAACCCCTTATCAGTGCCCTACCTTGTTACAGACCAATTCAGACCTTATTGGTCACCACGTGCCCTTATACATCTCAACACAAGGGAGAAACACAAACAAATAGACAAAAAAATTCTTTTGCCCGTATTGGAACGGCTGTACGCCGTATGGACCTCAAAACTAAATTTCCCCGTACATAAATACAAGCTGAACCGAACGAGTTGACGGGACTGAGTTTGTGCCGTGTCTCTGCGTTGGGTTCTGCGGCAGAATGTTCGGCAGGAAAGGGAGCCGACGGATCGGTGTCGGATTTCCGTGTTCCGGTTTATTGACGCCGGTCCGCGTCACTTTCATTGTCCCATCGTTCACTCGCCCCTCGTACGCGCGCTACGGGGACACTCCCTGGCATACGCAAACTCTGCAGACGGAGCCAAAGGTCCCCTGTGTAGCAAATGCAAATTGCTGTGGGGCGCTTGTACTGTTGGTAAAAAGTACCAATCAAGGCCAGAAACGGTTCAGCTGCGATCTCTCCAGTGCCCATTGTTCACGCACCCTGCCACAGATATTCCTTGACGGCTGAGTCGACCCACGAGGTGTCCAGTACCGCTTACGGACGTTGCCATTGTTAGCTGTGGCTCGGAATCAAACTCGGGACGCCGGTTTCGTAGTACACGGACACACGGTGCGCTCACCACTCCCCATATCCCTGGCACACACACATACAGACGCACGCACACACACACAGATGCACACACACACACACAGACACACACACACAGACACACACACAACAACAACCGCCATTCGCCACTAAGTGGCGGTGACGTCACCACGACGCTTGTGCCAGGCCATGTGCACCTTGAGGCCACGTGAAGTGTCGAACGCCTGCTGGCAGGAGGTCACGGGGCAGACTCAGGAGCCACGGGTCAACTGACTGAGATGACCGAGATGACTGACTGATGCACCACCTGTGCCCCCTACTGTGCCAACTCACTGTGCTTTAGCCACCCGGCGCTCCGCTCGTTGTTGTGAGCGTCGCTCCTCCACCCTCCGTTTTTGTTGGAGGGCGACTGCCTCAAACTGCCCAGTAGCGTCCTTCACGAGCCTCCTCCACAGAGGCCGATCTTGACACCGCTGGTACCGGTCATCGGCAAGTCCACTCAGCTCCACGTCCTCCTGTACCACATCACTCCATCTCTTCTCTAGCCCGTGCCGCGCCCGTTTAGCCCCCTCGATCCGGCCGAACAAAAGCTGTTTAGGCATGCGGTGGCTGGGCATGTGGGCTAGATGACCCAGCCAACGCAGCCTTGCCTGTCGGAGGAGCTCACCGATGGGACTTTGCCCAGATCTTTCAAGGATTTGTGAGCTCCTCACAAATCCAGCCTGGTTAAACCCAGGATGGATCGTAGGCAGGCCAGCCTAAATGTTTCTAACCGGCGAAGATGCTCCATTAGGGGGGTCCACGTTTCGCTAGACACACACACACATAGACACACACACGGTGCTCTCGCCACTCCCTAGTACCGCGCAGTGTTGCACGGGTACAAACACATCAGCTGCTGAATTGGGCATCACGTGCCTGCTGTTAGTCGGGAGACCTCGCACCAAACTCCACGGACTTGTTAGACCGGCCGTGAACACGGAGCCCACCTATAGCCCGAGGGGGGCGTCTAAAACAACCGAGGCAACTTGTCCATAGTATACAGGACGGCCCGATTGGTGATGATGACCATCATCACCACCACCATCACCACCATCAGAGAGGGCAAGCAAGCCACACAGACAGACAGACAAGCCAGACAAGCCAGGCAGACAGACAGACAGACAGACAAGCCACACAGACAGACAGTCGGCTGGGGCCACGTCCCAGCATCGGTCCACGACTGTTGTCTAACTTCATAAATGACGAGCAAAACGCATTGTGACATGAAAAAAACTGCGTAAGCCATAAAAACCATAAAGTTTCAAACAACAACGTAACGAACCCGTCAGCAGTTCCTGAAGAAGTGCATCCTGGTCCTGTTGTCTGAGGTAGCCGTCAAAATAAATGTGAGCAAATTGTGACCAACTGATGACCGGCAGCATTGGTGCAGAGGCGGACAAGTTTAGAGCAGTTTTGTACTCGCCAATGTACGTCCTGACTACGTGTGTTTGTTTCTGTGTAAGCGAGTGTGTTCACCCACGTGTCTGTGTGTGTGTGTGTTCCAAGTCGGGAGTGGTGGTGCAGCGGTTAGCACACTGCGCTACGAACCCGGCGACCAGAGTTCGATTCCCGCTCACGGCGAAAACCGGTGACGATTATCTGAACTAGTCCTGGGCTTCCCTTAGGTCGACTCAGCCTCAAATGAGTATCTGGTGCGGTGTGTAAACATCGCCACTGGGGAGACAAAGGCGGCTGGGCATAGCCCTGGCCACCCACCCCCTCATTTGCTGACAGCACTTGCCCCAACAGTCTGTTAAGGCTATACGGGAGATCTTTGTTTATTGTGTATTCCTGTGTCCACGTGTCTGTCTGTGTGTTCACGCGTCCACGTGTCTGTGTTCACGTGCCCACGTGTTTGTGTGTTCACGTGCCCACGTGTTTGTGTGTTCACGCGCCCACGTGTCTGTGTGTTCACGCGCCCACGTGTCTGTGTTCCACATTCTTGATCTCCGTGCCCTTGGCCACTTCTCACGAAGTCTCTTGTTGCCATAGGCATCCTTCCGTGGAAAATTTAAAATTCATACACCGCTGCCCGCGGGGGGAAATGGCGCTCCGTCTATTAGCCCGCCCTGAATAATGAGACCTGTCCAGAAACTGATTAGTGTGGACGCATGTGGCTCACGCTTAGGGGACAGTGTGCATTAACCCGTTCCGTCTTAACCGAAAGTAACAACCCCAGTAATTATAACTGAGAGCCGGAATGTCTCCCCGCTTAAACGAGCAATGGGGCACTGTGACTTTGCTATTATGACCTGCCATGTTCTATCCGCTGCTGCTGTCGCCATTGCTCATAGTCCCGCGATGCATCAATCTATACAGCACCTGCACGTGAACCGATTTCACCGCTCCGTCTATCCCCTCCACGTGAACTGATTTCACCGCTCCGTCTATCCCCTCCACGTGAACTGATTTCACCGCTCTGTCTATCACCTCCACGTGAACTGATTTCACCGCTCCGTCTATCCCCTCCACGTGAACTGATTTCACCGCTCCGTCTATCACCTCCACATGAACCGATTTCACGGCTCCATCTCCTTTCGGGAACGTTTGTTCCTTAAGCCTCATGATGTGTCCTGCCCAAGCTTCACTTAAGCTTTCATTGTGTGATTTCTATAACTTTGAACAGCACCAAAGGCCAGATTTATTTAAAGGCATTTCCCACCGGGGGAGGCGGTCTCGTCGGAGAGGTTGGCCACGTCTCTCTTCCACGTTAATCATTCATCCACTGTGGAAGGACGAGAGGCTTTCAACCACAGTACAGCCCAACCAAACCGTGAGAAGATACTAACAGTCCACCACACAGCCTCGCAGTCTGTAACTCCTGCCGGGCATGGTGTACGTATGCCCATCCAAGAGCTGCACAGCCTCAGCTCTGCTCAGCTTGCAAGATGTGACATCGGTCAAAATCGGAGGTTACAATACAATGGTGGGCAGCAGAAGGCAGTGCAGCAAAATCGATAGTTGTGCTGCTCTTCTATGCTCCCCTGTCCTGCGCTCGCCACGTTCACCATCCCGAACTGACCAGCGATGTGAGGTATGGTTAAATGACTCCCCGTTATCCGTACAGCACGGTGGACCCCCTCATCCAGCAGATCGATGATAGGGCTGTACGGGCAAACGCCTGGCTGAGTTTCACGGTTCGTTCTCGGTTCCTGCTTTCGATAGTAGAAAGGTTCTCTGTTTGCTGCGGGCGAAAAATGTTACGCCAGATTAAACCCGTGCACGTGATGGAATAATGTGTAAACATCCACACAAAGAGGTGAGTAGCCCACTTTGTGCATTTATTTGTTCTGGTATTTTTGTTCTTTTGACCCGAAGGTTTTGCCCGATTTGTGCTATCGGCGTCGCGTCACGAGACCACGAAATTCACTCGCATCTCTGGAAAGCGGATATCACAGAGCTACCGCCGAGATCTCTTCAAATGACCTCTGGTCTACACAAAGTAGAGGGCAGAGCTTTCCCACCCAGCCAGCCTGCCGTCGAGAGTAGCGTTCATTGCATGACATTCAAGCGGACGTTTGTAACACCCGGGAGATTGGAGTGCAAAACCAATTTACGACGTTGGAATTATTTTTTGGTGACTGGGCTGTGACACCTCAACTCGCTGCACACGAGATACCAGTTGCATCACATTCGGCTGCCTGGATTCGAACCCTGGATTTCAGCAGTTGCTGACTGAACTCTCTGAACTCCTTGAGAATGCCGGACGCACCCCGCTCGACAACCTACTTGCTCCACTACCGCCGCCTGGAGCAGGAAATTCTGCCGGCAAAACCAAACCGCCGCCCACGCTTCTGTGGCCGTCGGGTCGCGGTTCTGTGGCCGTCACGGTTGGCAAATAAAGCGGGGGGAATTAAATTACATACGCCGGGCTCCGTACATCGTCTGGGGAGATGTGCAAATGTGCGCAGCGCTCTAAGCCAAGGTGCCTGCGAGCGCCAGAGCCCACACTGTGGCGTCTAGCGCTGGGAATCCGGGGTGGCGTCGCATCGCACCGGTTAGATTAGTCGGCTAGCGGACGGAAATTCTCGAGTCTTTTTATGTTCAATGTTCGCCTCTGGTCAAAGTCCTCGCTGTTTGTTGCGTTAACCATGGACTGTTCCCTGCCATTGGAATGTGGAATTTCCACACCTAGCTTAAGACCCACAATAGAGATGATAGCAGCTCCATGTTTGGTTGCAATGGGAGACTTTTATGCATCCCCATGATCCTAAAATATCACAGCTCGCGAGAATGTATCCCGATGCTGTGACTGGGCGTCACGTCGTGAGACGGTGTCCCAAGGAACTCTCACGGGGCAGTGCAGCCACAGCCCTTTGTATTTAGAGGACGGCCCGTGGAAGTGGATATTACAGAGCTACATTTGAAATCCCGTTCAGGTGCCCTCTGTTCCAGACAGCAGAGGGCAGTACTTACCCACTCACCCTGCCACTCAGAGAAGTGTTCTGGGTCATGGCAATGTTCTGGGTCAACCGTAAAATTTGAATTCAGCCAAATTGAGTTCAGAATTGTAATGAGACTATCGACTGAAGACGCCTGTATTCAAACCCAGGGTCTCAGCGTCGCCAGCTCGGTGCTCTTGACCTCTGAAAACATCCGACCACCTCCAGAGATCGTGAGACGACAGTGGACATTGTAACAGTGCTCTTGCTCATTTAAATCCAGGCAATGGTATTAATAATCGTTTAATTGAATATCATGTTAATCGTATATTCTTGGTTCTTTTGGTGAAGTCACGTAGATAGAAAACAAAAAATAATCCATTTCAAATAATAAAAGCAACAAAAAACCCACAATACATTTCAAAAAATATATAACTAAATAAACATTTTATTATTTTTTTCTTTAAAAAAAATTTGACAATAATAAAAGCAAAAACCCACAACGTTTCAATCACAACATAAGCGGTCTTCATTGCATCTCAAAATACTCTCCACCTATTCTATTTTACATGAAAGAAAAACCCCCCACAGATGGAACTCCCAAACAACTTAAGTGCAGAAATTGACAAAATGACGTGCCCCCCCCCCAAAACGATAACCTTTCTCAATTCGAGAAACACGTTTACACATCGATTACAACTTTTTTTTTTACCAGTGTCGTTTGTTGCTGACGCTTGATGTTTTCAGCCTTTGGGCCTGTTTCTCAGCAACTGTGTTCTTGTAAATAAAATAACTGCACCTGACGAAGAAAACTAAAATCATCGTATTAAAATTTGATTCCACTTTTTGGTTCCTGAACTCAAGCTCTGAGTCTTCAATGGTCCGGCTCGATTGACTTGTGTAATGACGACTTGACGCAACTTCTCTTGCGATGGCACTTTATTGAAGACGCGTTCACTTGACATCCGGCGGAGACCCACACCGCAACGGCCCCGAGTCTCCCGTGCATCCCCCCCTTACATACCGACACGAGGACACGCCCCCCTTCTCCATCATTCTCGCTGACTCTGGATGCTCGCTCCACCGGCAGTCTCCACCGTTGCCTGACCACGCTCCCTTATCGATCATTCCCGTAGCCACCAGTCCCTTCTCACTCACAGCTGACTCCCCTGTCATTACCTCCCGTAGCCACCAGTCCCTTCACACACACAGCTGACTCCCCTGCCATTACCTCCCGTAGCCACCGGTCCCTTCACACTCACAACTGACTCCCCTGCCATTACCTCCCGTAGCCACCAGTCCCTTCACACTCACAACTGACTCCCCTGCCATTACCTCCCGTAGCCACCAGTCCCTTCACACTCACAACTGACTTCCCTGCCATTACCTCCCGTAGCCACCAGTCCCTTCACACACACAACTGACTCCCCTGCCATTACCTCCCGTAGCCACCAGTCCCTTCACACTCACAACTGACTCCCCTGCCATTACCTCCCGTAGCCACCAGTCCCTTCACTCTCACAACTGACTCCCCTGCCATTACCTCCCGTAGCCACCAGTCCCTTCACACACACAACTGACTCCCCTGCCATTACCTCCCGTAGCCACCGGTCCCTTCACACTCACAACTGACTCCCCTATCATTACCCCCGGTGGCCACCAGTCCCCTCACACCGCATGCAGGCTCTATTGTCATTACACTTGTAAGCTGCAGGGCCAGCATGGGCTGCTGACCCGCCCATGACTGGACACCTGTGAAGAAGAGCTTTATAGCTCAGCTGATTCCTCCTGCAGTCGAAATCAAGATTCTGATTCTGATTACTCGGTTCCTCAGGCCTCCGTCTGACGGGGCCGTGCGACGGTAACCGTGCCGCGGCGATCGCATCGCCGATGTCTGCCGGGGGAGTGCCGGCACGACGGGGAGAATGAGGATCGTGGCGAGGATGGCTACGGAAAGAAGAGTCTTTGGGATGTCTCCTTTTCATTTATTTCTCCGCTCTTAACCTCTGCTGCAAGAGAGTGCACGCTGTCGGCTCCTGGCCGTGATTTGGGAGACGACCTGTTAATTACGTCCGCCGGGAAGATCAATGTGAGTAATTGAAGCCCCCTAACGTGTAGCATTGCAATCTGGCACGGGGATCTCTCGTTAAGTACGGGCCGCACATTAAAGGTGGGGGTATTTTTTTCCGCTGTCAAACATCTCAGCTCTGAGTGGAGTGTGCGCGTGCGTGGGTAGCGGTAGTGTAGCGGTTAGCGCGCTGCGCTACGAACCTGGCGACCCGGGTTCGATTCCCGCTCACGGCGAACACCAGTGACGATTATCTGAACCGGCCCTGGGCCTCCCCTAGGTCGACTCGGCCTCAAATGAGTACCTGATGCAATGTGTAAACATCGCCACTCGGGAGATAAAGGCGACCGGGCGTGGTGTTGGCCACCCACCCCCCCTGGTGTGCCGTGCCGGCCTTTATAGGTGCTCACTAACAGCACTTGCCCCTACAGTCTGTTAAGGCTATACGGGGGATCTTTGTCTTTTGTGCGTGCGTTTGTGCCTTTGGTGAGTGGTGGGGAGCGGTGAGTGCGCTGCCCTACGAACCAAACCAGTGATGATTATCTGTACCCAGGCCTAGGCCTCCCCTAGGTCAACTCGGCCTCAAAAGGGGCACTTGGTGCAGTATGTAAACATCGCCACTGGGGAGACAAAGACGGTTGGGTGTGGTGCTGGCCACCTACCCCCTCGTGTGCCATGCCGGCCTTCATAGGTGCTCGCTAACAGCACTTACCCTAACAATCTGTTAAGGCTATACCGGGGATCTTTGTCTTTGCCATTGGTGAGTGGTGGCGCTATGGTTAGCGAACTGCGTTGCGAATCCAGCCACCCGAGTTCGATTCCCGCTCACAACCAATAACTGGTGCAACTTTTAGCCGGTTTAGAGCCTCTCCTAGGTCGACTCGGCCTTAAACGAGTATCTGTGTGCGGTGTGTAAGCAACAGCACTGGGAGGGGAGAGACAAAGGCGGCCGGGCGTGCTACTGGCTACCCACCCCCGTCGTCTGCCATGCCAGCCTTCATCGGAGCTCGCTTGCCCTAACAGCACTTGCCCTAACAGTATGTTGCAGGCTATACGGGGGATCTTTGTATTCGTTTGTTCTACCGTTTAGAATTAAAGTGCAGGGATGCTCCTGTCGTCTTGGCACGGTGGTGCAATGTACCCCCCTGCCCGTGTCTCGTGTGGTGGAGTCAAGTGTGGGGACTCCCACCTCGTCCACGACGTCTCCATCGCGGTTCAAGTCCAGTTTTCAGCCGCCCGTAGTTTAACCGGGATTCTCCTAGCGTAGCGAAGTTGACAGGTTCAGTACCATTTGCTAAATCGCTTGAGCATGCAAAGAAATAAAACAAAAATCCACTAATTTGCTTTTCTGAGCCGTCCGTCTCCGAATGCTAGAAAGTCGAATTCATTCACCGCTCGTCTGGGAGCGTCACTGCGAGTGCGTCATCGGACTCCGACTCCACTCGCCAAATCCGTGGCGTTATCCTCCTGGGCCATGTGGCGGAGTGTTTTTTTGTTTTGTTGTTATATCACTTGAATTGCTAATGCAGACTACATTAGGGGGAAAATGAGCACCCCCGCTAAAATCCATCCTGGCCGGTGTCGGTTACATAACTTTTCAGCTATTACTATGCAAGTTGATGAAGGCTTGAAACGCACAAAGTCAAAGATCCCCCGTAGAGCCATCACCAGTGCTTCTTTATCTTTACTGCAGCCTTGCACCCCTTTGGTTCTCAAATCGTAAATCTTTTTTACACTTAATAAACACACGGGGTTTGGTTAAACAAAGCAGTTGCACTTACGTGCCCGTGCTTAATTTGTGTTTTCGATGATTTACCTTCGACAAAAATCTGGCCGTGTCTTGCACCCCCAGAAAGGGCATCTCACACCTCCCAAAAGATGCGTGATGCACCCCAGATTAAGAACCACTGACCGAAACAGACAATTGTGGCAATTGCTGTTCGCGAGCACGTATGAAGGTGCTCTCTTACTCAGATGCGCAGCGCAGTGCGCTAACCACTGCGCCACCACTCGCCAATGGCAAAGACAAAGATCCCCCGTATAGACTTAACAGACAGTTGAGGCAAGTGCTGTTGGCGAGTACCTATGAAGGCCGGCACGACACACAAAGGGATGGGCGGCCAGCACCACACCCAGCCACCTTGATGTTTACTACACACCGCACCAGGTACTCATCTGAGGCTGGGTCAAGGCTTAGGAGCGGTAGAGATAACCGTCACTGGCGTTGGCCGTGAGCGAGAATTGTATTGGGGTCGGCGGGTTCATAGGGCCACGCGCTTAATCGCTACACTACCGCGCCCGACTTGAAATGCATGCTCACTGATGCACGCGTACGCGCATTCTGATACGCGCCATTCTGACACACGTCACGAACGACGTGCAGTATAAATTTCGATTTAAAGCTTTCGTGACTGCAGGGATTCATCTTCTTGGTTCTTTCGGTAAAGTTACGTAGAAGGGAAATAATAAAATAATAAAACAATAAACAATTCTCACGACGTTTTGGCCACCACGCAAGCAGCCGTCCTCAGATGAAGAACAGGGCTGTCAGACGCTGTCTTTCCGACAGCCCTGTTCTTCACCTGAGGACGGCTGCTTGCGCTGTGGCCGAAGCGTCGTGAGAATTGTATTATTTTATTATGTTTTATATTTATTATTTTATTATTTCCCTTCTACGTGACTTTACCAAAAGAACCAAGAAGACGTGCAGTATGTACACGCGCACAAAACACGAGTGTGTGTCGTTTGCGCCCCAAAGGCTGTCCGTACGTATTGTATGTACGTTGAACTTCTTTCGCACGCATCGTATGTCGCGAACCGCGGCCAATCGGAGGTTGCGGGGGAAGGACAACAAAGGCGAGTGTTGTTGGCAAGCACCCATTCAGGCCGCCACTCGGCCTCGTTGCCTCTGTGTTCCAGAGTCGAGGGTCGCTCGCTTGCGGCGAGAAAACGAATTGAAGGTTGAACAACGCAGAAATATGCCTGACGCCACGCGTTGTCTTTCGAGTGCTGTTAGCGAGCGACCTATTAAGGCTGACGTGTTGCACAAGGGGGTGGTGTGGCCACGACCACGCCCGGCCGCCTTTGTCCCCTCAGGGCTCCAGTTCACACAATGCAGCAGGCACTCGTTCGAGGCCGAGTTGACCCAGGGGAGGCCCAGCACCAGTTCAGATATTTGCCACAGACGTTGACTGTTAGAGGGAATCGAACTCGGGTCTCTTGGCTCGTAGCGGAATGGTGAAATTGGCAGAATCGTCGAAACGTCCAATCAAGAAAGAGGAGGGCCTGTGGAATTGACGCTGGTGTAATAATCCTTCTTGAGACGGCTTCGGAATCAGTCCTTTTTATTTCCACTTCCACAAATACACTTTACTCACACACTCTCCGTTGCTGGCAGACAACGGAGAGAGGGCAGACTTCACACCAAGTCCCCACCGCGCACGTGGCACCCAGAGCCCCCGTCCGCGCGTGACTTCTGCTCTTGTCGTTCCCAAGTCTGCTCTCGATCGCTCTCTCTCTCTCTCTCTTAATCCCTTCGTCACGTGGTACCCCCCAGCCAATCATCCATAGACAGCGTTGACCGTTCTCGATGGTTCCCTGTCAATCCCGGGACCACGCCTCTGATCCGGCTCCCCATTAGCTGGGGCCCCGAATGGCCAGGCCAATCACCCCTGCTGACATGCCGAGATCACGCCGAGGCCATGCTCCCTGGCTCATCCCTTATTGGCTACAAAGCAGGACCGGCAAGCCAATCCCCACGTGAACCCTCTATGGCTGTTATTACACTGGTATTGAGTCTTGATTCCAACCAGCCACACTTTTCTATGGTGATTCCACGACGCAGACTGGGCCCCATCGCTCCTCCCTTCTCGCCTGAATGACACCACGCTGCAATCGGGATAGGAATCGGTCCGATTCTGTGGGCTAGCCATCGGCAATGAATTTCATTGGTGATGCTGCATTGGCCTGAATCATCACCATGTTGTATGTGTGTTGAACTTCTTTCGCATCGTACATAGACACTCGTGCTAATCGGAGGTGGCTGGATGCAACCAACTATAAACGAATCGCAATAAAAACAAAATTACTTGCTTTTATTTATCCACTTTTCATGATGTCTCAACTCGCCCAACCTCTGCTGAGCCGGGTTCGCGATAGAATCTCAATAGAATCTCATTTATTCTCTTGCACAAATTTTCCCACGTGGCAGAATCCTTGCCCGAGTCTCCGGGCAACGGATTCGATATTTTAACACGGGAGTCGCCCCTTAGAGAGAAGGGCCGTGGTTCCTGCATGGAAAATGCGTCTAGATATTAGATATTATCTACAAGTTAATAGCTCGGTGGGCCTTACCTGAATATTTTTTAAGTGATTGATTTTTCCTTTCCTCTGCTTTGCATTCGTGTCCCGTTTAATGCATCGTTTGTTGTAACGTTCTGACCTACCGCGGCTGGACATCTGTGAAAAAGAGCTCATTGCATTCCTCCAGTATAAATATTCTGGTTCTGAATGATCCAAGGGGGTCGTATGGTGGGAATAAATTTCGAATGACCTGCAGGCATCGGCCAGGTCTCGTACACACACACAACAACCATTCTATTCCGTCTCCTTGGGGCAAAAACCGTATCACCGCAGCACCATATTGCGTCTGGTGTCATTGTCGGCAGGGTGGACGGGGACGGGATTAGGTGGGCGGATTTGGGGTGAGAGGTCACGAACCGAATTCGCGAGGGGTCGCGCCGTAATTGGCTGTCGGCGAGAATTTTCGGCAGGCAGCCTCCTCCTCTCACGCTTGCTCTTTGCCCCCCCCACCCGCCTTGCCTGCCCTAGAACGTCTCTGCCACCAAACCTTCCAATTACATCCCCCCTTGCTCGCTCGCTCTCCCACTGCCCCCCCCCCCCCCAATACATCCTCCCAACCGGTGCCTAATACCACCTGTCCATGCCTGCCACAAACTGATAAATGACACGGGGAGAAGGAAGACGGAGGGGTGGGGGGGGAAAAACATACATCAGATGTGGTGGTGGGTGGTGGGTGGTGGTGGTGTCCCGTGGGGGTGGCTGTTAGGGTTTAGCGATGGCGATTGTCCGTCTCAAAGCGGCGAGTGATTTTCTCTCCGGCAGGAAGGGGAAAAAATGTCCAAGCGCCGATTGATTGGAACAAAAAATTGCGACCGCTATTTTCCGCTCCGCGTTTCCATTTCGGGTTTTGTTGGCACTGTGCCCCTGGCGCTGCTGTTGAGCACAGGGAGTATTTAACTTTCATTCGTACATTCCATGAATAATCGTTGTCATAGTTGACATTGCTTATATTTAAAACAATAACTCACAACGGTCACCACCCCATTGATATTCCTGGACCTTGCTCGAATTATTGTTTGTTTCTTCGCAGCTCGGCTGTCGACTCTATTTCACAGAAAAAATTACCCTGACCTAAATCGTAGCCCTATTCAAGGGTAATCATAATAACAATATCGTGCGGCCCTTTGTGAATCCGCTGCTGGAAGAAGGCCTCCCTGTGCCGTGTCGCTCGTGGATATGAGCCGTGAGCACATTTGTTACGTGTCGTGCATTGGTGTGTTTAGTGTTAGCAAGGCATGTTTTCTGCGAGGTAAGAGTATTACGTTGTGTGCTCGTGTGCAATGTGGCGCCGACATTCCCCGCGTGCATATGAAATTTCCTCCTGCACAGTATCCTCGCCGCAGCCTTCGCTCCCTCCCCTTGAGACGGGAAGACCTTTATCCCCTTTAAAAATTTCGCTCGTGCCCCCCACCCCACCCCTGCCGCCGGCAGGTACATGCTGGGCTTGGCGGGCGTGCCGGCCGTCGTCCAGTTTGTGGGCTTCCTCTTCCTGCCCGAGTCGCCTCGCTGGCTGGCGCGCAGCGGCCACACGCAGCACGCGCGCCGCGTCCTCTGCCGCATGCGCGGCACGCAGAACATCGACGAGGAGTTCGACCGCATCCAGGTCGGTTGCTGCCCCGCTGGCTCCTCCGGGTAACTGTTGTGCGGTAAAGCGCAACCTCCCCCCCCTCGGTTTAACGGTGACATCGGTTGACGGCTTTTCCGTTACCGCTTCGCCTCCCATAGAGGTTTCAATTGCCGTTGATGAAAGGTAACATACTCTTAGGTTTTTTCGGTAAAGTCACGTAGGTAAAAAATAAATAAAAATAAATAATAGAAACAAGTCTCCGTCATCAGGTGGGACCATCACAGCTAGATTTACTGATGACGGAGACTTGTGTTGCCTCCGAAACGTCGTGATTTATAATTTTATTTCTATTATTTTATTTTTATTATTTATTTTTTACCTACGTGACTTTACCAAAAAAACCTAAGAGTATGAATCCTTGCAGTCACGAAAGCTTCAAATCTAGAATGAAAGATAACGTTTACGTTGGAACGGATTAATGCTTTTATAACGTGTAATTCCCATATTCGATTAACAGTTATTTTGGTTAACAGTAGTTTTCGTGGAACGAATTAATTCTACGCTTTTATTACCTGCAATGAACAATTTCAACCTCCGTAGGCCCTGTGCCTTTCCTCCTTAGGCCCCACCCCTTCCTGATCATGTGATCAGGACTCATCTTCACTTCCTCTTTCAGACCCGCACCTTTCCTTTTGAGGACCCGCCCCTCCTCCTTCAGGCTCCGCCTCTTTCTGAATAGGTCCCGCCTCTTCCCCCAGACACGGGGTTGGGCTGGTTTGGGTGGTGGTGGTGGGTGGGGCGGCTCCACCAAGATGACCAAAATCTCAGAGCAATATGACAATATAGGGAATCCTCTACTTATTAAGGAGTTATTTTCCAGAGTTCTCCAAAATATACGTTTTTTGGGTTACTCGGCGGGTTTAACAACACATTAATATTTCCGTGATCTAACCCACACGTAGGCTTTCGTGACCAATATTATCCATAATAGAGGTTTTTTTTGGGTTAGATCACGTGAAATGTGTCGTTAAACCCGCTACCGGGGCGGGTATAACCTCTTATGGATAATATTGGTCGCGAAAGCCAACGTGTTAAACTTCCAGAGGTCTTGTTCGTAACTCGATTTTACTCTTGTCGATTCCAAACATGTTGTACGGCATGTTCACTAAACACGGGGAATGGCTTTAAAAGTTGTATAATCACCTGTAGATGTAGATTCCACTGGTTCTTTATGTTCTGCAGATGTAGATGCTAATTCTCTGGTGCTCCTAGTTTCCTCTCTACTCTAATGAAAAACTTGGTCTGAACAGGCAACTGGACGTACGAACACGTTCGTTCGTATCTCTGAAAGTTAATAAGTAGAATGTTCATAACTAGAGGAGTGCCTGTAAATTTCTCTTCAGCTTTGCGGTGAGTTGAAACAGTTAATTGTAGTAATTTTAATAATGTTATATCGCGTCATCATTCATGCATAATTGGATCTCACAATCGCCGACGACCCAACAGACAAACTGGAAGGCAGCTACCAGGCAGTGAGCCGGCATCACCAACAATTGCCCAAGCTCTGCAATCCTCTATATATGAATATGTTTTCAGTTAGTGAATGACGATTGTTTATACAAGTGGTGCATCAATCGCTTGTACATGTGACGGTGATGTTAGTTGTTTTGGCTATCGGGTGGTGGAGGGTTATTTAATAAAAAAAATTGGCCAGATCACTTCACGGCATAACCCAAAGAAATATACAAGGAATCGGAGTTGCATCGGAACGATCCTCCGAGTAAAGCCGCGTGGCATTGTGCTCCCAGGAGCGTTGTCACGAGCGCAGTAACTGTGGTTATGATGACGAGGACGATGACTGCGATGATGATGACGGCGATGATGACCGCGATGATGACGGCGACGATGACGGCGACGACGAGGGCGATGATGAGGGCGATGACGGCGATCATGATGACGACGATGACGACTGCGATGACGACTGCGATGATGGCGATCATGATGACGCGATCATGATGACGATGACGGCGATGACGGCGATGACGGCGATGACGGCGATGACGGCGATCATGATGACGACGACGATGATGATGATCCAGGCGAGCATCACCGCTGAGGAGGAGGACGATGGCAGCAGGGAGGGAGACGCGATGTCACACCAGCCCCACTCGCGAAAAGGTGAGGGGAGGATCTCCCAGTTTGTTAACTCATTCGATCATGTATTCACTCCTCTGCTCACTCATTCGTCTTTTGACATGTTCATAAATAATTTCACTCATTAATTTGTCTGTGCATCCATTCACTCATTTATTAATCAATATGCTGATTCGTATACATTTTCGTTAAACAAAAATGTAATAATTCTCCTATTCAACAATTCACTCATTCATTAATCTATTCAGGTCACATCTTCTTGGTTCTTTCGGTAAAGTCACGTAGAAGGGAAATAATAAAAGCTGCTTGCGTTGTGGCCGAAACGTCGTGAGAAATATTTTATTATGTTTTATTTTTATTATTTTATTATTTCCCTTGTAAGTGACTTTACCGAAAGAACCAAGAAGATGAATCCCTGCAGTCACGAAAGCTTTAAATCGAAATTTAACCGCCACTACGGGGTGGGATTCCTCAAAACTTTAAGATCCTTCTTAAATATACGCTCCAAGCCTGGGGTGTTTCATTCAGACGCTGTCTTCCGGACAGACCTGTTCTTCACCTGAGGACGGATGCTTGCGTTGTGGCCGAAACGTCGTGAGAATTATTTTATTATGTTTTATTTTTATTACTTTATTATTTCCCTTCTACATGACTTTACCGAAAGAACCAAGAAGATGAATCCCTGCAGTCACGAAAGCTTTAAATCGAAATTTATTCAGGTCACACTTGCAAATGAGACTTTCTTGGTGTCTTGAGCTCATCTGGATAAACATAATTTGTTTTACTTGATCTCTCCATCATTGATTCATGAATTAATGAAGGAGAGAAATCTAAGATGGGTAATAAGAATAAGAATCAGCAGAGCCTGGGAAGTCAAGTAGTCGACTGCGTCACAGCGTTGGCACCTAACGGAAGAACACAAGCGACGACGGGGCGTGGTGACCTCTTGACCTTGACTTACGGCACTTTGTCTAGAGCTCTGAACAATCTCGCACGCGTTACGGCCCGTTCTGCCAATCCACTGCTTCATGAGGGCCTTCCTTCGTCCCGCTGGTCGGCGCTGTGCTCGATGAATGCTGGGGATTGTAGTACTGGGGATTTTTTTTTTTTGAGTGAAATTTTGAACAACAGACATATCAGACACTAGTACATCTAATCGGCATGATCATTGCTTCACTGCAGCTCAAAGACTCACTCCTACAAGGCGTGTGTTGAAGTTAGGAGATGTACATGTGTTCGACTTTGCTGCAGCATACTCTTAGGTTTTGTCGGTAAAGTCACGTAAAAAAAAAAATAGCTGTGACGATCCCACCTGAAGACGGAGACTTGTGTTGCCCCCAAAACGTCGTGATTTAATTTAGTTATTTTTTCATTTATTATTATTTTATTTTATTATTATTATCATTACCCACGTGACTTTACCGAAAAAAAACAAGAGTATGAATCTTTGCAGTCACGAAAGCTTCAAATCTCGACTTTGCTGCAGCAGGCCGGACCGCCTGCTTTCGAACACACGGCGGTTGCCCGTCCAGACTCCGACCCCTGCTTAGCTGCCGCTGAGATCTGACGAGATGGGACGCGCTCCGGGGCATTCGCACAGGCGGAGCTATTCATAGCCACACCTGCCCATTCATCGGCTTGACCTTGCCTCTCCATGTGCCCCGTGCCCCGTGTGTGTGTGCGCGCGCTCGAAGGCTGGGTGCTGTGGAAGATGATAAAGCACCCTCCTACGCGGCGAGCACTCGTCGTTGGCTGCGGCTTGCAGATGTTCCAGCAGCTAGCCGGCATCAACACAGTGATGTACGTACGCACCAACACGTGCACGCAAAGACAAATATTGCCCCCCGTATAGTCTTAATGGACTGTTGGAGCAAGTGCTGTTAGGCTGGCACGGCACACAAGGGCGTAGGTGGTCAGCACCACACCATAGTGGCGATGTTTACACACCACGCCAGGTACTCATTTGAGGCTGAGTCGACCGGACAGAGGCCCAGGACCGGTTCAAATATTCGGCACCGTTATTGATTGTAAGTAGGAATCGACGTCGGGTCACCGGGTTTGGTGCGCAATGCGCTAACTGCTGTGCCACCGCCCCCCACACACGCACAAAAAGACAAAGACAAGATCCCCCGTATAGCCTTAACAGACTGTTGGGGCAAGTGCTGTTAGCGAGCGCCTATGAAGGCTGGTGTTTAAATGCTGCGCCAGGTCCCCATTGGAGGCTGAGGTCGACCTCGCGGAGACCCAGCATTAGTTGAGACGTTCGCCACCGCTGCTGGGAATCTTTAAGTCGGGCCGCTGGGTTCGCAGCGTACTGTGCTAATCACTGCGCCGCCGCTCACCCTTCAGCAATTGACGGCATCTCTGAATCCCACGGCTTGGCTACGTACGGTGCGACCAGAGGTTCTACATACGGACAAACACACAGACATACGCACAGACACACGCACAGACACGCGCACAGACACGCGCACAGACACACGCACAGGCAAACGCACAGGCAAACGCACAGACACACACACAGGCACAGGCACAGACACACGCACAGGCACAGACACACGCACAGGCAAACGCACAGACACACGCACAGACACACGCACAGACACACGCACAGACACGCGCACAGACACACGCACAGGCAAACGCACAGGCAAACGCACAGACACACACACAGGCACAGGCACAGACACACGCACAGGCACAGGCACACGCACAGGCAAACGCACAGACACACGCACAGACACACGCACAGACACACGCACAGACACACGCACAGACACACGCACAGACACACGCACAGGCACAGGCACACGCACAGACACACGCACAGGCACAGACACACGCACAGGCACAGACACACGCACAGGCAAACGCACAGGCACAGACACACGCACAGACACAGGCACACGCACAGGCAAACGCACAGGCAAACGCACAGACACGCGCACAGACACGCGCACAGACACGCGCACAGGCACACGCACAGGCAAACGCACAGGCAAACGCACAGACACACGCACAGACACACGCACAGACAAACGCACAGACACATGCACATTCACGCACGTGAGCCGTCGCTCGGCGAGGCCAGCGGACATTACGGATGACAGATAATGATTAGCCGTCACGGTCCTTGCAGACATTATAACATTTATGTGTCAGTTAAAATATATACCGTGAACGTATACTCATAATGACAGAGATCCCTCAATTCAGCCTTCGAGATTGCATGGGTAAGTGCTGTTCGCGATCACCTATTCACCAGAGGGGTGGTCGTGTACCCGGCACTGTGCCTTGCCACTTTTGTCTTCCCGAATGCTGCTGTTTATAAGCCATGTAGAGTATTCATTTAATGTCGATCCGACCTAGGGGTGATCCTGTCCTGAAACTCAATCACCATTTGCCGCACATCTACACAAAGACATGTGCGCACACACACACACACACGTACGCTGCATCGTGCACACATACAAAGACCGACACACATACACGCACATGTGCAATAACAACAGCCTCCATTCACCACTAAGTGATGGTGACATTACCACAGCGCTTGCGCCAGGCTAGGTGCGCTTTGAGGCCATTTTGAGGTGTGAAAGCTAGTTAGCAGGAAGTCACAGGACAAACCCAGGTGGCACCTCCGATTAGCACGGTTGGCTACGCGTGGTGTGAAAGAAGTTCAATATACATACATGGGTTGACTGACTGAGATCACTGGCAGATACATCACCTGTGCTCCTGGCTGTGCCAGCTTGTGCCTCTATTTTGGCACATTCAATCGCACTCAAAGACAAAGATCCTCCAGTATAGCCTTTAACAGACTTTTGGGGCAAGTGCTGGTAGCGAGCGCCTATGAAGGCCGGAACGGCGGACGAGGGTGTGGGTTGCCAGCACCATGCCCGGTCGCCTTTGTCTCCCCAGTGGAAATGTCATTTGAGGCTGAGTGGACCGAGAAGAGGCCCAGGACAGGTTCAGGCAATCGTCGCTGGTGTTGGTCGTGAGCGGGAATCGAACTCAGGTCACGGGGTTCGGAGCACAGCGCACTCACCGCTACACTACCGCTCCCCACATTCACACACGCGAACATATTAAATGACACTCTTATGTAAATAGATATAAAGTCACGAGGATGGTTCTTATTAAAATACAATTCACGATTGAGATTGTTTCTTGCTCTTGAATTATGCATAACCGTGAAATGTTGGCCTAATCGAAGAATGTTTCAGAGTTGCTACCTTGGCCCTTATTTTAAATACAGACTACCTTAACATTTCATGCACGCACACATGCACATCGACTCATGCGCGCGCACACATACACACAGATGCGTGCGCACACTTTCACACAACTCGACAACCGCCGTTCACTAACTGGCGGTGCCGTCACCACGGCACTTGTGCCAGGCTAGGTGCACCCTGAGGCCACGTGAAGTATTGAATTATTGCTTGCTGGAGGTTACGGGATAGACCCAGATGCCCATGGGTGGACGGACACGCTCGCACACACACACACACACGCGCGCAAACATGCGCGGTGCCAAATTTATTCATAACATCGGACGTGTGGCATGCAAATGCAAGAAAAACCTTTAATATTTTATTGCCACCTTGGAAAAAGATCACGAAAGTTCGGGTATGAATGTTTTAGCTGTGGCGGAAGTGGCTCGTTTGATGGGGCAGGAGCTGCCTTTGAAATCGGAGTTCATTAGCCGAGCAAGTGGCAAAAAGACACTCGTGCCCATAGGCCCGGACAGTTTTACTAATTTACAGCTCCTTGACAATCTGTTGCCGGATCAAGGCCTCCCAATGCCCTGTTGGCGAGCTGGGTTGTTTGATCATATTTTGCCGCACTGGTCAGCGTGGGCTTGGGTTGAACGATAGGCCCAGGTTAGCTCGCCACTGGTCTTTGTTGACAGTGGCTGGGAATTGAACTCGGGTCGCCAGGTTCACAGAGCGGTGCACCACTACACGACGCGTCGCCACTGCTGCGGTCACCTTGGCAACTGTTATTCCCAGATTATTCTTCTTCCGTAGATTCCAACCCGATTATGCAATTGGCAGAATGTACATTTGGATATTCTGCCAGCAAGCAGCGCGCACCACCCTGTGTCAGAAAAGCGGCCCTGGAAAAAGATCTCACAGACCTACTTCTGATTCCACTTGAGTGGACCTCTTGATCCCCACTGGAGGCACAGCTGTTAATGGACTGCAAATAGTTGTGGTCACATGTTACTCAAACTCGAATATTAAATGCACAGAGCTGGAATTTGGCCAAATGAAGTAATAACCCAAATGTGATCTCAAACAGTATTACATTAACACGCGTCTGGGATAGAGTTCCCTACTCGAGAAACTAGTATCATCACACTTGTCTGAAACCTGGGTTTTACCCACGGATCTCAGCAGTGGATGATTAGCACCGTTGGCTACGTGCAGTGCGAAAGAAGTTCAACATATATATACAACTAGTTCATGAAGCCTGTCTTCGCAGGCATACGTTTTCAATGAATATAATTAACCTGATATGATTTTGAACAATTTTTATCTACAATCAGACACTAAACACTACTAAAAAAAATACTTATATTTAAAGAGGTTTAAAGATTCCGTTCTTTTTTATTAGAAAGAACAAATATATATTAACTTTAAAATTTTACCGTTTTCGAATTATTCAAATTTGAACATAATAAAATGCGTATTTTTTCGTTCAAAACCGCTTGCGTCCGAAATATCTCAAGCAATAAAAGTACTGTAGAACCAATGGTTCTCGCTTTAATTTTATTTGCCATTTAATGCTCTATCAAACAAAACAACGCAAAATATTATTTTGAAAGGTTTCTGAATGACGCACACAAACATGTTCATGGGGCACTTAAAATCGAGATTTGGGGGCCTTGAAATGAAAAATCTCGCATTTTCAGATTTTTCCTGTTGTTTGTGTCCTAAAAGCTACCTAAGTATCATATTTCAGCTTTCCACCTTGTCGGGAAGTACTGTAAGGTTTGCTCTGGATGCCCTTGATAAAACTCATCATTGTGACCTATACAGATAGACTGGCCTAACATCCCTCCTTGATCGCAGAATCATTCACCAGGCTTTGCTTATTAGAAATGTCCTTGGTTCCAATTCGGCAGAGTATTTGTTGGATCTGTTGACGTCAGACCTAACCTGAGGGAGCTCATTATTGTTTTTGTTGAATGTTCCAAGGTACAAAACAGGTTTTGGTAATCGGGCATTCTCAGTGGCCGCCCCTCGTCTCTGGAGCAATATCACCACAAAACTTGATTCGCAGTTACCACCTTCACTCAATCATCTGAAATCAACTTCTTTTAAGTGCATTCCTGCCAATCTGCCACTGCTGAAGCAAGTAGATGATGGTGATTGTTATGGTTACTAGTGCTACTTCGAATTAGTCGTTTGCACAGGGAAGCAATTTTTCCAAAGGCGTTTCTATTCCTCGTTTTGCAATATGTTTCTCTAATCTTAATGTTCAGTTTAGTTAAATATGTAATTTCTAATTAAGTAATATATTGTAAAAAATATATACTTTTTTCATTTCTGTATTTATTCTATTTATAATTTTTATGCGACCTGTTGCAAGCGTCGTGTTTTTAATGTGACAGTTTTTCTATTTTGTTGATGAAACCCGATTCAGGAGCTTCTTAGCTCACAGTGAAATTCTAAATAAAGTGTTCAAATAACCTGTTTTGAGACATACAGATGAAGGTCTTTATTTACTGTCTATAGATGATCTCACCCCTCAGCCACATAGCTTCCTGACAAGTGCTCTGAGGTATTCTAAATTCCAGCTGTCTGCAGGTGGGGGAGCAAGGTGGAGAGATGTCATGAATGCAGAGTAACATGATAGCTGCCGCTTTGAAGTCGCTGTTTGAAGCCAGACGTGTGTTTTCTTGTGGGGAGAATGCTACTTTCGTGTGTGACTTCTCTTGCAGCAGACGCAGCATTTGATTGTTTTTTTTCAGGGTTCACCTTTCTTTCATTCTAGAACTCATCGCCGGGAGAGGATGGCAGCAACGTGATTGAACTCTTGTGGGTCAAGTGCGTGACTGTGCATGCGTGCGCGCGTGCATGTGTTCGATCGTGTGCGTCTGCGTGCTTGCATGCGGTGTGTGTGCGTGCGTGCCCGCCCATGTGCATGCATGTATGCGTTTGTATGGATGCATGTGTGCACGTGTGATGGCTCACGTCTGTAATCCTGCTCTTGGGAAGGCACAAGTTTACGAATCGCACAGATCTGGAAAACTCCACAGTCAGATGCGTTTGATGACAATGCAGTTAAATGGGGTTGTTTGAGCATTTCTCCTTTCTCATGCATGGGGTTTTCTCCAGGTACCACGGTTTCCTGCCGTATTCAACTTTCAACAACAAAATTGGCCAAACATTCCGAAGCAGAACGCTCCGGGGAAAAAAACAGCCTCGATACTCAATACGGAATTCGATGGGTAAAGGAATTGCGTCGTCGTCATTTCCGTTGTGCTCGCCAGAGGCGTGTGTCTGTGCACCGTACCCTGGCGCACGAGCCGATGTGTCGCTCCGGCGCCCTTGGATGAATTGCCGCGGGTTCAGGCTGGCGATGTGCGCTCGTGCGCGCGTATGGAGGTGACGGTGAACACGAGAAGTAAAGTTGATGGTTTATTCCATCGTCTGTGTGCGTATGTGCGTGTCTGTGTATACGCACGCATGCAAGCACGCGCACTGTGGAGGTAGGTTAGCGAGTTGTGCGAGGAACCCGGCAGAGTCTCAAGTTCGATTCCCGCTCGCGGCCACCAACTCCAGGGGCGATTATCTGAACCGTTCCTGAACCAGTCCTGTGCCTCCCCTAGGTTAACTCGGCCTTAAATGAGTACCTCGTGTAATGTGTAAATATCGCCACTAGGGAGACAAAGGCGGCCGGGCATGCTGCTGACCACCCATCCCCTCGTGTGCCGTTCTGTCCTTCATAGGTGCTCGCGAACAGCACTTGCCCCAACAGCCTGTAAATGCTGTACAGGGGATATTTGTCTTTTTGTGGCTGTGCACTCGCGGTTTCACACCTCTGCCTTCCGCCCGCCACAGTACAAATGGGACGGTGAGAACAAGAAAAAATAGCATGCTCTTTGCATCGAATCCCAACCCCAAATCGTGACGATTCATTGAATATCTCGGCGAAGGTGAATGTATGCATATTGAACTTCTTCCGCACAGTACATAGCCAACCGTGCTAATCGGAGGTGCGGGGTTGTTTGGGGGGTTGCGGTGTAAATCCTAAATTACTAATGCGTGTGTGTGTCCATGCGTGCGTGTGTGTGTGTGTGTCCGTGCGTGTTTGTGTGTTTTTGTCCGTGCGTGTGTGTGTGTGTCCGTGCGTGTGTGTGTCCGTGCGTGCATGTGTCCGTGCGTGCATGTGTCCGTGCGTGCGCGCGTGTCCATGTGTGCGTGTGTGTGTCCATGCGTGCGTGTGTGTCCGTGCGTACATGTGTCCATGCGTGCGTGTGTGTGCGCACGCACGCGTGTGTGTGTGCGCACGCACGCGTGCGTGTGTGTGCGCACGCACGCGTGCGTGTGTGTGCGCACGCACATCTGCGTGTGTGTGCGCACGCACATCTGCGTGTGTGTGCGCGCATCTATCCGTACGCGTGTGTGTGTCCATGCATGCGTGTGTGTGTCCGTGCGTGCGTGTGCGCGCGCATCTGTCCGTACGCGTGTCTACGTGCGCACGCGTGTGCCTGCGTGTACGTCCGTGCCGCCCGCCTGCCCGCCCATCCCCGCAGGTACTACAGCGCCACCATCCTGCAGATGGCCGGCGTGGCGGACGATTCCACCGCCATCTGGCTGGCGTCCGCCACGGCCTTCACCAACTTCGTCTTCTCGGGGCTGGGCGTGTGGCTGGTGGAGCGCGTGGGTCGCAGGCAGCTCAGCCTCATCAGCATGGCAGGTGCCATTGTCCTCACGGGCTCCCCCCCCCCAACCCCCCTCACCGGACGTTAAATTTGCGACGCGTCGGCTCCGTCGCGTCGGGACGGTTCTCCGCGACTGTTGACTCCCAGACTTGCGCGACGGGCTGTGACGGGGCTCGCGTTTTTGTTCAATAAAAGCAAACTTTTGTTTTTCATTTGCGCCGCTTATTCGTTCGCTCTCGGAGAGAGAGGGCGAGAGAGAACCATTCGGGGAGACGCAGGCGAGGCGGGCAGTGGGCCAGATACCAGCGCGGAACTATTGTCCAAGCTCTGTCGGCCTACGTTGGGATGTTGATTGGCCACCTCACCTATTAATGTTTATTTTTAAATCCTTTATATTAAGTTCGCTTGCTTGCTTAGGACCGTGCAAATCTTTCGGTCGTTTTTTAACCCACTTCCCGTGATCCAATCGAGCTGACATTTTCCACACAGACTCGTTGTGCGTGACAATTAATGTTCGTGAACATTTTTTTCCAAAATTGTACACTTTTTAGGACAAAAATATTATATTTAATTACCAATTGCTTAATGGTGCAATGCAATCATCTGACCCATAGGTGGCAGCCATCTCAAGCCAGAGGACGAGAGGACTCTAGCCGCCACGCATATAAAGGATTTATAGTGAAAAACTTTGTTTTTACGGGTTATACTTATTCACTATCCGGATAACTTGGAAAAAACCCACACGTGCGTTGTTGGACGGGGTGGGGGGGGAGTGAGGGGTGGGGGTAACACTCAATCCTCTTGCAGGTTGACGTTAACCCACTTGCTGTACCGCCGTCATACCCCGCAAAGCCAGGAGATGGCGACCTCGATGACGACGGGTGGGGAGAGGTTTCACGGACACGTGTGTGTGTGTGATCCACCAACCCCAGCTTGCACAGTGCTGCATTACTACAGGCCATGTGCAGTGTAGCCACCAGCAATCGGAGTTCGTCGCTGTAGCGGTTAGCGCGCTGCGCTACGAACCTGGCCACCCGAGTTGGATTCCCGCTCACGGCCAACACCAGCGACGATTGCCTGAACCTGTCCTGGGCCTTTTCTAGGTCCACTCGGCCTCAAATGACATTTCCACTGGGGAGACAAAGGCGACCGGGCATGGTGCTGGCAACCCACACCCTCGTCCGTCGTTCCGGCCTTCATAGGCGCTCGCTAACAGCACTTGCCCCAACAGTCTGTTAAGGCTATACGGGGGATCTTTGTCTTTGTCGTTGCACAGGCACCACGCTGAGCCTCGCCCTCCTGGGCTGCGCCTTCCTCCTCGCGTCCCAGACGTCGCCCCCCGTGATTCTGCACCCCCACGACCCAGCAGTCACCAACTCTTCATGCATGGCGTACAGGTGACAGCATCGCACGTGTGTCCGTTTGCATGTGTGGGGAGTGGTACGGCTAAAACGCAGCAAGTCGGCACCGTAGGGGGCACAGGTGGTGTATCTGTCAGTCATCTCAGTCAATCGATGGCACCTGGGTCTGTCCCGTGACTGTCAGCGAACCTTCGGCACTTCACGTGGCCTCAAAGTGCACCCAGCCTGGCACGGTCACGGCGGTGACGTCACCGCCACTTAGTGGCGGTCGGCGGGTGTTGGTATTGGATTGGGGACTAGTAGGGAAGTGGTTGGCGCGCTGCGCTATGAACCCAGAAACCCGAGTCCGACCAGTAATAGTGTCGATTATTTGAACCAGACCTGGGCCTCTCTACTAACTTGGATTAAAAATGGTGCGGTGTGTACACATCAGTACTGGGGAGACAAAAGCGGTCAGGCGTGGTGCTGGCCACCGACCCTCCCTCTCGTGTGCTGTTCCGGCCTCCATAGGTGCTCGTTAACAGCACTTGCCCCGAGAGTGTGTTATGTCTGTACAGGGGATCTTTGTCTTTGTGCCCGTGTGTGTGTTGGGCGCAGCGTGTGTGAGACGTGCATGCTGGACCCCCGCTGTGGCTTCTGCTTCGGGATGAACGGATCGCACGTGGACAACTCCTCCTGCCTCCCCGCCGACCCCGACAACACGGACCAGGCCACCTGGGGCAGGTGGGAACTCGCACGCACGAATGTATGTGAGCGCATGTGTCACTGTGTGCGTGCCCATGTGTGTGGGGAGCGGTAGTACAGTGGTGAGCGCACTGCGCTACGGACCCGGAAAACCGAGTATTCAATTCCCGCTCACGGCCAACACCAGTGATGATTATCTGAACCGGTCCTGGGCCTCCCCTAGGTCGATTCAGCCTCAAATGAGTACCTGGTGCGGTGTGTAAACATCGCCGCTGGGGAGACAAAGGTGGTCAGGAGTGGTGTTGGCCATCCACCCCCTCGTGTGCCGTTCCGGACTTGATATGTGCTCCCTAACAGCACTTGCCCCAACAGTCTGTTAAGGCTACACGGGGGATCTATGTCTATATGTGTGTGAAGGCGGCAATGCAGTGGTTAGTGCACTGCGCGATGAACCTGGCGACCGGAGTTCGATTCCCGCTCTCGGCCACCAACAACCAGCGACGATTATCTTCTGGGCCTCCCCTAGTTCGACTCGGCCTCAACGACTACTCGTTGCAGTTCTGTTAACATCAGAACTCACAAGACAAAGGTGATGGGGCGTGGTCCTGGCCACAACTGCTTGTGCAGCACACCCGAGTCAGGGTTCAACGGCCCATCCGTCATCATTATAATCATCACCTCCGCCACGATCGCTCCGGGACGGAACGATGACAGCCGCCGCCAGTTGGCGACGAGGGTCGTTGACGCGATCGTTCCTCTTGGCCGCCGGCGCCGGCCTTGCAGGTGCAGCAGCACGAACGCAACACAGCGGGCGGGCCTCTCGTGGGCCTACAACTACTGCCCCACGCCCTACTCGTGGCTCGCGCTGCTCGGACTCATCCTCTACCTCATGTGCTTTGCCCCCGGTGAGCGTTCGCGCCCGATCTTTGTTCCTGAATAACAGTATGTACAGTTGAATAATGTTAAACTATTAATGTTATGCATACTTAGACAATGTGAGACTCTTTTACCTTTTTGTTCAGCAATGTCACAGAGCGTGAGCGGTGTATTTGTTGTGTTCTCCGTGTAAGTGTAAATGTAGTTTTACGGCATAATTGCTGTAATGGAGTTTGTTTGTTTTTAAAATGTGGAATTGCGGATAGCTTTTATGTTGTCTGCCGGCCGGATCGCCCTTTAAAAAGAGCTTCTTAGATCTTTGGGCTTTTATCGAGAGAAAAAAAACTTCCGATTATCCCAGTCGTACCGTCGCGTCGTCAATGACACGGGGCGGAGGGGCAGAATCCATTCGGAACTCTTGCGAAGCGCCGCTACCCATCCTCATAAGCGGGATAACCGCGGTGCTACGCTGCTCGCTTTGTGTGAACGTGCTAGGCATGGGCTCCACGCCGTGGACCGTCAACTCGGAGATCTACCCGCTGTGGGCGCGCAGCACGGGCAACTCCATGTCGGCCACCGTCAACTGGGTGTGCAACCTGGCGGTGTCGCTCACCTTCCTGCAGCTGGCGCAGAGCCTCACGTACTACGGTGGGCGACGTGTGCGCACACGCACGCACAATGGCGAGAGCTCCTCAGCGTGACCTGTCACGGACTGCTTGCTCGGGGGGATAATGCTGTTGGCGAGGCGGCTGTTAAGGCCGACACGGCCACATGATGGCAGTAGGGGTGGCCGGCACCACGCCCGGCCGGCACCACGCCCGGCCGCCTTTGTTTCCCCAAAACTAAGGTTTGTACGCTGCGTCCGACACTCGGGAAGGCCAAGGAGCAGTTCAGATAATCACCACTGATGCCGGCCGTGAGCGGGAATCGGAACGCTCCCCACTTGCTTACACGCGACAACAACAACCACTGCCGTTCACCACCCAAAATCTTCATCGACCGTGAATAGTGACAGTCGGCCAGACCGTGACCCCCAAATCGTCACCACAAATCCTGACAGTCGTTTGAACCTCCCTCCCCCCTAACCCCCCCCCGCGACCCCGCGACCCCGCAGGCGTCTTCTTCATGTACACGGGCCTGGGTCTACTGGGCGTGCTGTTCATCGCGACGTGCGTGCCGGAGACGCGCGGGCGCACCCTGGAGGAGATGGAGGCGCTGTTTGCGGGCGCGGGGTCGTGCGTCTGGTGGCCCGGCCGCTCTGGCGCCGGCTCCGCCCCGCAGCAGGTGGAGTACATCCGCGTGACGGGCGCCAACGGGCAGCTTTCCGACACCTCCGACGCCGAGTGACGGAGGAGGCGGTGGTGGCGGCACTCGCCGCGTGTCTGCTCCGACTTCCGGTCGCCTCTTGGCCGCCTCTCTTTTCAGCCTGCTTCGCCATGCCCCCCCAACCTGCCCACGGACTGACCCACGGTGGCGAGATGTTAAATACCTCGCCTTGTATACAGGAGGTCGTGGGTTCCATCCCGACCCTGACGCCTGCTGTATATATGGAGTTTGCGTGTTCTCCCTGTGGTCGCGTGGATTCTTCTCCCGGTTTTTCCCTCCGCATTTAGAATCAGAACCTTTAAGAGTATTTGGCCGCTGTAAATTTGCACGTGATAAGCCGCCACTTCGTTGAGCTATAATTTGTGGCCAGGTCACTTCAGAAAAAGAGCTGTATAGCTCCGAGGGCCTTACCTGGTAAAACTAAAATTATTTGGAGTTCAAATGGACCCTGTCCGTCCATGTCTGTGTGCCTGCATCTCCTGCCCGTGTCTGTCCGATTTCGAGCGACGGAGGCAGTGTTGTTCCGTGCGTCTCGGCGGAGCGGCCAGACGACCGTCCGTCTCTTGGCTGCCTTCAGTTTTCCTGCCTCACCGCCCGTGGCCTCACTGCGTCTCCCGTCAAAATCGATATCTGTGCCTCCTGTTCATGTCTGTTTCTGTGCACGTGCGTCTCTCTGTCCCTCTTCTATGATTCCCTGTCTGTCCTTTTGTATGTCTATGTCCGTATCACGTCTGCATCGCTCTGCCTATTGTCCATCTCCGCGTCTGTTTCCCCGTAAGAGTATCAGTTGCTGTTTTGTGTATCTCTGTCTCTGCGTGTGTGTCTCTAGCTGTGTCTGTCTGTGCCTGTCCCCATCTCTTTCTGATTCCTTTTTCATTTCCAAACCCAAACCTCTTCCTCTATTCGCCCTGGTGTCCAAAGCCTTAACTTCCTTCTGCCACCCATATTCAGCAGCAGCAGAAGCAGTAGAAGGACCGTTAGTAGTTCAAACAACAACTTGAGCTGTTTTGTCTTAACTGTCATCAGTAGAAGCATGATTTTTACCATCATCAGCACGATCAGCATCATCAACATTGGCATCAACAGCGGGGGCAGCAGCAAGAATATCATCATCAGGATCTTCGTAATCATCAATCATCATCTTTAGAAGCACTGGTATCATCATCAGTGACATCGCCGGCACCATTGGCAACAGCAGTAGGAGCAACAACAACAACATTCTCATCTGCGGCATCCTCATCAGAATATTTGGTGTCATCATCATCATCACCAGCAGCAGTATCGGTGATGTCCCTAGCAGCAGCAGTGGCAATATCATAGTCTCCTTTAGTAACAATAGCAACTGCATAATCATCAGCAACGGCAGCAGCATGACCCTCCACAGACCACACATGCATCAACCCACCCCTCCCTCTGTCTGCCGTGTCCAGTCTAACCATGCGTAATGAACGTTCGGATGAACTGTACAAGTCGCTTACTTGCACTGGTGCCCCCCCCCCCACCCCCCTCCCCCAGCATTTGATCATCTGCTGCACTTGTACAATGTTTCTGGAGGCAGAAGTTGCCGCCCCCTCCCCACTCACGATAACATTCGAGTCGAAGAAAAGCAAATATGCTGACGGGCACTGAGAGGGGGTGAACGCGCCAAGGAAATTTCTGTCGTACTTTATTCCAGTGTTACGGCGAATGTGGAAATAGGACGGGCACTCGGAAGGACGTTGTAGATGTTATGGGCTGTGGTTGATAACCTTACCCTGATTTCCAACAAAAAAATCGGTGTTCCCGTTTCAAGCTTGGCTCATGATGCAGGCAATGGGGGGGGGGGGTAGGGCTTTAACATGTCGACTTTCGCGATCAATATCCATAAGAGAGGTTTTTTGGGTTGGATCGCGTAAATATAAATGTGTTGTTAAACCTGCCACAACCCAACATAGCTAATTAGCAAGGTTTGTCACGTAAACAAAACATGGCAATTCGTTAAGACGTTTTCAATTCCAGTACGACGTTTCGCCAGTAATTACAACATTTACATCATCAGGCAAAATCCTGATGATGGAAATGTTGTGGGTTTACTCTCCAACACACTCTACTAGTAACGAATTGTATGTTTTGTCTACGTGACAAACCTTACTAATCGGCTGTGTCGGGTGGTGGCGGGTTTAACGACAAATATTTACTCTCACCCAAAAAACGACATTAAGGATAATGAGAGGGCTTCGTGAGTAGTGGGCGGGGTTTAGAAAAGGGGTGGGCGGGGCCAGTGAGGAGTGGGCGGGGTTAGTAAAGGGGTGGGCGGGGTCAGTGAGGAGTGGGCGGGGCAGAGGAACAATTATTTGCCTAATGTCACGATTCCAATAATATAATAGCACAATTTTGGTTGAACTGTCGATACCGTACGCGAGCGAACAATGCGAGGGCAAGAGACGGGGGGAAATTAGCATTGAACCCAAGAATGTACAAATACGTGGCACAATGTATACAACACGAGTACTGTTAACAGATCGATATGCTCAGTGTTGGAACGGTGTTTACATTCATGTGAGACGATCTATATAGCCTTGAATTGGTGTGTGATAGGTAAATGATGTGCTGTGTAGTATATATACAGATGCTGCTGTGATTATATTGATGTTCTTAGAATCTTTGTACATTATTACCAGAGCCTTGTACACATCATGCGTGGATAAAAAAAAGAGTTGGGCTTTACGTAGTAGCGTTTCCACGTTGTACATGTGCGATCGTGTTTAACAGAAAAGAACTTTGTTCACAAATAAGAAAGTTCACACTCTAAAACACACAAACTTTTTTTGTTGTCCGCTCAAATGGGTCCCATAGTTTATGTGCAGTGCTCTTGCCAATAACGCCTGGTAATCTGGCAGGATTTGTTTGACAAGCCTGACTGGCGATGGAACCCAGAAAGTTGACGCTGGTCCCCACAGTGTGCATCCTTAAACAGAAGCCGGTGGCTAATATCGCTCTGGGAAGTTGAGAGGCTGAGGGACTGCAACATTTCCAGTTCTGTGTAGAGACAATTCTAACAATCATACAGTTATTTAAAAATCCATATTTGAGATGGCCTGGTGGTGACCCCTGGTTTCAGCCGCCCTTGACGAAACGGGAGTTCTCAGGCCTAGCGAGCTGATGGTCTCAGCCCAGCCACCAATAACTGCACACACCCACAAACCCCTTCGATGTTACGTTTGGTTTTAATTCCACCCAGCCCAGCTCAGATTTTCAATATCCTCGGTTGTTTGCCACCCCGCCGAACCACTCTGCAGAGATCGTTCGTGAGGGAGCGCCCCCCCCCCCCTCGAGTGTTGGGCGAGAGGCCTATTCTTGTGGGCACCACTAGAATAATAGTAGCGCCGTGATCTCCACTTCTGGTCCCCTCTTCTGGGGCTGCCTGATGTGGTGACGTGATTGATGCCGTCTGACTGGCACTGGCCAGGCGTCTTGAGAAAGAGGTGGGGAGTCTCCCCCACGCTTTACCCCACCAGACGTGACATTTGCCCACCGACTTGCTGTGGTTGCACCCATTCCTACTGCTGGATGGACAGAGGTGCGGGATGAGGAGGGCGGCGGATTTGAGAAACGTTCCCGGGATATTGAACCAGGCGACCTCTGCGTCGCAAGTCCCAGTGTGCTAACCGTTGCACAATGGCAGCAGCAGCAGCAGCATCCTCTATTAGTAACAATCATCAAACACAGGGGTGGGACGCGCAGCAAGAGGAAGATTATTTCCTGATGTGACATTGCGTGTATGCGTGTGTGTGTGTGTACGTGCAACGTGCGTGTGTACCAAAAGCAAGGTGACGTCGGCTGGCCCCACGATGTTTCCTGATCAATGTTCACGGACCGGCGATGTATCGCACGGGGCCACGATGGTATGTGCACTCACAATGTCCGTACCGGTGATGGTGGTGCTGGTGGTGGTGGCGGCGACGGAAAGTCTATTGCATGAGCTCGTTCATTCGATGATTTAAAGTATAAATTTGTGTCTGATTTCACAACGTGGATCAGGTATCTGAAAAAATCAGGGTCGATCGCAGGGTTTCTTCAACTCCAATCCTCACAACCCACCCCCATGTCTTTCCGCGTTTACCAAGTTGCTCATCCCACTCAAGTGAACTTGTGCCCATGCTGCAAGCGCCCAATGATTGTTAAACACGACCCACGTGACGCGCTAAGCAGTTACATTGAGATCTGTGTGTGCGTGTACACGGGTTACACGTGTGCGTGTACAAGGGTTACACGTGTGCGCATACACGGGTTACACGTGTGCGCGTACACGGGTTCCACGTGTGCGCGTACACGGGTTCCACGTGTGCGCGTACACTGGTTCCACGTGTGCGCGTACACGTGTGCGCGTACACTGGTTCCGTGCGTGCGGTGTGCACGTGTCTGCGTCACGTGTTCCAGCTTCATATCTTAGCGCGTCACCTGGGACGTGCTTAACAATCATCAGGTGCGTGCGGCGTAGAACGAGTTCATTTGGATGGGAGCAGTAAATTGATGAACGGGGAAAGACAGAGTGGTAGTGAGGGGTCGCGAGGACTGGAGTTTGTGAAACTCTATCCTATCGTGTTCCTGTGAAAAGTTATTCTGGAAAGAAAGTTGATCAATTTGAATGCACAGTTCCTAAAACCGGTGTGGTTCAAATGATTGCCACGTGGTTTTACACCATGTACGCCAAAACCTTGCCCATCGCAATCGGCAAACCCACGATCCGCACACTTTAAAGGCCAATGGAAAAAATATGGTTTGGTGCACGGTTCGTGATACAACACCCGCTCCTTTCCGATTATAAACATGAAACGAGAAGTATTTTAATGTAATTTACGATTACTATTTTCTCGAGTGCTAAATATAATTTGTACAGTAAAATGTACAGAATTATACTAATTAACGTAGTGTACAGCACTGTACTGTACACACGAAAACATGTACCTGAAAATAAAGATAAGAGTTAATGACATGTGCAGTAAATATGCAGTACAAAAAAGTACGACGTACTTTTGCTTGCTATTGCTGATGATGATGATGGCATGTGTATTCTTCTACGGCAGCATCATTGCGAGCAGTTATAAAGTACAGTACTTCTTTACGATGCATAATGCACCCTCGATACATTTTGGCCCGAAAGGTCAAATCCGCGATGGGAAATCACGCGATGAGCAAAGTTTTAGTGTATTGTTACCAGTTGCTTTACCGTACTTCGATGCCAAGTCAGTACCCCACCCCCCTCCTCCCTAAGCCCCCCATGTTGCCAACCCCTGACTGACCAGCATGGTGAAGTATGGTCAAATAACTCCCCAAGACCCCACATGGCATGGGGATGCGCCTCCAGCATTGCGTTGACAAACGGCCGCACATGTACACGTCCACGTGTGCACATGTGCAGCACATATGCATTTCAAGTGGTGGTTCATTGTGCTCACACGGGCATCGGTGATATGGCCTGTCTCCCCACACCAGCCAGCCCCGACCTCCCATACAGATTAATTGGCGTGCATCTAAATTTGCTGCCGTCGCTGGGTTCATGAATAAAAGCATTTATGTATCTGTGGTGGAATTGTACGCAACAGCCTGGCACTAACCACTGCTTGCAAAATCGTAATTGACAAAAAGCCCATTTGAAACGGTCACTCGACACCAGCGTCGTCGGCGACTGCCACCATCGTCCGATTTCCTCCTTTCTATCACGCAGTGCGCACATTCAGTAATCCAGCAATTGCGAAAAAGATTGCAAATTACGAACAAGCGAGGCAACCCAGTCCATAGAGAGAGCCTCCGTTTTATTTTTCGGTGAACCATTTTCGCAGATACTTAGAATAATTCTACATGAGGACAGCATTGTTATGCGGTGTACATTTTTTATGCATATGTGAAAATGTGCGCTGGATTTGCCGTTTATAAATGCATCGGTATAATGTTGCGCGTTGTGGGTTAATGCATTGTATTTTTCCTTTTTAAAAGATCATGGGATCTGCGGCTTCCACGGATGTTTTATTGATGGACGAGCCGAGTTGGCTGCCAGGGTCGGGATGGAATAAGTGCCAGCTCCTGTGCTCGTATGATGTGGTGTGATGTGGTGTCATGTCTGTCGGCTTCTGCCAATTGACCTCATGAACCCAGGTTTGATTCCTGGATGTGGCACCTACAATAAAAGTCTTCACACTCCGGCTCTAAAGCACCAGTGGAGATTCACCGTTCCTATGCCAGGAGCAAGTATTTCCTTGGAACAACCATTGTTGATTCCCCACAGTGGTATTGTTTTTCAAATCCCTGTGAAGATGATGAGCTGAGGCTACCCACGACTTGTGTAACCTTCTGATCCGCCCATATTGAACATCTGAAAAATTGCTTTCTCGCTCATCGGATTCCTCCAGTATATGCTGATTCCGTCTGAACTCTCAACCTTGCCTATTTTAACTGGTGACAGTAATGCCCATCACCAGTTAAAAGAGCTAAAATAGCCATGTGCTTGGACCTCCCCTAGATTGGCTCAGCCAAAAAATGATCTATTGAGTTCCCTGCGTGTGCGGTGAGAGCGCTATGGTCATGAAGATCAGCGCCGTCGAGACGAAGGTGGTAGGGCGTGCGTGGTGCCGACCGCCCTATCCCCGCAGCGTTGTGTCCGCGCCAGCCCTAATAAGTGCTCTGCTAATGGCACTGGCCCCGACTGTCCACGGTTATCGTCGATCTTTGTGTGTGCTTACTACGTAAGAGTGGCGGCGCAGTGATTAGCAAGCACTCTGTGCTACAATTCCAGCAAACCGGGATTGATTCCTGGCCATTGATTCCTGTATCTATATTGCCAGTGACAATTGCTGTTATCTGAATCTGGCCAGTGCCTCCCTTGTTGTGGTAAAACAGTGATATCCTTTATTTAAGCACGAGATGAAATATTGGCCCGTTAAAATAAATGATACTTTTCCTCCTTATTTCAACGGCGGCCTGGGCATAACTGCGTAGGCGTGAATAGCAAACACTGGGGAGACAAAGGCGGCCAGGCATCTATGGTGCAGGCCTCTGTCACCTGCCAGCCTTAATAGGTTCTTGGCAACTGCTCCTGTTGTGAGCTACAGTGGGGGGTGGGAGTGTAATGAACAGTTAGTTAATTCAGAGTGCTTGGTCCGTCTGTCTCGTAATCTTTTTTTAATAACCTTTGCACTTTTTTGATCGTGACTTTCTCATTAACAACTGTGCCAAAAAACATTGTCCACAGCCATCGATGGGTAATACTTAACTGTTTATAAATGTATATTTTTTAAGGTACACGTCCAATCGCAGTGTATATGTGTGCGTGGGTACGCGTGGTGTTTTGGCGACGGGCCAGGGTTCACAAACTTCTCTCTGATCACATTGATCCGGATTACAATCCAGGCCATGCACTTCCGGCAATTGGAATGCTAACGTGGCATCGGCCTCCCCCTAGGTTCACTCGGCCTGATACAAGCATCTGGCACAATGTGACGTATACATTGCATTGGGGAGGCAAAGGCGGCTGTGTGTGTGCGTGGTGCCGATTACACCACACGTGTCGTACACAGTGCCGGCCTGAATAGGCGCTCGCTAACAGCACTCGGTATAAGTCCCTTTGGCTAATTAGACCTCTATGTATGTGTGCTTTAAAAATATATTAAGCACATAAATTCGTCTGAGACATACGATGACGGGCGGTGAAAACGTTTTGGGAGCAAACGTATTAGGCTTGTTTTGAAGCCCAGTCTTAAATATGAATCGTGTAAGTGATTAAGTGTATTGATGTTTGCTGTGGCTATATTGGAAAATACACTTAACGACTATGTATATGGTACTTTTAATATGCGGTCGCAGGCCCATGTTTCAAATATATATGTGTAGAGGTCTCCAGATCGGAGCGGCAATTTTCTTCAGTGAAAGATGAATGTGCTCGTAAACTAACGTACGGATTTCTCTTAAGATGCCATCAAGCGTTTTACTGTAATATCATTTGTACTTTTTTAACGTAGACTTTCAGTTGACTTTTAATTTCAGTTTGGTGTCCGTGGACGGCCAACTCGAGTTGACCCAAGTGCGCCCGAGTTGGTCCGATTTCTCCCAGAAGCTTGAGTTGATGGGCAATGCAAGTTGGGTACAGCAAGAAGTGTGGCGTCTGTGATTGGCTGAGTCCACCACTGGAGCTAGCCACGTGACGTTGGGCGGTGGGCCACAACTCCCGGGTACAACATTGCAATGTCCCCGTGCCCGCCTACGCTTTTGATTTCTAACATTTTCGGTGTTGGGGAATGCAGGCCGGATCGTAAAGCGAAATCGGCAAATTAATTCATTCATTATTGAATTTTTGTTTTTGGGGGGGGGGGGGGGGGTAGGCCACGTAATAATCTGGCCGAGTGTGTCATAAGACCCTCCACCACCCGACGTAGCCAAACATTAAATTGTCACGTGGTGCAAGCGTTTTTTTATTAACCTGAATAACAATTCTCACAACCAAATTTGGCAATTAAATACAAAATATTTGTATGTTAACGAAGCACTGTTTGGTGACCACTTGCATCCTCGTACCCCACGTAACCAACCGCCGTTGTGATTGATTTGTCCCGCGTACTCCCTGGAGATGGAGCAGCATGTACCTCTTGGGGTTCACGTACTGCAGGTTGGGAACCACGCTGCCTTAGGACAGAGGTTTGTGTCTGAACCAAGCACCATTGAACATAAAACAAAACGGGAGATATTTTGGGGGTTATTTGGTTGCGTTGGTGAAACAACTTTCAGTTTGCACACTTTTGCGATTGGGCACGCACGCTTGACAACTTGGGATGGGAGAGCCCAAGTCAAATTAACGTTTAACAAAACATTTGCACAAATTGCATCGTTTCACAGGTGGTGGAATGCCCGTCATGGACGTGTTCTCTAAAAGACCTGGGTTGGAATCATCTGGCATCTCTCTGCCAAAGAGTCAATCCCATGGCCTTGTTTACATGAGGGAAGATGTTTCGCTGTCCTGGGTACGGGTGCTTTGTTTTATTTGAAATATTACTCATCCCAAAAAATGTTAATCAATGTGGTCATGATGTCTTAATGTACTAATTACCGAGGTGTCGAAACTATACCGTGATGTATGATGTATGCTGTGATTTGGGACAAATGTGATGTGCAAATAAATGACCAATATCTTACATTGGAATCCAGGATGTGTTGTTTTATTGAAATCATTAGTCATTCGTCACGGCAAAGTCGCACTGTGGTTTGAAGCAAAACTGCTCATTTCAATTCTCTGTCAGGGATGTGCCATGGTGGCAAGATTTTAACTACCTCGCCTGGTTTGCAGGAGGTCGTGGGTTTGATCCCGACCATGACGCATGCTGTATATTTGGAGTTTGCATGTTCTCCCCGTGGCCGCGTGGATTTTTCTCCTGGTCATCCGGTTTTTCCCTCCACGTATAGAAACATAGGTTTAGACTATTTGGCTGCAATACATTCGTTGAGTTGGCATTTTTGGCCAGGTCGCTTCTGACAGAGTTCTATAGTTCAAATACATTTTAATTCGTTTAAATTTTATTAATTTGTCACTTTTTTATTTCACCAGGTAAGTCCTACTTAGCTCAAGTGTATGTAGCTTTTTTCAGAAAGCGACCAGGCAACAAATGATAGCCCAATTAAGTGACTTGTGGGAATTTTTTCGCAGCAAATACTATAAAGGCACATTAAGGTCGCTATAAATAGGCGTTATAATAGTCCGTTAAGGCCAATTGAGATATTTCACTTGTCGGCAGCAATGGGAGGGGTGTCAATTGTGGTTCCAAGTTCGTTGTGTGGCCAACGACGGCAATTATTTAGAAATGAATAATTCACACTGTATTAACCCTATAATTTGTTACTAATGTGCTTGCTACCCTTATATATTACCAAATTCTGATACGACGCATGGCCTACAAAGGGTCCTGCTCTCTTCCAATCCAGAGTGGTCTAGATGTGACTCTCCAATTAGTTTAACCCTAACACTTTTGTTCCTTTTCTGTTTTAAATAAACCTGACTTTAAAAAAAAGTTTTAGCGAATGAAATGGCGGGTCACGGGACATGTGAGCCACCCTGTTACAATGCAGGTGGTCTCTAGTGTGTGAGTGTGTCTATACACCCACACCTGACCTCACATTACACAACACACTGCCTTAGGCAACGCTCGGCTTAACTCTTGTGAGTTCAGCTGTTCCATTATTTATTGTCGTGAGTGCGGCGCTGACACGGCATGACTGGACCAAAACATAAAAGAGAGCTTTGATTAGCCGTTTCGCAACACCGCATAATTTATAACATTACAAAGTTAAAGGTCCCCCCCCCGTATGGAATCAACATACTTTTGGGGCAAATGCTGTGAGCGAGTAACCTACAAAGGCCGGCAGGGCACACCACCAGGCGGCCAGTACCACGCCCGGCCACCTTTGTCTCCCTCGTGGCGACGTTCACACACCGCACCAGGTACCCGTTTGAGGCTGAGTCGACCTAGGGGTAGGCCCAGGATCGGTTCAGATAATAGTCACCGGCGTTGACCGTGAGCGGGAATCGAACTCGGCAGGTTGCGCCACCGCTCCCCGCCAACGTTGCAGCCGCTGTGGCCCCAAGCGCACGTGGCGCGCTCGTAGGCGTGACGTCACCGCGGAGACATCTGATTGGGCAAGCTCTCGTGGCCACGCCCTAGAAGAGAGCCACGAGCCAATGGCAAACGAGCGTCTCATCGCGCGCAGCGTGGGCACGTCGACGGAAGCTCGCTCGTGATTGGACAACGCTTCATGAATATTAACGCCGCTTGGAAAAGATGATGTGGAAAATACGGGGGGGGGGAGTGTAAGGTGGGATCAATATTGTCATCCAATCGATACGCGCGTCTCATCGCAGCGTGGGCTCGAGTTAATAAAAGCTCCACTCTGATTGGATAACGTCTCATGAATATTAATAAGTTCAGGGAAAGCCGGGGGGGGCGGGCGCCAGGTAGTTGGGGGGGGCTGTTATTTAAAGGGACCGGGGCAATTTTTGTGTTCGTCCAATCGCCGCGCGCGTCTCACTGCGGCGTTGGTTTCGCGCCAATGAGAGCTCGGCCGCGATTGGACGAGGCGGAAATTGTGGGCGGGGCATGCGGACTACTTAAAGGCGCCCGCGCCTCGGGCTCTGGTTGATGAGGAAGTGTTTGGCTCCGGGCTGGTTGCGCGTTGTTTTTGGGTTTTTTGCGTTGTTTTCTATTTGGTTTATTGCTTAGTTTGGAACAGATCGGTAACGGGGTTTGGAGCGATGAACAACCGTCATCAGCACCTGTCCCAAGCGGACGTGATGGACCTCCTGCGGCAGGAGCTTCGAGACGACGAGGATTTCCACGAGAAGGAGACACATTTTTTCGTTGTCCTGGGCGCTTCGGTTCGTTTCCCCGTTCATTTTATTTTCGCGGATCCATTTACGAGGCGGAACCCCGTTTGGTGATGTCTCGATTTTTGTTTAATATCTGCGCGGTATACACGCGAATGTCGTGCGGAGTTCCTGTCGCAACAAAAGCCCGCGGTCAGTGGAGCGTGTGAGTGAAGGATGATGATGATGTTGGCAAGGAGGAGGATGATGATGTTAGAGGCGAGAGTTTAACGAGGAGTCTTGACGTTGGAAGGCGCAGCCCCTGCAACTGCTTGGCTCGTGCCGATGCCGAGGATCTGCGTGCTGTTTGGCCGCTAAGCCGCACGATCACTTGATAAGCCACTTTTCGTTGAGCTATAGTTTGCGATGGACAGGTCGCTTCTAAAACAGAGCTAATTACAGCTTCATGGGCCCTATCTGGTCAAATAAACATCTAAAAACTGTCGCTGCAATCCACTCGCTACTGAGAGATGTCATCTCATAGGTTTAGTTTACGATGTACACGTGTTGTTTTGGCCTACGCTTCCAAGAACTTGTTAACCAGACGTGTCACTTGGTGAGCTTCCCACACTTCACTCCACATTTCACTCGACCTGGTGATTTGTAACAGTGGCTTTGTTGTTAAAATTACTGTTGCAGTACTTTTTAAATCCTTTATATTAAGTTCGCTTGCTTGCTTAGGACCGTGCAAATCTTTCGGTCGTTTTTTAACCCACTTCCCGTGATCCAATCGAGCTGACATTTTCCACACAGACTCGTTGTGCGTGACAATTAATGTTCGTGAAAAAAGTTTTTCCAAAATTTTACACTTTTTAGGACAAAAATATATTTAATTACCAATTGCTTAATGGTGCAATGCAATCATCTGACCCATAGGTGGCAGCCATCTCAAGCCAGAGGACGAGAGGACTCTAGCCGCCACGCATATAAAGGATTTATAGTGAAAAACTTTGTTTTTACGGGTTATACTTTTTTCTTGTACAGACGGTCCCGAATGGCATGGAAGAATGGGCCCTCCAGAGTGCCCAATAGTGGAGGCCCCATCCACCAGCACTGGTGTGGGCCAGCAATTGTAGGGCTGCTCCTTTACCCTTTTAAAGTATTCACTTTAAAAGATACATTTGCCATGTGCCATATTCCTAACATCATAAATGAATAAACTCATGTGCATTTGCACGCGCACACATTTCCGTGCATGTATCGCACACGGCACAAGCTGTGATGCTGCATATACTCGATTTAATTGTACGTATTGTTTTAGTTTCATTAGTTCTACTCAATATTGTATTGCCAATAGAGGGACCTCTCAACTCTGAAATAACGCGGTCGCCACCGCTTGGCATCACCAACTAATCTCTGCGCGTGATGCCTGCACAGAGTTAAAGTGTCAATTGTCCAGGGGGAGAGGGCTTCAGGGATTGAAAGATTCCTGCAGAGTTCGCTGTTCTTCATAATCCGTTGAAGGAGCGCAGACTACATTGGCTCTTATTTACGGTTCTATAAGGCTAAACTATTTTTAGTTTACCAGGTAAGGCCCACTTGAGCTATATATAGCTTTTTCAGAAGCGACCTGGCGGCAAATGAGAGCCCAAAGAAGTGGTTTATCACGTGTAAGTTTAGAGCAGCCAACTACTTTAAACACATGTTGATTCTAAATGTGGAGGGGAAAACCGGAGGACCCGGAGAAAAATCCATGCGGCCACGGGGAGAGAGGCACGCAAACTCCAAATATACAGAGATCAGATGCTGTATTGTAATCACTGTGGGTTAGTGTCTTTAAGTTTCCCATTTGGTGATGTTCTGATGTTGTTTATGGTGTTTACACACCCACTGTCTTGGAGGAGGTGAATGTCAGAGCCAGAAGGGTGGGTTGCGATGTTTGGGGGCTTCCAATGAGGCGTTTACTCTGGACGTTTTAAAAGGTTGAACGGAGCTCGTCAATATTTGTATTTACGGAATTGCCAGTTAATCGCGCCTTATTCTAAAGTCCTACGATGTTTTTGGTTGGTTAAATTGATAACCTGTTTGTTCACTTCGTATACGTACAATATATCATTACAAATCTCAGTCCATAAGCCCAGGCGAGATGTGTGACTTGTCGGTAGTAACTAGAGTGGGGTCATTGTCTTTATGTGGACAATAACAGTGCATTGTGCAAAGAGTGTGTTAAGAAATAATTTACTCGTATTAGCCTTGTAAATTCATTGTAACCACTGAACTTTTGCGACCTTACGTTGCACCAATACCTGCCCTGGCCTGTGGACTATATTCTACATTGATTAGTCCTGGTCCTCTGTGTTATTCACCTTGTGGGGAAGGTGCAGGCCCTGCAATAGCAATGGCTGAATGGGTTTTACCCGGTAAAATACATTTAAAAAGTAGTTTTATTCTGTGATTTGCATTCCTTTCCTGTACTCTGCACTCCTACCGTATTGTTCGCTGGTGTAACTTTCTGACACGCCCCTACTGGACATCTGCGAAAAGGAGCTTTAGAGCTCATCGGATTCCCCCTGCAGTATAAATAAATATTCTGATTTTGAAAGGGCACGAAATATCAGAGAAAGTTTGCATTGCGGTTTCTTTCGCATCAGGATATGGGCGAGTTTGAACTTTGCTTTTTGGGGCCCATGACATAATTTGCATGAAGTCAATATTGCACAACCTTATTACAGCAGTGCTGTGAAGGAGGAACCAGTCTTGTTGTCGTTGTGTACTTTGGTCCACACTGTGTGTGCTCAGTGTATTGGTAATGCTGATGATACTGGTAGGAACCTCCTGGTTACACCAGCCCACAGGGGATTATTGTGTCCGTCCGCCGTGCAGGGAGGGGCTGGGTGGGGAGGGTGGGGGGGGTGGGGCTGGGTGGGGGGAGGGGCTGGTCACCCCGTGGTGCCCTTATAAAACTCAACGTTTAACCTACTCACGCCAGCTTGTGCCCGCCCTCACAGTCGGGCATATTTGCGGAATACACCACGCCGCCGTTGACCCTGCCCATTGACCGAGCAACCAACGTTCCTTACCAGCTCCCTCCGCAGGAATGTGTTTATACCGCCTCACCGCCACCACCACCGAACGGAGGGCCTGGGTTCAAAGCCCCGTTTGTGGCATTATAAATATGTAATGCGCTATCCATATTTTGTGTTGCTGCATTGGAAAATTACAACACAAAACTCAACACCTTCGTTAAGAACACGACACTAAAAGAGGCGATGGCCCTTTTTTTTTATTTGGAGAGCGATGTCTCTCGTGTGTTTTCATAGCAGATATCTAATTCTCTGTTTGGTTGTGCATAATATATGCGACATTGTTTACGTGGTGAGATAATCTTTAATTAAATCCGATGGTGTGAATCTCGTTGGGATTAATAACGCAACTCGGTAAATTTTTAAACAAGTTGTTAAACTTGGCAAGCAATGATTGCAATAAACCCATGGCTTGCTCAAACAGTGCCGTATTTACAAGTACCCACCTTTGTGGCTCAGGGTTGTAACCTCGTGGTCAGTGCACTCGGCTAACAACCGAGCTACATAGGTTCGTATTCATAATTCGCGTCGTTGTGGAGAATATAAGTAACAGTATGCATACGTAGATTTAGATACATTTTATTTATTTCAGCAGGAAGGGCACAATAAGTTGAGGCTCTTTAATGGACGTTCTGCGATGGTACCGGTGCTACCCAGTTCATATCTTTGTTGCAGTCGTAAATCAAATAAGTAGGCAGGCAATATGTGCTGATGAGGCAACTGGTGTGTCGAAACCGATTCGGAGTCCTCTTGTATCAATGCCACTGAAGTTATGCACTTATCGAAATCTATATGTCTAAGACTATAAACGAAAGAGACAGCGTCTGGTTATTGTTACCTAGGTTCAAAATAAATAAGCAGACAAAGATGCCTCACTCCACAAAAGTTTTTTACACATCCCTAGCAGCCACATGACCTTCTGGGAGCACATCATTTCAGCAGCATTGGTTCAACACACGCCAACTATGGACCGGTTTTGACATACACTGTCTTGTGAGCAGAGACAAGTTTGCTTGAACCAATGCCGACGATTTGCCACGTAGGTCCACATCCCTCTGTCAGGGTACGGTAATCTAAACGCAATTGTCACATCGTTAATTGTCTTTATGTGGAAGGCTTAGCCATTGGCTGCCACGATCTTTCCACTGCTGCATGAAGGCCTGCCAATGCTGCCGTCATTCCTCACTGTCCCTGCCATGTCGCAACGCATCGCCCGCACACGAGCCGATCCCATCGCTCCGTGTTGTCCAGTGGTGTTGTGGACTGTGGGGCATGTTCCACACTCTGGCTGCCTTCAGACCATCGGCCATCGTCCCTTCTTGCTATGCACTCCTGCCCAAAGCCCACTGAATGTTTCGTGATAACCGTCAGCCTTGTCTATCCAATTCCCATGTGCTCTCGAAGTCCACGTGTCCCTCCTCCTCCTCGCACTGTCATTCCGAGCGTGCATTTTTCCTTCTTCACGCTTCCGCAGTTTTTCAGATTGCTTTCCGTTGTGTCGGTGTTCGTTTTCCGACCCGTACGCTCACGGCGAGGAATGTCCACCACTTTAGAACATTCTTAATTAACCCGCATTGACCAGCGTGGCGACGTGGGAAAATAACTCCCATAACCCACGTGGCGCTTGGAGGAGCCATCATTCTGGAGTGGATTGACTAAAATAATTTGCTTGTAAACACACACAACACACAATAATGCCATTCGACGAATTAAAATTTTATAATTTATTGCACAAGACACAAGACTAATAATGGTTAAATAAAGACGATTAAAATTACCGTTTCAGTTTATAGACTCGATTTTGCAACTTAGGGAGTTACGTGCGACACCTGTTACAGCACGTAATGCCCCCCTGTTGTAACGTCTTTACCACCTACTGTCCAGCAGAGGGTGCACATTACTAGTCCATGCGTTTCTGCATTACATTTTAATGCATGCACAGCTCTTATCAATCCACTGCTAGATGAGGACTTGCACATCATGGGGAGGCTCTCCTCTTCCCGAGTGCACGGTGCGCCTGTGATAGATTGAGGGATTGTTTTACTTCACGCACTAATCACATTCCACGGGAGTGGACCTCATGGCACTTGATAACGCACTGCACGACGAACCTGGAAACCCAAGTTCAATTCCCGGCCACAGGTAACATCAGTGGTGAGTCGTATCAGAACCGGCCCTCCCCTCCCTCCCATGACCGACATTGGAGAGGAAAAACAACTCGTGACTGACATGTGTAGAGGCCTTCATCCAGCAGTGTATTGAGAATGGCTTTAATTGTATTTGTTATCACCTAAAGAGGTCACTCCATAGCCTGTTGTAGTTGGGATTGAACCCTCAACTACAATGTAAAATGGTTTAGTGGAGAGCGCCCGCTGGCCCGAAGCAGCCTTGCTGTGCGACGGGGTCTTTGGTGCAGTAATTGGTGACCAGGCTGAGACCATAACCTCACTTAATTGTGAGTGGCCGAATCCCAGATTTTAATCCAGGACCTCATTGGTGTACCAGCTTTCTACTCTCTCGCTCTTAGCCTTCTTAGCCCCTCGAGCCAACAGGATACATCCTCACAGTGCAGCCACACTGCTATTGAACATTACTCATTGCTCAATGACTTTGCACAATTTTTCAAAGTCACGCTTTTTCAAGAAACTTGGGGCACTTCTCATCTCTGTTTAAAACCCTTAGCCCGGTCGTGAAAATTCCACATCACTGTAGCGGATAGTGTAGGCTTTGTGTAGGCATGTATGGTCATTTGACCGTACTTCACTGGAGATTGTGGGTTGACTAAAGGGGATACCTAGGACCGGTTTGGATATCACTTGCCAGGTGCACTTACAATTGTGCTACCATTGTGTGTGTGTATATAGATAAGTAGTTTGCGAACAGGAATTGTCCCTACTGTCTGAAGGCTTTAATAGAACAATATACTTGCATGTCAAGATAATGTGGATATGAATAAGGGCAGTTTGTACATTGCGCTATGAACCCCGTAACTTGAGTTTCATGGCAGGAGAACGATAGCAGAATGGGGATACAACTGGAGAAAAGAAAGGGTAAGACTTGAATCGAACCGAATTCTCACCCAAGTTTCTTTCTCAGTGGTAGTCGTCGAGCCAAACTGGTCGTCACATTTCTCCTTTACATTTGAGCCTCGGCCAGTCACCATGAATGATACTAACCCTGATATTGCCGAGCCAAGGATGGGGAAAGCTGATCGGTGATAAAAGCACTTTAATATCTCCCTGGGTCTTGTCGTTTGGTCCTCATCCACCCAACACAGCCCATCATTGCCCTACACTCTACAACAACACTGTGCCGCTAAGGGGCGCTCCGGATGATTTGCATTTAGGAGCACAGATCGGCAGGGGGCGGCATTTCGATTTCAGACACTTGCTTTAAATAATTCAACCAATGTCATTGTCCTGTCGCCTTCAGGCAGTCGGTCTGCTTCCAAATAGACCATATTCATCAGTACATGAGATTTAAATATTCGTATTGAATGCCCGCATGCTGATGGACAATACAAATAAAGGTTGTGGCATTTATAGACTTTATTCCAGTGGTCGATGCCCAGCCGTTGGCTGACATCAGATGACGAATGATATCTGAACTGGTCCTGAACTCCGCCTACCCCCTGCCCACACTCACCAGCGTGGTGAAGTGTGGTCAAGCAATCCCCACAACTGACACGGCATGGAGAGACATTAAACCAGCAGGAAATTGCCACAGAGCTGGAATAAAAAATGCACAAAATAGCTTTATATATATAAAAGATAGATTTTTAAGAACTGACTTTCCGTTGTCACGAGCGGTGTCGGTGCAATTCAAAAATAAATTACATTTGTTTTTCGTTGCTCTCCAACTGAGGTTGAAAGCAGTGTCACGTTAGCTCTGTCCATGCGTGTGTAACACAGAGTCATGGGTGATCCAATGTGAATGCAATGTTATCAAGTTGTGTTGCTATTCGGGACTTACCCGATGGTCAACCTGACGCATCTATCAAAGGGTTGACAGATTGGCAGGTCGGTGCTCCGTGACGTCTAACCAGTGTGGAAGAGTAGGCCAAAACTCCCTGCAGAGATGCTCTCAAGATTTCACGCCTCGGTAGTGGGGGAGGCTCTTTTTCCAGCGGCAGCGGCGCACGAGTGAGCAATTGCAGGGGGCTGCCCGTTGAGCACCACCGCCTTGCCCACGTGCCCCCCTCGGGCGGGCAAGTTGTCAACTTATAAGGAACTTTGCAAGCGGCGTCTCACCAGACGCAACATGATCCCACGGCGTCTTCCGACGCGCCTCGCACTAACCCCAGCAACTCTCTTGTAGAAAAAAAAACCCGGCAAGTCCCCCCCCCCAGCCTCACCCCCCTTAAGCTGTAGCCGCTCTATTTATAACTTTGTCCAAGCATCCGTTCGCTGTGCACGTTCGGTTGTTCGACTCGGCAGGCATAATTCACGTGGCGAATGCGCTACCAGCTCCGTTACTCACGAAATTCGGAAGACCCAGGCACGTTTTGCTGCTGCTGCTGATGGTCCTGAAGATTTCTGTGGGATTTCGCGTCGCAGGGCCAAACGAACCCCAGTGTGTCTGCCGCAGCAGTCAGGTCGACATCCTGCCGCCACGGGTCTCGCCCCCCACACACACCACTGGCTGTCCTCCAGATCTGGCCACTAAAATTTCCATCGGACGCGCAGCTGCCTGGAGCCATCAATGACAAGCGGGACATCGCTCCTCCCTGCGGGTGGACAGTGTGGCACTGTCCTCAAAGCGTGGCTTGAAACAAGTCAATCAGTTTTTCACATTGGTAATTTAAACAAGCTGGATTCGACTGACGTATGATTGCGAAAACGCCGTTCGTTTATTCGTCTCCGGATTGGAGGCCTGCCCTGAGCCATGTTGGTCATGGGGGGGGGGGGGGTTTGTTTAACATACTTCACCACGCTGGTTCGTGCGGATTGCTCAGGTTGTTGCCTGACCATGATCCATGGTCCGGGATCGAACCTGGATTGCAGGCTGTACCGATTCGGTCTGTGAGCATTCCCAATTAAATACTTCATCACACGACGCTCGTAACAATAATGAATTGTTGACGAAACTTTAGTATAAAGTTGAGTTTCTATTAGGCTTTTGCCCTCTTGTAAACCGGATAAATTGATCAAAGTGTTCCCCAAAACTTGGAGACCTACTCCTTGGAAAAAAATTATATTTGCAAATATTCTAAAATAATTATTTCTATCCATTGGCTTCTGTCGAACGAATTAAATAATAAAATACTTACCCGAACACGTGTTGCAAAGCATTACATAATACATACACATCCACGATTTTGTTCACTGTACGAATAATTTGAATAACATTTTCCCAGGGATTTTGTATATAACAGCCACTAACGGGCATTGCTCCCAGTGGGTTCGTATTGCAACTCCCTCATCACCACCACAACCACCCATTATCGTCACCAGGACCATCATGACCACAATAACGATCATCACCACCACCGGCCACTATGAACACCACCACTTAGCGTACCGTTGACCACTCCCCCCCCGCCACACACCTCAACGGCACAGACCGAGGGAGGGTCTCACTGGCAGAGTCACCTAAAACTAGTGACAGCTGTCCAGACGGGGGGGGCTCAGGAGCAGGAGGAGGAGCAGTTGTGATCATAAGACGGCGAGCAGGCAGACGTGCGCACAGAGAATCGGCGGGGGGCGGTGGCGGTGGCTGCGTTGGGGACCACGTGCTGCTGCGTGGAGAGTTGGCGTGAGACCCCCCACACATGGGCTCCGTGCACGGTGCGGCGAGACGCGAGTGCCATGTGGGATCGTCATCCAACCAGAGCCATGTCTTCGTGATGTTCGGCGCCACGGTGAGAGAGAGAGATGGAGAGGGGGTAACGGGAGAGAGTTTGGTGTTAGCCACCGCTTCATTCTCAGCTGTGGCTTGCTTGGGGTTTCCCCACTGTCGGTGAAGCCGATTATGAGTGAAGATTTCAGAGACTGCGTTGGTTTCTGGTATATGTGGAACTTCTACAATCTTTGTACGTGGAACTTTTTTCGCACCGTACGTGGCCAATCGTGCTAATCGGGGGGTGGTGAATAAATCCTGCGCCTATCGGACGTATATAATCAGATTTTTATGTTTGTAAACTTCACTTTATTCTGGCTTTTCTTGGCTACTATTTTCGTCGTATAATACGGTAACATTTGTGTATTTCTTTTTATTTGTTGGTAGTCGAGTGAGAAATCGACATACCTTGGAATGAGTTTCTCGTTGCTATTGGCCTACCGAATTGATTGATATTTTAAACAAGTGTTCACACCGACTCGCCGCACCGCGCCGTCTCCTGCCGATTGCGTGGCCCCCACCGGGTTTAGGAGATTGGCACGTCTCGTGTTTGATTCGTGTGCGGTCAACGGCCGACCACAGAACACGAGGGTATTTTCATGTTGAAGGAACGTGTTAAAGTCCCAAGAGCACCGAGTTCCAGGGATTTTGTCCGCGGGGTTTCTGCGCCCCCTTCCCTTGTTACGGTTTGTGTCTTTTGTACGGCTCTGTCGAATGGGAAACAAAGAGACGACGTGTGGTGGGACGTGTGAGCAGCCTACACAGTAATGTTCTACCTGGCGTGGGCAGATTCATATTTGGAAGTCTTTCGCGAAAGACTCGTGCTGTTATGATTATCAGGCTGTCATTTAGTAAAGAATTTGAATCGGCGCATCATTATTTGCGTGCGTGCGGGGTGTGTGTGTATATGCGTCACTCTGAGTAAGCGATTATGACTGTCGGAATGGCTTTAATTGTGTTAATGTTTTGCACTCTTCTGTCTCATTCTATCTCTTACAGGGAGATCTGGCCAAGAAGAAAATTTATCCGACACTCTGGTGAGTGCTGTGGCGAGCGAGTGGGTGAGTGAGGTGAGGATGATGGTGATGCCTGGATGCATGAGTTCATTAATTTGTGAGTTTTATGCCAAAATTATCGTCATTAACCCTCCATCCACCACCCCACAAGATTGTTGCATTTACAAATATATTATTTATCCATGCCATTGTATCAATCAGATTCTGACTGCTAAAGCCCCTCCTCCCTCATTTCTGGCCTGACACTTTTCACTAATTACTTTATCATCAACTTACGACGATGTTTTACTCAAACTATTTAAACTATATAGCTCAACGAAGTGGCTTGGCTTGTGGAAATTGATAGCAGCCAAATACTCCAAGAGCATGTTTCTAAATGTGGAGGGAAAAAGCGGAGGACCCGGAGAAAGATCCCCACGCCACCACGGAGAGAGCATGAAAACTCCAAATATACAGGCATCACGATTGTGATCGAACCCACGACCTGCATGCCAGGCGAGGGAGTTAACATCTCGTCACCGTGTCGCCCCTTCATCAGGTAACGGACACGTAAAATCAAGTGAGGCCAAATAATCTGAGTTCGTTTTTTGAGTCAGCTGGCCAGTACTGGGCAAAAAACTTGGCTCACTTTTCGCCCAGGCATCTAACATAAAAACTAACAATCACATTCTAGAATCACAGTTAAGAGATCAACAATATATATTCGACTAAAAATAATTAAAATTAATAAAAATTTACTTAAAATCTCATCAATTGATCCTCGTCCTATCCGGGACACTGTTCCAGTGACCAACCAGGCTATATTTAATGTAAAACAACGTGAGAGCTGAACGCCACGAGAAAAATGTTGGCAATTAAAACGCGTTACTTGAACGCCATCGGTCTGGGCGACTCTGTGCATTTAGCGTGACATCAGAAACTGCCAAGGCAAGGGTCCAGTCCCATTGCCTCGTCATATGGGACTGGTCGCTTTCATAGCTGTCAACCCATACGGCTTACTCGTATTCTTGTACAGGGAAATTGAGTTTTCAGGTCCATATGGCGTACAGACGTTTCAATACAGGCAAAAAAAAGTGTATTTGTTTGTGTTTCTCCCTTGTGATGGGACTTTGAATGAACGTTGAGATTTCTAATGGCAGGGGGTGACCAATAAGGTCTGAATTGGTCTTGAATTGGGTAGGCACTGATAAGGGGTTGACAGGTTTGCGTTTTTAATACGCAAATTATTTCAAACAACCACCTCCAACCTGACACGGCCAATTCATAAGGTTGTCTCGTGAACAAAGGGCGCCGATTAGTTACTGTTTGAGTACACCGGTTGTGTGTTAGAGAACACTGCACAACATTTATAATTGAGCACGACTTTTCACTGCCGATTACACAGTTACGCAATCTAACCCAAAAACTATATTGTGAATAATATTGGTTTCAAACAGCCTACGCGTAAAAAAATGTTCAAACAAATTTGTAATAAAACAATTTCACTGGTCTTCTATTTCAATTGGCATTTCAATTGTTTCTTATTATTGTTAAAGTATTAAGCTGAGCTTTATTGGTCAGAATATGATTAATGCATAGGCGCATATAAATAATATCTTTGTAAATGTGAGGTGGTTGAGGGGTCAAATGACAACTTTTGGCACGAAACCTTCCCCGTGGCCGAACCAAAAAAAAAGGTACCCTTGCATTGGCTATGAAAAAACCTGCGGTTTAAGTTAATTAGTGAGTTTATAGGTGAGTGAGTGAGTGGTGAATAGTCCAGTGTGGGTCACTGGGTGCATTTATGCGAGTGATTCGGTGACTGAAGTGAATACAGTCGCTGAGTAAAGTGGACGAGCGAGTGACTAAGGATACTGTGATGAGTGGAGTGTGTGGCCCAAGTGAGTCTATAAATGAATTGGCGACGGCAGTATGTGGGAATGTTGATTAAGTAGCCGAGTCGGTGGATGAGGAGTTGGTGGTGAGAATGATGCCTGGGTGCTTGAGTTGGGTGAGTTCGGGGCATATTCACTGGAAGCATTTTCAGAACCTTACTGTCACACGATGCCAAAGCAGGCAACTCGACAGTCAAATGTGGGCCACGTTATAAATGGCCCTGACCCGATTATTTATTGCTGGCTTTCACAAAGAGGATTTCCCATGTAATTCTCTCGTGCGCACGCACAAGCCACAGTCGGCAACTGTACACGGTGGTGGTGGATGTGAGATTCGCGTTGTCAAACCGGCACTCTCCGCTCTATAATACACACCCAACAGCCTTTGTCTATCCACTGCTGGATGAGGGCCTCCTTCGTGCGTTGCGGCTCATGGGGGTTGGGGGGGCGTTATTTTTTGTTGGTACTTCTCAGCGCTGGTTAATGTGGTCTGGCGTCAGTATCTCTGCAGTATCCACTTCCGGGGGTAGTTGTCCGAACACGGTGCTTGGCAGCCGGTGGTGTCGCGGCGACGTGGCAGGCGTGCCGCGGTGAGTTTGGATTTATCGACAGACATCAATGTGATCATCGCTGACATAGACGCGCATGGACATTGAAATGAAACAACAGACAGTTATACGGAATAGTTAACACGGATACAGGGGCCGATACATTCAAAAAAGTGCAGTCGACGGACGCGTCGATGTCGAAATGAATGCGGTAGATAGACAGGAATTTTAATAAAACCATGAAATAGACTGATGAACAGACGGCCATCCAAACACCCCCCCCCCCCTCACGCTTTTGGTTAATCGGCTGAGCTGCGTGCCCCCCCCCCCCCCCCGGGCGAGCGATTTAAACCCGAGCCTCGTGCGGCATCTGCCATTATAATTGAGTCGCGACGAGGCCTGGGGAAATACGCTGATCGAGGGGAGAGCGACACGCGCGATTGGAGAAATTCCACATTTCCGTGCCGGCATCGAGTCCGTCCGTCCGTAGCGGCGTATCACATGAAGAGAAGTGCGCTCGCACAAAGGCAAAGATCCCCCGTATAGCCTTAGGAGAGTGTTGGGGCAAGTGCTGTCAGTGAGCACCTATGAAGGCCTGAACAGCACACGACGGGGGGGGGGTGGGTGCCAATGACAGGGTGCGTCCAGGTTTTTTGTAGTTCCACAAGAGGCAGCACATTGACTTCCCTGTACAAAGTGGAGCAGACTCAGCAGGTCGTGCTCCTGTGAAGAGGCGATGTGCACGATTTAATTTTGATCCGCTGTTGATGACGATGGTGATGATGATTGTGATGAAGATAATGCTACCTTTGCTGCCGATGATGAGTTTTGTACTGATGATAATTATGTTTCTACTAATCGTGATGGGGATGGTAATGTTGCTGCTGATGATGTTAATTATAGGTCCATGTTGACCCAAGCCTAGGTTTGAACCTCCAAACCTCTCTGTTTGTCTAGGGCTGCTGCTCTACACTGAGCTATAGTGTAACCCTATACCTGTGTATGCAACAAATTGCATTGTTAATTGTGTACAAAACACACACGATGCTCATTAAAATGCATTAACATGCAACACCAGTTGTATAATTAAGCTGTGAATTACCGCACAAACGGTTTCTGTAATGGCTTCTTTGAGCGCAACTGGGGAGATGATAGTGTTTTGATTCTTGTGGATACTGAGCCCACAACCTTGCCCTAGGTTGTTAAAATATAATTGAAATGGAGGAACGTTGATTTAATGTGGGCTTACTCCCACGTTGATTATTTCCTAGTGTGGTTGAGCAGTGGTGCAGTGGTTTGCACACTGCACTACGCACCTGGAAACCTGAGTTTCGATTCCCAGCCAAGGCCGCGATTTGCACCTCCGATTAGCGCGGTTGGCAGCTTCACGGTACGAAAGACGTTCACCATACGTCCACGGCTCGCATCAGTGGCGAGTCATTTCTGAACCGGTCCTCTGGCGCACAACTCCACAGCCAGCCTATGAGAACCTCGCGTTGCATGGTGGTCACCCATCCAAGCTCGTGAGATCTCATGAGATCAGATTGGAGCTCGTTTGCCGGTCGCGCCCGAGGTGGCTATCCCGTGTAGGGGGGCACCCATTCCGGTCGGGAACCCCGCAAAGGAGACGGGACAGAATGTGTTTTTCTTTCACCATCCCGCACTGACCGGTGTGGTGAAGTGCGGTCAAACCCGTCCCTCGCGCCCCCGTAACCAACGGCACTTAAACCCATGGCCTCCCCAGCACGTAACCCTCATTTTGTGCGAGCGGTTGTGGCCGGACTGCAATCGGCAGCAGGCTACAGTTGTATGGGGAGGACATTTATTCGTTGCTTTAATTGGCTGGGATACAAAACGCACATAGGCTATTAGTCCACAATTGATGTGCATTACCATTATGGAAATTGTGTCGGCTGCAGTGTCGGAGGATTAACCCCGATTGCTTTTTGTTTTTATTATAATTTGTTTTTGCCAGATAACGTGCCGGGAAGGTGCAAATGGCGTTATGGTTAGCGGCGCACGATGCCCGACGTTTTTGTCCACGTGCTGGGAGCGTATTCAGGAACCGATTTGCTCTAAGCAATTATATTCAGGTTTCCCTCGCTCTCCGCGGGAGTAGATTCGTTCCAAAAAAGGGCCCGCAAAGCGTGATCACGTAGCACGGACCGTACAGTCACCCAACCCACAATGCACCGCACGAGACAGCTGTCTGCCGAGTATCGTGTACACCACACACACACACAATGTTGTCCCACGTTCGACCGCATAGCCTCCGCACCCGAGTGGATTCAAACCGCGCAGAGCGAATTTTGAGTGTAAATACGTTAGCCACATACTTACAATGCGTAAGTCGCACCAATCGAACCCGCGTAGCGCGAAGGAAACCTGTACGGCGAATATATATAATAATTATATATTATAATGTATTATTAAGGGAGAAAGTGAGCTGCTCAATGGGACAGCAGTGGTGCAAAGTGCCAGGCGTGACCCGACTTGCCTGCGGCTCGCACATTAACCCCCATCACCTCCGCACCTCGGCCAATTAGGTTAAATTGCCAGGAGTGGGCGCACTGATGCACGCATGCAATGGGGGGGGGGGTAACCTTATAGTGGGGGGCTGGCGGACCGCTCTGAGACGGAGTCGTGAGAAGTGAATTGGTGAGAAGGGACCGCGCGGCAGAAGAGCTTTGCGAGGGAGTGACGTCGCCGCAAGTCGGTTATTATTTCGAATGTACCTGACTGAGGTAACCCTGGGTTCCACCGTCATCAATCAAACGCACTGCATTTATTAAAAGGCGCGCTCGCTCATCCGCCAAGCGATCGTGCACTCTGACAACAAGCCGAAGGGGGTCACAGCGGTTGGATGACCTTTCGGTGCGCCGCAGCGAGTTGAAACCTTTTGGCTGGCTCGTCAGCTTTTAGAAAATTAAAATAATAATAGTGGTGCCCCGCGTGAGAGAATAACATCGTCCGGTCGCGTCAGCGAAACCGAGCCAGCGCCGCTGAGATGTGGGGTTTGGATCCGGGGCTTCAGCCACCCGTGATTAAATTGGGTGCTCGAGTGTGGCGGGTTTGGTCATTAAAAAAAATGTCATGGAAAGTTGTCACAAGCCCGGGGGGCGCAGGCAGCGCAGGCAGCGCTGTGGAGGCCAATGTTGGTGGATCTGTGAAACTGTCAGAGCCCCGGGGCTGTGAGGTGGCTAACAGATAGGTGGCAGTGCAACTCGTGAATCATTGAATCCATCTGTGCAAAGCTTTCCATGTTAACCTACTTGTATTGTATCTGGGCAAACAAAACTGTAAACAGAAAACAAATATGACCAATGAAAATGAAATGGTAATAAAAAAAACTGGGGAAAAAAGGCAATCGAGTGTGTGGATTTGAATTTAGGCCCCCAAATTGTGACAATCAAATTCCCAATGGGGTGGATTGTCTCCTGCCTAGAGTGTGACATCACGTTTGAGCCCATCATGGTGTAACCTGACGGTTTAAATAAATATTGGTTCCCCCAAAATATTTGTGCCCCCAGAAACGATATTTTGGTGACTTATTTGGTCCCTCATACATGTGTGTACCCCAAGGTTCAGGGCAAGCGCTAGGGTTAGATGTTATAGTTCGGTGGTTGGGGTTACTGCCTAGGTGTTAGGGTTAATTGGGAGTGGTGAAAGGTTATGAGTTTGGGTTATTTGATAGGCTTGGTGTTAGAGGTTCGGGGGAAGGGTTTATTTAGACATTCGAGTAAAGTTAGGCCGGAACAGATGGCATGAAATGTTAAAACGATACATTAAATCGAGCAGCCGTTTCACAATTAAGTCTAGAAAGTTGTTTCAAAATTAAAGTTTTGGTCAAATATGCACGGATACAGGCAAACATGAATTATATATTTTTTATTTCCTGAAAGGGAAACCGATATTCTCCAATATTGGTTGCGAGCAGCAAGCAAATGATGCGGGGCACAAATATTCTCTGCGAACACGGCGAGTACGCTAAACTCTTAACGAGGCACATTTTCCATCCATCAACATTAGCCTTTAATCCACCAAAGGGGCCACACTTTAATTAGTTCAGATTATCATGGCTCACACGGTGACACCCTCGCGTCATCTCGCGTTTTCTCACATTAACACCAATTAATCGAATGCCCTCGTTATCTCCAGAGGTCCTGCTTGTGAGGTGGGCGCGTGTCCTCAGGAGGGTGGGAGGGGGGTGCGTAATGTCTGTGCTGGAGCAAATGCGCCAGCGGGTGCCGAGAACCTGGGTTTGAATCTGGTTTTCGTCTGCTTGTGGTTTAAACTGGGTGTTCGTTTGTAGTGTCTTTGGTAGGCATGTCATGGATTGCTTGATCATCAATCCACTGGATGGCGGATGGGGGGCACAGAAGTACAGTACAACGATGGATTTTGTTACACTGCACACAACGAAGCAGAACCTTGCAGCCGATATCAGAATCTTTATTTAGACTGTAGGCGGAATCCGATGAGCTATGAAGCTCTTTTTCACAGATGTCCAGTATGGGCGGGTCAAATTAAATTAATGGAGGTCACCCATTCCAGCACTATCCAGGCTCTACTCCACTCAGCTTCTGAGATCTGATGAGATTCAGTGGATTCCTGGGTGATTTAGTCATAGATGAAGCCAGAATAGATTAAAATCTAACAAAAAATTATCAGCTCTTTTAAGGCCACCATTGCTTTGCTACCCTTCACTCAGGGACTTGGAAGCAAACTCACCAGATGCAAATGGGCCTCACCAATTGGTAAAATCTTTATTTCGCCACATTATGAAGTCACAGAAGAAACACAACTTAGTTTGCATTTACATCTGGGATGCGGTCTACAAAGATATATATATACACAAAGAGTTGGTTCATCGGACCAAAATTGGTTTATTCATGTTGCTTTTATTGAATAAATCTCAGCGTGTGAACATTCATGTTTTCGGACAGAACCGTGCTGGGCTACTTGAATGACCCCAATGCGATTTCCCAAATGCGGGCGATTTGGTCGCCACTTAGCGATGCATTTTTCCTCCGTCAACCGCCGTTGTTCGACTTGCCTGCGCGTGTGTGAAGGTGGCTGTTCAGGGATGGGCTGCTGCCGAGCGACACGTACGTGATCGGGTACGCACGCTCCGCCATCACCATGAAGGACATCCGCGAGCGCTGCCTGCCCTTCCTGAAGGTGACGATGAAGCCGCCTCCGTTGGGGGACGGCGGAGGACGGGGAGGAGAGACGACCTCGCTCGAGTCAGATGTTTTGTTTATGAACGAAGGTGAAGGTGCAGGCCCTGCAATTCCTTGCCGATGCAGCTGCTGGCCAAACCGAGCTCCTGGTGGCGGTGGTGGCGTGTGTGAAATCCACACGTGTGAAATCCACACGTGTGAAATCCACACGTGTGAAATCCACACGTGTGAAATCTACACGCCAACCCAGGAACCTACCCGGCTCCTTGTGGCCCCTTATCGCTGACAAAGTCATGATGAGGCAGCCAGACCCGAGTATAATGAACGTTGTACCGTGTGTGGCTGTGATGGTGGTGGTGGTGACAGGTGGGAAATCCACACACGAGAACCTCGGGAGTGAGAGGCCAGAGATTTTTCTGGCCTCGCGATCGCTGCCATGGAAAAGGGCCATTGTCCAAGACATGACTGATTGGATTTTGTTCCCACTTTGGGGCAGTGTTATTGGTGAATTTGATATTTAGTTATTTGACTTTGTGTACGCCTGCCAACGTAGAATTATATGTTTTTGTTAACATTGTCTCCTCTTAAGACGCAGGCCTTCGCACCATCTTGAAGCAAAACATGAAATCTAATTGATGAATTTAATTGGTGGAAACCCAACCACCAGCACCATCACTACCAACAACGACCATCACCTCTAGCAGCAACTTCCCTTACATTAACATTAGCTACCCCACCCATGCTGCTGACACTTGGGCTACGCCCAATTTTAAACCTTTATAAACAGTTTGCCTTTAGAGGCTAACCCCCTTTTCCTGATGAAGACTGCTTGTGTTGTGATCAAAACGTCGAAGTTTTTTGTTATTTTCTTTGAACCTATCAACGTGACTTTACCGAAAGACCCAAATAATATGATTAATTTGGCCGTAAGAATAGTTCTTAAACCTACCGGGTGCGTTAAACGCTCGTACACCACGTGACTAGTTTAAAATTATTTGACTACGTCAGATGGTGGAGATTCTTAGAACAACAACAGAAATTTGGCTGCACCATCGTTGTGGCCTACGTACGTACGTCTGTACGTTGAACTTCCTTCACATCTAGATTTGAAGCTTTCGTGACTGCAAGGATTCATACTCTTAGGTTTTTTCGGTAAAGTCACGTAGCTAAAAATTAATAATAAAAATGACTTTACCGAAAAAACCTAAGAGTGTGATTGCTTCGCATCATACGTAGCCAACCGTGCTTAATCGGAGGCCTAACCCAGCAGTCAACAACTGCGACTCATCGTCCCCGTCTGCCTGTTGTGTGGCCGCGTCTGTGCTGGAGCCAGGTGCGAGCGGGCGAGGAGGAAGCCCTGGAGAAGTTCTTCACCCGCAACATCTACGTGTCGGGCCAGTACGACGTGCGGCAGCCATTCGAGAAGCTCGCCGCCCAGCTGGACACGCTCGCCCACGGCCGCCTCTCTAACCGCCTCTTCTACCTCGCGCTGCCGCCCAGCGTCTTCGAGTCCGTCACATCCAACGTGCGCTCCACCTGCATGAGCACCACGTGAGTGGGCGGTGGGGGCGGCGGTGGGGATGGCGGTGGGGATGGCGGTGGGGATGGCGGTGGGGATGGCGGTGGGGATGGCGGTGGGGGCGGCGGTGGGGGCGGCGGTGGGGGCGGCGGTGGGGGCGGCGGTGGGGGCGGCAGCAGGAGAGGTGGGGGCGGTGAAGGCTATGAGGGAGGTGGGGGCGGTGGGGATGGCAGCGGGAGAGGTGGGGGCGGTGAAGGCTATGAGGGAGGTGGGGGCGGTGGCGATGGCAGCGGGAGAGGTGGGGGCGGTGGGGGCGGTAGGGATGTTGGGGGTGGTGGAGGTGAGGGAGTTGGGGGCGGTGATGGTGGTAGACATGGTCGGGTCCGCCGTGGGTGTTTTCATAGTAATTCCTCTCCGTTCAGATACAAAGGTCAACGTTATTAATTTCTGCTGAATTGAGCATAAGGGCAGGGCTCGTTTCCAGTTTACAGGCCACTGGTGGAAGTTCCACATTTCTATGATGGGGGCGAGTCTCTCCAAAGGGCGACCGCTGTTGACTTCCCCAAAAAAGTGTTTCTAATTTTATTGACACCGATGGCCTGATGAGCCGAGTCAACTCCCAACCAGGAGTTGAGCTTGCTGCAACCTTGCGATTGGGAACTGCTCGTCCTGCCGCCTAGCCACCTGGCCGGCCGGAGCTCCTTTGTAAAATGCAAATCCTCGCCCTCATTTTAGATGCTTTTGTAAATCCGGCTTGCGTTGACGTGGCGTGCGACGAACTCTCGATGCGGAGCGACGACCACGACGACCGTAACGATGATCGTCGTCGCCTCCCCGCGCGTCGCCAGCGGCTGGAACCGGGTGATCGTGGAGAAGCCGTTTGGCCGCGACCTGCAGAGCTCGGACAAGCTGTCGCAACACCTGGCGCAGCTGTTCTCCGAGGAGCAGATCTACCGCATCGACCACTACCTGGGCAAGGAGATGGTGCAGAACCTCATGGTGCTCAGGTGAGCGCCGCCCTGTGTTTGTGACCCCCTGTCGTCACCTGGCTAAATAAATGCATCGATTTGTCCTCTTTTCCGCATCATCGTCATCTTTGATCAATCCACTGCTGGATGAAGGGTTCCCTAAGCCGTCACCATTACATATCATTTCCCCCCAGTGGCGTAACCTCGAGCTGTTGCGTTTCTGTTTTTGTTGTGTTTGTAAGCGTGTTTGTTATGCCATCGGTGTCTGTAGCAGTGGTTCTTTACCTGGGATGCGCGCACCCCCCGGGGGTGCAAGACATGGGCAGATTTTTGTAGGTCAACAATCGAAACAAATTAAGCATGGGCACGTAAGTACCACCACTTTGTTTCATGGAAGCTGTGTGTTTATAAACATGCATTTGAACCTTATGGCGGGACCCCGGGGTCCCGAATAAACGGAAGTCAAAATCGCAATTGATTAATTTATTTTTGGCGACTCCGTCCCACCGCGCACATAAACGCCGCGACCCACCTGGTGCGGATCTTTCTGTTGCCGTGTCGTGTCCAAGCGCAGCGGCGAGGACGAATGCGCAGAAGAGCTGAACAAGCGAATGCACTCCGTGCTCGGGTATGGGCGGATCATGAGTCTTATCCAAAGCTGCTCAAACTGCCTACACGACTTAAGTCCTTCATTTGTCATAACAGTTTGCATAATAGAGTGAAACTGCTCTCTTATCTTGATTATTATTTGTGACCTAATGTCTGCAGCCAGCATCAATCGATGACAATCCTATTACCTGCAGATATTTAACAGATGAGATGCGTTGCACCGTTAATTCCTCCTGTTTGATGCTTCTCTTGTCCGTATGTATCTGTGCAGATAGGTTTTTTCTTTTTTAAGCCATAGTCCCCACATACCACTCGTATCAAGGCTGATAAGAGGATCGGCGACCCACTACTCTGTGGAGTAACTTTGTTACAATATGAACAGCGCATTGACAACGCGTACTATTTTACGTACTGTTTACAAAGTATGTTCACAAATCCACACTGAGAAACACGATGATTGACGGAGGGGTGTAAATATTTTTTTAGATAGTGTATTTAAATAGAGCTCCTGCAGGCAAGTAGTTTTCAGTTTTAAAGGCATAGTTTAACAAGACAACACTTGCCACCATCCTTCAAACCCATTGGTGAAAAAGAGCTAAGTTTTTGTTTACATTATAATAAAATGTTTATGCGAGAGCCGGGGGCTGATGGGACCCCCCCGGGGTCCCGCCTCAAGGTTAATTTGTTTACGTTTGAGAACCGAAGGGGTGCATGGCTGCAGTGAAGGGCAAGAACCACTGGTCTATAGCAATACAGGGCACCTAGGTCTTTGTGGGCATACATTAGTTTGCATATGTGTGCGTGTACGTTTGTGTCTTTTTGCACGTATGGTCATGTGTCTTATAACCGCCACTTAGTAGCGAATGGCGGTTGTTGTTATGGTCATGAGTATTATTGCATATTTGTCAAATTAATATTGTTTAACGAGGTAATAATTGATGACCAGGATAAGTCTCGTTACCAAGCATGACTTTGGTCACCAAAGTGACGCATGTTCGCAATTCAAATAAAATGTATTGTCCATGCGTGAGTTGTGGGAAGCGGCAGTGTAGTGGTTAGCACACTGCACTATGAACCTGATGACCCGAGTTAGATTCCCACTCAAGGCCAATACCAGTGACGATTATCTGAACCGGTCCTGGCCTCCCCTAGGTCGACTCGGCATGAAATGAATACCTGGTGCAATTTGTAAACATCGCCACTGGGGAGACAAAGGCGGCCGGGCGTGGCGCTGGCCACCCCCACTCCCTTGTGTCCCACAGTGTCGGCCTTCATGGATTCTACTCGCACTTGTGATTGTCCACATGCTCAGTCGCTCTCCTCATCGCAGGTTTGGGAACCGGATCTTCGGTCCTATTTGGAACCGGGACAACATCGCGTCGGTGGTGATCACCTTCAAGGAGCCGTTCGGCACAGAGGGGCGCGGCGGATACTTCGACGAGTTCGGCATCATCAGGTGGCTAGGAGATGTTGACTACCTCGCCTGGTGTACAGGAGGTCGTGTGTTCGATCCCGACCCTGACGCCTGCTGTATATCTGGAGTTTGCGGTGTCTCTCTTCCCGTGGTCACGTGGATTTTTCTCCGGATCCTCCGGTTTTTCCTTCCACGTTTAGAATCGTGCGTTTAGAGTATTTGGCTGCTATAAATTTCCACACTAAGCCATTTCGTTGAGCTATCATTTGTCACTTTTCTGAAATAGAGCTACATAGCTCAGTGGGCCTTACCTGGTGAAATAAAACATATTTTTGAATAGTTTAGTTTTTAAGGTGCGAGTCCCAACAGTCTGTGATAGGCTACACACGGGGGGGGGGGGTCACATTTGTCTTTGTCTCTCACTGGCGTGATTAAGATCGTTTCGGTAAGACGCAACATCAAACAGATAATATATGTTGTCCTCTGCTTAAATAATTTAAATCGTGTTGATTTAATGGCTTCATTACAGTTTTTGTTGGGAAGTGATGTGACGTGTTATTCTACACTTGTAGATATGTGTCCACATGTTCCCTCCTACCGCCATGTCGCCTTTTCATCCCCCCCCCCCCATTATCCCCTTACTTTCCCCTGTGTCTCCCACGTGTTTCCACATCTACCCCATGCCTGCTCGCGTCCGGATGTCTCCGGTTACCTCTGCCTTGTCCCCCCGGGTGAATCCCTGTGTCCCATTGCATCCCCTTTGGCATCACCACTTTGCATCCCTGCCCCCCTCCCTGTGTCCCTCCCACCGCGCCTTGCAGGGACGTGATGCAGAACCACCTGCTGCAGATGCTGTGCCTGGTGGCCATGGAGAAACCGACGTCCACGAGCTCGGACGACGTTCGCAACGAGAAGGTACGTCGCTCGTCGCGTTCCCCCGCCCACTCGCTCGCGTGCGACCTCGGAGGCACGGCGCTGCTTCTGCAGTGGACAAACAAAGGGAGGAGCTTCCCTAATAGCGTGCCGCGGTTGCGAGATGTTAACTACCTCGCCTGGTATGCAGGAGTTTGCACTTTCTCCCCGTGGTCCCGTGGATTTTTCTCCGAGTCCATCCGGTTTTTCCCCGTACGTCTGTGTCTCTGCGTGCGTACATCTCCGTACGCCTGTGTGTCTGTGTGCCTATATCCCTGTGCGCAGGTGAAGGTGCTCAAGTGCGTGCCGGAGATCTTGCTGGAGGACGTGGTGCTGGGTCAGTACGTGGCTCGGCCTGGCGGCACGGGTCCCGGCGAGGAGGGCGGCTACTTGGACGACCCCACGGTGCCCGCGGGCTCCGTCACCCCCACCTTCGCCTCCGTGGTGCTCTACGTGCAGAACGAGCGGTGGGACGGTGAGCGGCGGGCGGCAAGCAGAGGACCCCCCCCCCCCCCACGGAGAAACCGCCGCCTCGGCAGAGCAGGAGCTTCGTAAGCTTCCTGTGGAGAACGGCAGAGGTCACAAGCCCTGACCAGTTACAAAGAACCCCACTGTGTCGTGCGTGAAGAAAAAGCGCGGATGTGCTACTGTAATTGTCAAACGGAGACCCCTACGGCCCTATAATGAAAATCGAAGGCCGCAAGGTTCCCATGGCTCAAAGGGGGAAGGCATTGTGATTCTCATCGTGCAACACAGAGGCCCAAGGACAGAGGACTGGCTCTGGGGCTCTGTTGAAGGCAGTGAGACCTTTGGTTCTGTGCTGCAAAGTGACAGCTGCTAGGGTTCTGTAATTGTGGATCGTGTTCGTGCACTGCCGTCTATGCGGGGCAATCGGCGAAGGGCAATTCCGTGTTAATGCTTGGGGTAAGTTTTCATGTTCACGTTGGTTGGTAACGTTTCGGCGATCGGGATCGGTCGGTGCTGGTTGGCGCTGTCGCTACAGTAAGCGTTGGCTTCGGCACGCGACCTCTGACCCTGAGGCCCGTCCCCTCGCCGCCCCGTACAGGCGTTCCGTTCGTGCTGCGCTGCGGCAAGGCTCTGAACGAGCGCAAGGCCGAGATGCGGCTGCAGTTCCGCGACGCGCCGGGCGACATCTTCCAGCGGCAGTGCAAGCGCAACGAGCTGGTGATCCGCGTGCAGCCCAACGAAGCGGTCTACATGAAGATGATGACCAAGAAGCCCGGCATGCACTTCGCTCCCGATGAGTCGGAGCTTGACCTCACCTACAGCAGCCGCTACCGCGTGAGTGTGTGTGTGTGTGCGCGCGAGTGAGTGTGTGTGCGCGCGCGAGTGAGTGTGTGTGTGTGCGTGCGCGCGAGTGAGTATGAGTGTGTGTGTGTGTGCGTGCGAGTGAGTATGAGTGTGTGTGTGCGTGCGAGTGAGTATGAGTGTGTGTGTGTGCACGCGAGTGAGTGTGTGTGTGTGTGCGCGCGAGTGTGAGTGTGTGTGTGTGTGTGCGTGCGAGTGTGAGTGTGTGTGTGTGTGTGCACGAGCGAGTGTGTGTGTGTGTGTGTGTGTGCACGAGCGAGTGTGTGTGTGTGCACGAGCGAGTGAGTATGAGTGTGTGTGTGTGAGCACGTGTGGGAATGTGGGAAGCGGTGGCGCATTGGTTGGCACGCTGAGCTACAAACCCAGCGATCCGAGTTTCATTCCCGCTCATTGCCAATACTAGTGACGATTATCTTAACCGATCCTGGGCCTCAAAAGAGTACCTAGTGCACCCAGCCATCCTCGTCTCCACTGGAGAGACAAAGGCGGCTGGGCGTGGTGCTGTCCATGCACCCCCTCATGTCCCAGCACAGCCTTCGTACGTGCTCACGAACAGAACTTGCCCCAAAAGTTTGTTGAAAGCAATACGAGGGATCTTTGTCAGTGGAATGTGTGGGTTGTGTATTTAGATTGTGTGTAGATCGTGTGTTGGGTCATGTGGAAGATGTTTGTGATTAATTTGTTGTCCTTCCCTCGCACCTCCGATTAGCGCAGTTACGTACGGCGCGAAAGAAGTTCAACACATACATAGATACATGCTGTGTGCATAGGAGGTATGTATGCTTGTACATGTGTGCATGCAAACTTGTGTGTGTGTGTGTGTGCGCGCAGGACGTGAAACTGCCCGATGCTTACGAGCGCCTCATCCTAGACGTGTTCTGCGGGAGTCAGATCCACTTTGTGCGCAGGTAACGCTCGCACCACTCCACAGCCTCGTGTGTCGTCGGCACAAAGCGGGGAACGCTGCACCGCGGGCGGTGACTGACGCACGGCGTTTCGCACGTGAATGTGTTTTGCGAATAGGTGCGCGTGTGTGTGTGTTTGGGCGGATTGCGTGTGTTCAACAGCGACGAGCTGAAAGAAGCGTGGAGGATATTCACTCCTCTGCTGGAGAAGATTGAGAAGGAGAAGATCAAACCCATTCCTTATGACTACGGCAGGTGCGTGCGTGACCATGTATGTGCGTGCTGCGTGTGCATATCTTTGTGTGTGTGTGTGTGTGGGGAGCGGTGGCGCAATGGTTAGCGCACTGCGCTACGAACCCAGCTAACACCGGTGACGAATATCTGAACCGGTCCTGAGCCTCCCCTAGGTTGACTCGGCTTCAATTGAGTAGCTGGTGCGGTGTGTGAACATTGCCACTCGTGAGACGAATGCGGCCGGGCGTGGTGCTGGCCACCCACCACCCCCATGTGCCATGCCCGGAAAACAGGTGCCGTAGTGTGAATTAAAGGGATTGTCAGGTGGTTAAAAAGTTAACTTGGAGATTATATCAAAAACATCTTAATCTTTGAAATATCGATCGCAGAGGTTTAAAATACCGGTGTCGGCTTACATTGGTCTAATGCTTTGTTTCCTGTGCGCAAACACACACCTATGCACACACCTATACACACACCTATACACACACCTACATAACACACACACTCATACACGCGCGCGCACCTGCACGCACACGTACACGCACCTACACTTACACGCGCACGCATACATGTACACACACGCACCTACACACGTACACACACGCACACACAGCCGTGGACCCAAGGAGGCGGACGACCTGCTCAGCAGAGTGGGGTTTCGCTACGAGGGAACCTACAAGTGGGTCAGTCCTCACAAGCTCTGAGCTCGGCCCACTTTCCTGCGAGGGCCCTCGGTCCCAACACCCCGGAAACCGTTTTCTAAACACCGTCGTCACCTTTTTTCGTACGAAGAAAAAAGTAGTCTGCTTCCTCGCTCTCGTCTTGAATTTCACGTCGTCTCTCCAATCTCTTTCCCAGCTGCCCGTGGCTGAAGCCGCTCGATTGATTTGTTTTCTATTTTTCCTACCTTTAGTTTCACCTGGAGAAAAGGGACGTGCCGGTGATGGGGGGCGGGTGTTTTTTGTTTGTAAGCGCAGGGGCACTTGTACGAATGTAAGCGCTTGTGTATCGTAAATAGGGGGGGAGGGTGGGGAGTGGGTGTAGGGTGTGGCGATGGTAAGAGCAAGCGAGTGTAGTTGTTTTCGTGAGGAGGCGAGGAATTCGAGTTTACACAGGGTGTCGTGCACACGTGCGATGCATGAGACTCAGTTTTGTCAGAGGCGGATGCGAGCCGTCCTCCACGTTGAACGGCAAAGAAGGCGGCACCCTTCCCGCCCACGGTCTTTGATCCAGAATCTCTCTCCGCGTTCTGGGTATAGTGACCCTGGGTGGGGGAGGAGGGGGTTGGTGGCTGGGGGGGTGTCCTTCAGTGAGCCCGGATTCACCGCTTTTTCACCGGCACATCCGAGCCAGCGTGTAGGGCCGCTCGCGGGTACGTGTGCCATTGGTTTTCCGTCGGCTGTTCCGCCGAGCCAGAAGCAACAAACGGTGAAACTCGGGCCTTGCAAGACGATTTGAATCTGGCTTTGGGCCAAAGCGGGAGCCAGGGGCCCCGGTGGGTTTTTTTGTTGCGTCTCAACTCGTCCGTCACGTGTCACGACGTTGGCACGGCTCGGCTTCTGCAGTGGAAAAAAAACACCTGAGCCGCCACACCAGGCTGTGGCTGGGTTGTGTACGGTTGACCAGATGGTCGTGTTGGCTGTATCGGAGCACTGAGTCGGCATCAATTAGCGTTCTGGATTCAAGCCCTGGGGTTTAATTATGTGAGACTTATCATCAGGGCTTCAGACCTATTGCTGTAGATGTTGTATTTACCTTGTTTAAGGCTTGCTGTATTGCTAGTTTACTGGACATCTGTGAAAAAGAGCTTAACGCTCATCAGATTCCTCCCAGTATAAATAAATATTCTGATTCTGAATGCACTTCTTCCGGGAGCTGAAATCGGAAACGCACATTTGCAGCTCTGCACTTCTGCACTTATTTCGAGCTGCTGGAATTTTTTCAGTTTTTTTCAACGATTCGTTATAGTTGTGGCAATTCCGATTTCAAAAACTATATCATGGGTCCCGCTGGGTGGCTTAAAATGGGAAAATGTCTAAGCACTAATTTGACGCTGCTGAGATCCAGCAGTTTTCGGCCGTTTGTTGTTTAACCGGATTGTCAGCTGGAGCGTTGATGCCTGTTGACTGCGCAAACAAATCTCAAGGCCTTTGTTAGGTGGCTGGGAGTGTCTACAGGTAGTCCCCGAGTTACGATGGTCCGACTTACGATATTTAGATCTTACGATGGCGATAGCGATGCGACTAAATTGTAAAATATTTTTTATTTCGCGCGGCAGGCAAACGCAGCAGCGTGCGAGGTACGATACTGTATGTTGGGACGCTGCCGGGATGTACGCATCTCCCGCCTTGTGTGGTGCAGATAGGATTGTTTCCTGAAAAAACTTTCTATTAAATTGCAGTTCATATAGGTAGGCTAAGAATTTACCTTGTTTTTTTTACTTTAAATTTTACTGTTCAATACAGTATTGTAATTACTAAATACATACAGTATGTAGTTTATACAGTACGGTACTGTAAATTGCTCTGTTTTGCTAAATTATCACCATTCTTTAAGACTCCTGGGTAGGCTAGGCCATCTTCGACTTACGATATGTTTGACTTACGATGGGGTCGTCGTAACGCATCTCCATCGTAAGTAGAGGACTACCTGTGTGTGTTTTTCAACGCCAGGCAGTACGTTTGATGCAATACTGCCTGGCGCTGAATTCAAATCCCACATGTTGCTTGCGTGCACATTACGCTGAAACAACGCAATCGACTAGACGAACTACAACCTGGCTGCGCTGTGTGTTGGGTAACGTGGTTTTGCCCAACTGCTCGATTTTTCTTACAATTCTTGTTTGTCCGTGATGGACGGCGCGTGACGTCACGAGACAAAAGCCATTTCCCTTTGGAGCTCTCCGGCATGAGGAGTGAATCCGATCGCCTTGTGTCGGAGAACCACCTCGAAAGATGATGTTTCAGAACCGACTTCTGAAGCCACTTCAAATAGCCCCACTCGGAGGGGGGAGGCTGTGACTCTTTATACACCCGTCAACAACAACAACATGTTCATCACGTGGCAGTCGGACGGCGACACTGAACTCGCGCATCTTGACGACTGAAATTAACCAAGTGCAGGTGATGATTAGAATTATCATCATTGGTGACCAGGCTGACACCCTCATCTGCTTCCACTTGAGAAATCCAGTTTAATCACGGGCGGCTTAAATCTGGATTTCAATCCAGGATCTCGCTCGTGCTGGCTTAGCGTAGTGTGTCTTGACATGGCATTAGCACCCCCCCCCCACCCCCGAGTCACCTGACGCTCTTAGAAGTTACATCTGAATGTCTTAAAGCACTTGTAGGCACAAAGTAAAATTGAAGCACGGCATGGCCCTCTCAAACACTTTGTACAATCATTCGGCAATGAATCGTTTAATCGTTCGCGATGACATTCCACATCGACCGCTTGCCTAAGCATATGTTTTGCAAGTGGCTGAACATGCTAGAACAAATAATAAAAAGTGTTATTTTCATGCGCTAACAGCTCCCGATTCTCTTTCCTTCTTTGCGCATGTTAATTCCACGTGTTGCGTTGGTTGTCTGTGTGTGTGTGATGGACGTGGCGGCGCGTGTGAAACACTTGTGTCCATGTGTGCCCTGTCAGCACTACCGATAGGTGCTCACTAACAGCAATAGCCACTTGGTCGATAGACTCAACAGGGGTGATCTGCCGAGTGCATAGTGTGGTGGTGCAGTGCCCGACAATCGCAGCATCCTGGGTTCGATACCTGGCCCATTACACAAGACCACCAACAATCGGCATCTTCACTTGGTCTGAGACTCCTCCAGGTTGACTGCCTTAAGTTAATGCCCTGGCACACTGCGTTACCGTGAACACGTGCAGGTTAGAGATGGTGAAACGTGTGGTGCTGGCCACACACCCCCCCCCCACCCCATTGTGTATCATCCCAACCTTTAACTGGTGTTCGCTCACGGCACTTTACTCCCAACAGGATTTTTGTATTTCTTGTGGTGCGAGTGAGATGTGTAAAAATCAATCAGTCCTTTTCTCCTTTTCACTAAAATCTCACTCTTACCAATCAAACTTGAATGCCACGTCGTGCACACACACACACACTCCCACGTGGGCATGTTGTGTTCATAAACCATTCCGGATAAAAAGTGAAAATTCTAAAGATTCACACGACTCCAGAGTCGGGAACAATGAGGTCGCTTGGATGGGCACAACTGGACAACGCACCTCCGATTCGCGTGGTTGGCTACATACGGTGCGAAAGAAGTTAAACATACGTACAGCGGAATGAAGTGTGTCTATTGAGGACAATCGTTGAAGGCGGATCGGGATCAAACATCGCGACACGGAGTCGATTGAGAGCAAGATGGCACGTGCCTCTGGAGATTTGCATGAATAGCAACAATGTACAGAGAAAAGGAAAAAAAGTAAGTTTTTTTTATGTATTCTAGATTTGAAGCTTTCGTGACTGCAAGGATTCATACTCTTAGGTTTTATCGGTAAAGTCACGTAGGTAAAAATAAATAATAGAATAATAGAAGAAAAACTATAAATCTTAAAAATTTTAATGTGACTAGATTCGGCCAATGTGTGAAGCCCGCTACCGTCTCTCGGGAGAGCAGCGCTCGACTGCTGAATGAGAGCCCCCAGCGAGTGTCATTCCACACGCCGCGACAGTCATCGACGTTGCCTCAGCTTCCCTGAAAATGCACTGCAAACTTGTGCCAATATAATCTTGATTTGTGCCAATATAGTTATTCAAATCTGGTCTCGCACACACACACATGTACACACGTACCGGATGATAAGATGCACCCCCAGATTTTTCTCTAAAATTCGGGGGAGGGTGGTGGGACGACACGTGTGTCGATGATGTGGAGAATACGATAATCGTGTGATTTATTATCCCAGATTACATTGGATGTGTTTTCAAAATGTGTACCTCTCGAACTAGCCTCAACCACGATGGGGTGACCGGGTGGCTCGCAGAGGTCTGAGCCGTCACAGCTGAATTAATTATGGGATTTTAATACAGGCTTCTGAATGTAATTAGAGCCAGGTTCTCCAAGTGTCGTGTGCTGATGGCCTCAGCCTGGTCACCAATTACTTGTATGCCAACAATCACATACTACACGTTTTATTTTACCAGGTAAGGCCCACTGCGCTGCTGTATATAGTTATTTTTCAGAAGTGACCTGGCCACAAATAATAGCTCAACGAAGTGGCTTATCACGTGGACATATTGAGCAACCATATACTCTAAACGTGTGGCGGTAAAAACCGGAGGACCCGGAGAAAAATCCACGCAAATCACGAAATAAATACTGGCAAACATCTGTGACTTAATGTTGCACGACGGTCTCTTTTATTGCATGTGGTTTTTTTTTGCCCCCCCCCTCGCCCTCCCTCGTCCCAAGGTGGCTAGTTGAGCACAGTCGCAGCCGTGGAACTGTTCCTGCTGTCACCACCTCCCCCCTTCGCGTCGCGTCTCCATCCGCCCCATCAACGACCCCGTTGCCAGCCACGACTGGATTGGCGAAGCCCATGGCCACAACCGCCCACACACACGCGCACTTCACGACTCCCATTGAACTCGATTTGAAGAAGCGGAGAGCTTCTCGACCGTCTTGGTGTGGTGCTCCCTACCCCCCTCCCCACCACCACCCCCCTCCCCCTAGTCAGAATCGGAATATGTATTTATACTGGAGGAATTCGAGCTATAAAGATCTTTTTCACAGATGTCCAGTCGGGGCGTGTAAGAATGTTACAACGACAATACAAAACACGATAGGGGTGTAAGTTATAGGAAAGGGAAACAAATAACTTCAGAAATATCTACAAATGAAACTTAACAAAAAATGTATCTGACCAAGTAAAGCCGACTGAGGTGTTAACTTCTTTTTCAGAAGCGACCTGACCACCAATGATAGCTCAACAAAGTGGCTTTTATCGTTGGGAAATTTATAGCAGCAAAATTGTAAAGCAGTCAAGATCGCTGATCATCCCTGTCCCTCCCTCTCCACTGGCCCACCCCTCCAACAGACCTCAGGTGACCCCAAGGCCACCACAGGCGCAGGACACACGAGTGATCGCGTGGCCCGCGCATCGAGTCGACACGGTGTTCAAAGTCCGGCGATTGTTTCACGTTGCGAATTACTGGAGTGCGACTTGTCACACCACACGGTGGCGCTGATGCACGAAATTCACACCGTGTGGGTGCCGTGCAGGAGAAGTTTGTGCTGCACGGTATCCATGCCGCAGCCTCGGCATTCTCCCGAAAAGGTTTTTGTGTTTTACTTGGTCAGAAGGGTAGAGGTGGGGGTCACCCATGAGTTAAGAACTACTGACTTGAAGAAAGAGGGAACCCAAACAGATGGGGGTTATATGATTTGATTATTTCTTTCTCAAAACTTTCATATCCAGGCGATGTAGAAGTTGCAATCTGCAAGCACCGATCTACGATTAGACAAGAGAAGCCCAAGCATCATGTTCTGATTGGACAGGAAGGGCCCGAGCACCAGGCTTTAATTGGACAGAGGGGCCGAATCACCGCGCTATGGTTGGACAGGGGCGGGGGGGGGAGCAATCGCCGTGCTATGATTGGACAGGAGAGACCCAAGAACTAGGCTGTGATTGGACAGGAGGGGCCCAAGGACTGGGCTATGATTGGACAGGAGGGACCCCACTTCATTGCTTGAACCCCACGGCTGTTACTCCCTGCCGGCGATCCTTCTGCAACGGTTGTGTGCCCCCGAAAGAGGACACTTAGCCTGGCACTGCCACTTTCGTGATTGAATGCTGGTTTGTTTTCTGTAAGTTTCTGGTGTTCATTCACTATGATGACAATGCTGTTCAACCCAAGGCCTAATGGCTTGGCTTGTTTTCTCATCCATTTTCTTTTCATGCTATAATTATTCACGGGACCGATTTTCGTGGTACAAATGGGACCAAACGTTTTTGTTATTGTTCACGTGTGACATTTCTATTAAATCAGTTTTGTTTGAATGTGCAGAAAATGTTGATTATCAAAACCCATGACATCTGTAATACACAACTACATTCCATCACCGAAGACTTACGTTCGTAATAAATAACGTTTGGTATTCGTGCTATAATTGCAGCGCAAAGGCCAATAAAGTTAACTGTCTTCAATTTTCAGCAATAATTTTGCGAACATGAAGGTCAAAGTGTTCCGGTGCTCAAATGAGCGTGGCGAAAACCTGCCGAGTCGGTGATAGAAATTCCATGGCAGGGACCAATGCTTTCATAGGCCAACCCACTGTTAAGATCTCACAACATAGTGCCCCTTTTTTATCGACCGTGACGGGTTGATGATGGGGCTGAGTCGACTTGACTGGTAAATGAACTCACAATCTTAACATTGCGAGGCCACTGCCCCTGATGCAGAACGAATGTGTCGTGGCATAGAATAAGTCATGTAGCAGCTGCTGGCAGGGAAGGGGGTCTGCGGCTTCCAGCAGCCATGACGTCAGCAGGCCACGTGATACTCCAGAGGGAGATCTAGGGGGGAAAGGTCACAGAAGGGGCACACCGAGAACCCGCTGGGAGGTTCTAGAAAGGGGGCGTGGCCGGGGGCGGAGCCAGGCCACGCTGACAGTATATAAGAGGGGCCCCTGTAGGGGACCTCGGGGCTGTCGACTAAGTGGGATCCCTGTCGTCGTCAACACGTTCCTTCGGAGTAGGCAGGTAGGAACTTGGTTGGACAGCGCATTCATGCACGACAGACAAATAATCCCTGGTGGGCAGTGTGGAAGCTGTTGTTCCTACCTGTATAAGTGTCGTGTATAGTGTCGTGTGTAGGTTAAACGTTGAGTTTTATAAGTGCACCACGGGGTGACCAGCCCCACCCCTCCACCCTCCCCACCCAGCCCCTCCCTCCCCTCCCCACCCGGCCCCTCCCCACCTAGCCCCTCCTCACCCTCCCCTCTCCACCCAGCCCCACCCCCAACTGAATCACCTTGAGGCTAGGAATGTTGAAAGAAACACGAGGCAAAAAGAGCCGCTTTTTTCTTTTCAAGGCTTCCATTTTATGAATGGAGCCACCCTCCCCCAGTTCCATTTTGTGAATGAAACATCGCCCGTCTCCTGATTGGCCCGAGTCGCGGCGGTGCCCCCCCACCACTACCCCCCCCCTCTATCAACCCCAATCCACCGCTCCCATTGGTCGGCGCCCCCGAGCCAATGGGAGGGCTCTGGTGGGGCGGGGCCATGCACGACAGACAGACAAATAATCCCTGGTGGGCAGTGTGGAACTGTTGTTCCTACCATCGCCACTAGGGAGACAAAGGCGGTCGGACGTGGTGTTGGCCACCCACCCCCTCGTGTGCCGTGCCGGCCTTCATAGGTGCTCGCTAACAGCACTTGCCCCCAACAGTCCGTTAGGGCTTTACGGGGGATCTTTGTTTTTTTCTGTGTTGAACTTCTTTCTAATTCGGGGCCTGTAGAATATGTTGTAAAGGGCCCCTAAATGAAATTTAAAAAAAAATATTAAAACACATTTTTTACTTGCACAGGAAAGTAATTGTATTGTTTCATTTGCTATACAGCCAGATAATACGACAAATCACTAACCTTAAACACCCAGTCGTTCGTAAAAGTTGAAGGCAGTATAGTACTATAGTAATAGAGCAAGTGCAGAATCACTGAACCGGAATTTATAGCCTGAAAGTGCGGGGCCCGTAGCATATGTAGCTACTTTTGCTACTGGGATAATCCGGCACTGCTCACCGTACAAAGCCAACCACGCTGATGGGCGATGCGCACTGAGTGACAGCGCCTGCCACGTCCACCATCACGACAGCGAGGCAGCCTCGACAACCACCGTGATGCATGGAGGCAGAGCCGGCCCAGCCACTAAGCGACCCTTGCAATTGCAAAGGGCCCCGTGGCCAGCAGAGGGCCCCCTAGAATCACTGCTAGCGAGTGGGTGAAAAAAATCATACATCAAAGGGGCCTCCAACCAAATTTTGCTTAGGGCCCCCAAAGGTCTAGGGCCGGTTCTGCATGGAGGGAACCCATCCAGGCGTTATCCAGGCTCAACCCCGCCGAGCTTTCCAAGATCTCACAAGATCGGGCGCACCCAGGGTGATGTAGTCATAGACGAGGCCAGGATAGATGATCTAACAACAACAACAAATGGCTGAAGTTTCGTTTTTTTTTCCAGAACACACTTAAATGACGCTTTCAATTACACTTGAATCGCGACGTTCTTTCAGCGACTTGCAAACAAACTCACCAAGAGGGAACGGCTCTCGCCCAAGAGTTAAAATCTTTATTTCACCACGTGGTGTGTGTGTGTGGGGGGGGGGGGGGTCACAGAAGAAACACAACTCAGTTTGCAGGAACAGCTGCGATACGTATTCTCAGGTTTTTTCGGTAAAGTCACGTAGGTAAAAACATTAAAATTAATGAAAGTAAAATAAAACAAAACAAAATAAAATTCACGACGTTTCGGAGGCAACACAAGTCTCCGTCATCAGGTGGGACCGTCACAGCCGAATTAGCTGCATCAAGTGAAGCAATGATTCAAGATGTAATCCCTTATAAGCAAGTTGAAGGGAGGTGGAGAGGGGGGGAGAGCTTATCAGGCTGTGGTAGCCAATGAATGGAAACGTATCGGGAGGGAGGAGGAGCGGTGATCAAAGACTGCACGCAGTGCTCAACACAATGAATGGAGACGTGTCGGGACGGAGGGCGAGCGGCGATCAAAGACTGCACGCAGTGCTCAACACAATGAATGGAGACGCGCCGGGACGGAGGGCGAGCGATGATCAAAGACATCACGTAGTGCTCAACACAATGAATGGAAACGTGGCGAGCGGTGATCAAAGAACAATGAAGAGATTACTGTTAAACACTGTGGATGTTAACACTCGGTGAAGTAAATTAAAATAGTGCCTGTCAGATAAGATGGTCCAAAAAGTGTAATTAAGTCTTTTTTGCGTGGTTAATAACATCTTTCCAGTGATTACTGAGTTTGTACCCATCATCACGGTTGAAATTATGTCTGTGTTTGTATATTTGTATGGCTTCGTGTACAAACCTTTGATGGTAGCCCAGAGGTTTGCAGAGAACCTTGGTCTCGGAAAAGACAATTTCATGAGAGCCCGCCGAGTTGTAGCAATGATCGGCAACGGCCGAAGAATCAGTTCTGCCGTGTTTCAGATCTGACTTGTGCTCGCGGACACGATCAGCAACATGACGTTTTGTTTCTCCAATGTAGCAATCACCACAAATGCAACTCAATTTGTAGACTCCAGGATACTGTAAGTCAGGAACGACATCCTTCACAGATGGAATCAGATCACGGATTTTATGCACTGTACTGAATCGGACTTGGATCTTATGTTTGTTTAGAATTTTGGAGATCTTTTTGGTCACGCCTGCTATGTATGGTAACGTGATAGTTTTGGTCAGAGTTTCATGTGGTTGTTTCTGTGTGGTGGGAGAGACAGCTTGGCGGATAGTGCGGTCAGAGTATCCGTTCATCCTGAGGGCCCGATGTACATGTCTTAATTCATCAGTCAGGTGGTGTTGGTCAGAAATGCCATGGGCTCTGTGGTATAGCGTTTTGATGAGAGAATTCTTTTGAGATGGGTGGTGGTGGGAATCCGGTTTCAAGTAGGAATTTGTGTGGGTGGCTTTCCTGTAGACAGAATGTCCCAAGGATCCGTCAAGCCTCCTCTTAAACAGAATATCCAAGAATGGTAGTTTACCGTCTTTCTCCACTTCCATGGTGAATCTGATAGATGGGTGTCTAGAATTGATGTGGTCCAAGAAGTGGTTCAATGCTGGGAGGCCATGTGGCCAGATGACGAAAGTGTCATCCACATATCTCTTCCACAGGGAAGGACGCAGGGTGGATGTCTGGATGGCGTCTGATTCAAACTTTTCCATGAACATGTTGGCTATAACTGGTGACAAGGGGGAGCCCATAGGGGTACCCTCATTCTGTTTGTAGAAGGTGCCATTCCAGGTAAAATAGGTGTTGGTGAGGCAATGCCTAACCAGCGCAGGTACATCAGAATTCAATCCATGTTGGACTAAGTCCTCAATTATTGTTAGGGTGTCCGGTACTGGGACTTTGGTAAACAAAGATACTACATCAAAGCTGACGAGGATGTCATCAGGAGATAGTACCATGTCCTTAACCATAGAGACTAATTGGGTTGAGTTGAGTACTGCCGAAGAGGTCTTGCCTGTGAATGGGAGCAGAGTATCTGATAGAAAACGGGCTAGTTTGTACGTCGGAGAGTTTATCGTCGACACGATGGGTCGTAGCGGGGTGCCTTCTTTATGGATTTTGGGAAGACCATAGAGTCTGGGAGGTCTTGCCGCCGATGGTTTTAGAGAGGGACGTTTGCTTGGTTCGATTAGGGAAGTCGAACTCGTGATGATACTGTTGGTTTTTGTCGTTAGGCTTTTAGTGGGATCGTTTTTAATTTTGGAGTAACTCCCATCATTAAGCAGGTCCAGGATTTTGTTGTTGTATGAATCTTTATCCATGATGACCGTGGCATTGCCCTTGTCTGCCGAGAGGATGACTATATCATCTCTCTTTTTTAAATTCGCGAGTTCAGAGCGTTCGTTTTTGCTGATGTTACTAGTGGGTTTCTTAGCATTCTTAAGAATAGTAGCTATTTCAGCTCTTGCTACATCCGCATGGATGTGTCCTATGCCTCTGAGGGCTACATCAATCTGAGAAATCATATCCTCTACTGGTATATATTTAGGGGTGACGGCGAAATTTAGTCCTTTGGCCAGTACCGTTTTTAGATTGTCAGAAATTGGAATGTTACTCTGATTAATCACGGTCTTGTTAACATCCAGCTTTGCGATGTGTGGCTCTGGTTTCTTTTTAGATAGGAGGTTGAATTTAGAAATCAGGTTAGCTTTGCATTTGGCTGACATTGAGTCAGCAGAAGCAGAAGTCATGTTATCAACGTGGTTCCAATCAGAAGGTGACATTTTTTGTGTTAACATTAGATGTGTTTGTAAGAGAGTCTTGTCTAAATTATCGAGTTCAGATCGGAGTAACCTTATTCTCTCCGAGATTAGTGATAGGCTAGCTTTAAATAAGATCTGTTTGGAGTTCGGTGAGGACACAGCAGCGGATGTGAGTGTGAAAGCGATGGGTATTACCTTGTTATCGCGGCATCTCTTGAGGAAGGCCAGCGTCTCGAGAAGCTGTGACTTCTTGTCTCGTTGTCTGTTAAAAACTCTAACAGATAGGTGGAATTCCTCCCCGTAGAGGGCATTAATTCTAGATTTGAAGCTTTCGTGACTGCAATGATTCATATTCTCAGGTTTTTTCGGTAAAGTCACGTAGGTAAAAACATTAAAATTAATGAAAGTAAAATAAAACAAAACAAAATAAAATTCACGACGTTTCGGAGGCAACACAAGTCTCCGTCATCAGGTGGGACCGTCACAGCCGAATTAGCTGCATCAAGTGAAGCAATGATTCAAGATGTAATCCCTTATAAGCAAGTTGAAGGGAGGTGGAGAGTGGGGGAGAGCTTATCAGGCTGTGGTAGCCAATGAATGGAAACGTATCGGGAGGGAGGAGGAGCGGTGATCAAAGACTGCACGCAGTGCTCAACACAATGAATGGAGACGTGTCGGGACGGAGGGCGAGCGGCGATCAAAGACTGCACGCAGTGCTCAACACAATGAATGGAGACGCGCCGGGACGGAGGGCGAGCGGTGATCAAAGACATCACGTAGTGCTCAACACAATGAATGGAAACGTGGCGAGCGGTGATCAAAGAACAATGAAGAGATTACTGTTAAACACTGTGGATGTTAACACTCGGTGAAGTAAATTAAAATAGTGCCTGTCAGATAAGATGGTCCAAAAAGTGTAATTAAGTCTTTTTTGCGTGGTTAATAACATCTTTCCAGTGATTACTGAGTTTGTACCCATCATCACGGTTGAAATTATGTCTGTGTTTGTATATTTGTATGGCTTCGTGTACAAACCTTTGATGGTAGCCCGGAGGTTTGCAGAGAACCTTGGTCTCGGAAAAGACAATTTCATGAGAGCCCGCCGAGTTGTAGCAATGATCGGCAACGGCCGAAGAATCAGTTCTGCCGTGTTTCAGATCTGACTTGTGCTCGCGGACACGATCAGCAACATGACGTTTTGTTTCTCCAATGTAGCAATCACCACAAATGCAACTCAATTTGTAGACTCCAGGATACTGTAAGTCAGGAACGACATCCTTCACAGATGGAATCAGATCACGGATTTTATGCACTGTACTGAATCGGACTTGGATCTTATGTTTGTTTAGAATTTTGGAGATCTTTTTGGTCACGCCTGCTATGTATGGTAACGTGATAGTTTTGGTCAGAGTTTCATGTGGTTGTTTCTGTGTGGTGGGAGAGACAGCTTGGCGGATAGTGCGGTCAGAGTATCCGTTCATCCTGAGGGCCCGATGTACATGTCTTAATTCATCAGTCAGGTGGTGTTGGTCAGAAATGCCATGGGCTCTGTGGTATAGCGTTTTGATGAGAGAATTCTTTTGAGATGGGTGGTGGTGGGAATCCGGTTTCAAGTAGGAATTTGTGTGGGTGGCTTTCCTGTAGACAGAATGTCCCAAGGATCCGTCAAGCCTCCTCTTAAACAGAATATCCAAGAATGGTAGTTTACCGTCTTTCTCCACTTCCATGGTGAATCTGATAGATGGGTGTCTAGAATTGATGTGGTCCAAGAAGTGGTTCAATGCTGGGAGGCCATGTGGCCAGATGACGAAAGTGTCATCCACATATCTCTTCCACAGGGAAGGACGCAGGGTGGATGTCTGGATGGCGTCTGATTCAAACTTTTCCATGAACATGTTGGCTATAACTGGTGACAAGGGGGAGCCCATAGGGGTACCCTCATTCTGTTTGTAGAAGGTGCCATTCCAGGTAAAATAGGTGTTGGTGAGGCAATGCCTAACCAGCGCAGGTACATCAGAATTCAATCCATGTTGGACTAAGTCCTCAATTATTGTTAGGGTGTCCGGTACTGGGACTTTGGTAAACAAAGATACTACATCAAAGCTGACGAGGATGTCATCAGGAGATAGTACCATGTCCTTAACCATAGAGACTAATTGGGTTGAGTTGAGTACTGCCGAAGAGGTCTTGCCTGTGAATGGGAGCAGAGTATCTGATAGAAAACGGGCTAGTTTGTACGTCGGAGAGTTTATCGTCGACACGATGGGTCGTAGCGGGGTGCCTTCTTTATGGATTTTGGGAAGACCATAGAGTCTGGGAGGTCTTGCCGCCGATGGTTTTAGAGAGGGACGTTTGCTTGGTTCGATTAGGGAAGTCGAACTCGTGATGATACTGTTGGTTTTTGTCGTTAGGCTTTTAGTGGGATCGTTTTTAATTTTGGAGTAACTCCCATCATTAAGCAGGTCCAGGATTTTGTTGTTGTATGAATCTTTATCCATGATGACCGTGGCATTGCCCTTGTCTGCCGAGAGGATGACTATATCATCTCTCTTTTTTAAATTCGCGAGTTCAGAGCGTTCGTTTTTGCTGATGTTACTAGTGGGTTTCTTAGCATTCTTAAGAATAGTAGCTATTTCAGCTCTTGCTACATCCGCATGGATGTGTCCTATGCCTCTGAGGGCTACATCAATCTGAGAAATCATATCCTCTACTGGTATATATTTAGGGGTGACGGCGAAATTTAGTCCTTTGGCCAGTACCGTTTTTAGATTGTCAGAAATTGGAATGTTACTCTGATTAATCACGGTCTTGTTAACATCCAGCTTTGCGATGTGTGGCTCTGGTTTCTTTTTAGATAGGAGGTTGAATTTAGAAATCAGGTTAGCTTTGCATTTGGCTGACATTGAGTCAGCAGAAGCAGAAGTCATGTTATCAACGTGGTTCCAATCAGAAGGTGACATTTTTTGTGTTAACATTAGATGTGTTTGTAAGAGAGTCTTGTCTAAATTATCGAGTTCAGATCGGAGTAACCTTATTCTCTCCGAGATTAGTGATAGGCTAGCTTTAAATAAGATCTGTTTGGAGTTCGGTGAGGACACAGCAGCGGATGTGAGTGTGAAAGCGATGGGTATTACCTTGTTATCGCGGCATCTCTTGAGGAAGGCCAGCGTCTCGAGAAGCTGTGACTTCTTGTCTCGTTGTCTGTTAAAAACTCTAACAGATAGGTGGAATTCCTCCCCGTAGAGGGCATTAATTCTAGATTTGAAGCTTTCGTGACTGCAATGATTCATATTCTCAGGTTTTTTCGGTAAAGTCACGTAGGTAAAAACATTAAAATTAATGAAAGTAAAATAAAACAAAACAAAATAAAATTCACGACGTTTCGGAGGCAACACACGGAGGCAACACCGTCATCAGGTGGGACCGTCACAGCCGAATTAGCTGCATCAAGTGAAGCAATCCATGCGGATGTAGCAAGAGCTGAAATAGCTACTATTCTTAAGAATGCTAAGAAACCCACTAGTAACATCAGCAAAAACGAACGCTCTGAACTCGCGAATTTAAAAAAGAGAGATGATATAGTCATCCTCTCGGCAGACAAGGGCAATGCCACGGTCATCATGGATAAAGATTCATACAACAACAAAATCCTGGACCTGCTTAATGATGGGAGTTACTCCAAAATTAAAAACGATCCCACTAAAAGCCTAACGACAAAAACCAACAGTATCATCACGAGTTCGACTTCCCTAATCGAACCAAGCAAACGTCCCTCTCTAAAACCATCGGCGGCAAGACCTCCCAGACTCTATGGTCTTCCCAAAATCCATAAAGAAGGCACCCCGCTACGACCCATCGTGTCGACGATAAACTCTCCGACGTACAAACTAGCCCGTTTTCTATCAGATACTCTGCTCCCATTCACAGGCAAGACCTCTTCGGCAGTACTCAACTCAACCCAATTAGTCTCTATGGTTAAGGACATGGTACTATCTCCTGATGACATCCTCGTCAGCTTTGATGTAGTATCTTTGTTTACCAAAGTCCCAGTACCGGACACCCTAACAATAATTGAGGACTTAGTCCAACATGGATTGAATTCTGATGTACCTGCGCTGGTTAGGCATTGCCTCACCAACACCTATTTTACCTGGAATGGCACCTTCTACAAACAGAATGAGGGTACCCCTATGGGCTCCCCCTTGTCACCAGTTATAGCCAACATGTTCATGGAAAAGTTTGAATCAGACGCCATCCAGACATCCACCCTGCGTCCTTCCCTGTGGAAGAGATATGTGGATGACACTTTCGTCATCTGGCCACATGGCCTCCCAGCATTGAACCACTTCTTGGACCACATCAATTCTAGACACCCATCTATCAGATTCACCATGGAAGTGGAGAAAGACGGTAAACTACCATTCTTGGATATTCTGTTTAAGAGGAGGCTTGACGGATCCTTGGGACATTCTGTCTACAGGAAAGCCACCCACACAAATTCCTACTTGAAACCGGATTCCCACCACCACCCATCTCAAAAGAATTCTCTCATCAAAACGCTATACCACAGAGCCCATGGCATTTCTGACCAACACCACCTGACTGATGAATTAAGACATGTACATCGGGCCCTCAGGATGAACGGATACTCTGACCGCACTATCCGCCAAGCTGTCTCTCCCACCACACAGAAACAACCACATGAAACTCTGACCAAAACTATCACGTTACCATACATAGCAGGCGTGACCAAAAAGATCTCCAAAATTCTAAACAAACATAAGATCCAAGTCCGATTTAGTACAGTGCATAAAATCCGTGATCTGATTCCATCTGTGAAGGATGTCGTTCCTGACTTACAGTATCCTGGAGTCTACAAATTGAGTTGCATTTGTGGTGATTGCTACATTGGAGAAACAAAACGTCATGTTGCTGATCGTGTCCGCGAGCACAAGTCAGATCTGAAACACGGCAGAACTGATTCTTCGGCCGTTGCCGATCATTGCTACAACTCGGCGGGCTCTCATGAAATTGTCTTTTCCGAGACCAAGGTTCTCTGCAAACCTCCGGGCTACCATCAAAGGTTTGTACACGAAGCCATACAAATATACAAACACAGACATAATTTCAACCGTGATGATGGGTACAAACTCAGTAATCACTGGAAAGATGTTATTAACCACGCAAAAAAGACTTAATTACACTTTTTGGACCATCTTATCTGACAGGCACTATTTTAATTTACTTCACCGAGTGTTAACATCCACAGTGTTTAACAGTAATCTCTTCATTGTTCTTTGATCACCGCTCGCCACGTTTCCATTCATTGTGTTGAGCACTACGTGATGTCTTTGATCACCGCTCGCCCTCTGTCCCGGCGCGTCTCCATTCATTGTGTTGAGCACTGCGTGCAGTCTTTGATCGCCGCTCGCCCTCCGTCCCGACACGTCTCCATTCATTGTGTTGAGCACTGCGTGCAGTCTTTGATCACCGCTCCTCCTCCCTCCCGATACGTTTCCATTCATTGGCTACCACAGCCTGATAAGCTCTCCCCCACTCTCCACCTCCCTTCAACTTGCTTATAAGGGATTACATCTTGAATCATTGCTTCACTTGATGCAGCTAATTCGGCTGTGACGGTCCCACCTGATGACGGAGACTTGTGTTGCCTCCGAAACGTCGTGAATTTTATTTTGTTTTGTTTTATTTTACTTTCATTAATTTTAATGTTTTTACCTACGTGACTTTACCGAAAAAACCTGAGAATATGAATCATTGCAGTCACGAAAGCTTCAAATCTAGAATAAATGCCCTCTACGGGGAGGAATTCCACCTATCTGTTAGAGTTTTTAACAGACAACGAGACAAGAAGTCACAGCTTCTCGAGACGCTGGCCTTCCTCAAGAGATGCCGCGATAACAAGGTAATACCCATCGCTTTCACACTCACATCCGCTGCTGTGTCCTCACCGAACTCCAAACAGATCTTATTTAAAGCTAGCCTATCACTAATCTCGGAGAGAATAAGGTTACTCCGATCTGAACTCGATAATTTAGACAAGACTCTCTTACAAACACATCTAATGTTAACACAAAAAATGTCACCTTCTGATTGGAACCACGTTGATAACATGACTTCTGCTTCTGCTGACTCAATGTCAGCCAAATGCAAAGCTAACCTGATTTCTAAATTCAACCTCCTATCTAAAAAGAAACCAGAGCCACACATCGCAAAGCTGGATGTTAACAAGACCGTGATTAATCAGAGTAACATTCCAATTTCTGACAATCTAAAAACGGTACTGGCCAAAGGACTAAATTTCGCCGTCACCCCTAAATATATACCAGTAGAGGATATGATTTCTCAGATTGATGTAGCCCTCAGAGGCATAGGACACATCCATGCGGATGTAGCAAGAGCTGAAATAGCTACTATTCTTAAGAATGCTAAGAAACCCACTAGTAACATCAGCAAAAACGAACGCTCTGAACTCGCGAATTTAAAAAAGAGAGATGATATAGTCATCCTCTCGGCAGACAAGGGCAATGCCACGGTCATCATGGATAAAGATTCATACAACAACAAAATCCTGGACCTGCTTAATGATGGGAGTTACTCCAAAATTAAAAACGATCCCACTAAAAGCCTAACGACAAAAACCAACAGTATCATCACGAGTTCGACTTCCCTAATCGAACCAAGCAAACGTCCCTCTCTAAAACCATCGGCGGCAAGACCTCCCAGACTCTATGGTCTTCCCAAAATCCATAAAGAAGGCACCCCGCTACGACCCATCGTGTCGACGATAAACTCTCCGACGTACAAACTAGCCCGTTTTCTATCAGATACTCTGCTCCCATTCACAGGCAAGACCTCTTCGGCAGTACTCAACTCAACCCAATTAGTCTCTATGGTTAAGGACATGGTACTATCTCCTGATGACATCCTCGTCAGCTTTGATGTAGTATCTTTGTTTACCAAAGTCCCAGTACCGGACACCCTAACAATAATTGAGGACTTAGTCCAACATGGATTGAATTCTGATGTACCTGCGCTGGTTAGGCATTGCCTCACCAACACCCATTTTACCTGGAATGGCACCTTCTACAAACAGAATGAGGGTACCCCTATGGGCTCCCCCTTGTCACCAGTTATAGCCAACATGTTCATGGAAAAGTTTGAATCAGACGCCATCCAGACATCCACCCTGCGTCCTTCCCTGTGGAAGAGATATGTGGATGACACTTTCGTCATCTGGCCACATGGCCTCCCAGCATTGAACCACTTCTTGGACCACATCAATTCTAGACACCCATCTATCAGATTCACCATGGAAGTGGAGAAAGACGGTAAACTACCATTCTTGGATATTCTGTTTAAGAGGAGGCTTGACGGATCCTTGGGACATTCTGTCTACAGGAAAGCCACCCACACAAATTCCTACTTGAAACCGGATTCCCACCACCACCCATCTCAAAAGAATTCTCTCATCAAAACGCTATACCACAGAGCCCATGGCATTTCTGACCAACACCACCTGACTGATGAATTAAGACATGTACATCGGGCCCTCAGGATGAACGGATACTCTGACCGCACTATCCGCCAAGCTGTCTCTCCCACCACACAGAAACAACCACATGAAACTCTGACCAAAACTATCACGTTACCATACATAGCAGGCGTGACCAAAAAGATCTCCAAAATTCTAAACAAACATAAGATCCAAGTCCGATTCAGTACAGTGCATAAAATCCGTGATCTGATTCCATCTGTGAAGGATGTCGTTCCTGACTTACAGTATCCTGGAGTCTACAAATTGAGTTGCATTTGTGGTGATTGCTACATTGGAGAAACAAAACGTCATGTTGCTGATCGTGTCCGCGAGCACAAGTCAGATCTGAAACACGGCAGAACTGATTCTTCGGCCGTTGCCGATCATTGCTACAACTCGGCGGGCTCTCATGAAATTGTCTTTTCCGAGACCAAGGTTCTCTGCAAACCTCCGGGCTACCATCAAAGGTTTGTACACGAAGCCATACAAATATACAAACACAGACATAATTTCAACCGTGATGATGGGTACAAACTCAGTAATCACTGGAAAGATGTTATTAACCACGCAAAAAAGACTTAATTACACTTTTTGGACCATCTTATCTGACAGGCACTATTTTAATTTACTTCACCGAGTGTTAACATCCACAGTGTTTAACAGTAATCTCTTCATTGTTCTTTGATCACCGCTCGCCACGTTTCCATTCATTGTGTTGAGCACTACGTGATGTCTTTGATCACCGCTCGCCCTCCGTCCCGGCGCGTCTCCATTCATTGTGTTGAGCACTGCGTGCAGTCTTTGATCGCCGCTCGCCCTCCGTCCCGACACGTCTCCATTCATTGTGTTGAGCACTGCGTGCAGTCTTTGATCACCGCTCCTCCTCCCTCCCGATACGTTTCCATTCATTGGCTACCACAGCCTGATAAGCTCTCCCCCCCTCTCCACCTCCCTTCAACTTGCTTATAAGGGATTACATCTTGAATCATTGCTTCACTTGATGCAGCTAATTCGGCTGTGACGGTCCCACCTGATGACGGAGACTTGTGTTGCCTCCGAAACGTCGTGAATTTTATTTTGTTTTGTTTTATTTTACTTTCATTAATTTTAATGTTTTTACCTACGTGACTTTACCGAAAAAACCTGAGAATATGAATCATTGCAGTCACGAAAGCTTCAAATCTAGAATTAGCTGCGATACGATCTGCAACAACATATATACACATACAAATCCTTTATATTAAGTTCGCTTGCTTGCTTACGACCGTGCAAATCTTTCGGTCGTTTTTTAACCCACTTCCCGTGATCCAATCGAGCTGACATTTTTCCAAAATTTTACACTTTTTAGGACAAAAATATTATATTTAATTACCAATTGCTTAATGGTGCAATGCAATCATCTGACCCATAGGTGGCAGCCATCTCAAGCCAGAGGACGAGAGGACTCTAGCCGCCACGCATATAAAGGATTTATAGTGAAAAACTTTGTTTTTACGGGTTATACTTGTTACGGAATAAATCTCATCAGCGGGTGAACGCCACTCTTGTATGGAAGGCAGCAAACCCAATGGGATTTGCCCAGGTCTGTCAATTTCAACTAATCACAATTGTGTCTGCATCTTGTTATTAGTATTGGTGTAAATACGTGAAGAAGCCATTCGATTACCGACGACACCATATGAGGACGAATCCAATTCGGTCTTCCGACGTGAATAATACCACCGTTCAGTCCATCAGTCAACCGGCGTCCCCAGACCAATATTACCGAATGGCATTCAGTTTAAGGAGGCAAAAACTCTGGACCAGTTTCCACCTTCGGGGTCTCGTCAGCAGTCGCGCTTGTTAAAAGCACATTGCTGCTCGATTAACCGGACGTTATATATGACAGCAAGAGCCGAATGATGTGGGCAACGTCGTCGCCAGCCACTTGCAATCGGCCCCACTCAGCCGTCACGAGAGGCGCCTTCAAAGCGTCTGCCGGAGGTCCGAATCGGAATGATTTGACTCGTGCTGGAGAAATCCTATGAGCTATAAAGCTCTTTTTTCACAGATGTCCAGTAAGGGACATCTGTGAAACTGTCAGCCACCCAACACTTTTGCATTACCGTCTTCAGATCCGCGATTGGTCAAATTAAACGAAACCTCGAAATCGATGTGAACGAGTGGGCCATCAGTCCTCAGTGCAGTCGATGATGAACGGATCGATTCGAGTCCCTTGTCTACCCAGATTTAATCGCTTGTTTTTGTTGTTGTTGCGATACTGCATCGGCACAAACGACAAAACTTCAACACATTCACGAACAACACTGCGGCCCTATAAAAGTAAAGAAAGGAACAAGTAAACCCGTAAAAACAAAGTTTTTCACTATAAATCCTTTATATGCGTGGCATCGGGGCGGCTAGAGTCCTCTCGTCCTCTGGCTTGAGATGGCTGCCACCTATGGGTCAGATGATTGTCTGGCAGCATTAAACAAGTGGTAATTAAATAGATATTTTTTCCCTAAACAGTGTAAAATTTAGGAATTTTTTTTTCACGAAAATGCATTGTCACGCACAACGAGTCTGTGTGCAAAATGTCAGCTCGATTGGGTCACGGGAAGTGGGTTAAAAAACGACCGAAAGATTTGCACGGTCCTAAGCAAGCAAGCGAACTTAATATAAAGGATTAAAAAAAAAACTATAAATGATGGCCGACGTGAAGGTGAAATGTCCGGGCTACTGACGCATGTCAAATCTCCAGTAGTCGCTCCACAGATCATCAACAGAGAGGATCCATCGCAGACTTCGGCCGTGCTGGATCCTCTCTCTGTGTACTGGCGCTGAAGTCACCTTGGTGGGGTCACAGGGACCAGCGATCCTGATTAAGGGGGGATGGGGGGGAGGCACCATACCAATAAGGCCCGGCCTAGACCCAGGGCTGGAACATGATGTGCTCTGCACATTCGTTGCCCTTCCCCCGCACCTCTGGTGAGGACGGTTGGCTACGTACGGTGCGAAAGAAGTTTAATGCGCGTCCACTTTGTCAAATCAGAATGAAAATAACCGTTTGGGAAAGTCCCCCCCCCATCTACTTGTTTTTCAACCGATTATGTAAGACTTGAAACGTATTTGTTTTGGTCATATTTAGAGGCCCTTCATAATACGAGGGCCTACGCAGTAGCTTGCCGAGCTTGTACCTACACCCGGCACTGCCAACGCCCTCCATCCAAGTGTCTGTTATCGCTACCCTGTGACCATTTAACCTGTAATTGCAGCACTCACAACGCAAGCAAACAGGTCAACTACACCCATCATCATCATTGTCCCGCCAGGCCAATAAAATGCATACCACTTTAGAGGAAGTTGGCCCTGGCCACGGAAGGGAAACATCCACTCCCCAACCATGAGAATGTGGAATGGGTCAGGGACACCCAACCGAGATGAGCACTGCCAACCGGATGTGACCGAGCAGGCGACAGTCGACTACTTGACACTGCTACAAACAACTCGCCGTTTTCTCTCATCGCCCATCATCTTCCCTCCCCTCAACCACTCCTCCACTCCTTACCGTCCCTCCCCGACTCTTTCGTGATCCCCTAAGTAACCCTCCTATCGGGGTCACTCATTCCTCAAGCGTCCCACGCCATCTAAAATCGTTCGAATCTCTCATCGCGCGGCGCTTTCAGATGCGCTTCTGCGGCCGTCTGGAACGCTCTTCCGATATTAGGATGCCACTGGGAGATATGCACTTAAGTCATCTCGATTGAAAACTAATTTATTTCGAATCACTTTGTGTGATAGTCTGCTGTCCTTCCCCCGCACACTCCGATTAGTGCAGCCGGTTACGTACGGCGCGAAAGAAGTTCAACGTACATTAATTCGTACGTTTTTTTTCAAACTACACCCAGCGCCTTGAGTGAAGGTGCTTCATACGTGAATATAAAATAATATTCGGAGTTTCCTTTCTTGAGGCTGCCCTGTAGCTCTACAGCTCCGCCTTGGACCGTTTGAACCATTGTGGTGGAGAGGGAAAAACCGCGAATCACTCCGTAACTGATCACTTTACTACCGCTACTATTGCCATGGAGGTTTGTTTGCCAGTTTAAATCAAGCCGATGCACCGATACATAAAATAGGCGCTTTCAAGAGGAGCAGTGTGGGTTTACAATAACCCACAATGCATCAGTCCCGCGCGTACACGTGATGTTATTTCGCACCGTATTTTAACCATTAAAACATTCTCAATTTGCACATTCGGGAGAAAAATAATAATATAAACACTCGGAAAACGTTAAAACTATTATAAATTATCCAGGAATAAATACAAAAAAACGAGCAGTGATTAAATAAACAACCATTTTTTTTAAATCTCTTTTTAACACCTGGCAGCCCTTTGATTGGTGGAAAACCAACCACCGCCGGGTTAGATGCCCACCACTCGCATTATCACTGGCTGCTGACATTTGGGCTTTGCCCATTTCAAACCTTTACAAACAGTTTGCCTTTAGAAGCTAACCCCCCTTTTCCTGAAGACGACCGCTTGTGTTGCGATAGAAACGTCGTAGTTTTTTTGTTATTTTTTGTTATTTTCTTTGAACCTATCTAGGTGACTTTACCGAAAGACCCAATAATATTAATTCCTGCAGTCACGAAAGCTTCAAGTCAAGATGTAAACAACCATTGCACGACTTGTTGTGTAACTTCGGGCCACACACCCACGTGACCTGGATTATACGAAAGGGAAGGTGAAACCCAAACCAAAGACACCCCGCTGAAATTTTTATTTAAAACTTTCGTGTCATATTCTTTGATTCTTTCGGTAAAGTCACGTAGATAGAAAAATGATGTTAATAAAGTGAATAGAAAAATTATGAAAATAAAATAACATATTTTCCTGATGATGACCGCTTGTGTTACGATCGAAACGTCCTGGTTTTTGCTTTAATTTTTATTCACTTTACGTATTATTATTATTTTTCTATCTACGTGACTTTACCTAAAGAACCAAAGAATATGAATCCCCCGTAAAGCCTGAAAGAATGTTGGGGCAAGTGCTGTTAGCAACCACCTATGAAGGCCAGCAAGGTACACGAGGGGGTGGGTGGCCGGCACCACGCCCGGCCTCCTTTGTCTCCCCAGTGCACACACCGCAGCAGGTACTCTTTGAGGCTGAGTCGACCTAGGGGAGGCCCAGGACCAGTTCAGATAATCGCCACTGGTGTTGGCCATGAGCGGGAATCAAACTCGGGTCGCCGGAGTTCGTAGCGCAGGCCGGGAACGCTACTGTACCGCTCCCCACTAAAACCAAACACACACACGAGTGTGTCAAAATTAAGACAAAAGAGTAATAAAGGCGCAGCCCTGCAATTGCCTGCTCACGCTGGCTGAAGGCCGACCTCACCACCCCAGGACTCGAGGAAGCTCTTTAAAAAAACCACAGTGCCGTTTTGGCCGACTCCTTCGACGCCGTGGCCAAACGTTGTGACCCCCACACTTGACCCCACACACACGCCACCTGCTGGACAACCCTGGCCCACACTCTACTCCACACACACTCCACCTGCTGGACAACCCTGACCCACACTTGACCCCACACACGCCACCTGCTGGACAACCGTGGTGAGCACAGCCGCGGGTGGACCAGGGGGCGGACGGGCGGGAGGGGGATTTAAGAACCCGGTCAACCATCAACACCACGGCAACACGGAGCTCATTTAGAAATGATTATCTATTAAATTAAAATCGTTCTCCGACATCTCTCCGACGACACGCTGAGAGGGAGAGAAAGAGAGCTACACGGCAATAATTGTTTGAGAAAAAAGGTAGGTAGGGAGAGAGAGAGAGAGAAACGTCGACTTTCTCAGAGACGACAGCGCCGCGTGTACGTACGGTGAACTTGAACTTCGTTCGCACCGCTGCTACGTAGCCGCCAAACGCACCATTCAGTTCAAAATATATCACGCAAACGACCCTCTGTAGAGCCTGTAACAGACTGTTGGGGCAAGTGCTGTTAGTGAGCACGTACGATGGCTGGCACGGCACACGAGGGGGTGGGTGGCCAGCACCACGCCCGGCCGCCTTTGTTTTCCCGGTGCCGATGTTTACACACCGCACCAGGAACTCATTTGAGGCTGAGTCTACCTAGGGGAGGCCCAGAAACCGGTTCAGACAATGGTCACCGGTGGTGGTGGCCGCTCCACCGCTCACCGCTGCACCACCACTCCCCACAATACACACACGCAGTCGCATTTGCATCGGACATCTAAGGCAACGGGTTTCTATATTGCATACAAGCTCAGCTGCTTCGCCATCGATCGGCGATTAAGGCCCCTCGGGACAAGCGGACGATCGCCGTCAACGGCAAAATCGCGTCCCTGGGAGACCGCGGTGACTTCACAAAGTGAGCCCACCGCTCCGAGCGGCCGACGTTTCATGCTTTCCGTCAAATCGCCTGCACAGGTAAAGTTTGTTTTGTGTGTGTGGGTGCAGGTGGCGTAAATGTGAAGTGTGTCGTGAAAACCCACCTCCTCCAGCCGAAACGCAGCAAATCGGTAAGGTCGGTCACGTGAACAGAACGTGCCAATTTATTAATTCTTCAGCGCCACCAGTTGCGTATGAGAGAGCAAAACCCATAACATTTACACAGAATAGAATTATAAACGTTGTACGTTTGCTCTCTGAACACACGAAGTAGTAACTAATTGTCACTTTCAGTTCAGGTGACAACCCGTCCTAGTTGGGTGTGTGTCGGGGGTGGAGGTGTGGGGTGTGAGACGCGTGTGCACATTACGCGATCTCTAACCCGACTAGTTTTTGTTATCGTGAACAAGATCGCTCGTGAAATCCTCACGCGTTCAATTTGCCTGCGCAGAATTCGTAGAAAGGAAGCAGCCTCGCGATTGGTTGCTAAAAACAAACTGAAAGATGTTGTATTTTACCAGGTAAGTCCCACCGAGCTATACAGCTCTGTTTTCAGAGGCGACTGGCCACAAATGATAGCTCAACAAAAGTGGCTTATCGCGTGGAAATTTATAGCAGCAGCCAAATAGTCTAAACGCACGTCGATTCTAAATGTGGAGGGAACAACCGGAGGACCCCGAAGAAAATCCACGCGACCACGGGGAGAGAGACACGCAAACTACAAATATACAGCAGGTGTCAGGGTCGGGATCGAACCTCCTGTATACCAGGCGAGGTAGTTAACATCTTGCCACCGTGGCGCTTGACCGACTGGCACATGGCGATGGCGATGCATGCCCATCGCCCACGGCGCCTTGCCACGGGGGGTCGGTGGGTCACAACAGCCGTGTTGGATGCAGCACAGCAAGTAGGTCGATAGCCTGCCACAAGGGCGGTGTTTCCTCCGGGGCACTCTCATTTCTTCCTGCACAATTTTTTTTTTCCCAAAAGGCCGAGCATCACAAGGCAGGACTCTCTTGAAGAGTCTTGAGACTCCACGAAGCTTTGCTGAAGCAAAGTTTTGCGTTGGCATTACCTGCGGCGTATATTCGACACCGATCACTTTGTTTTCCCGTTCTTTACGCCCAGAAGTGAACGCGTCAACTTTTTTGACCTCGAGCACAAAAAAATAAAAATGCAGAGACCACACGCAGAGGGGCGCGCAGAGATTGTGAGACTCAAAAGCAGGCACAGCGAGTGGCCACGTCTAAGCAAGGTCAACGCTATCTACAATTTCACAACCATTAAACAATCACCGATAAATCCTGTACAAAGTGTAAATATGTACAGCACACCAAATGTTACACTCACAACTACGGCTACAGAAGGCCACTTGGCCTCATAAGTCTACTTGGTCCTAAATTCACGTCTGGCTTTCCAATCCCAGCAATCATTGTGGGCCTTGTGCTTTTCACCCCCAAAGATAAAAATGTACAATATAACAACAATGTTAGAATAATGTCAACTTGTAACGCGAAGCCGCCGCACAGTACCCGCTCGCTCTCGCACAGAGCGAGAGAGAGTGGACGACTCAGATACTGGAGGAGGAACCACAGACGGGCTTGAAGGCGAGCCAGCGCCAACGATTGCCCCAAGCTCTATGCTCCTCTATATATGAAGGCATCATCGGCCAATTAATGTGCGTTTATACACGTGGGAGGAATCCGTAGTGCCCGGTAAAAGCCCCACGCGTGCGAGGGGGAAACGCTCGATCCCACACAGACGGAGCAGGCCGGGGGCCACATTTGTTGCTGTGCCGCCCTCCCCTGGCACGAACACCTCGGCGCCCGCGGGAAGGGAGCTTCACACCATCTGTGCGTGATCCACCAACCCTTGCTCCTCGCTCCTCAGTGCTGGATTACAACGGAATGTGGGGCGCAGGAAAGATTTGGAGATGTCAATGGGAGGAGGAGGAGGTTGTGATGGGTGGGAACACCTGTGCAGGATGGGGGAGAGCAGGTTATGGAGCTGGGCACTGGAGGTGCCAACCAGAGGTTGAGGTCCAAGGGGATGGGCGGAAGCCAAGGTGGTGATGGTGACGGGACGGTAATCGTAGCCCTTGGATCAATGGCGTCAACTCTGCAATGCCTGCAAACAGCCATCGGAAGCGGTGGCGGAGGACGGAAGCATCGGGAGCAACCGACCATGACGGCCTCTGAATGTGGCTCAGCCATAGAGAGTTACGGATATCCAGACGCAAGCGGTGCAAATGAAGCCTTTAAATTACGTTTCAATAAATATATATACTTCTACTTTCATTTAAATATATATTATTTGATCGATTTCAAAAGCTCCTTCGAATGGAAAGATTTTTTTGTTTGTTAAAGAATCCACCACGGATGATGCGAATATATTTTTGTTTGTTTCTAAAACTCGTCGCACGCTCCCAAACTCGTCCCGTGAGACTCCGGGGGGTGACTGCCCGTCTCTCGGAGCGGCCGTCATCCCACCGGCCGCCGAGAAAGCCGGCACCACTCTGCACAGAGTCGGCAGTGGCCACCCTGTGGAGATCAACAAGACGGTAAATACTGCCCGCACCCCCCCCCCCTGCCATAGGAATGTAGTCATCTTTCACCAAAAGGAGAAGCGAAGGGCATGGAAGCGGTTCCCGCCGGCCAGCTCGAGCAGGGAGACACCGCTGTTGTTGTTGTTGTTGTTTTGTTGTTGTTGTTTGTTGTTATTTGTAAGCGCGTCAGTTTGTTGCGCTTGCAGGGGGGGCAGCGAGGCTGGGTGGCTGTCGGTGTGCAGCAGGAAGTGGGATGTCGGAGGCGGGCAGGGGAGAGAGAGGGAACGGCCGTGGCCCACACATTGTCAACTTGTGACTCGGCTTGAGTTCGCCATCCCTCCGGATGCGTTTGTGCGTTTGTCCGGCCGTTTTGTTGCGGGGGCGTCCACCCGTCCGTTCATCCGCCCCTCCCGGTGGCCATCAGCCGAATCCCAGCTGGTCTTCGATGCCGCGAGCAAACAGCCTGATGAGCTGCCCGTGAACCCTGCGACAACACGGAGTTGCAAGGCAAACGTGTGAGCGCTCCTTGGGAGCCACGTTAAAGTGTGTGTGTGTGAACGTGCGTGTTGTGTGGGGACAGTAGGGGGAACTGGTGGTGTATCTGCCAGTCATCTCATTCAGTCAAACCATGGCGCCTGGGTCTGTCTTGCGACCTCCCCCCCGTCTCCCCCCCAAGCTCTCCCTGTCTCTCTCCCCCCCGTATCTCCCTCCCCCTCCCCCATCTCTCTCCCACCAACCCCGTCTATCTCCCGTCTCCCTCTTCCTCCGTCTCCCCCCCCCGTCTCCCCCCCCCCCCCCGTCTCCCGTCTCCCCCCATCTCTCCCCCCCCCCCGTCTCCCTCTCCCCCCGTCTCCCTCTTCCCCCCCCCCGTCTCCCTCCCCCCCGTCTCCCCCCGTCTCCCCCCCCCCCCCGGCTCCCTCCCCCCGTTTTCCTCCCCCCCCCGTCTCCCTCTCCCCCCCCCACGTCTCCCCCCCCCCCGTCTCCCTCCCAGCCGTTTCCCTCCCCCCCCCGTTTCCCTCTCCCCCCCCCCCCGGCTCCCTCCCCCCGTTTTCCTCCCCCCCCCGTCTCCCTCTCCCCCCCCCCACGTCTCCCCCCCCCCCGTCTCCCTCCCCCCCCCGTTTCCCTCTCCCCCCCCCCCCGTCTCCCTCTCCCCCCCCCACGTCTCCCCCCCCCCCGTCTCCCTCCCAGCCGTTTCCCTCCCCCCCCCGTTTCCCTCTCCCCCCCCCCGTCTCCCTCTCCCCCCCCCCACGTCTCCCCCCCCCCCCGTCTCCCTCCCAGCCGTTTCCCTCCCCCCCCCGTTTCCCTCTCCCCCCCCCCCGTCTCCCTCTCCCCCCCCCACGTCTCCCCCCCCCCCCCGTCTCCGTCTCCCCCCCCCGTCTCCCTCTCCCCCCCCGTCTCCCTCTCCCCCCCCCCCGTCTCCCTCCCCCCGTCTCCCTCTCCCCCCCCGTCTCCCTCTCCCCCCCCCCCCGTCTCCCTCCCCCCGTCTCCCTCTCCCCCCGTCTCCCTCTCCCCCCCGTCTCCCCCCCCCCCGTCTCCCTCTCCCCCGTCTCCCTCTCCCCCCCGTCTCCTTCCCCCCCCCGTCTCCCCCCCCCCGTTTCCTTCCCCCCCGTCTCCCTCCCCCCCGTCTCCCTCTCCCCCCCCCGTTTCCCTCCCCCCCCCCGTCTCCCTCCCCCCCATCTCCCTCTCCCCCCGTTTCCCTCTCCCCCCGTTTCCCTCCCCCCCCCGTTTCCCTCCCCCCCCCCCGTCTCCCTCCCCCCCGTCTCCCTCCCCCCCGTCTCCCTCTCACCGCACGCTGATGTCGGTCTCGTGGAGGATCTCTCCGTCGCAGTTCCACGTGCTCCTGGTGTTGCGTGACGAGCGGCACGCGCACAGCGACTGCTGCTGCTGCTGCTGCTGCTCGTCGTCGTCGGCGTCGGCGAGGGCGTCGCTGCTGGCGCCGCACGCGTTCTCGTTTAGGTCGTGGAAGAAGCCCTCGCCGCCGTCGTCGCCGACGCCGTCACCGCGCCCCGACGCGCCGCTCAGGCCGCAGTCGCCGCTGCGCTCGCTGCCCCCGCTGCCCCTGCCGCCGCTGCCGCCGCTGCCCCTGCCGCCGCTATCGTCGTCGTCGCCGCCGCCGCCGCCGACATCGTCGTCGTCTTCGTGAAGCCGCGGCTTGAACTTGAGCTCCGTCACGCGGTACACTTCCACAAACGGGAAGTCGAACTGGGGCGGCCACGCCGGAGGGGAGAGCACGGGGGGGAGAGGGTGAGGTGGGAGGGTTCGCACGGCCCCGTGCGTGCGCGCGTGACACCCGTAGTCGCGTGTGTCGGTGTGTCGGTGTGTACCAGCGCAGCGTGTCGCCGTGCGCGGTCGCACCTGGTCGCGTGTGTCGGTGTGTACCAGTGCGGCGTGTCTCCGTGCGAGGTCGCACCTGGTCGCGCTTGTTGGTGTGCCGCAGGAGGAAGCGCGTGAACTCGAGGCGCGAGCACTTGCGCACCACGATGAGGTCGGCGGCGCCGTCGGCGAGGTGAGCGGCCGGCGAGAGCCCCTGGGGGCTCTTGGGGCAGGCGCAGCTCATGCAGGCCACGTTCACGGCCACAAACTCCCCCTCCAGGCAGCGCCAGCCATCTACGCGCGCGGGGCCACGGAGGATCTCGCGGTTAGCGCCACACGCGTGCGCAGAGACCAACGCGGCGTGGGTCTCCCCCCTTTCCCACCGGCGCGTTCCGAGCCGTGCCGGCCACCGCCGCTGAGCGGGCGGAGACGCGGAGGTTCGAGCGAGTGACCTGGGGCGGACTCGGTGGGAAGGCGGCCTCGCCGCTACGACTTATTCGCCATCATTGTCAACACACGCCTGGAATCTTCTCCAGGTGGTCTCCAGAGCGCGGAGGCACATTTATTATGGCATTGTTGCAAATTCTCAGAAGTGTTAACACATTTTTTTGAAGCACCCTGTACATAGGTGTGTGTGCAGTGTGTATTGTGTGTGCAGTGTGTGTAGTGTGGGCAGTGTGTGTGTAGTGTGTGTGTGCAGTGTGTGTAGTGCATGTAGTGCGTGTCGCACGTACCCGTGTCATCGGTGGGTAGGGGCGTCACGGAGGATGGGAGACCCCCCCCTTCCTCCTCATCCTCCGCTCCCTTGAGCTTCTCGGAGGTCTGCGAGCAGATTTCACACCTGCAGGGGAGATGGGCGCAGCCACGGCCACAGTGAGTGGCGTCGCGGTGGCGGACATGCCGCCCCTTGATGCAGGAGATCCGAATTCCACGCCTGCCTTTGTATGAACACTCATTCATTGGCGGTAAACACCTTAATATAGAGAGGACTGCAGAGCTCGGGCGGTTGTTGGTAGTGCCAGCCTCACGGCCTGGCTGCTGCCTTCCAGCACGTGTGGTGTGCTTCCTCAGTGAAAAACAACATGAATTCTAAATATCTGTATGATGTATATATGTTGTATTATGTTGAACTTCTTTCGCACCGTACAGTAGCCAACCGTGGTCATCGGAGGTGCGCGGGTAAGGATAACAAACTAAAATACGAAAAGAAAGTTCTAAAGAAATGAGTTATCAATCTACATGATTTCAAAGTGCATCGCTCCGGTGGCTTCAGAATATCGGAGGGAAGAGCATTCCAGACGGCCGCAGAAGCGCATCTGAAAGCGCGCGATGCAGTGACCCTCTTTGTTCAATACCCAACCAAAAGCCGCTGCGTACATGATGACCGCAGCCCACGTGATGATGGTTTATACTCCGTGATAAGATCAGCAAGGCATTGTGGTTCATTTATGGCAAGCACTTTGTGTGTGTAATGAGTGCGACCTGGTTCTCCCCTAGGTAGACTCGGCCTAAAATGAGTACCTGGAATGGTTGTGTTGTCATGAACACAAGAACGTGGTACGAGATTTAGAAGGTGGCATGCGTGGCAAACCCATTCATGGGCCTCTCCAAGGTCAAATAAGCCCGAAATGAGCACCTGGAGCGATGTGTAAACATTGACACTGGGGAGACAAAGGCGGCCGAGCGCGGCAATGGCCACACCTCCCCCTCATGTGCCATGCCGGCATTAATAGATACTCCACTGACAGCATTTGCCCAAAAAGCCTTTAACGTTATATTATCGATCTGTGGTTCTTGTGTGTGTGGGTGTTGTGCGCGCACATGATTTATTGAAATATGAAATGAATCTTAAAATAATTTCCGATTCACTTGCCCACGATTTAAGGTCACGGTCCAAAGTCATTCACGGGCCATTCTTATAAAACGGTAAACAAATACATCAATAAAACAATTCACTCTACGTATCGCGGGGCGGGGAAGAGGCGTGGGAACAGGCGTCACAGTGGTTAGCAGCCTGCACCACAAACCCGGCCACCTGAGTCCGATTTCCCAGCCAGAGGCGAAACATCAGTGACGATACATGATAAAAATAAACCCCTCGCAGTGGGCGGGCCTTCGTCCGGCAGCGGATCGCCCGAGGGGCTGTAACGGCGATGTCGCTGTTTGTTGCTGTTGTTGTACGGTGGCGCGTGAGGGCGCGTGAGGGCGCGTGAGGTCGCGTGAGGTCGCATGAGGTCGCGTGAGGTCGCGTGAGGTCGCGTGAGGGTGCCTGACTGCGCGTGAGGGCGCGTGAGGTCGCGTGAGGTCGCGTGAGGGTGCCTGACTGCTCGTGAGGGCGCGTGAGGGCGCGTGAAAGCACGTGAGAGCACATCAGGTCGCGTCAGGTCGCGTCAGGTCGCGTGAGGGTGCGTGAGTGCTTGTGAGGGCGTGTGAGGGTGCGTGAGGGCGCGTGAGGGCGCGTGAGGGCGTGTGAGGGCACGTGAGGGCGTGTGAGGGTGCCTGACTGCTCGTGAGGGCGTGTGAGGTCGCGTGAGGTCGCGTGAGGTCGCGTGAGTGCTCGTGAGGTCGCGTGAGGTCGCGTGAGGTCGCCTGACTGCTCGTGAGGTCGCGTTACCCGCTCCGGCAACGCTTCAAGTCTCTGGGCCCGGACCAGGATGACCCCGCCAGACGGAACTCGATCTTGCCCTCGTAGCGACAGTTTTTCATGACAGTCTTGAAGCCTGCAGGGTGAGCAAAGGGACAGAGTTCGAGCTCAGGTCACGCACACAACTCCACCGAGTATTTCCACGTTGCTGCATCACCCTTGCTGCCCATCTGAAGCTTGGTTCACTCCCCCGATATTCATGTCCGTATTAGGCCAAAACACAGAGCTTACTTGCACCTAACTTTATTCTTGCGTCTCTTGCTCCCACGTTGTTGTTTTTTTTGCTCAATTTGTGTGCGTTTATGTCACTGTTCGAGTACGATACAGAGCGTACGCACGTCTTTCTGCCACGTCTTGCTGTCGTACTATCCTCGCACTGTATTTGTTTCATCCGCGTGTGTACTCGTCCTCTGCAATGTTCATGTTTTTGTAAAATAGCCAGGAAACTCGCCAAAATAGGATCATCCATGCAACAAATCTCCAACTTGGGACTTTCTACCACTTAACCCGCCCACTCCACCACTCATCCCGCCCACTCTCCCGCTGGACGTTTGGAGAGCTCTACCCGAGAAGTCGTATCGCATGGGCCCCATCCAGCGTCGCGTCTCGCTGTCCCGCAGCACGTCGCCATAGAAGCCGTAGCCCAGCAGCGACACGGAGTAGCGCAGCAGCCGCTCGCCCTGTCGCACGCTGCACACGTCCAGGGGCTGATCATCACCTGCATGGGAGTGGCAGCACAGGGAACACGGCTCACACAAACACCCACAGACTCACACAGAAACCCACAGAGACCACGCTCACACAGAAACCCACAGACTTACACAGAGACCATAGGCTCACCAAGAAACCCACAGACCAAGCTCACACAGAAACCCACAGAGACCTTGCTCATACAGAAACCCACAGACCCACAGAGACCATAGGCTCACACAAGAGACCCAAAGACCCGCACTAGCCTCTGTGCGATCCACCAAAACCCACGTTCAAGCCACGGGATTGCATGTGTGCCAAGATCGGGCAGGGAATGGGCGGTGAGGCAAGCGGGAGGGATGCGGAGGGGCAGCCTGCGTACCGATGATGATGTGCAGGGCAGACGTGACGGGATCATTGGTCCCCACCGTGGCAAAACACACGCAGTCCGTGGAACCTGGAGGGAGATGACGACCAAACCGTTACACCACCGCCGCCACCGCCGCCACCACCACCGCCACCACCAACGATGCAAATCACATGACTATCACCACCACTGCCAACGATGCAAATCACATGACTATCACCACCACTGGCAACAGCGTTCGTGGCTTCACTGTTACTACTATTACCACCACACCTTGATGATTAAATAATTTTCGTGTATGTATGTACGGTGAGCTTCATTCGCACCGCACGTAGCCAACCGTCACTGCCATCGGAAACAATAACAAACATTATTAATCTCGCCCCCGGCCCTGCTTGGCCCCGAGCCAGATTCAGATGTTTTGAGAAGCTGACTCATCGCGGCTTCATTCCGGCACGGCACAGCACATAGCCAGCGGACAAAACCACCCGGACCACGTGGCTCGTCAGGCTGGGCCCACAAGGATGTGCCAGTGGAAAAGCAGGTTGGGGGGGGGGGTGTAGGGGGCGGGCTGCCACCTGCAGGGATGATGCCGATGCGGAGGGGGCACGGCTGCAGCGGAGTGGCGGAGTCGTGTTCGTCGAGGCCGGCGTCCGACTGAGTGCGCCCGATGACCCCGTGCATAATCTCACTGAACATGCCGTCTCCGCCCACACACACCACACTGTGGGGGGGGGGGGGGGCGATGCGGAGGGGGTGGGCACGCAGACGTACGCACGTGCACAAACACATGAAAGGGCAGGTGAAGTTAGTAGAGGCGTACGATTCGATTTGGATAGATGTGGCATCTAAAAAAGCAACTGCCTTTGAAGACGAATGGATAAAAGGGCACGTAGGTTGTGTATGAACACACAAACGCGTGTGATGACACACTGTATGCACAGACATGCGCATACAGCCAGTCGCACACAAGGACAAACACACAATCACGAACACATAAACATGCAGGAACAGACACGCGCACACAAACATATACTGACACATACACAACCATACAAAGATCACGTGTATAGACCTGAATAGGCCGTTCTGGCAAGCGCTATTAGCGAGCGCCTACGAAGGCCACGATGGCAGACGTGGGGGTGGTGTGGCCAGCACCACGCCCGGCCACCTTTGTCTCCCCAGTGGCGATGTTGTTGACACTCATGAGGTCGAGTCGGAGGTTCAGATAATCGTCACAGGTGTTGGTGGCTGTGAGCAGGAATTGAACTCGGGCCTCTGCCGGGTTAGTAGCCCAGCGAGCTAATTGCTTCGCCACCGCTCCCCAAAACACAAACAACAACAACCGCCATTCGCCACTAAGTGGCGGTGACATCACCACGACGCTTGTGCCAGGCCATGTGCACCTTGAGGCCACACACAAACACACACACACACGCTCATACCCATTGTAACTGCTGAGGTCTTCTGCGAGCAGGAAATCTCGGGCGTGGTTGGCTCTCTCCGTCACTACGCGGCAAGGACAACGAGAGAAGGGATCCACCGTTTAGTGACACGCGGGAGACCCTCCTGCGGAGGCGGTCGCCGCTCGCGAGCACTGCGGTGCCGATGGGCCCGGTCGAGACCGACCCGACCCCGCGGCGTGAACCCTGACCCCCCCCCCCTCTCTCTCTCACCGATGACGTGCGCGTATATGGACGCGAGCTCAAGCAGAGGCTGCACGCGCTGCCGGTAGATCTTCTCGCCCTCTCGGCGGCCGCCAAACGGGTTCACGAAGACGAGCAGCCTCTCCGGACGCTCCACTTCTGCAGGGCGCGGGGGGGGGGGGCGGCGGGCGGGCAGGGGGGAGAAATCGGAGGGGGGGACGAATCAAATATTAACTTTTCGTATAAAATTTCAAAAAGATGCTTCCGGTCTTTACCAAACCCACGGTGGGTCGCACCGGCCGCAACCTCGACGCAGGGTGGGGAGGCCCCAGCCGGCAGTGGACTGTGGAATGGGCTGCGCGTGCACTATGCACCGCCCCATCCTGGATACGCTGTCACGCAGCTTCGGTAGGGCCTAATCCCAGCCGGGTCGCCTACGGCTGTGGCTCCTCTCGTCGTTACGCGTCGCCTGCTCCGGTCTCGCGGCGACCCCGGGAAATATTCGGTGGAGGAGCTAAGCTCCTGGGGGGGTTGGTGGGAGGGGGGGGAGATGCCCATGGCACATCCGTCGCACGCCATCGACTGCGTTCCGGTGGCGTGACTGTCGCGTGTTGATCATGCGTCGGTTGCACGACCATGACTCGTCAGTCACACGTGGGGTGGGGACAACGGCGGCGGCGGATGGTGGCGGGGGAGCGGTGGCGCAGCGGTTAGCGCGCTGCGCTACAAGCCCGAGGACCCAAGTTCGATTGCCGCTCACGGCCAACATCGGTGACGATTATTTAAACCGGCCCTGGGCCTCCCCTAGTACCTGGTGTGTAAACATCGTCACTGGGGAGACAAAGGCGGCCGGGCATGGTGTTGGCCACCCGCCCCCTCGCGTGTCGTGCCGGCCTTCATAGGTGCCCGCTAACTGCACTTGCCCCAACAGTCTGCTAAGGCTATACGCGGGATCTTCATTTTATCTTTGTCTTTGTGCGGTGCCCTTCGTGGTGGCCACTTGCCTTGGCCCGTCAGCTGTTTGCGCACCGCCTGCACCCAGCGGGCGGCCACGTCCGCATGCTCCGTGGAGAAGGTCACGTCGCTCACCGCCCACTTCTGCCGAGACTCACGGCGCACAAAGTACACTGGGGGGCGGGGGGCGGCGAGGGGGGGGGGTTAGAAACAAAACCTGAGTGGCCATGGTGTGCGGGATTGATACAAGCCCCGGCATGGACTCGAGCTCAATTCACGATTATTCGAGCCAGCCCTGGGCCTACCCTACGTCGGCTCAGCATTACAAAGAAGCACCTGGTGTGGTGGTGCTGTGGCCACCCACCCCCTCGTGTGCCGTGCCGGCCTTCATAGTTGCTACTCGCTAACAGCACTTGTCCCACAGTCTGTCAAGGCTAAAAAGATGATCTTTGTCTTTTGCGTGTGGGTTTGTGCCTGCCTGCATGAGTGTGTTTGTCGAGGTGCCTGTAATGTGTGCGTGCCTGCGTGCACACATGTGTTAACTTGATTTGGATGTGTACATAGCCTTGTGTGTGTGTGTGTGCCTTTGCTCAAGTTTCAAAATTTGTTTAACCAGGTGGGTCCTCAAGAGACCAGGGTAAGCCTCATTTGCAAGTGGCCTCATTTGCAAGAGTCACCAAAATGATAACAGCAAAACGAATGAACTAAAGTGCATAGTAACGTCCGGGTTAAATCGTGCAGGTACAATGGCAATGTTCAGCTTTAACCCTCCGTCACCCGGCAGAGCCAATCAAATCAGCTTGTCACGTCACGGGCAAATATGCCAAATGGATTTAGTTTTTTTTAGCCAACCCAGAGTAATATAAAAAACAAGCAAACTTGTGACAAGTCTAAATGACATTTCGCTGGCGATCACATTCAGAATCCCCAGGCTGTTGTAGCAACAGCAGCTCACGTGTCGTGTGATTGATCTTCCTGATCCAGGTTCACGAAGGTGCCGTGCGGTGACGTCATCAGCACAACAATCGTGCCCGTGATCCACTTTAGTAATTAGTTGATTGGTTGTGATTGGCAGGTGAGATTGGTGTGAAAAGGCGAATCTGTTTAGCGGTTGGTGAAAAGAGTCTATCCTAAATCATTATTTTAAGGTGGGTTGTGTTAGGAATTTGTGTTCGGAAGTTGTGTTGGAAAGTTTGAGTGCTTTTGCGATTATAGTTTTAGCGGTGAAGCACGGCAATGCAGCAATCAGAAATCGGTGCAAAGTCAGGCGTATAAACGCGGCAGATCGAAGACATTTCACGAAGTCGCGCAAATAAACTTGCGCCAGCCGCCTCGCCGCAGGTTATCTTACAGATGAATCGAGGTAATACGGACAACCGGAAACTTTAAACGGACTATCGGGGGCGACTACGGCACTCGTATGGAGAGGGCAGACGGCATTACGGCTGTCCACGCGTACCCGTGAACGCGTGCAGGTCGGGGCGGGGTCGCGACCTCTGCCACTGCGCCGGCGCTTGCTCCACGGGCCAAACGGCGAGCACCTCCGACAGCAGCGCCACCTTCCAGGAGGGGCAGCCTCCTGCGCCCGCAGACGGGAACCCCACAACCCACGGTTAGCATCAACGACAAGAGACAGAGTACCCCCCCCCCTCCCCCGCACGCAACCTCCTGAAGCCGATAACAATCTGTTGGGGGCAAGCGCTGTTAGCGAGCGCCTCCCTTTGTTCAAGCCCAGATGCCTGCGTATGTACGTGCGTTGAACTTCTTTCGCACCGTACGTAGCCAACCGTGCTAATCGGAGGCGCGGGAATGTTAGCCGTGGCCGGGAATCAAACTCGGGCGTGCAGGTTTAGAGAGCAGTGCGCTATCCTCAGCGTCGCTGGTCCTGATAGCTGGCATTGCTTTCTAATGCTGCCGGAAAGGCCCAGACTAGAGGCAGCCCTCGAGAGGGTGTTTTTGGCCTAGTCTTCCACGCCGGCCAGAAGTCTTGGGAAGGTGGTGGGAGTACCCACACTTTACCCCACCACTCACAACCTGCCGATTTGAACACAGTGGCGTACACCCATGTATGCTGCTGGGTGCAATTGCGCGTCTTCATATCAGGAAGTATTTATAACCTCTAAGCAAAGGCAGACACGAATACCTCTTTATTGACAACCGGTGCAAAACGCGACCTAAATTTAGAAGTTGCTTCAGTTTTGAGAAATATGCTCTTGTGCAATCCGGCATTACCTGTGCAGAGCTTTAAGGTAAATATCTCCTGGTGTGCAATGGGTTTACTGCGAGTAAACCAAACAAACCAAACAATCTCCGAGCCCCTCTTCACTGGAATCAACTGCCCTTGCACGTCAAAACATCATCCTCGCTCACGACCTTCCGCTCAGCTCTTAAAACCCACTCGTTCTCTCTTGTCCACCCTTCCTTCTCCCCTCGTTGTCCTCCCCACTCGTACCAACGCCGCCTTCCCTGTGCCCAGCTCCCCCTGGTCACCCATCATCAATCCACTCATCTCATTTCCATCTCCGTTTATTCCACGTATCGTCACCACCACCACCACCACCACCTCATTTTACACGTATCCCATCCACTCATCTCGTTTCATCTCACCAACCATCTTGTACCTTGATTAGTTCACTGTACAGCGCCTCAACCCCTTATCGATGCCCTACCTTACTACAGACCAATTCAGACCTGATTGGTTACCCCGTGCCCCTCATACATCTCAACGTTCATGCCACAAAGTCCCATCACAAGGGAGAAACACAAACAAATAGACACAAACATTGTTTTGCCCGCATTAAAACGGCTGTACGCCGTATGGACCTGAAAACTCAATTTCCCTGGACAAGAATACGGGTAGCACGTATTGGTTGGCGGTTATGATATGATATATACGATATGAACACGTTGTTGTTGTTATGCTGCTGCAACTGCTGCGTTGGCCGTGGTCCACCTCCAATTAGCGTTGTTGGCTACGTACGGTGAAAAAGAAGTTCACATGGAAACAATAACTCAACACGTTCATCAATAACACGGTGGGGCACTAACAGGAAACGTATCTAATAGGTGACGTTTTGGGCAATGCAGAGGCATCTCTGGTGGGTGCCACGGTAACCAACTGTTAACTACCTCGCCTGATATACAGAAGGTCGTGGATTCGATCCCGGGTGGAGTTTTATCTGGGTCCTCCAGTTTTTCCCTCCACATTTAGAATCAACATTCGTTTAGAGTGTTTGGCTGCAATCAATTTCCACATGCTGATAAGCCACTTCGTTGAACTTTCCTTTGTGACCAGGTCGCTTCTGAAAAATAGCTGTGTAGTTCAGTGGACCTTACCTGGTCAAATAAAACAAATACTAACATCTGGAGACTGCAACATACTCTATATACACCGCAAGGCCCCCGATAGAAATGACATTTTACAAAAAATATGTTCAGATGCACCGTCTTAAATTGGCACATGAACGGTGACTCATTGGTAGAAATATAGTAACAAACAACCCTTTCCTTGGCCTAACAAACCAAACTTCGAATAAACCACGTAAGCCAATGCAAATGTGTAACTTCCTGGCTCAAGGGGCAGTCAATGCAGAAGAGCGCTTCCCAAAGCCGTGGTCTGCGCAACTGTGCAGCCTTCGCATTAAAAAAAAACTGCTGACTGGGCAGAAGCCGTCAAACTCACTACACTTGAATCTCCGGTTTAGCCAAAGCCAGGTGGAGTGCGGAGATCAACATTTGGAAGAAAATGTGGCACGACAACAATTTATACAAGGGTGTGTGGGACAGGCAATTCATTATAGTACTGAAATAGATTTTAATAAGCCTCATACACACCCAGAGGCATTAGACCACGCCTAATTGCATGCTTTTTAATGCACTCTTAAACTTTTGTTCCATTCTCTTTTGCCTGTGCCAGTGGCTTCTGGTCCATCCGTTCGGCTGCGTTTGCTACTTTTTCACAGATGTCAAGTAGGTCCATTTTGGATAAGCAACGATGAAATTGGACCCCCCTTAATCCATCGCGAGATGAATTGTTATACGGGAAGGATGGCTCAGGTTCGGTGAGGCCTTCATCCAGCAGCAGGTTCATCCTGCTGATGACGAAACATTTCCACGACAGCTGCTGACAAATTGTTCGCCACTTTATTGACCGCGGAGGAAATATGGGCCGAGTTAACAACCCGTCAAAGGCCTTGTGACCTTGTGACCTTGTGATTGCAAGCCGAGCACTCTGACCACAGCACCACCAACAGGGAATGTGGAATCTCCACCACAGATGCAGTGCCATTGTTGGAGACGACTGCCCCCCCCCCCCCCGATTCCAAATCGAAGAGACACTTCTCAGGATTCGCAGGTATGGGGGGTGCTTGCGTCCACACATCAACAACTCAAAGCGCCTGGCATCACGTTGCATCTCATTGCATCACATTGCATCTCATTGCATCTCATTGCATCACATTGCATCTCATTGCATCTCATTGCATCACATTGCATCTCATTGCATCACATTGCATCTCAACTCTTTCTATGTCCTGCTGCAGCCGAGCCAAGGGGGTCCCACCCCACCCAGTGGCAGCTGTCCCTACATGGCGCAAGGCGCATGCAGAACCTGCTTGCGAACGGGCCTTGGTCTGCCAGTAGGTGGCGATGCTGCTACGTGGTTTCTACCAATTAAGTAATTGGAGAGACATTTTTCAAACTTTTGACCTTTGAAGATGTTTTTTTTAAACCTTATCTGCTGCAAACGTCACAACGTACATCCATCAATCCGGCACTCCAAATAAAACAAGAAACCCACCAAACCCTAACAAGCTGTGTACTTTCAAATCGAAATTTAAAACTCATTTCTTTAGAACTGCTTTTTGTGTTTAGTTTGTTGTCCTTCCCCCGCACTTCCGATTAGCACGGTCTGGCTACATATGGTGCGAAGGAAGCTTGACATACATACATACGTACATACGTATGTACGTAGGTTATGACAATCCAATTCCGCATCGTTGCACTGTTGTTACCATGCCGCAGTGGGTGGAGAGGCGAGAAGACCGTGTCACAAAGTCACACGGACGACCTTCGCCAATGCCGGGAGGGGGGTGGCGGCGGGGGGGGGTGCACGGACACAAAGGTGTGGTCGTGGCGCCGCGCTGGTGTCTCTCAAGTTGTCGATGGAAAGGCCGACGCGCACCGTGCTTTGTGTCCCGTTTACGTCTCGCTCCGCTCGCAGCCCCCCCCACCCCCCGCTGCGTGATTGCATAATGTCACGCCACGCCAGGCGATGTTCCCCTTCGTCCAAGCCAGGTGGGAGAAACTCGAGTGCCGCATTTCTCGCAGAGAGGGTGGCCCAGGACAGACGGCGTCCCAGAAGAACAGCTTCCATGACTTTGTTCTCTTACTCTGAGGCCATACCTTCATGCGGCCCCTCCTGTCGTGGGGTGTTTTTTCGTTGCATGCAAAAGAAACCAACATTTCCGACGATCGGAGCTGTTCAGAAACAATATGCTTAAATTGAGTGAGAACCTAAAATTTGACAAGTATTTTTGGTTTTGTTTGTGCAGTCATTGGTGACCGGGCTGAGACCATCCACTCACTGCACTTGACCACCCGGGTTCGATGATGGCCGGGCAACTGCCTGGATTGGAACCCAGGGTTTTAGCCGTGGCGCTGGCTCGGCACTCCGACATCTGAGCCGTGTGCGGCCCCTTCACCGAACCTGACCACCGTCTGAAACGCAGCGGTGGGTAGCACTGGAGAGGGGTCCATGTGTGGTGCTGGCCACGCCATTCCAATGTTTGGGGCGCCGCGGTGGCGAGATGTTAACTACCTCGCCTGGTATACAGGAGGTCGTGGGTTCGATCCCAACCCATACACCTGCTGTATATTTGGAGTTTGTGTGTTCTCCCCGTGGTCACGTGGATTTATCTCGGGCCCTCTGGTTTTCCCCTCCACATTCAGAAACGCTTGTTTAGTGTATTTGGCTGCTATAAATATCCACGTGATAAGCCACTTCGTTGAGCTATCATTTGTGGCCAGGTCGCTTCTGAAAAAGAGCGATATAGCTCAGTGGGCACAACCTGATCAAATAAAAAATAGTTTAGTTTAAACAGTTAATAGTTGAGTTTGCACTTATTTTGTGTGCAGTGAGAAGACGATTATTGTTCACACAATGCACTACAATCTCAGCGACTTTGGTTCGAATACTGGTCAAAAACGTTCACCACCTGCACTAAACCTTATCTGAACATGAACCTGCCATGTACACCTCCCACCACCACCTACCTAGGTCACTGAAGTCGTAAATGAGCACTATCTCATATGGGCGGTGACGTGAGCGCCAGCACTGGGGAGACGGACCAGGCTGGGCGAGCTCGACGTTGGACCCAGCCGCGTAGCACCTGTGCCGTGCTGCCTCCAACAGGTGCTCGCTAACACGGCTTGACCCCGTCAGGTCCAGATAAGAACAGCTGCACCTGTGTCTGCGTGGGGAGAGGATGCTGGTTAACGCTGCTACCCCGGCTACCCAAGCCCGTAGTTTGTAGGGGCGCAGAGAAAGATCGGTAACCACCTGGGAATTGTTTAAGTTGCCTTCGATGGGGTGGGGGTTAAAACTTACCATGCGGGGGCACTGCTACTAATAATAGTGGTGCACTGTGTAGGACCTCGCCAGAGTTACCGACCGGGCATTATCATCAGGAGGAGACGCTTTATTCACAGCTGGCCTATCATCATCACCGTCACGTGCCCCAATACTGCAATACTGGATAACGATACGACTGTGGCGGCAGGTCGTGAGTAAGGATAAGTGCGGTGCTGTGCTGAACTTTGTAGAAAAGATTAATTCTGTACAGGACCTGTATTCTGACAAAGGTTTACTTTCGGCAGCCTTGCGATTCATTTCCGCCGACTAACCACTTCTGCATTCAAAGTCCACACCGTGCCGGTACAAGAGCTGGTACAATCTTCATTGTATAGCGAGTCGCCAGAGCTAATGATAATACATTTACCCGTCTAACCTTAGTAGACTGTTGGAGCAAGCACTGTTAGCAAGTAGTAGGACCTATGAAGGCCAGCACTGCACACAAGGGGGTGGGTGGCCAACACCACGCCCGGCCGCCTTTGTCTCCCGAGTGGTAATGTTTACACACTGCACCAGGTACTAATTTGAGGCTGAGTCAACCTAGGGGAGGCCCAGGACCGGTTCAGATAATCGTCACGGTTGTTGGTTGTGGTGATGGGGAATTGAACTTGGGTCGCTGGGTTCATAGTGCAGTGTGAATTTTCAAAGTTGGCAATTTTGGACCGTAAGGCCTGCACACAAGTGGGCTGCCCTCTTCGAATAACTCCTCGTGACACTTAACGTCCACTGTGCAGCTGCTACTGATGTGTGTTGGACAGTTAATGAACCCACAGCAAATAATCAGGGAGGCCTGACAGATGCAAACCGCGAACCTCTGATGCAAACCGCAAGCGGTGAACGTGCTACCAGTTAGACCGTGTCACTGCCCCAATGGTGGCTATCCCTTGCTGATGATTCCCAGCAAGGATGAAACTGGTATGCGGTTGTCTCGCTGCTAAAAAATAAGCTAATAGCTCAGTGGGCTTTACCCGGTAAGATAACAAAGTTTTGTTTTATTCGTATAAATATTTTTAAAGTCATTTGTTTACCTTTCCTATACTTTGCACTCCTATGTTGTGTTTTATTGTTTTTTGTTTTAACGTTTTAACCCGCTCCTACTGGACATCTGTGAAAATAAGCATTATAGCTCATCGGATTCCTAAAGTGTAAATAAAGATTCTGATTGATTCTGAAAAAACGTGGCCACAATTTTGACTCTTTTTTGTTGGCAGTCTAAAGCGAGGCTAGATTTGAAGCTTTCGTGACTGCAAGGATTCATACTCTTAGGTTTTTTCGGTGAAGTCACGTAAATAAGAAATAAAATTAAAATTAATAAAAGTAAAATAAAAAATCACTGTGAAAATGAATAAAAGTAAGATAAAAAATCACTGTTATTTTAAATTTTACTTTTATTAATTTTAATTTAATTTTTTACCTATGTGACTTTACCGAAAAAACCTAAGAATATAAAGCGAGGCTCTGCTACAGTATACAAGCGGCGTGGCGGTGTCACGTGGCGGTGCAAGGCATGATGGGGGAGACCGATCCCTACAAGTAACAAATCACGCCTCTTTTTTGCCGTCAATAAAGCACATTTTCCCGCGCAGCTTGACTCTGCGACGAGAGTTAAGTCACTGAAGGTCACCACGGGAGCAGGACAGCAATTGCTCAAGTCACGTTCGAGAAGGACGCCAATCTGCGCCCCTCTCCAACCGGTTGTGACCGCACTGCAGGCCGGCAGACTCCCCATCGAGCCGGTCACCTGTGCAGTCGGCGACCCTTTTTAGTGGGCCTCTTAAAGGGACGCTCCCCCACCCCCCCCCCCCCCGGCTGCGGAGAGGTTATTTTTTCCCGTGGCCGTGACAAGCTGTCGTGCCAAACAAACGTGAGGCCGGCCGCGGGCCAACAGAGGATGCATCGGAGAGGGCCCTCCTCTTGAGGGATGTCGGTATCACTTCTGACTCCCTCCCTCACTCCCCCGTAGCCTCAAACGTGCCTTCCTTATTCCGACAAAAAATTCCCCTTTGTTTGGTGCAAAAAGTCTCTCCGCGTTGCTGCTCCACGTTTCTGCGATACCCTTGGCCGCTCATCTACAGCTTGGTTCTGTCCCTTCACTCCCCCTCTTTATTTAACTCCGAGGCAAAAAAACAAATGATGCTGACTGGCATCCCGTACCGAACGTTTTGTCTGCTGCCTCTAGCTCCCAAACATGTTGGCGCTGTCTTGTTTTAGTTGAGCGTGAATTCACGTCACCATCAACACCGTCAACATCAACGCTTACTTGCACAGGTGTGCGTAACTTTCATCTGCCGCGTTTTGGGCTCTCCCATTATGTGTCGGTTTTTGTTTGTTCATGCGTCTCATTTGCGAGCAGTCATATACCGCGTTTGCGAGTTCTGCAATATTCCTTAATGACCGCTGTACTCGTTCCTCTACAATGCTGAAAGTTGTTTTGTGGTTGCTGCTGTGCTCACACCGCGGATCTCCTGCGTAAAATAGCCCCCCCCCCCCCCCCCGGGGCAACTGGCTAAATGCGGTCATACATCTAATAAATCAAATGTGATTTTATATTTTTGGGCACCTTTGACCATATTTTAAAATACGGTAAAACGAGAAAAAATTTAAGATTGACATGACAGGGGCATGCAAGGCATGAAGAATGGGTGGTCACCATCGAGGGTAGATGTAGCGGTTAGGGGAGGGGAGATGGTCACGATAGAGGGGTTCGTAGGGGATAGGGGAGCATGGGAGAGGTGAGACCACGATAGAGGGGTGCGTGGGGGTTAGGGAAGGGGAGGGAAGAGATGGAAGGGTGGGGGTAGGGGAAGATAATGGGCAGTGGAGAACAGGCGAGGCTTCAAGAGAGATCCAGGAGGAGGAGGGAAGGGGACTGCTTAAAATAAACTCAAACTCTTCTTCTTGAAGAGGCGACCGGGAATACAACACTGGGGGACGGCAAGGTCGGTAACTCCAGTTGATCGTCAGCAAATCTCATTGCTCCCAAGTCAAAAGTCGATGGGCCACTTTCGTCGTTTTCTAAAACCTTACGAAACACGCTAAACACGGCGGCAACGTCGCGCGAGGCTGACATCGCGTCGTAAACACCGACATCACATCGCGGACGAAATTCCATCGGGGCCACCACCCTGGGGCTCGAACCGCTGCACCTCCTGTACGTCGTAGCAACGTGCATGGCTTGAAGCTCGCGTAAAACTCGTGCCCGCGGTTGCCAATACACCAGAATTGCTCATCTCGTGTCACGGACACACACCTGGCAACCCCTTATCGATGCCCTACCTTACTACAGACCAATTCAGACCTTACTGGTCACCCCGTGCTTTTATAAATCTCAACGTTCATCCTACAAAGTGCCATCACAAGGGAGAAACACAAACACATAGACACGAACATTGTTTTGCCCGTATTGAAACGTCTGTATGCCGTGTGGACCTGAAAACTAAATTTCCCTGTACAGGAATACGGGGTAGTAAATCGTACGGGTTGACAGGTAGGGTGACAGGTAGGGTGACGAATTACGGCTGTCAGGAAAAACGGGATAAAAATGGTGCGGCGGGCGGAGGTGCTGGCGTCGTGGTCAGGTGCCGCTGTGCGTGTTGTGACGTCGGTGGGTTGGAGAAAGAGGCGGGACTTGGCTCCACAGGCTCTGTGACGTTGTTGTCTGCCCCCCCCCTCCACCCCCCCCCCCACCTCCGGTCGTGACATCTCAAACAACCGGATTTTAATAAAGGGAAAGGCATCTGGAGCATTTGCCCCCCCCCATCACCTGTCCCCTCCACTCCCCGACAAAGACCTCCGTGTAGCCCCGGTCGACTGTCGGGGCGAGCGCTGTTGGCGAGTAGCACCGTCAACGAAGGCCGGCACGACACACGAGGGGGTGGGTGGCCAGCACCACGCCCGGCCGCCTTTGTCTCCCCAGTGGCAATGTTTACACACCGCACCAGGTACTCATTTGAGGCCGAGTTTACCCAGGGGAGGCCCAGAACCGGTTCAAATAATCGTCACCGGTGTTGGTGGCCGTGAGCGGGAATGGAACTGGGGTCGCCGGGTTCACAGCGCAGCGCTCACCGCTACACCACCGCCAGTGCGGATTGCGAGCGGGGTTATTGACCACAAGGTGTTGGGCAGTGCGTGTCGGTGACGGTGGGTGGGGAGAGCCCACGGTGACAGGACAAGAATAGATTTGTGGGTTTTTTCACGTGCTCAATGTTGCACGTCCAGGCACTTATTATCCAGGCTCAACCCTGTGCGCGTTTACGTGAAATTTGGCCAACGCACGCATGGCTGTTACCCCGTTGGGTCTGTAGCATAAGTAACCCGGGCTACGCGTTCCAGACTGTCAAATATGAGCCCGAAGCTTTTGTGTTAATGAGTAGAGGCAGTCAGTTAAAGGTCAGAGCGAAGGAGTGCCCTGGTATCATCATCGGCGAGTGCAGTATCAACTCCCGAACCTTGCAACGTGTCACTTGCAGCGATGACGTCGGTGGACCGCCCGCCCCCCCTGATCACGCGCGTCTTAACCACGTCTTGCTCAAATCAGACAAGTCATTTCATCTTGCAATGCATCGCCGCGCAAGACAAAAATTTGCTCGCTCTCCAAGAGAGGGAATGCCTCGCGAGGCGCGAGGAGGAGCCGCAGATAAGTGGGAACGCTCGCCAGGCGGGTGAGCTGGAGACACCTTCTGCCCAAGCTCTGCGGTCCTCTGTGTACGTACGTACGTGGAACTTCTTTCGCACAGTACGCAGCCAACCGTGCTAATCGGGAGGTCCAACATGAAATTGTTAAGATGTCTTCAGCCAACGACCAAGGGAAACCAGAGCACCTGGAACAAATCCATGCGTGCGAGGGGACAACACTCTATCCCATGCAGGCAGAAACAGATGGAGTCTACAGGGTGGTAGTCCATATGAATTGTGACCCCCCCCCCACCCCCCCAATTAATTGACCCCTAACATTTTTTTCTCATTTGCATATTTCTTTATGTTTTAAAGAAATCTTAATAAATAAAAACATTTGTACATAATTAAATGGGGGGGAGGGGATATGGGCGTCTCGACGCTCACGGGAAGGGAGTTTTTCGCAACAGCTGCGGTGTGTGCACCACCACTGCCCGACTTTAAGCTACCGCCTCAAGCCTAGGTACACCTTGACAAGATGGAGAGAACGCCATCGTTGTAGATGGGGCAATCTCGTCGGGTGGTTCGTGGGTTAATGACAATAATTTTAGCGCGTAAAACTACCGCGTGGCCCCAATTCACAATCGTGACACTGATATGGCCGCGAAAAAACGGCGTTTAGAATCTTCACGTCTGTGTCACGAGCCGTGCGTGTGCGCAGGCGAGTGCGTGTGCATGCGCCACAGATTTTATTAGTATCAACAAGTGATAGGCCTCCACTATGACCTTCCCCCGCACCTCCGTTTAGCATGGCGGCCCCGAGCTACGTACGGCGCGAATGAAGTTCAACATACGTACATAGATCGACTCAGCCTCAAGTGACTACCTAGTACGGTGTGTAAACATCGCCACTGGGGAGACAAAGGCGGTCGGACGTGGTGCTGGACACCCGTGTGCCGTGCCGGCCTTCATAGGTGCTACTCGCTCACAGCACTTGCCCCAAAAAGTCTGTTGAGACTATACGGGTGATCTTTATTTGTGCACTTTGAGTGTGTGCAAACAAAGGTTCTAATCCGTGTCTTTCTCTGCAGCTTGTGTATTGTCGGTGGGGATTTCCCCCCACCGAGATTCAATTCAAACCGAACCCACAACCCCAAGGGACCAAAGGAAGCCCTCCCGCCGCTCCGCAATGCATGCGTTCCAGCCACCTCTCTCTCTCCCAGCATGGCATTCACGTGACAATGGAACCTACAACAATACGTGCACGCAGTGGCACGCCACCGGTTAGACCTGCAGACAGCTGAAGCATTCCAAGCGCTGTGCAAATGAGCAAACGCCGTGCCCCCTAAAAATAACCGGAGCAATCCACAAAGAGAAGCCATCATTGCACTGTCTGTTGGCTTCCAGAGTATACTTATAGCAAGGGTTTATGTAATCAGTCTCAATAAACAAAAGCACGGAATGTGTTTGAGAGTGATTTCCCAAGGTCTTTGTAAATGTTACTTACGGGGGCTCTTTTTATCGTGCACGACTGGATGATAGGCCTACCTATGTCGTGGGGGGGATGTTTGGCCACATTTCACCACGCCGGTTCAGTGCGGCCTGGTGAACGTTGGTTCAAATATCACTCGCCGCTGATGTTAGCCGTGGCTGGGGAAAACGAAGTAAACCTCGCCGGGTTTGCAGCACAGTGAGCCAACCGCTGCACCACCGCTCCACCCAAGAATGTAATACAAGTTTAAAATTACAAAGGCATCTCCAGACGCTGTAAAAGGCATAACATCCAAATAGTAAACTTCAATATAAACAACAACAACAAGAACAACATGTCCTGACGCCTACCACAGAAGCATGGCGATTTCACAAACAGCTCGGGGCCGCCAATGGAATGAGCAACAACTCACCCACCCCCCCATGCTAGCGGCGTGAGCAGAGACCCCGCGAGCTGCCTATTGTCATTGCTTAGTGCATCACTCCTCAAGGCGGCGTCTGAAGTTTGAATGACAATTGTCCTTTATTTGCTCAGGAAGAACCTTGCTGTGTCTATTAAAAGGGTGCCGCATTATGGGATGTTTGGCATGAACACTGATTCAGGAATGTGTGTGGTCAGCCTCATGGGGCCGTAAGCCATAAGAATTTAAGTTGTTGGTCGTAAGCTCCAAACCCCTGCTTTATGGGTTGGCACAGATTGGAATGGAACTTGTGATAAACTGAAAATAACCATTAGCGTCGTTGTAGAGAATATAAGTGACAAGATAAATAACCAGACTATGCGTTCTTCATATATGCATCTCTTCTTATACGATCAATCAGCCGCATGGCGTACTGGGAGGGCATGATTTCAGCAGCATTGATTTAAGACAAGTGAACGCTGGATGGGATTTCGATGTACAGTTGAATACACGATGACGCGATGTGGTGTGGGTCCAAAACCAAAATAAGACCTCATCCAATACCTGCACAGGGCCCATTAATCTCACTTAATGGACTAGCTTGCAAGTTTGTAACTGAAAGCCCAAGAATGTTAAATTCACTGCCTAAAAAACATTGCCTTATCAGTGTGTGTGTGTAGGAAGCGATCAATTAATGCATTTAAGGAATTACAGGAGGCACGTGGAACCTGGAAGGCTGCCTTTGTCATTTCGACTGCACTCTAAGTGTTTACGGTTGATCAGGGCACTTTGTTTAAATCGTATTAAATGTTTAATCTCCCAGTAACAGAGCACCACCAATCCAGATTAAACAGTGGTTAAGGCCCCCTGGAGGTCAAATCTTCTGCAAGGTCAACATGTCGCGTAATCTAAATAAACTGACAATACAAAAATAAATGTACAGCCCCTTGCCAATCCACTGCTGGATGAAGGCCACCCCATGCCCATGTTGGTTTTTGTGTGGGTGGGGGGTGGGTTGTGTGATCGTAAATGTGACACACGTTCGTCAATAATACTGTCTTAAAAGGAACAAAAATCATATAATTATACACCACACTGGTCAATGTGAGTTGATGAAGAGGGTGGGGGGGCGTAGGGACCCAGGACCAGTTCAGATATCACTCGCCACTGCTGCGAGCCGTGGCTGGGAATTGGGACTCGAGTGGCTGGGAATTGAACTTGAGTGGCCAGGTTCTGTGCAACAAAAGAACCACTGCACACCGCGCACTCCACCCAGATGGATGAGCGGGTTACCGGCAATGAAACGTGGAGTGCCCCGTCAATAATAAACATGCGGAGCTTCCATTACGACCTTTGCTTGGCAAACACACGCGTGACGGGCGCACGCTTGAACGGTCTCCATGGATGGGTTTATGGCCTACTTGCCTCTGGTTTGTGAAGGCACTATTCTCTCTGTTATCCTTTTCTGTGTGAAAAAAATATTTGTCGAGACCAATTTAAAACACCAACTTAAACAAGACAACCAAGTAAAGCCTGTTTAGATAATGGAGACGGGGGGGGGGCAACTCTACCAAATGAAGAAGCGGTTTTTAAGTTGGTGGCTCTTTCAGCCATGGACTATGCTATTGGAATCCTACTGACCCCAAGTGTGCCTTAGTCTGCCTAATTGAGATCTGATTACGTTTTATATGACGCACACATTAACATTATAGAAATATAAAAGGTAAAATGTAATTTTCGCCCATTGCTATGCCATGTTACGGCTGGCTACATACGGTGCTAAAAAAAGTTCAACATACATTCAGTTTGGGCTAGACACCCGAACAACTTCGTAGCTCAACCGGCTCTGCCAGTTCTCAATAAATTCGTCTGTCTAAGAAAAGTGAAATATAAAAAAAGAACCATAGAAAGTCACACCCTGGAAATCACAATCCAAGTAGTCACAGTGCTTTACAGAACTAAACGGTGAGGTCTCATTGGCAGTGGTGCACACGCACAACACTCAACACACTCGCAAAATAAGAGGTGTACACCAGGTGACGTTTCGGGCAATGGTCCTTCTTCACAGCACTTGAATGGTGTCCCCATTGGATGCACACTGATGGCAACACAATGGCCAGAATTGTCCACAACAACCCCCATTCGTCATCGCCGTAGAGCGTTATGGGTCAAAACAAATGCAGAGCCACAACTCTCTCTAGATCCTTTATCTCCAAATGTAAATCGACATGCAGTAAGTGTTAGTCCATCAGCCTTCTTGAATTTCCGGGAAGATATTATCGAGCAATGTTTGTTTACATAAGCGAGAAAACTCTGGATCAGTTTCCACTTTCCATGAGCTGAGTGAGGCTTGTTAATCAAACGCTGATAGAGTACCAAATTGTTATTGGCAAGAGCACTCCAAATAAAATATGTGAACCCCGTTCATTAACACAAAGAGGCAATGCCGTACACAAACTCATTATTTATTTCACAGTCAGACGTGATGGTGAGATTGGGTGAATGTGCGTGACTTTTTAACGCACGAATCGCTCGATATTAAAACCAATTGTTTGGTGATGCTGCTGCTACGCCGGACCGAGTGTACAGAGGACAATCAACAACAACAACAACACTAACCAGCAACACACACGCGCGTGCTCACCACGCCGGTGATGTCACTCACCGCACATCAAAGTCGTTCGATTACACAAAAGTGTCTGGGGGACCGCGGGGCCTTTTCCGAGTCTCTTGAAGACAAACAGAGACGAAGACATCCCCCCGTGTAGCCTTAACTGTCTGTGTGATGTTAGCGAGCACCTACTGGACATCTCTGGGGGAAAGAGCTTCATAGCTCATGGGATTCCTCCAGTAAACATTCAGATTCTGAGCGCGCACCTATGAAAGCTGGCACGGTGCATGAGGTGGTGGGTGGCCAGCACCACGCCCGACCCCCTTTGTCTCCCCAGTGGCGATGTTTACACACCGAACCAGGTACTCATTTGAGGCTGAGTCGACCTAGGGAAGGACCGGTTCGAATAATCGTCACGGGTGTTGGTGGACGACGTGAGTGGGATACGAACTCGGGACGCCGGGTTCGTAGCGCAGCGTAGCGCTCACCGCTACACCACCGCTCATTAAGACAAACTCCTCTAAACAGATACACACACACAGTGGTGTGTGAATATTCTCTAGGACTAACTCGGGTCTCTGAGCAATACGACAATGCAATTAATTCATCCCGGCGAGCCTTTGAGACGCAGACAACACTACAGTACTATCTGCATCGAGACTTGGATCTCAAGTTTGTGTTCTGGATGTTACTCATTAACTCTGCTCACTCTTTTAAAATACCGTATATTGGCGAAGGTAGTGTATTTAGCGATTGGTAATGGTACGACAATAAACACGATTGGGAGGCGATGTTAACATAGTTTGTCTAACGCTGCGTTGGGAAGAGCACTGGGCAAACAGCTCGTTCGAGTTAATCTTGGATTTGAAGCTTTCGTGACTGCAAGAATCCAAGAAATTTGTCTTGCTGCGGTTTTCCCACCTGATGATGATTGCTTGTGTTGCAATCGAAACGTCGTGATTTATTTATACCTACGTGACTTTACCGAAAGAACCAGAGAGTATAGCCCGTTCGAGACGCACAAATCATCCGCACACCTCCTCCCTTGCCTTTGACATTCCTCCAATAATGTGTGGCCAGGTCGCTTCTAATAAAACAGCTATAAAAGACAACCTCAGAGAGCACAGTGAGATTTACTTGGTAAGATAAAAACAATATAGTTTACTTTTATTTGTATATATATTTTTTTGAAAGTGATTTGTGTACCCTTCCTAGACTTTGCACTCCTATCGTGTTTTATTGTTTATTGCTGTAACGTTCTGACCTGCCCCTACTGGACATCTGTGAATAAGAGCTTTATGGCTTATCAGATTCCTCCAGTGTAAATACATCGTCTGATTCCTCCAGTATAAATACATCGTCTGATTCCTCCAGTATAAATACATCGTCTGATTCCTCCTCTAAGACACTGGTGGAACCATCAACTCACCCAATCAGTCAGTCACCCACCCACCACTGGTTCAACCATCAACTCACTCACTCACCCAGTCAGTCACCCACCCACCACTGGTTCAACCATCAACTCACTCACTCACCCAGTCAGTCACCCACCCACCCCTGGTTCAACCATCAACTCACTCACTCACCCAGTCAGTCAGTCACCCACCACTGTTTTAACCATCAACTCACTAACTCACCCAGTCAGTCACCCACCCACCCCTGGTTCAATCATCAACTCACTCACCCAGTCAGTCACCCACCCACCCCTGGTTCAACCATCAACTCACTCACCCAGTCAGTCACCCACCCACCACTGGTTCAACCATCAACTCACTCACTCACCCAGTCAGTCACCCACCCACCACTGGTTCAACCATCAACTCACTCACTCACCCAGTCAGTCAGTCACCCACTCCTGGTTCAACCATCAACTCACTCACTCACCCAGTCAGTCACCCACCCACCACTGGTTCAACCATCAACTCACTCACTCACCCAGTCAGTCACCCACCCACCACTGGTTCAACCATCAACTCACTCACCCAGTCAGTCAGTCACCCACCCACCACTGGTTCAACCATCAACTCACTCACCCAGTCAGTCAGTCACCCACCCCTGGTTCAACCATAAACTCACTCACCCAGTCAGTCACCCACCCACCACTGGTTCAACCATCAACTCACTCACTCACCCAGTCAGTCACCCACCCACCACTGGTTCAACCATCAACTCACTCACTCACCCAGTCAGTCACCCACCCACCACTGGTTCAACCATCAACTCACTCACCCAGTCAGTCAGTCACCCACCCCTGGTTCAACCATCAACTCACTCACCCAGTCAGTCACCCACCCACCACTAGTTCAACCATCAACTCACTCACTCACCCAGTCAGTCACCCACCCACCACTGGTTCAACCATCAACTCACTCACTCACCCAGTCAGTCACCCACCCACCACTGGTTCAACCATCAACTCACTCACTCACCCAGTCAGTCAGTCACCCACTCCTGGTTCAACCATCAACTCACTCACTCACCCAGTCAGTCACCCACCCACCACTGGTTCAACCATCAACTCACTCACCCAGTCAGTCAGTCACCCACCCCTGGTTCAACCATCAACTCACTCACCCAGTCAGTCACCCACCCACCACTGGTTCAACCATCAACTCACTCACTCACTCACCCAGTCACCCACCCACCACTGGTTCAAACATCAACTCACTCACTCACCCAGTCAGTCAGTCACCCACCCCTGGTTCAACCATCAACTCACTCACTCACCCAGTCAGTCAGTCACCCACTCCTGGTTCAACCATCAACTCACTCACTCACCCAGTCAGTCACCCACCCACCACTGGTTCAACCATCAACTCACTCACCCAGTCAGTCAGTCACCCACCCCTGGTTCAACCATCAACTCACTCACCCAGTCAGTCACCCACCCACCACTGGTTCAACCATCAACTCACTCACTCACTCACCCAGTCACCCACCCACCACTGGTTCAAACATCAACTCACTCACTCACCCAGTCAGTCACCCACCCACCACTGGTTCAACCATCAACTCACTCACTCACCCAGTCAGTCACCCACCCACCACTGGTTCAACCATCAACTCACTCACCCAGTCAGTCAGTCACCCACCCCTGGTTCAACCATCAACTCACTCACTCACCCAGTCAGTCACCCACCCACCCCTGGTTCAGAACATCACCAGGGCCGATGCGCGCATCTCCTTCACGAATGGAAATCTAAAGACACAATCCAGTGGTGCTATTGTGGCCATGCAAACCGAACTGTGGACCGCGCAGTAAACCCACTGTAACCTGCGCTCCTTCAACAAAGGATGAGGAAGAGCGAAACTCCACGAACTCTCAACTCTTTCCCTGCATGCCCCCTCTCTATCTCTCTCTCGCTTAGTGGCGAGCGGACCTCGACATTCGAATCGAGCTGCTGAATATATTTGCAAAACGCACGAACAAAAATGCTGCATCAGTCGGTGAGATGTGTCAGTCGGCCAGATTAGCTCAAGTTTCAGACCAGATGACAACGACACAGTTATTCGGGAACTGCTGATGGCTGTGTTTGTTGTCGCATGCTGATGTTTGACATACGTCTGTGTGCTGTTGTTAGAAACTCGTGATTCTCCAGCCGGCATTATTATTCTGCGGTGATTAAGCTGACGATGCCGGGGTTTTACGCGTCTTTCACATATTAGAATACGATCATAAGTAGCACTAACATCGCAAGCAGCACAATAACAACTTTAAAACCTTCATGCAGCTTCCTGAATCAAAGCAAGCAACAGCAGCAAACACAACATAACAAAATCTCATTTCGAGATGTGCCGTGTTGAACTTCTTTCGCACCGTACGTTAGCCAACCGTGCTAATCGGAGGTGCGAGGGTGGGAAGGACAAGAAACACTGGTCACAATCCCCATGGGCGCACAGAGGTCGTTTGCAAGGATGTCTCAATTGACACGTAACACAGCAAACACGTTGTGTATGCTGGACTTCTTTCGCACCGTACTTAAGCAAACCGTGCGGGGGGGGTGGGGACAACACACGAAACACAACAGGGCTGTTAAGAGAACAGTTCTAAAAAAGTGTTTGCTGTGGGGGTGAATTGAATGTGACATCTCCAATGTGGAGCACTGGAGTCAATGACACTGTCGTCTGTGGGGGGAGGGGGGGGCGATGTCCAGGCGCTCACCTCGCCGAGCCTTGGAGCCACTGCTGCTGCTGCTGGTTGTTGTTGTGGTGGTTGTTGTTGGTCTCCAGGAGATGCGGTCGCTGGCCAGGAGGACCTCACACGTCTTGCGCTTCACACGCAGCTCGGAGCCGAGCAGGCAGTCCCCCCCCTCCATCGTGTCGCCCCCAGGTGGATTGCCCAGCGGCGGCTCTCCTCTCGCTGTCTGTCCGTCCGCCTTCAACTCGTGAGCTTGGCGATGGAGGAGCTCCTTGGACCTCGCCTGACCAGCCCGTGCTATTGAAAGCCTTCCGTCAAGACGCCACCGAAGACCTCGTCAATCCCTGCCTCTTGGAGCATATTCGTCATCTCAAGCGCACGGTGCACAAAGTACCGACACGCTGCTCTCGATTAGAGTGACCGCCCCCGACGACACGGTTGTAACTGAAGCACTCTTCTCAATCGGTGGACTCCTTTTCACAAGGACGCTCTTGTCAAAGTGGACATTCCCAAACCCCCCCCCCCAACACCACCACGGTGCTCCTGCCCCTGACTCTCTCTGGCCCTCACCGACTGCCCAATCTGACTACGAGACGGTGGTCACGGTGGAGATTGCACACGCACCACCATCAACCACCACCACCACCACAGCCGCTGCTGCTGCTGACTGCGAGTGGACGGAGCCACAACACGGAAGATGGAGGGGGCACTGAGATGACCGCCACCCTCGTGGATTCGCGTGGTCTCAGTGAGTGGGCGTGGTCTCAATGAGTAGGCGTGGTCAAGCAGGGGTGGGCGTGGCCTAGTGATGACAGGCGTGGCCTCAAGGAGTGGGCGTGGCCTCAAAGAGTAGGCATGGCCTAGCTAGATGGGCGTGGTCTCAGTGAGTGGGCGTGGCCTAGTGATGACGGGCGTGGCCCTAAGGAGTAGACGTGGCCTCAAGGAGTAGGCGTAACCTCAAGGAGTAGGCGTGGCCTAGTGATGACGGGCGTGGCCTCCAGGAGTAGGCGTGGCCTCAAGGAGTAGGCGTGGCCTCAAGGAGTAGACGTGGCCTCAAGGAGTAGGCGTGGCCTATCTGGGGTGGGCGTGGCCTCAAAGAGTAGGCGTGGCCTGGGGCGATGGGCGTGGCCTGGTGAAGTTGGCGTTTTGGACCCAGGGATTTGAATTAACTTGGATCAGAATCATCATCAGTGTATTTATTTACGGGGAGCGGGGGGGTTTATTACTGGAGGAATTCAATTAGCTATCAAGATCTTTTTCTCTGTCACTCACCCAGTCAGTCAGTCACCCACCCACCCCTGGTTCAACCCTCAACTCACTCATTCACCCAGTCAGGCAGTCACCCACCGACCACTGGTTCAACCATCAACTCACTCACCCAGTCAGTCAGTCACCCACCCACTACTGGTTCAACCATCAACTCACTCACCCAGTCAGGCAGTCACCCACCGACCACTGGTTCAACCATCAACTCACTCACCCAGTCAGACAGTCACCCACCCACCACTGGTTCAACCATCAACTCACTCACCCAGTCAGACAGTCACCCACCCACCACTTGTATGGGCGGGTTAGAACGTTACAAACAACAAATGAGACGACACAATACGAATGCAAAGTATAGGAAAGGTAAGCAAATCGCTAAAACGTATATACAGTACAAATAAAACTAAACTATTCTATTTGACTAGGTAAAGCCCACTAACTGCCGATATAAACACATTTGCTGGATGAAGACTTTGGAAGGCGTCCCAGCAAACATGACAACGTTGACAAGTGGTTGGTACCGTTGGACCAACGTTTCGATATTTGCTGGGCTTCATCCAGCAGTGGATTGATCATGACTGATATTGATGACAGCCCTTTGGGATCATCCCCACGCCGTTTTAGTTATGGACATCAATGAAAAACAGCTTGAAAGCTCGTCGGATTTCTCTAGTGTATAAATATTCTGATTCTTTGAGCGGTTCAGAGTCCACTGATTGTGAGCCGGAGCCCAGGCAGTTGGAGGCAGTCGCCCTCCAGCAACAACAGAGGGCAGAGGAGCGACGCTCACAACAACGAGCGGAGCGCCGGGCGGATAAAATCGAGAAAGTTGGCACAGTAGGTGGTACAGCTGGTGTGCATCTCCCTGCCAGTCATCTCAGCCATCCCATGGCACCTGGGTCTGTCCGGAGACCTGTCCAGCGAGCCTTCGACACATCACGTGATAGCCTCAAAGTGCACCTAGCCTGGCACAGGCGCCGTCACTTGGTGACGAATGGCCCGGGGCTGTTGGTGTTTGGGTGCGCTAATCACTGCACCACCACTCGCGCGGAGGAGGGGGGCGTGGTTCCGAGTCGACTTGACGCCTTGCGATTGGTCAATTCTTTCTTCGTTACCCGCCGACGCGCGGAGACTCGCCAGCCAATCATCGGTCGATAAATATTCAAAATCCAACCGCCATTGGTGTGTGTATCGTTCTGGAGTAACCTGAATGGTTTGTTGTACGTAAGTTTAGAGTTGTCGTTTTAAAATTTCGTGTCCGCTTCAAGTCACAGCTGTGTGATAATTACACACAGGTGAGTAATTCAAAACATTGTTACAAAAGCCGATTTCGCTTTGGCCTACTGTCGGTTAAGGCCTAGAAAGTTGTGACGCCTACGGTCTTTCCTGAAAATCTGGCCGAGGAAAGCGACCCCGGCACGGCGGATTCGACCGGCCTGGTAACCCAGCGTGTACCCCGGTACACCTTTTGGTATTGTGTGGTATATGAAACACACTACTGTTATCTCTTTCGATTTATGTGTTTATATAATCCTGCACGAGATTGCTGACAATATTTTCATTGATTTAAAATATTTTTACTTGGATAATCAATTATCACAACTTGGGCACATATCTACAAAATAATAGTTGTTTGCTCCGTGCTTTCGTGACATATAACGTCATGTATTTGTGTTATTGCCACTGATATCGTGCTCACGCACCAGGGATCTCCCCTGTGGAATAGCCGGCGAAACTGGCTAAGCCTCGTGTAACAAATGAAATAAACTAAAACTCGGTGCATTTCCTACAGGTGCTGATCATTTTTGCCTTTGCAAATCCCCGGGTTTGAAGGTGGTTGGAGGAGGGAGGGAAGGAAGGGCGGTCATGAACGCCGCCGATAAGGAGAACGAGACGGCCACTCTGGTGAGGAGAGCACAAAATGAACCATCGTTCTCTGAGATGGCATTGTGCCTGCCGCATATGCACTTGAGCCCAACTTTCTTCAGACATCTGTGTTTTACATTCATCCCAGCCGAGTTTGAGACGGGTTGCATCGTCCATGGAGGGCGCCAGATGTTAACTGTCTCGCCTCGTATGCAGGAGGGACGTGGGTTCCATCCCTACCCTGTGACGCCTGCTGTATATTTGGAGTTTGCATTATTTCTCTTCCCGTGGCCGCGTGGATTTTTCTCCAGCCACGGTTAGAATCATCATGCGTTTATAATATTTGGCTGATGTACATTTCACACGTGATAAGCGACTTCGTTGAGCTATCATTTGTGGCCAGGTTGCTTCCGAAACAGAGCGATATAGCTCCAGTGTGGGTCTTATCTGGTAAACAAAAATAGTTTTAGGTAGATGGTCACTTATCCCAGGTCACAATCGAGAGCTGGCACGGTTGAGGTCCTGGGTATTAGGCAATTCTATAAATTGCGTAGGGCATGATGTGTCCAATTTCGAATTTTCTTCAGGATTTACGCAAGGGGATAGTGTACAATTACGTGGGCTTTTACAGGCGGTCGAGACCACCGTTAATTTCCGTCATCACGTACACACGTGCACTGTCACAAACATGCGCAGGGAGATGCAAAGACGCGCACTGACACAAGTTCAAATGCAAAGAGGATTCGAAAGTGCTGCCCCCTACTATGTATACCAGAGGCCACTTGACGGGATCTTCAGAGGAAGCTCTGTGGTGTCTGCTTCTGTGGGCTGTTCTCTAACACACAGGGTTGCGCTGTTCTGTGAGAGATTCCAATGGATTCTCCGTCTCGTGGCACTTGATGCCGATAATCAGGATGACATTTGGCGTGAAAGGCCAAGGCAATATTTAAATAATTCATAGGTGTGCAAGGTTAATAATAATCCATGCTGTGATGTGGTTTAAGAGCATACTGAAGATGCTAGAAATATCATGGCAGGGCAAGTGGGCATATAATGGGTTATATTGTTTTGTCTTATGTTTGCAATCCAGTATCTCCATTTGTTTTTGGTCTGTTTCATTTGTACCACTTGTTTTTCTCCAATAAGCTCAAGGTCCACACATTGCATTTAATGTCTAGCATTTGTGGAAGTACATTTTTTTTCATAATAAAGGTTTTTGGGTTAGATCGCGTAAATATATAAATGTGTCGTAAAATGTTTTGCAGTTTTACTCATGTATACCGAGTTGAAGAATATTTTTTTTCATGGAGCATTAGGACATCTTTACTTGCCGACAGGATAAGGTAAGCAACTTTGAAGGTCACAACTGAGCGTTGCAGGAAAGCATTGTAGACATAATCAAAAAGAGGAGATTGAGATGGGTAAGGCAAGTATGCAAGATGCAGGAGCTCAGGTTACTAAGACAGGCATTGCGATACCAACCACAGGTTGGGTACAGTATTTTAAGCTACATTTTGTGTCTTTGTGTCTGTCCTGACAGCCGCATCCTAAGCTGGTGATTCCGAATATCGCAAGGACTTCAAAGATTCCTCTTGTTTCCCAGAATCCCTCAACAGTTTTCAAGGAGCCTTCCTCGGTCACCAAAAAGGCACCAGTGTCTGTCAAAAAGACTGCAGTGCATATCCAGAGAACGCCACGTGTCACCCAGAAGACAACGCAGCTTAACCACAAGCCTTTACCTGTCATCCATAACATTCTGACATCTGATCAAAATACTGATCCAGTCGAACAAGGGATTCCTCCAGTGACTGAGCGGCAGACTTCACTAACTGTTCATAAAGCAGCTCCAGCTGACCAGAATGCTCCTTTGGTTGACAAAAAAACTACACCCATTACACAGAAGAGGCTGCCGCATGCCCAGAACGCTTCTATGAATTACCGGACGAATCTTCCAGTTGACCCGAAGACTCCTAAGTTCCACCGGAAGAAGCTGCCCTCTTCCCGGGTGCTGACTGCAACGTCTTCTGTCATAGCGTCGTGCTCGCTCACACCGCTCTTCCACCGGCTGAAACTGCAGGTGAGCGTGTGGGGTGCAGCACGGTGAAGTTGTTCTGCCAAAGTCTCCCGCGTCGTTCCACGTTCCAGGCCGTGACCCGCTCGTTATTCTCGCCGCTCTTCATCTCGCCGTATCAATTGCTTTTTCTCAGTAAACCTGGCCGCACAAAGATCATCACCTTCTTTTTCACATCTCCTATGGCTAAACTATGGAACTCTTTACCCACATCTATCTGTCTTTGCACTTGATTGCAGTTTTTAATACACGACAGCTCCGTTTGTCGCCAAGTGATGGCAACGTACCTCCGATTAGCGTGGTCGACTACGTATGGTGGGAAACAACTTTAACATACATACATACATCATCGCAACACTGCCTGAGAGCATGGTGTGGCCAGCACCTCGCCCCCGGCCACATTTTTTGCCCCATTGCTGATGGTTACACATCGCACCAGACATGAGTTAATGCTGAATTGACCTAGGGGAAGTCCAGGACCAGTTCAGATATATATGCCACTGATGTTAGACATGACCAGGAATTGTTCTCATGTTGCCAGAATCTTTGTGCATTGTGTCAACTATTGTCCCACGACACACAAACAGATACTCATATATGGGATTTTAGGATATAGAGCTAATTGAGGTATATATATATTATGGTGCGTGATATACTCTGGTGTGTCGACGCCAGGATGAAAAACACGAGCAGTCAAGTACACGACCTATGGGGGCGCCGATTGCTCAGGACAAGTGTGCGGAGTTTGAGCAATTCCCCACAGAGACTCTGGACAAACAGGTGACCAAGCAGCACTCGCTGTAATGAGCTGTACAGAGTGGCGCTATGTGTGCAGGATATATACTAGACGTGTACTCATTCACCCCGTTTCCTCCTGCGTATGCAATTTGGTGAAATTTCCATTCAAAAATGTATTCCGTTTGGTCTTATTTTTATGTTTAGTTCAGGATGGTCGTCATTTTGTAAAATTTTTGTCTCGTTCATTTTCACTTTACCAAAAGGGAATAACTATTCTATTCAATTTGGTGTGATTTTTAAGACCATTTTTTACATTTTCTTAGCTTCAATATGGCAAATGATGAGGGGGGGGGGGGGGTGAATCACGTGACTTGTGTTTTTGCACATTCAGTGGTGACTGGGCTTAGTACTCTTAGTTCTTTCGGTAAAGTGACGTAGATAAAAAATTAAAATAAAACAATAAAAATCACGACGTTTCGGAGGCAACACAAGTCTCCGTCATCAGGTGGGACCGTCACAGCCAGATTTGCTGCTGACGGTCCCACCTGATGACGGAGACTTGTGTTGCCTCCGAAACGTCGTGATTTTTATTGTTTTAATTTTAATTTCATTTTTTACCTATGTGACTTTACCGAAAGAACTAAGAGTATGAATTCTTGCAGTCACGAAAGCTTCAAATCTAGAATGACTGGGCTTAGGTTTCCAATGCCTCATGGGGCCCGCCTCGTGTGTTCGTGTGATATTCCCCAGGCCGACCTGGTTACTCAACAGGCCCCACTTGCGGAGGTGAGATCTGTAGCATGTGGCACATGTTGTATGAAACTGCTCGGTGTGTCCTTGAAAAGAGCAGGCTTATTCGGGGGAGGAGATTCCTGGTTCTTCTTTCGTTTAGCAGAGATGGAAAAGCGACAGTTTGGGAACCACGTTGTACTGTAGTCGAATGCTTAGTCAACCAATCCGAGGAGGATGTAGACGATGTATGGATAGTACACGGATGCCGCAATCATAGGCGATGGGTTTGATGGTGTGGACGGTATGCCGGTATATCCATATTTTTTTACAAAACCCTGTTATTTACATGAAGTAAAAACAATTCTAATTCAAAGCACATAATAATCGTTATACTATGCACATATAGAACTACAAAGGAATCGAAATTTTAAAAAAATCACAGAAACCACCATAAATCACAAGCCGTTTGTGGAAAGTAAAATCAAACGCTCCGGTAATTACTGAAAACAATTCCGTGATCTGCAGGGACAACACGGTGTTGTCCGCCAATGTTATTCCGGGTTGCACGTAGCACATTACGTGGCTGTGTTGCCTATACTGTAACATGTTTAGTGTGGATATAACATTACGTATTTGTGTTTTCTGTGCATGCAATCACAACTTGGCAGTCTGAGCAAAACATCCAAGAACAACACAGGCCGGCAACAAAACGAGACATGGGCGCGCAGACTCATGAAGAAGACGTGAAATGGCCAGAGGAACTCGTCGAAGACGCTACGACTAAACAGGTGACGGCACAGCAGTGCCCTGGGACCAGTCCACACAGTGCGACAATCAAATTCATTTTTCGATTTAAAGCTTTCGTGACTGCATGTAGAGCCCTTTCTCAGTCCGCTGCTGGATGAAGGTCACCCGCTCGCCACGTTGGTTGTGATGGTTGTGCGGTTTGGCATCCTTCGCCAGGACTAATTGAGATGTATCTTTCGCTCGCCTCTCATGCCAACCGTGGTCGGGAAGTGAGCTGAGGTTGCCGGGTTTCTCACAGTGCACTAATCACTGCACCCACCACTCCACCCCGACTATTTATTGATGCTAAATTCCTCTTCATATGCACATTCTTTTTGTTAAGGCGCTCTTCCACCTCCAACCCAGCTTATATATAAGCTCCTAGCTTGGTAGTGTATCATTCTTCACCTGAAGACGGCTGCTTGCGTTGTAGCCGAAACGTCGTGAGAATTATTTTATTTTATTATGTTTTATTTTTATTATTTTATTACTTCCCTTCTACGTGACTTTACCGAAAGAACAAAGAAGAAGAAGGATCTTTGTATATAATATTTGGCATTGGCGTGAGTGTGCGGTATTAACAGTGTGCTTTCCATGTTGCATGTTATGCTTTGCATTGCATCATGTCTATGTTCCTTTACGTGCAAGTTTGGCAAGATAGGATGTATGCACACACAGTGAGATGGCGGGAAAAAGAACAGATGAGGGTGTGCCACCGCGAACTTTACCATTCTGCGTACTGTACCATTCCATGTACTGTATCATACCACTCGACCACACAGTTAAAGAAAGTAGTTGATCGTCGACCGCTCAGAAATTGCGTTGTAACGGTGAGCGCATTCCGAGTTGCGTGTAAAGTGTTCCCTAATGGCAGAACCGCGTGATAGTGAAAACGCGTCGTGTGAAGACGCGTCAAGAGAAGACTTTGCTGTCGTGTGGCGCTGTAAGCACTGCCTGGTGCGGTATGCAGTTAGGCTGCAAAGTATTATGGGAACTCTTCTACTGCTGATCTTGGGAGCTTCTATAAGTTTGACACCTGGAGCCTTTGGCATTTAAACTGAATCTTCAGAATCCTCTACCCGATCTGGTGCGACTCGGGCTACTGGCAGAGACGCCCAGCTGAGGCACTGTAGGAGAGTCTTCAACGAGCATCAGATAGACAGAGCTGAAAATCATTATTATAACTTGGTGTGATGTATTTGCTGTGTGTCTGTGTGACGTAATGTGACGTACTTCCCTTAATGTAATATACGGATTTGTGTGTATGTCAGGCAGAGCAGCATTTCCTGGAGTCAGGCGAGCAGTTGACAGAAGAAAACATGGAGACTTGGGCAGATGGAGAGGGGCCTATACGTTTAGGGCAGGTCACCAAAGAGACCATGGATACACAGGTGAGCAAGAGCCTTGTACTATGACCAAATCACGTGCAATGTGCCCGATCTCATCGCATCTTGAAAGCTCAACGGGGATGAGCATGAACAATGCTTGGATGGGCGACCACTGCATGCCAGGTGGTCAGGTGACTGGGGGGCTAAGCGACTTGATGGGCAGTACAGAACAGTGAATTGTCAGGTGGCTGGGGAGCTAAGCGACTTGATGGGCAGTACAGAACAGTGAATTGTCAGGTGGCTGAGGGGCTAAGCGACTTGATGGGCAGTACAGGACAGTGAATTGTCAGGTGGCTGGGGGGCTAAGCGACTTGATGGGCAGTACAGGACAGTGAATTGTCAGGTGGCTGAGGGGCTAAGCGACTTGATGGGCAGTACAGGACAGTGAATTGTCAGGTGGCTGGGGGGCTAAGCGACTTGATGGGCAGTACAGGACAGTGAATTGTCAGGTAGCTGAGGGGCTAAGCGACTTGATGGGCAGTACAGGACAGTGAATTGTCAGGTGGCTGAGGGGCTAAGCGACTTGATGGGCAGTACAGGACAGTGAATTGTCAGGTGGCTGGGGGGCTAAGCGACTTGATGGGCAGTACAGGACAGTGAATTGTCAGGTGGCTGGGGGGCTAAGCGACTTGATGGGCAGTACAGAACAGTGAATTGTCAGGTGGCTGAGGGGCTAAGCGACTTGATGGGCAGTACAGGACAGTGAATTGTCAGGTGGCTGGGGGGCTAAGCGGCTTCATGGGCAGTACAGGACAGTGCAACAAATTCCACTGTTTTCCTGCACATGCGATGCTCTAACATCTAAGCGGCGTTTCGCAAACCCACGTTGACCAGAGTGGTGACGTGGCCAAATAACCCCCACGACTCGTACGACACGTGGAGGCCATCATCCCAACAATGGATTAACCAAGGCCCTCCCGTGTCCACGTACGCAGCACTGCCTGAGAGCAGTGTGCATGTTGGTGTGACGCGCAGTGCTGTGTGTGTAGTGTTTTGCCCGGGGTACCCAGTTTTTAGGTATGGAACGTATAATTAATTGTGACGATTTGTCATGTTTCTGGGAATCGTAATTTCGTTGCAAAATAATTAGGTTGACTTTTGCAGTGCATGTAGAATGTGTAGTGGCTGCAGAGTTCACATCTATGCAATGATTGCATAAATAGTTTTTCGGTTTAAATGAATCGATTCTTACGTTTCGCTATTTGACGCAGTGGTGATGTCACGCTAACACAGGAGGGCATGGCATCCGCTGCCGTTGTGGTTTTCATGTTTGTAATGTTGCTCCCAGTCAGAGCAGCAGACACGGCGGCCGCAAGGCGAATCGGTAGCGATGGACACGGAGGCACAGATGGACGTCGAGGAGCAGCAACAGTTGTGGCAGTACATTGAAGAGGCCGTGGTTCAACAGGTTGGCCCTTGAATACACTTTCCATAGAAGCAGTGTGGTATGTGAAAAGTGTCCCTTTCAACAAAATCTCAGTCTGTGTGTGTGTACACATATATGTGGGGAGCGGTGGGGCAGCGGTTAGCACGCTGCGCTATGAACCCGCCGACTCGAGTTGGATTCCCGCTCCTGGCCAACACCAGTGATGATTGCGGAATCGGTCCTGGCCCCCCACCCTCCTACATCGTCTCAGCCTCAAATGAGTACCTGGTGCGAAGTGTAAACATCGCCACTGGGGAGACAAAGACGTGGTGCAGGCCATGCACCTCCTCGTGTGCCGTGCCGGCCTTCGTAGGTGCTCGCTAACAGCACTTCTCCCAAAAGTCTGTTAAGGCTACACGGGGGTCTTTGTACGTATATATGACGACGCTTACAACAACAAGCGGAGCGCTGGGCAGCTAAAACACTGTCCAGTCGGCACAATGGCGTGGGTATATCTGCAAGTCATCTCCGTCAACCCATAGCACCCGAGTTTGTTCTGTGACCAGCCGGTGAGCCTTCTCGACTTCCCTTGGCTTCAACGTGCACCTAGCCTGCCACGGTGGTGACGTCACAGTCATTCGCTAGTGCTCTTCGGCTGTTGTCATGCATGACGTGCGTCGGCCACTTCTCTCGTTGCGAGGGCCTCTCACGGTGACAAACTCGGCTGATGTGAATGTGTTGGATGCCCGCACGTACGTACGTACGTTGGAACTTCTTTCGCACCGTATGTAGCCAACCGTGCTAATCAGAGTTGCGGTGCTCCGACCTTACGGGTGAGTACGGCGCGCGTGTCGATGATGGGGTGCAGCGTGGCTCCAACGCGGAACTCGGTTACCGGGGGCTGTACGAGCGCGTGGCGGCGAGAGCCATCGAGCTGGAGGGGATCGAAGAGGAGCACGTGGAGTTGTGCGAGCTTGTTGGAGAGGCGATCGCCAAGCAGGTGACTGCAGAGGCACAAGACCGGCGGCACAGTCCCCGCAACGCGCCGACAGCGTGCACGCACAACCACCACAACAAGCGTGCGGCCACGCGGCGCGACTAAACTGTCGGGACATCCGCCAGTGCCATCGGAACATTGGCAGCGCCGCTGATGCGTTGCTAGTGTTGTTAGCACTTTACCAGCCCTGTCAATGCACCACCACCAACAGAATACACCCTCTGCAGCGAGCACAGTACACATAGTAAGCGCAGCGCGGTTACCACGCACAACCATCTCCCTTCTCTCCGCCGGTACAATCCCCCTACTACCACCAGCATGGAACACATCCACAAGGGTTGTATTTTCTGGGTCTCCTAGACCATTTTCATTTCACCTCCCTGAGAAATTCAAGCAAGTTGGGTCATCTCTTGGACTGTTGGAAGCTACATTGACCACTGCCTCTGCGAATGTGTGTCCCAGAACACCAGGGCGGAGGACAGCGAGCGGGTGGGAGTCCTCGCGCATCGCGTCATCCAGGACCTGATGACGCAGGTGGAAGAAAAGAACCTGCAGGTGCGTCTCGTAGATTCCTTCTTCAGCTCTTTCTTTTTCACTTATCTCTTTTTTACCATACGAAGCCTCCTCGATGGGAAATCTGTGCAATCTTTTGGCTCGATGTAATTGTTTGGGTCGGAGCCGGTGGCGCGGTGGTTAGTGCACTGACCTTCGAATCTGGCGGGCCTGGGTTTGATCCCCAGCCACGGCTAACGTCTGTGGCAAGAGTGTTATCTGAACCGGTTCTGGTGCACCTCCTTTTACCAACCCCTATTGATTGACGAAGAGCCGTAGGAGGAGGTTAAATCGCTTGGGGATGGTGAACGATTGCTTGGTAGAATGCGATGCCGTTCACCGTAGATATGCGTCTGTGGTGTTAAGACGGTGGCGGAATCGCAGGTAACGAGTGGGGGCGGGGGGTGGCAGGCTGCGGCACGGGTACCGTGCGGGATACATTTTGAACGCTCGTCGCGGCGACAAAAACCTTAACCCAACCCGTACGCCTCCCCTCCCGTTTCCTTGCCCCGGCCGAACGGCTCAGCTGGAGGAGTCGACGCAGATGCTGGACAACGCTCGCGTGATGATGAGCACGCTCTGCAACCAGCTACGGGCCAACGCCGAGCGTCTCCGCCAGGAGCTGCGCAACGTACGGCAGCGGCACGGGGGCGTGGGGAGGCGGCGGCGACTCTCGCGCTGTCCAGCCTTGAGCCCTCCCACCCCTTGCAAGCCCGAGCATGGCCGCTGGGCCTAACGGGGCAGGGGAGGGGCGTGTGGGGGGGGTGGGGTTGGGGTGCAAAACCACACGGGCTGGGATTTAATGCAACTGCCAGACACGACCGGCAAGGCACAGCTCGTACAGAGGGTCACGACAGAGGCGACATGCACACGGTGGCTGGGTGTCGAGATGGTGCATTGTTTTTGAACTGTGTGCCTTTTGGCGTCATCTGGTCCAACACCATGTGAGACTAGGCTCTAAGGAAAGCTGTCTCGGGTGTGGACCAATCAATTTCAAGGACAGTGCATACATTATCAGAGTTGTGTTTTTTGTTTGCATTTTGACCGCAGGTATTGTGGTCAATGCAAACATGACTCCTTGTAAAAAAGGTGTCAGTTTTGTTGCCAGATAAAAGGGTAAAAAAAACAATTATCAGTATTTAAAAGCTAAACTACTTTTGTTTTTTCCATGTCGGGCCCACTGAGCTGTGTAGCTCTTTTTTTCAGAAGCGACCTAGGCACAAATGATAGCTCAATGAAATGGCTTATTGCATGGAAATTTATCACAGACAAATATTCTCAATGCATGTTTCTAAATATGACTTTTTGACGTTGATTTTAAATGTGGAGGGAAAAACCGGAGGTCCCGGACAAAAATCCATATAACCACGGGGAGAAGATGCAAACTCCAAATATACAGGCGCGTCGGTGTTGGGATTGAGCCCACGACCTGTATACCAGGCGAGGCAGTTAACATCTTGGCACCGTGGCTGTGTGGAGTGAAGAGGGCGGTGTGTCTACTCGACGTGCATGAATGTACCGTGCGACGCGTGTCACAGGGTTCTTTTGTGCGAAGGGGGAACCATGAAAAAAAGTCAAATTTGAAGAAATTGAAAATCTCACTCTGGAAACTCAACATTGCAACGGCGTGCAGAGCAATGCGGCTGTTGTTGTTGGCTGTGTCTCCACACTGCGCAGGAATGAGCGTGCGCCGCCAGGCTGTCCCAGTCTGGTTCTGCACTGCAGAGTAACTGCGGTGACCTTGGATTGTGCATCTCAGAATTGGCTTCTAAATTTCAGTGCTTTCACCGGTGTTGATTTTATTAACATGTTTTTGTTTCGCCGGCGCGTGACGACGCTCTTTGCAGAGTTTGCGAAATGGGTGCTGCCTCGTGGAATAGAGCTCTCAAAGCGACGACTTTGGAGGGGAGGAGGGGGGGTTCTTGTGTGATGTTGGAGAGACCCATGTACTCCTCGAACAGACTTGTGCTCATGTGTGGCCGTAGTTTGACTTGTCATGCCTGCCCCTGTGACAGATGACCGAGCAGCTGAGTGAGGAGAGGACGGAGTGGGCAGCTGAGCGACTCAGGTGAGCACTGCGCAGGGGGTATTGAAGCCTCAGAGGCAGCGGAAAATGAAGCTTCAGTGGGACTGCGTTAACAGCGGCACAACGGCATAGCCTGAAGAAACTCTGCCGCCATCGGGCGTGTGTGCGCGTGCATGTGTGTGTGTGCGATCCAGGCTGGAGGACGAGTGCTCGGTGCGCTCCTCCGAGGTTGTCGCCACCCGTGCCGAGTTGGCGCTGCTGCAGAAGTCGCTGTGGTCAGCGCTCGAGGAGCTGACTACAGAGAAGAAGCACGTACATCAGCTGACTGATGAATGGCGCGAGTTGACAACCCGCGTGGAGAACATACAGGTGAGGGTGCAGCACAGTGCCTCCTTCCCCCCGTGTCTCTCCTTCCCCCCCCATTGTCTCCTCCCTTCCCAGTGTCTCCCCTTGCAACTTTAACTCCCCCAAAAAATGAGGTTCCCTTTTAAATGGACTAGCTTCCCAGCTTGTTTTTCAGAGTTAACAGAGCACCATCTATTAACTTGGTCAATATATATATACACACAAACACATGGACTCATTGCCAATGTGCATAACACTGGACCACACATGATTTCTGAATGTTAATAATGGTAGCGGTTGTGTGTTTGTCTGCATGTGGCCTCGCAGTTCCTCGAGATTGAGAATAAGTTCTACATGGATGAACGCGTGGCGTGGGAAGAGCGGCTGAGTGCCACCTGGTAAGTTGAGAGCGGCTCGATTCCATGTTTAAAGCAATCAAACCACGAATTGCTTAACACTCGGAACACTTGGGGGGGAACCCCACTGAAAGACTTTTGACACTCGATGAGGCTTTCCTGGGCAAACGAATGGAATGACTACATCTTCTTTCGTACGGCTTATGTAGATGCAGTGCAACAAATTACAATTTCACTCGGGTGGTCAAGCCAGCGGAGTGTATCATCGCTGTGATGTCTCCTCCGTATCTGTGGATCGGGCATTGTGTCATATGTTGGATGTATGTTGAACTTCTTTCGCACCGTACGTAGCCAACCGTGCTCATCTGTTCTGGATGACCACAGTCGCACACTGAAGTTTTACATTTACCATTAGTGCATTAGGTATCCGCATCTGCCATGGCTCGCTGGTGATCCCTAGTGGGGGGTGAGATGGGTGCACTGTTGTATGTTGGCGAGAGGCTATCCAGCGCCGATGGTTTGGACGAAGGTCAGAGCCAAAAGCCTCGTGCAGCCGTAAAGCGGCATTCTTTCACTGTCCGCCCGTGGGCCGGATGTGACTTGCGATGGCTCTTAGAGCGGCCAACTGAGAGATGCGGCCCGCCGACACGCGAGGGGATGCAGATGAGTGAGAGGAGAGAGATCACAGCTGTAGAAGAGAGATGCAGATTAGTAAGATGGGAGAGAGAGGTAAGAGGATGTGTGTGTGTGTATGAGCGGTAGTATAGTGATTAGCGCACTGCCCTTCGAACTTGGCTACCCGAGTTAGATTCCCGCTCCCGGACAACACCGGTGACGATTATTTGAATCGGTCTTGGGCCTCCCCTAGGTCGACTCGGCCTCAAATGTGTACCTGGTGCGGTGTGTAAACATCGCCACTGGGGAGACAAAAAAGCCGGACGTGGTGCTGGCCACCCACCCTCTCGTGTGCCATGCCGGCCTTCATAGGTGCTACTCTAACAACACTTGCCCCAACAGTCTGTTGAGGCTATACTGGGGGATCTTTGTCTTATTTTGTCTGTGAGTGTCTCTGTTAGTATGTGGCCACCCACCGCCTCGTATTCCGTTCCGGCCTTCATAGGTGCTACTCGCTACGAATGAACAGCACTTGCTCCAACAGTCTGTCACAGACTTAACGGTGGTGGTGGGGGGCGGCGTCTTTGTGCCCACAGCCGCGAGCTGAAGGCGTTGCGGACGGCGGAGGGTGCCGCACGTGACGAGACGCGGGACTTGCGCAGCGAGCTTGCGCAGGCAGAGCGCGAGGTGACGGCGCTGCGCAAGGAGCTCCATGCCAAGGAGCAGGTGGAGATCTCGATTCACGCTCTTACCCCTCCCAACCTGCATCCCTCGGTTTAACGCGTAGTTCTAGGCTCTCGCGACCGATGTTATCCATAGTAAAGGTTTTTTTTGTTGGTTGAGGTCGCGTAAATATAAATGTGTCGTTAAACCCGCCACCACCCGGCATAGCCAATTAGTACGGTTTGTCACGTAAACAAAACGTGAACATGTCTTCTTGGTTCTTTCGGTAAAGTCACGTAGAAGGGAAGTAATAAAATAATAAAAATAAAACATAATAAAACAATTCTCACGACGTTTCGGCCACAACGCAAGCAGCCGTCCTCAGGCAAAGAATGAGAACATTATCAAGCTAGGAGCTTATATAGGTGTAGCGAGGAGGAGCGCCTTAACAAAAGAATGTGCATATGAAGAGGAATTTAGCATACCAATGGACAATGCGTAGGGGGTGGGCGGAGGGGTTTCAAAGTCCCATTATGCCCATGCATTATGCAGGATCAACAGCACCACGGGGGGGCGCAAGGAACAGCGTTAATAAAGGAAAGGAATGTTAGTGATATGTAGCTGCATTTACCAAACAACCACGTAGAAAACCGAAGTGAAAACTACATAAAAAACTAAAATATAAACTGATACTTACTATACTCTACAATAAGCTGAGTTACTAACAACAGATAATAAAATTACAATTCTACGTCGTAAGAAGTATATAATATACTTCCATCTAAACTTTATTCTCTTAGCATATACAGTACTATATACTGCCATAGATAAACCCAACATTAAATTATATACTGTATTGCTGTAAACCACCCTATACTTTATACATTTTAATATAACACTATGTATTATTCAACTCACCCTAATGTGTATCGAAATGGTTTATTACGTCCTTCCAATGATTGCTAAGCCTGAATCCATCTTCTCGGTTAAAATTGTCTCTGTGTTTGTATATGTGGATCGCCTCATGAACGAATCTCTCATGATAGCCAGATGGCTTGCTAGATGTTAACAAAGTCGTAATTAATCGCAGTAACAGTCCTATTTCTGAAGGTTTGAAATCCGTCTTAGCTAAAGGACTAAACTTTGCAGTCACACCTAGACACATACCAGTTAATGATATAATTGCTCGAGTAGATGTAGCTCTCAAGGGCTTGAGTCACATCGCTGCAGACGTAGCAAGATCTGAAATCTCTGTAACCCTCAAAAACGCTAAGATGCCAGCTAGCAACATCAGCAAAGATGAGCGTTTTGAATTAGCTCAATTAAAAAAGAGGGATGACATTGTCATCCTCTCAGCCGACAAAGGCAATGCCACTGTCATCATGGACAAAATAGAATACAACAACAAAATTCAAGAACTACTCAACGATGGCAGCTACACAAAAATAAAAAGAGACCCCACCAACAGCCTCGTCTCCAAAACCAACAACATCATTTCTGCTTCAACCGCATTAATTGATCATACCAAACAGTTCTCGTTGAAACCTTCTGCAGCCAGGCCACCAAGATTGTACGGCTTGCCAAAGATACATAAAGAAGATACACCTCTTCGTCCCATTGTCTCTACTATCAACTCCCCCACTTACAAACTGGCTCGTTTTTTGTCCGAAATCCTACGGCCTTTCACTGGAAAAACCACCTCTGCAGTACTAAACTCTACTGACCTGGTATCGACAATCAAGGGGATTGCCCTGTCCCCAGAGGACCTGTTTGTCAGTTTTGATGTGGTTTCCTTGTTCACCAAGGTGCCTGTGCCTGACACCATCGCAATCATTGAAGACTTGGTTCATCAAGGATTAAATGCTGGGGTACCCCCCCTGGTGAGACACTGCTTAACCAATACATACTTCACCTGGAATGGAACCTTCTACAAGCAAATTGAGGGCACCCCAATGGGCTCCCCCCTATCTCCGGTTGTAGCCAACATCTTCATGGAAAAATTTGAGACGGACGCCATCCAGACTGCCACTCTACGCCCGACCTTATGGAAGAGGTACGTAGACGACACTTTTGTCATCTGGCCACATGGCCGGCCTGCTCTAGACCAATTTCTAGACCACATCAATTCCATACACCCAGCCATCAGATTCACCATGGAAGTCGAAAATGATGGCAAGCTACCCTTTTTGGATGTCCTAATCAAAAGGAGACCTGATGGTTCAATGAGCCACTCTGTCTACAGGAAAGCCACCCACACGGATGCTTATCTAAAACCGGATTCCCACCACCATCCATCCCAGAAGAATTCCCTCATCAAGACTCTATATCATAGAGCCCAATGCATCTCCGACCATGAACACATTTCCAGTGAACTCAAACACGTACGCCAAGCTCTTAAGGCTAATGGTTACTCCGACTACATAATCCGCAAAGCCATCACTCCAACCATCAAGGAAGATCCTGTTGAGGAGCCTTTCAAGACCATCACCTTACCCTACATTGCTGGGGTCACAAAAAAGATCTCCAAAATCCTGATTAAACACAAGATCCAGGTCCGATTCAACACAGTACATAAAATCCGTGATCTGGTACCGTCTGTAAAAGATGTGATTCCAGACATACAGTACCCTGGCGTCTACAAACTAAGTTGCCTCTGTGGTAGCAGTTACATTGGGGAAACCAAACGACACGTCTCAGACCGCATTCGTGAACATAAAGCTGATCTAAAACACGGTAGGACAAACACCTCAGCCGTGGCAGACCACTGTTACAACTCAGTGGGCTCACATGACATTGACTTCTCCAAGACGGAGGTTCTCTGCAAGCCATCTGGCTATCATGAGAGATTCGTTCATGAGGCGATCCACATATACAAACACAGAGACAATTTTAACCGAGAAGATGGATTCAGGCTTAGCAATCATTGGAAGGACGTAATAAACCATTTCGATACACATTAGGGTGAGTTGAATAATACATAGTGTTATATTAAAATGTATAGAGTATAGGGTGGTTTACAGCAATACAGTATATAATTTAATGTTGGGTTTATCTATGGCAGTATATAGTACTGTATATGCTAAGAGAATAAAGTTTAGATGGAAGTATATTATATACTTCTTACGACGTAGAATTGTAATTTTATTATCTGTTGTTAGTAACTCAGCTTATTGTAGAGTATAGTAAGTATCAGTTTATATTTTAGTTTTTTATGTAGTTTTCACTTCGGTTTTCTACGTGGTTGTTTGGTAAATGCAGCTACATATCACTAACATTCCTTTCCTTTATTAACGCTGTTCCTTGCGCCCCCCCGTGGTGCTGTTGATCCTGCATAATGCATGGGCATAATGGGACTTTGAAACCCCTCCGCCCACCCCCTACGCATTGTCCATTGGTATGCTAAATTCCTCTTCATATGCACATTCTTTTGTTAAGGCGCTCCTCCTCGCTACACCTATATAAGCTCCTAGCTTGATAATGTTCTCATTCTTCGCCTGAGGACGGCTGCTTGCGTTGTGGCCGAAACGTCGTTGAGAATTGTTTTATTATGTTTTATTTTTATTATTTTATTACTTCCCTTCTACGTGACTTTACCGAAAGAACCAAGAAGATGAATCCCTGCAGTCACGAAAGCTTTAAATCGAAACGTGAACATGTGTTAATGTTTCAGCACACCGGTGTGTCGAACAGGGAAGCCACAAAAAATGTACAATTCAAGTACGACGTTTTGCTGCTGATTACAACCAGCCTCATCAGGTGATAGCCAGGATTGTGAAGAAGGTCCTCTGTTTAGCTCTTAAATCGAGGGGTAAAGGTGATGTCATCAGTGTGGGCCTGTCAGGTGTGAAGACCAGAGAAAGGTTAATGTCGTCCTATCAGTTACAATGGATCATGTCCTCCCCTCCTTCCCTGCTCTCTCCGGACTGAGCACAATCGCACATCATCATCTCAGTATCATCATGAAACCGCATGTACTTATACGCAAGAATGGCAACAGCAGAAGCAGGCCATGCACGCAGACCGCAGTGCAACAAAGCCGACATCATTAATATGAACCGTTGTCAAGGCGCCCTTCCTCCCCTAACCCAAAGCGCCCTTCATCCCCTAACCCAGCTTAAATATACGCTGCCAAGCTTGGTGGTGTTCATTCAGACGCTGTCTTTCCGACAGACCTGTTTTTCACCTGAGGACGGCTGCTTGCGTTGTGGCCGAAACGTCGTGAGAATTGTATTTTATTATGTTTTATTATTATTATTTTATTATTTCCCTTCTACGTAACTTTACCGAAAGAACCAAGAAGATGAACCGTTGTGTTTCGAGGTGAGATTTCACCTGCGGGAGGTTCTTAGAGCAGGATCGGCAAAGCCGGTGCTTGTCCAGCCGGCACGTTAGCGTCCACCCAGATCTGTCGAGTAACAACCGGACGAATGAATGAAAAATGTACCGTTGCAACGTGCGGAGACTTTTGATTTGCGAGCGCGTGGCTGTCGTGGCGATGCCTGTGTTTTTATTTATCTCATTGCACGGTTGCGCAGGAGCTCCAAGGCATCCATGAAGCGTGGACAGCGTCGGGAGCACGGGCGGAGCAGGAGACGGCCTATCTGCAGGAGTGCTACGAGCTCAAGCTACAGCTGCAGGTGAGCCTGTGATTAGTGCACACCTGTCGACCAGAGGTCGCAAACGGGTTTTGATTCCTTACCCGTACCCGGGTATCGTGTAGGGTACGGGTACCCGATTGCGACCTCTGGGATGAAGCCATGTTGCAGGTGCGGGTGGGTTGATTCAAGGAACTTGAATTGTGAGAAGAGACAAGACGTTGGGAAATGAGTGACAAACGGTGACTCACCAGTGACTCACGGCCTACCCGTACCCGGCTGCACCAGGGTCGCAAACGGGTACCCGTACCCGGCCGGGTACGGGTAGCCAGGTATCGGGTAGGGGTACGGGTATCGGGTACCCGGTTGCGACCTCTACTGTCGACCCCTTATCAGTGCCCTACCTTATTACAGACCAATTCAGAGCGTATTGGTCACCCCCGTGGCCTTATAAAGCTCAACGTTCATCCTACAAAGTCCCATCACAAGGGAGAAACACAAATACACGTTTTTTTTGCCCGTATTGAAACGGTTATGTGCCGTATGGAGCTGAGAACTCAATTTCCCTGTACAAGAATGCGGGTAGATCGTATGAGTTGACGGCTATGATAGTGACACCCCGGCGGGTTAACTACCTCGCCCGGTGTACAGGTCGTCGTGGATTCGTTCCTGACCCTGACGCCTGCTGCTGTTTATTTGGAGTTTGCGGTGTCTCTCTCCCCGTGGTTGCTTGGATTTTTCTCGGTGTCCTCCGGCTTCTCCCTCCACGTTTTAGAGTATTTGGCTGCAACACATTTGCACGTGATGAGCCACTTGGTTGAGCTATAATTTGTGGCCGGTCACTTCTGAAAAAGAACTACATCGCTCAGTGTGGGGCCTTACCTGGTAAAATAAAAAATAAAAATGTTTAAGCACTGGACGGGTAAGGCCTGCGCAGCTCAATCGCCAATGACCACGCACCTATCTCAGCAGGACAATTTGTAGTGGTGATCAACAGGCAGGAGCATTGCGATTATAATTCTAACATTGTTTAGTTTTATTAGCATTGCATCTCACAATTGTTGAGGAACCATGGACAAGCTGGAAGGCAGCCAGGTGGTGAGTAGTTGGCAACAGTTGCCAAAGCTCTGCAGTCCTCTAATATAATAAGATGCTTTAAGCCAATTAATGAGTGTTTCTCACTCCAACAGATGACTGCACAGAAATAATTCTTGTGGTGAGATGTAATCATTTTTCGTTCTCAGAGCTGGAATTTAGTGATAATAATTTCCCAGATTTAACCGCGATGTTTTTTGTTGTGTGTTCGTTGGTAATCTTGCTGAGGCCACCATCACCCGACAGAAGCTGGCGTACTCACAAGCGACTGCCGAGATTTGAACACAGCAGCTCAGCTATTGTCATCTCAACCCGGCCTCTTGCATAACATTCTTCTTTGATGTTAATCAACAGGACATTGTGGGCGTGTGTCCGTCGTAGTTTAGCGTACTCTGCTACAAACCCAGCAACCTGTGTTTGATGGTTACGACCAATAACGGTGGCAAATATGTGAATCGATCCGAGACCTCCTTTAGGTCTACTTGGCCTTAAATGAGTACCTGTGGTTCTGGTCACACCGCCTTTCTCAAGCGCCGTTCCAGCCCTGTCCGTACAGATCGGGGGTCGGAAACCAAAATAACAAGGGGCATTTTTTTTTTCGAATTCGGTACAAAACTCAACATTTCAAGAGCTGCAGTGCGCGTGAATACACGCACACGCACGCATTACGTCACGAAGGAGTCTGTACAAGAGCCGCACACGGCTCCAGTGCCGCGTTGTTGCCGACCCCCGGTCTAGATGTTCGCTTTACGGCATTTTGCCGCCCCCCCCACCCCGCGATCCTTTAAAGGCTGAACACGGTGGCCGGTGGAATCTCCTTGTCTTTGATGCGAAACGCAGAAGTGCGAAGAGAGACTGACGGACGCGTGCCGGGATCGACACTTGGCGCAAGTCGACATCGAGATGCTGAAAGAGGAGCTGCTCCAGCTGGCCTCCGCTCAGGTCCGAGTACGCGGCGGTGCCGTCGGGCTGCGCTGCAGGGGGGTGCGCGGGAATCTCAAGGCCCCCCCCCCCCACCGTGACCTCACGCGGCCCGCGGACACGCGGCGGGGGAGAGGGGGGCCTACCCGCTTCGTCCAAACCGACCCCTGCAAATAGCATTTGTCCATCGCTGCAAGCGACTCAAATCGGAATCTTTATTTAGACTGGAGGAAATCTGATGAGCTGTGAAGCTCTTTTTCACAGATGTCCAGTGAGGGCGAGGGCCTTCCCCGTTCAGGCGGCGGGGGTTGTTTGGCCATACCTCGCCGGGCTGGTCAGTGTTGGTTGGTGAAGTTTGGGGGAGCGTAGACATAGGATAATATAGTACAGTACAGCAGTGGGTTTTGCTGCACTGCCCTCTGCTATAACGACGCAGCAGCAGCTGTTTTATCCACAGCGGTGACCCCCACCCAGCCTCGCTTAGTTTCCAATATCTGAGGAGTTGAGGGGCATCCCGGGATGTTGGTGTTTAGGCGCCGTCCGTCATCGCGACGGCGAGCGACATCGTGGGCACGATTCCTCTCGCCACGCTGGTGTGTAGCTCTTCAGGAGGGCGGGAGGGGGCGAGATGGTTCCCAGCTTTACTTAGTCACGAGGTGCGTGTGGGAGGGAAGCCCCGAGCCCTAGGATCTCAACACTGCTGGCTGAGTGTCTCAGCCGGAGGGGGGAGAGAGGGAGAGAGGCAGAGAGGCGCAGGGACCGAGGGAGGCAGAGCCTTTGTCTCCATTGTGGGCCTCGAGTCTTCATTGGTACACGGTCAGCTCCGCCTACCCACACGGACACAGACAAAGATGCCCCAGTATAGCCTTAACAGATTGTTGGGGCAAGTGCTGTTAGCGAGCACTTAAGAAGGCCCGATTGGCACACGAGGCGTGGGTGACCAGCCCCGTGCCCGGCCAGCTTTGTCTCCCTAGCGGCGATGTTTTTACACATCCCACCAGGGACTCAATTGAGGCTGAGTCGACCTAGGGGAGGCCCAGGACCGGTTCAGATAAACGTTACTGTCAGCAAGAATCGAACTCGGGTCGCCGGGTTCGTAGCACAGTGCACCAACCGCTACACTACGCGTGTACACATACACGCGTGTACTCACATGTATGCGTGTGGACGCACGCACACAGCAGGAGCCGAAGTCGGACAAAACGGAAGACTGGGTCACTGAGAAGATCCAACTGAAGCAAGAGGTGTGTGTGTGTGTATTCGCAAAACGACTTGTACAGCATTTCTTTTAAAAGTATACTCAAGTGTATTGTGTGTAACGTGCACTCCCGTGTGCGTTACTGGGTGGAGTGGTGGCGCAGTGGTTAGCTCATTGCATTACAAACCCGGTGACTCGTGAAATTCCTGGCGACTGCTAACGATCAGTGGTGCGTGATAAATGATAGTCATGGGCCTCCTTTAGGTCGGCTCGGCCTTCATTGGGTACCTGGTGTGGTGTGTAAACAGCACCGGGGAGACGAAGGTGGCCAGGCATGGTGCTAACTCCACCAAACTCGCCTCTTGCATTGTGCCAGTCTTCATAGGTGCTCGCTCACAGTACTTGTGCGAGCTCTGACAGTCTGTGCACGGCTATGTACGGGGCAGTTTTTGTATTTTATGGGTGCATTAGGTGCATGTGGTGTGGGACCCCTGACTCTCAGGAGAGGGTTACAATGTGGCCGTAACCACGCCACGTTGCGTCCCTTTCGCCTGCCGATAGTGGGGCAGGTTTAAGGGCAGGTTTGGCTCCGGAGACGACACAGAACCCTTGGGCAAGCGCTCGTTGTGTCGGCGGTACCCTCCTCCACCCCCACCACCCCCGTCGTGTGCTGCAGCTGAGCCGGATGACGCAGATGAAGCTTGAGAAAGAAGTGGAACTCGGAGAATGCAACAGACGTTACAAGAGACACGTGAGTGGGTGGGGGGCGCATACAAGGCTGGTGTGTGGGGTAGCACTGCGGCTGGCGCACTGCGACCCGAGTTGGACTCCCGCTCACGGGCCAACACGAGTGACAAATATGTGGGCCTCCTCAAGATTGGCTCGGCCTAAAATGAGTAGCCGGTGCCGTGTGTAAACATCCGTCACTGGGGAGACAAAAGGCATTCGGGTGTGGTGCTGGCTACCCACCCACTCGGGTACTGTGCCGGCCTTCTTAGGTGCTCACTAACAGAACTTACCCCAAACAGTCTGTTAAGGCTATATATTTATATATAGGGGATCTTTAGTCTTTGTATGGCTATCGGACGTTGTCCTGTGAAGCCACACTCGGCTCTATCATAATCTAAACCTCGGAGACGCCAATAGCGATGAGCACTGCCTCGCAAGTTCGGCACAAGAATGACAACATATTAAATGTATATTGTGTCGGACAGATGCTTTTTTTAAATGTAAAAAAAAAATAATGAAAATTAGGATAGAAGAGGAAGAGAGAGAGGGGGAGTTAGGGCAGTTGGAGTGGAGAGGGTGAACGAAACACTGCAACACAGCCCACGACGTAGCCACCCAGCTCCTCCGCCTGGCATCAGAAACCTCGCACAGAGCAAGCAAAAAACGACAGATCACGTCCCTCCTCAATCCAACCCTCCGATCAGCACGGTTGGCTACGTACGATGCGAAAGAAGTTGTACATATGCACACAATCCCCCTCCAAGTGCCAGCAAGCACAAGCGCACAACCTCGTGGTCGGACGGCGCTTTCTCAGTTGCAGCGCCGCATCTTTGGAACAACCTCCCCGGGGCAATCGGCTCCGTCGCTGTACTCAAGTCACTGCTCAAACACACATCCCTGGACGCTCGCACACAACAACCGACTCGCAACCGCAACTTGCTTGTTACTTATTATTATTTTAACTGTATAGAATTGTTTATTTTATGTTTGTGTTTAATCAGAATCATATTACATTTATACTTAAATCTATACCTGAGGGTTCAGATTAGCTATAAAGCCCTTTCTCACAGATGTCCAGCAATGATGTGATGATGGTGCTTTGGGGTGGCCGATTTGTGCCACCAAAAATACATTGACTTGAGTGGACGGTCCATTGCCCCTCCCTCCCCGGGTTGATAACCTTGTGGGGTAAGCCAACAGTGGTGGTCCTACGGATGGACTCGCCTCTGCCATGAGGGTGTGGAGTTTCCGCCTGTTTTCGGGGGGGGAGGGGCTTTGAATGGTGATTCTCTCCTGACTTTCACTTGTCGTGGCGTGGGTCGCGATCCGTCCGTCCCTGTGCAGCGCTACGTGCTGGAGGAGAACGAGAAATTGGCCAACATCGAGGTGGGGGAGCTGCAGTCCTTGATCGCCAGGGCGATGCAGGTGAGCTCCTGCCGTACCCACGGTGTGCGCGGTGATCGCAAAGGGGGAAAACGTAACCCCCCACCCCCCGCCCACCAGGGATAGCAGGGTGGTGATAATTTAGTTTATCGCGTAATATACAAGAATCTTAACGGCTTCAACCTGCTCCCGATGACGTACGTGTACATCGTTTGAACGGAACCGGAAGAAAAACATAAACTAGCGATCGGTAGCGAGGCTCCCACGAGGCCGCGCGGGAGGGCGTGGCACAGTTTGGCGCCAGCTATCAGAGTTCGGTGGTGTCGCTACGGTTCTCTGCGGCGAGTACAACGTCTTTAAGAACAACGGCGCGACGCCGATCTAAATCAAATTAGCGCTGAACCGCTCGCGCGTTCCGAGATTCCGTGGTGAGCGGGATCCCTCCCGCAACTTTGCAGCCATCTCGGGACGGGAAAGGGTCAAGTCATTTACCCCAGCGTTTTGATTGGCTGGGAGGCCACGTTCCGGCCAGTGCCTGGCGGGGGGGAGGGGGGGGGAGATGCACGGGGGGGGGGGGGGGGTCTAGGGAAGTGTGTGTGGTTGGGGGGGGGGCTGACGAGAGCTGTGGGGTGGGAAGGGGGTTGTCACGCGCTCTCCCTGTGGCGTCCTCGTGCTGCATGCGGCCCTCGTGTTGTGTGCGCGAGGATGTTAGTCGTGGGGGGTGGGGGGGGATCGTCATTACCACCAAGGCAATGTCTGACCAAGCGGCAGCTGTGGGTTGGAGCGCCTCGTGGTGCGTCCACTCGGCCCTCAACGAGCACCTGGCGCGGCGTGCAGCAAACATCGGCACCTTGGAGATGCAGGCGGGGCCGCCGTGCTTCCGCCCAGACCACCACACGAGCACCAGCGGTGCCCCACGCCGTGGGTTCACTTGTCACCCCCCAGTGGTCTAAGGGGTTTTGCAGATGTTTTTTTTCTTCTCTTTTTGCGTCCGTATGTGGGTGTGCGAACGCCCCGTGTGTGAACGCACGTGTTGGTCGCAGAAACTGCAGTCGGCTTCTGCTCATGCCCTGGGGTGCAAGGCCGTCGCGGACACCATGGACCTCCTGAGCACTGCGCTGATAGAAAAAAACGAGGACGGATGCGGCGACTCCTGAGCACGTGTGTGGCTTTGTGGCGAGCGGCAGCGTCGCGGTTGGCGCACTGCGCCTCGAAACCGGCGACCCGAGGTTCGATCGCCGTTTCACGGCTTACATTGGTGACGAATATCTTAAGCCGTCCTGGGCCTCCCCGAGCTCGACTCGGACTTAAATATAAGTACCTGGTGCGGTGTGTGTGTGTTTCCATCGGTATCGGGGAGACAAAGGCAGCCGAGCGTAGTGCTGCTCTGCCGACCTTCGCAGGAGCTCGCTGAACAGAACTTGCTCCAAACAGCTGTTTTAAATGCTGAACGGTCATATTCGTGTTCCCTTGAAAGTGTAGAAAAAAAAACCAAGGTAATCGTGCAGCCCTGCAGTTACCAGCTCCTACCACTGCTTGTGGAAGGCCCTTAATTGCAGAGCGCTCCAGGAAGTCCGCTCTTTAGAGAGGCTATTTTGGCCACCTGGCAGCAGATCGACAAAGGGCCCGGCCCTTAAGACGTGGCTCACGGTGGCTGTGTCGGTACCGTCAAAATCAGAAACTGGAATTTAGTTTGTCTCCTCCGTTTTAAATGACATCGCCAGAGGCAATTTACATGCAGAGTGCCTCTCCATGACCTCGTGTCCGGGACGTACCACCGCAGCGTCAATAGCGCTCCAGAAAAAAACCCATCACGTTGTCAAATATTTGAGAGTTAAAAAAATAATAAATAAAAATGCCATTTTATCTGGGGATTTTCAGGAGTTGGGGGGTCCTCCTCGTATTTGGGGGGTCCTCCTCGTATTTGGGTGTTTGGCCAATGGACTTAAATTAGTCCGTGGACGAGGGCAGTAGAGTTTGTTGTCCTTCCTCCGCACCTCCCATTAGCATGGTTGGCTACGTACGATACGAAAGAAATTCAGCATACACGCAAGTTTCGATTTCTGTCTGAGCTGCGGGGTTTGCCAACTCCTTAAGACGGTAAGTCCTCATTTAACGCAGCAGATGCCTTCCTGAAAAGTGCCACGTTCAGAGAACTATTTCCCCACGTAATATAACGATAAAGTTTGGCGGGATACGACGTGTACTACTACTACTACAAATACCTTGAGGGTGTACGCCGCCGCGTTACTGTATCAGTTGCATCGCTCAGCCGCGAAGCTCAAGGAAGTAGTTCGTCATTGATCGCTCAAACCGTGCGATTTATAACGGCGCGAATTCCCGCGAAAAGTGTTCCCCAATGCTCTAGAGCTGTATTGTTGTGGCAACGCGGTTCACACACGCGTGCGGTTAGCATCCTTCCTCGCCGAATGTACAGGTGTGCCAGCTTGCTGATGTATATATTCATGTTTTCCTCTTGCCTTTGTTCTAAAAGTGACTGTGGTTCATTCTATGACAGTCCATTATACATAAACCCAGTATGTACAGCTGCAGTTGTTGCAGTATTAAATTAACTATCTCTAGAGCTCTTGACTGCTGCTGGGTATGGCCCACCAACCAGTGGTTAAGGGGTCGTGGTATTGTACGTTTTTAATCCACATTTGTAAATTTGTTGCGGCGACTGGCTTGGTTTTATCAACTTGTCGGGAGCGTCTTGCTTTCTTCCGCGAAGCATTTCAAACAAAAAGAATCGACTTAATCCGGATGCAGTAAAAAACTCATCCAATAAATGTGATTGCAAAACTTCTTGGATTAATGTTTTAAATCCGTTTCAAATACATGTTGCTGAAGTGTTAAATTGTTGTTGTTTTTGTCTAAATTACAGTTTTTAACGTGGCAAAAATAAAAATAATTGAAATGTCACTGTGGTAAGATCTCTTGTATCACGGCGGATTGGGGCTCGTGCAGATTGTGACTGCCCATAGAGTAGAGCGCCACTCGGTATTACCGTATTATCGGGACGATGAGATGCCTGAAAAGTAGGACGCACCCCAAACTTGTGCCCCAGTATCAATGGAGTAACGCAAATCTGGTCGCACACACCGACCAGATAATTACAAGCCCCAAACTTTCACTTTGAAATGTAAGATAAAAGTGTCACAATCTAGAGAAGAGGTGTTGGGATGCCACGGTGGCTAGACGTAGCGACCTCGTCTGGTGTAGAGGAAGCTGTGGGTTCGATCCCGACCCTGAGCCTGTTTATTTGGAGTTTGCAGATTCTCTCTTCCCTGTGGTCCTCTTGGTTTTTCCCCTCCACTTTGAGAAACATGCATTTAGAGAGGACAGTATTTGGCTGCTCTACATTTCCACGTGATGAGCCACTTCGTTGAGCTATCATTTGTGGCCAGGTCGCTTCTGAAAAAGAGCTACGTAGCTCAGTAAACGTGACCTGGTAACATTTAAAAAAGTTTAGTTTAATGTTAAGGCACATCGACAACAGTTCCCCTACTCGACGAATCGTGGCTAGCAAGTCAGGAACTGAAATGAAGACCAGAGCACAACACTACTTTAATCCGTACTGGCTTTGAATGTGTGTAGAATGCTTGTGAGCGCCTGACCGGTGATTACAACATCGTGCATGTTTATGAAAAATAATAGGATTTACCCCTGCTGGCAATAAAACAGGTGTTAAGATGTTAAAACAATGCATAATATAGTATCAGGTTGTTTGCACGTGGTTAATGCAGACTTGATTCCTGAAAAAAGGTATCTATTTGGCGTTTAAACGTATAGACGCCACCCCCCCCCCCCCCCCGTTTTATCGCCAGACGGGGTTAAACACCTTTACTTGGTTTCCACTCTTTGATACTTGCAACAAAAAAGGGTCCGATGATGTGTGCACGTGTAGATTTGTTACTAGGAAAGCTCTCCAAGTGACACAGCAACTTGTGTGTGGGTGTCGCCGTGAACACGAGAGCAATGGGGTTTTGTTTCACTCCATTGCGTGCAACGTCAGTCGAGCTCAGGGGTCTGCAACCCGTCAGCTCTCACGACCGTCTCGCCACGTTACTTATCAAGGCCCACCGACTCGTATTAACCGCACACATTGCGGCTCGTGAAAGTCTTTTTGGTAAATCTAATTCGAACCAAAAAATTGCTGTTATTTTAGTTGCCGACCCCTGGTCTAGCTGTTTGCGGGCACGTCTACAAAGCAACGTATTCAGACGTTGGTTTGCAAGAGCCTGGATGGCGTGATGATGTTGTTGGTTGGTAACATCGGTAAGGCATTTGGCATCACTGGTGGTCAAGGCAGCGCGTGTTATTTTTTTGTTTTCCAGAAACGTTCTTTTTATTGGTTTCCGCGATGCACGGTGAACATGGAATGCAAGCACGAGGTGTCCCGTGGGTGGTGTGTCGTGTGGTTGTGCACGGGTCATCCGAATGCATCACGATCTTATCGGGGTCGACATGGGAGCAATACATCCAGATTCAAGGGGTGCATTTTTTTTTTAAACCCACAAATTAAGAGGACCGTTTTTTTTTAACTCTTATAGCCTCAATGCGCAGCTTGGTCTCATTCTGAGAAAAAGCAATGGTCACTTTAAAAATACAGCGACTGTGAAATGCACCAGGAGAGACCGCGCCGTTTTTCAGCGTCCGTTCAAACTCCAGGGGGGTTGTGAACAAAAAAGCGTCGCATTGTGGATGCATTTTAGTTTGAATACCGACACGCGGACATTTTAAAACAAAATATGGAAGCATGCAGCGAACACCACTCGCTCGCGTCTTTCCGTCAAGGCTTTTTTGCAGAGCGCATTTGGACAAATCCTCCCTCTCTGCCAGCTGATCTCTGGACTTGTCCGCCCCGGTTCGTTTTACTCAACACCCGGGGGAGTGGGGAAGACACCGGCTGGGAATTCCGAGTCGTTGGTTGCGCAGCGCACGGAACCAACCCCGTGCCCCTGTGCTCAATTAAACCGCAATGCATCACATTACTTGGACTTTTGCTTCGCCTACAGGTGGCGGCAGCAAAAGGCGTGGGGCAACGTTTGAACCGTTGCCGACACTCCACCACTGTCGGCAGAGAGGAGCGGAAGGGCGGCTCAGACACCACAGACGAGAATGGAAGTCTTTGACATCAGCCCATCGCTTCCACCCTCCCAACCCCCCAGTCCTTGCACGCCGCTGCCATCTGAAATCACTCGCTTTTGCCACGTTTTAAATTACGTTAAGTGCCTTTAATCATTAGGCGCTCTATAAATAAGATCGCGGGGATGCGCTTGCCAACCTGTAGGTTTCCTCCGACCGTGCATAAACACTCACGAATTGACAAGAGTCCCTTCTACACAACCCAATCTGTACCGCCGGGATTGCTGAAAGATTGCTGCAGGATTGCATTCACACATCACAAACCCACTGGGCGGTCACTTGTAAGTGGGGGCTCGTCTGGGATGTCACCACTAGGGGACAGCCCAACAATCTGCGCTGTCCCAGATCTCCACGTTCATGGGAAACATTTGGGGTGGAAATAGACTTGCCGATCCTGTGTCGGCTCAAGTTAATAATAATTAGTGTCTTGCCTGGGGGGGGTGGCGTGAGTGGTTGGGTATGCGGGACAGCGCCACAGACATGAGTGGTAGTGCCATGCAGGCGATTTCAAAGCTCTGTGCGCGGGGACCCCCCCCCCCCTTGTTCAACCTCCAAACATCTCACGGCCCACCACACACCACGAGTCATTTGAAAATGTTACATGTCCTTTGGCAAGGAGGTTATTTTTATTTCCTCGCAGACCCCCTGCAGGCAGTACTCGCCGCGTGGATCACCAAGGGTTGCGCAACGATGCATTTGTTGAATGTTCCCTTCACGAAGCGCGTGCAATTGGTAGCAACGCTTGTGCCTCAACCCCCTCCCTCCCAGCACACAGCTCCGAGCTCCAACCTTGCTGCTTTCGAGCACATTTAAGAGCAGAGATGCTCAGAGTCGTGTTGAATCGCGGCGTCGCCAGTCACGGCGCTTGCTCGATAGTGTGGCGTGTACATTGTGCGCAGAACGAGGTTGGCTTTTGTTTGGCGGTGCAAGCCGAGTGTCAAGGCCACCCTGGCGTGGTCACCGCGTGATTGACCGAGTGAGTCCGAGGATTCTCTGTGCGGTGACGCCGGGATGCAACTGCGAGCTGGCAGACGCCGTGCACACGGCTGTCCCTCGGCACAGGTGGGGCCAGAGCGGTGACAGCTGAATCAGCGGAGACCGGTGACACTCGGGGATCCGCAAGAGTTTTTTTTTGGGTTAAATCGCATAAATGTAAGTCGTTAAACCCGCCACAGCCAATAAGGTTTGTCACGTAAACAAAATGTAATTGGTTACAAGTTCAGCACATCGGTGTGTTTGAAAACAGGAAACCCACAACATTTACAAACTCGAGTACGACGTTTCACCGTTAGATACAACCAGCTTCATCATACGATGGCCATAATTGATCGTAAAAGACGACGCGTTAAACACCGACATCACTTGGATTGTCGCTTTAAGGGATTTCTCGCATTGAAAGTCGATCTCACCATGCCCCTGCAGGGTCTATGCCAGTGGTCGGTAACCAAAATGAGAATTATTTTTTATCCTCCCCCCCCCCCCACGAATTCGGTTAAAAACGACAAATGAACCTTATGGCGGGGTCCCATAAGCCCCCGGCTCTCTCATACACTGCTACGACGTAATTTAACGTCTGTTGAAGGCGAACGATACGGCAATCTATTCCTCTCGACGTGCTCTCCACGATGCGATAATCAAAGTTTTGTTTCTTCTGCACATTCGCCCTCGCTGTGCTTGGACGACACGACAACAGAATGATGGTGGGTCGCAGCGTTTGTGTGCGCGGTGGGACGGAGTCGCCAAAAAATGCATTACGATTTTGACTTCCGTTTATTCGGGACCCCGGGGTGCCGCCATAAGGTTTCTATTTCAAGAGCCGCAACGCGCACCAAATACGGTGGTCCTCTATCAAAGACGTCACGAAGCAGTCTCTTAAGAGCCACAGGCTGCCGACCCCGGGTCTATGCTCGACCACTTCACACCAATCACCTTCTAAATTCACCATCTCACTGGAGGAAACACTTGCAGCCTCCTCTTCGTCGAAACCCAGAACGCCGAGATACGTTGCCTTTGTCACGCACGCGACGTTGGGGTTTTTTTCATCTTTGAATTATTGAATTGCTGTGACCATCGAGTGTTAATCCGAGACACTGGTTGATACTTTGACGTTATTGAAATACCGAGAGATTAGCAGTGTTTTTGGGTGCTGGAGTGGTTGTTACGAGCCCATGTATTATATTTCGATTTAAAGCTTTCGTGACTGCAGGGATTCATCTTCTTGGTTATTTCGGTAAAGTCACGTAGAAAGGAAGTAATAAAATAATAAAAATAAAAAATAATATTTTATTTAATAATTGTATTTTATTATGTTTTATTTTTATTATTTTATTACTTCCCTTCTACGTGATTTTACCGAAAGAACCAAGAAGACCCATGTATTATGTAACTCGATTCCGAGTTCCTATCAGGCTGGTGAGATCTATGAACTTTGGGACAAAATGTGGTCACTTTTAACACACATCTGATGCCATACAGATGACAGCACTTGCTACCTATGGGAATTGCAGCCTCGAATTGAACTTGGGTCACCTCACCAGGTTCATTGACTTGGCGGTTCCAACCCAGGTGGCTCATGAAGTGAATCGTGAGAACCACTTGACGTGGGGGTGAAGATTATTCACTCGTTAGCCATGTCAATAAATCTGGACAACGAAAAGGTTTTGCTACCTTAGGGGTGGTACCAATATCTGGCCCGACCAGTGAACCGAGCGTGCCGCCCACTGCACCACCCACCCCACAATGGTTTTAGATTTTATAAAAAGAGGGGGGGGGGGTATAAGGGTTATTCATTGCATGCCACACCCCCTTCCAAATAAATTATATTTAGGGACACAATTTGATGCAAGAAGCTTTTTACATCGCGGTAAAAACGGTGACCCACGAGTGGCTGCAATCATCGCACTAGAACCCAATTTACGAACGACCCGCAGATTTTTAATTCAATCTTGACTTAAAGCTTTCGTGACTGCAGGAATTCATATTCTTTGAGTCTTTCGGTAAAGTCACGTAGATATTTTATTGTTCTGTCTACGGGATTTTACCCAACGAATATTTTAAATTCATTTATTTTAAAAACCCTTTTGTTGGAGACCTTGCCACAAAGAGTTTGTCAATAAACATTAGCTACAAAGGTTTTTTCGGTAAAGTCACGTAGGTAAAAAAAATTAATTAATAAAAGTAAAATAAAATAAAAATCACGACGTTTCGGAGGCAACACCTGAAGACGGAAGCTTGTGTTGCCTCCGAAACGTCGTGATTTTTATTTTATTTTTATTAATTTTAATTTCTTACCTACGTGACTTTACCGAAAAAACCTAAGAATATAAAACCAAAATAACGAATACACAAACGTACGCATGGAGAACTTCTTGCGCACCGCACGTAGCCAACCGTGCGACTCAAAAATAAATTGGATAGCCAACCTGGAACAAAAAAAAAACTTGATAGAACCAAAATACATAAACTATATATTTGTATATATATATTAAAGATAACCAAATGCTAACCTTATCGGAATGCATTTCAATACTATTGGTGCTAACTTCTGCACAACAGAGACCTTTCCTCCCGTGGGTTATCAAGTTTTCTGACTGCAACTGCTTGGCAACTCCTCACTGGACGCGCCACTCATGTTGGTTGGTGGGGGGGGGGCGGTGGCGGTGCCGGCGGAGGAATTCCGTCGGCAACGAACCAGGAAGAGTCTCCTGTCGACAAGCCTTCACAACCACCGGCTCATCCTCGTGTGGTGACACGAGTTCCCCGTGAAGGCTTCGGGCTTTTGCCAAGTGAAGAGGAAATGCTAAATACATCAGCAACGCAAGAGGGGGGGGCGGGGGTGGGGGGGGCAGGTTGACCTTCGAACTGAACGTCGCGGTTGAGAAAAGACCGCTTGGCCCGGCGCGAGCGCACAGAGCCATCCCCGATACGACAATCGATGCAGCCGCATCACGTTTTCCAGTACGACAGTTTGTACATTATTAAAACAATGAACACTAGGGGTTTCGACCGTTATAATTATTATTTACAAATATAGTCCGCAAGTAAAACGTTGCTATGCACAGACAAAAATTCTTCCTGCAAAGATCTTGAGATTTTGTTGTTTGTACTACCCCCTTGCCCCCCCTCCCCCCACCCACCCCGCCCCCCCCCCTTAATAACCCCAATCTCAAACTTTCAACCCTTCTGGCCGTCGTCAATATTCCAGGAAAAGTCCATCCGGTCGTTGACAATCGAGTTCAGCGAAGACTCCGTCACTCAGCCCACAGCCACCCCCACCCCCACCCCACCTCCACCCTGAATCTTCAACTGTCATGACTTGGCACGTTGGAAGAAAGCCTGGAGAGAGAGAGCAGTGGGGTAACACGCACACCCACACACCACGGGTCGATCAGCTGTGACCGGAGATGATAAGACACAGATTTGAGATTCACATTTGCCTTTTTGGGCTGGGTTAGGCCGCAGAATTGTCCCGATTGGAATTTGCGTCGTTAGGAAACCCTTCACCACCACGCAAAAAGGTGAATCGTCGCCACGGTCAAAATGAGCAAATCGTAGAATAGTGGCTGCGAAAAGCCACGTGGGTAAGGATTTGAACGCCGCACAAAGGGTGCGTTTGCATAAATGTAGGCGATTTTAGTGAATAGTCCTAAAAATACATATTGGGGCGTCACTTTGAAACTATTCGTTAAATCGATCATCACCAGCCATAATCAATCCACTGCTGAAATCGAGGCCTCCCCGCACGTAATGTCGCCATTGGGGGTTTGTCCGATGACCATACTTCACCACGCCGGTCAGAGCAGGTTTTCAATCGAGGGGAAGGATCTCGGGGACCGAGCGGTTCAGACATCGCCGAGCCAGCGATGTTCCCCGTGGCGAGGAATCGAACTCAGGCCCCCGGTGGTGGTTCACGGCCGCGTGCACACAGGGCACCGAATTATGCCACCCGGCATCGACCAGCGTCGTGGAGCATGGTCGCACAATGGATTAAACACGGGGTTTTAAATTAACGATCACTCACTCACCTTGAGATAGTTTTTGAACACTTTAAGGTCTGCCTGCTCCAGTGCTTGGCAGAACTCCTGTGGGGGGGGAGAAGAGGCAGCTGGTTAAAGAACAAGCCTTCACAACTGCACTCCCCACGTGGGCTTTTCATACTCGGTCATCATCTCAGCTGACGAGGCCTCGTTGAGCCAACGGCTCTTGGGACCGCCGGCAGTTACAGGACACTGCTATTACAGTTCCATATATATCCAGAGTTACACCGGTATCCAGAGTTACATTACGATCCAGATTTACAAAGGAGATCCATTGAATTGCATAGATGATCCAGTTACAGACCCATCGAGTTATGTATAGTTCCAGAGCTACAAAATCCTTCAATCTTCAAAAATATTACTACTCTCATTAAAAGTAAAATTATAAAATAGTTCTGGTACATTAAATCAGATTAGCAGGCAAGGTCTCCTCCACATATCCATCATTCCACACAACCCATCGGCCCCACGGCCTTCTGGGAGTGCATCGTTTCAGCTGCACTGATTCCGTGCGAGTAAAACTGGCCCGGTTTCGACACACAGCGTCTCATCGGCAGTCATTTACAAAATTAATTCCCCAGGAGACTCGGGCGGCCGGGGGGGGAAGGGAGGGCCCCGTCGGGTGCCGTTACCTCGGTGACCTCCGGAGCCAGGGACAGGGTGGGGAGGTATTCGCGCTGCAGAAAGTGAGTCAACTCGGGGCCCTGCACAGAGGAGCAAAGATAACGGACGCATGAGGAACTTCTTTCGCGCAGTACATATCCAACCGTGATGATGAAATCGTAGATGGTTCGAATTCACTCTGCGTGCGGCTATGCGGTCGGACGTGGGACAACATTGTCCACACGCGCACAATGTCGTGTACCACACACACACTACTCGGCAGGGCAGCCCATCTTCCCAGTGCGGTTTCACTTCGTGAGCCCCTTTTGAGCGCAACTACTACTCCTGCTGCGTGGAGCGATGGAATCCAGTACCAGCCCAAACGTGCGGTGCGTGCATGGGTAAGAGAATGGCGCACACCAACTATAAATTAAACTATAAACGTTTTATGTTACCAGGTAAGGCCCACTGAGCTATATAGCTCTTTTTCAGAAGCAACCTGACCATAAATGATAGCTCACAGTGGCTTATCATGTGAACATTTATAGCAGCAAAATCCTCCATGCATGTTGTTTCTAAATGTGGAGGGAAAAACCGGAGGACCCAGAGAAAAATCCACGCGACCACGGGGAGAACAAGCAAAACTTCAAACATACGCGCGTCAAGGACGGGATCAAACCCACAACCTCCTGTATACCAGGTGAGGTAGTTAACATCTCGCAACCGTGGTGCCCATTACGCGGCGAGACAGACGATCCAGAACACGAGCGCGTCAGTGTGGGAGATGTCTCAACTCCACTTACCCGTTTCTGAAGAATTATCTTCAGCGTGGAGGCGCACTCCGCAAGAGCCTGTGCACGGATAAAAACGGAAACAAATTCCAACGTTTAAACGCCAGCAACTGCACCCCGGATTTCACTCGCTATACGAGTTGGTTAGAGGCAAGGCGATTTTTATTTTTTGCCATAGGGCTAGGTGATTTGCTTTGTAGGGCGAGGTGATTTTGTCAATAGCAAGGCGATTTGGTAATAGCGTTAGGCGATCTGGAGGTAGTTCGGCAATTTGGACAATGGCGAGGTTTGGTCATAAGCTCCGATGACGACGTACCAATATGGTCTGAGCGTCCATCAGATCGAAGGTGGGCTTGAGTGGTGCCATGAAGCACGCTGGGACGATGCTCTTGTACATGAAGTCCCCGAAGCCAGGCAAGCCGTCTTTGCCGCCTGCGTGATGTCAACGGGCAGACGCACCACGCAGACGCACCACGCAGACGCACCACGCAGACGCTGCCATTTTCCACTCCACCGGCCAAACAGGACACGCGGAACTTTTCTCAGCAGGTAAACTTCCAGAAGTCAACTCGTTCCGCAGCTCACCACGTTTCCAATACCGCTCACCACACATTGTACAACACAGCAGGCAGTTCACAACACAACTAAACTATTTTTATTTTAACAGGTAAGGCTCACTGAGCCTATAGAGCTCTTTTTCAGAAGCTGCCTGGCCAAAAATTATAGCTCAACGAAGTGGCTCATCGTGTGGAAATGCACAGCAGCCAAATACTCTAAACGCACATCGATTCTAAATGTGGAGGGGAAAACCCGGAGGACCCAGAGAAAAATCCACACGGCCACGGCGAGAGGGAACACGCAAACTCCGAATATACAGCAGGCGTCAGGGTCGGGGTCGAACCCATGCCCTCCTGTATAGCAGGCGAGGTAGTTAACATCTCGCCACCACCGCACAATAAGCAGGCTGCTCACCGCACACAAGGTAACTCACCCCACAGCTCAACGAGCTTGGAGAGGATGTTGAAGCAGATCTTCTGGGCGACGGGATCAGGAAATTCCACGGCGCCCTGGATCACCGTGACGAGCACCTGCTCCATCTGAGCCGATCCTGCGAGGATGGACAGAGCGGAGAACGAAACCCATGGCTCGCATCGCGGGGTCCAGCGACGCGCTGCTCGACGGACGACGACGCGATTGCGTAATGCGGGGTTCATCTCAAACAACTGCAACCGTCGACAACTGCAACCGATCCATTACCGCTTCACAAGGGTTCAACCGTAGCATCGTCATCTGCCCATCGATGGCATAAACGACGACACCGGACGAAGGTTGGGGTGGGATTGACGACACTACCGTTGTTGCCCACCCTGGGCGAGTCGGCGCAGCGCTCCTCCCCCACACCTCTAGCCAATTAATTCTCACAGCTTGAACATTCTGCGAAAAGCGATTGAAAATCACCCACACCTGGGACTACGATGTTATCGGCAACCCGGCTGAAAGCGTCAACTCGCGACGCGCGAGAACCCCGGTTTAATAACACCGCATTGAAGGGCAGCCTCTCGGCACGGCGCCTCCCACCCCCCCGGCCGCACGGCCAGCCCCGGTAGAACGGCTCGTGGGGCCCCCAGCAGCGGCGGTGGCGCCGCGTGGTCGACGCACCTTGGCTGGAGATGACGTCAGCCACGCCGCTGCTCACGATGCAGTAGATGAACTGGAAGTAGTTGCGGCGCAGCGCCTGGCGGTCCAGCGCCGCCGACTGGTCGTTCTCCTCGGCGGGCCGCGCCAGCACCTCGAACACCGTCGTCACAAGCGGCACAAACACCTGCTGCAGAAACGGAACTATCTGGGCCTGTGGGCGGAGAGGGGGGGTGGCGGGGGGGGGAGATGGGAGAGGTGCGTTTCAGTACGTCTGTTGTAGGCTCGACGGCCACACGTGGTTTAGCTGTACAGGGCAATGTTTTACTGTGCTATGCTCCCAACAGCCATGCTGCCCGCCTTCACCAACGCGTGATAACCAGCGTGGCGCAGTACGGTCACACAACTCGTTACAAACATCGAGCAGTGAATTGGAAAAGGGCTGTGTGCAGGTTTTTTTGGGTTAGATCGCGTAAATGTGTCGTTAAACCCACCACCCGACACAGCCAACTAGTAAGGTGTGTCACGTAAATAGAACGTGCCAATTCGTCACGAGTACAGCACACCGGTGTGTTGGAGAGCAAAGCCACAACATTTACAATCCGAGTACGACGTTTCACCAGTAATTACAACCAGCTTCATCAGGCCAGATTTGTGCGCTTGTCCACTCCAGTACGGTGTGGAATAAGCCTATAAATTGTCTCGGCTATGCCAACGGCCGCTGCTACCGATTCACCGCAAGCAGATTGAGCTTGCAGTGACGATCCGAGTCGACGCAAGTCTAGCAGCGGGACGAGCTCCGAGACGTTGCATGCCACCCCACTGCTGGATGAGGCAGCTGTACAACGTGGCTTTCACGAGTAGACTCTCCGCCGCCCTAGCCTGCCACACCACCCGCCCACCGCCGTCCGGCACAAACTCGCCGCACCTTGAACTTGCCGATGACCTGGTTGAGGAGCGGGATGAGCTCCTGGATGTCGCGCGGCTCGCAGTCGCGCAGCGAAGCCTGCAGCGCCTCGGGGAGGAAGGGCAGCACCTCCTCCTCCAGGCACACGACCATGCGGTGCAGGTAGGTGCGCACGGCGCCGCGCAGAGCCTCGCGCTGCACGGGGCAGCCGAGCGCCGGCAGGAAGAGCCGCAGGCACTGCAGGTAGACGTCGGCGCAGCCGCACTGGCGCACCGTCTGCTTGCTGCTGAACGCCTTGCTCGTGCGGCTGCGAGGACGAGGAGACGATGATGGGCGGGTGGCGGGGGGTGGAGAAGGGCGGAGATAACGAGAGACAAGGGGGAAGATCGTTCAGGGAGATCAACACATAAGTTGCGGTTAACAATCTCATAAATGATAGAGCGCCTTCACTCAAGGTACTTAACGTAAAAAACCAGTGACAATAGAATGATTTAATGGTAGGGGGGTGCAACGGTTGGTGGGGTGGGGGGGGGCATCACCTGACAAAGCCGACCGCGTGGCTAAGGCAGTCGGCGATAGCCGCCTGGCGCTCCTGGTCGGGCTCGTGCAGCAGCTTGGCGAGCAGGCCCGGGAAGGCCTGGGTCAGCGGCAGCAGCAGGTTCCCCATGAGCAGCGCCTTGCGCTCGGCCGGCGTCTCGCTGCTCACGATCAGGGCGCCCGCCATCTCGTAGATGAACAGCTGATCCTCGCTGCTCAGCAGCCCGTGCAGACCGTTCTCCTGGGCGGGCAGCGGGAGGGCGCGACAGACGGCAGGATATGGACACACGGGCCGGCAAAGGGCGTCCCTTGAAAGAGACTTCCAGCATTGGTTGATAGTTCCAGGATGGCCCCCAAAGGCCGATGGAACTCTGGATATGATTCCGCTGATCAGAGAGGGGTTTGGATCGCTGTGAAGCTACCCCACCCCCAACGACTGACCCCACCACCCACTGCTGCGGTGTCCCCGTTCTTAAAAATGCGAAGCAGCAACACGGAGGCGGACACATACCCTTGGCGTGAGGGTGAGGAGGTCCTGCACACGAGTCAAGATCTCCTCCATGAATGGGAAGATGTGTTTGCTGCGAACACAAGGGATGGGAAACAACCCAAATCAATAATCCTGCCAACAACAACAACCAGAACCGAGCAACTAAAACCATGCGTACGCGTGGATTACGTCACGCTTGCCTCCCAAACGCGCCGCATTCATCTTCCGGGTAGGGAATTTGTGATAAAGTCGTCGCGTTCAGAGCCGTACAACGGGATGACGTCGAGCGGCGCTTGGCAAGCTACGTTCGATTACGTCACAAGTAACGGACGATGAAAATAAACCGCTACAACGGTCTTCGCCTCGTTCATTTAACATGCTTTAGGTACAGAGTCATCAAAAAACGTTTCTATTCGTGGCATTCCTACAGCACAAAAGGCAAAAACGTTGCCGTGGTCACAGCTTTCAAGAACACTTCCATCTCGGGCCGACGGAGTCTAGAGACAAATCGCGGAGCAGCAAGCGGCAACGAGGTCCACGCAGACGGCGACCCGGACGCCGCGAACGTGCGGGGGGGGGGGGGGGGGGGGGGAGGGCCGCACCTTGGACGTCACCAACCAGGAATGCCGCGGTGCCACGCGGGGCCTCACCTGAGCACCTTGACGAAGCGGGAGAGCAGGTAGGAACAGCGGCTGCGCACCTTCAGGCTGCCGTGTCGGAGACCCCGACCGTCAAGGAACGCCATCTGTGTGGGAAGGGGGGGGGGGACGTCGTCGCTTTTTGTACGCAAGTATAACTTCTTTCGCGCCGTACGCAGCCAACCGTGCAAAATATCGGGAGGGTGCGCTTTGCAGGGCAAGGCGCACGCAACGTCGCGTTGACAAATCGCGCGCCCGCACTGTCGTCCCGATCGCGCTGCGTCGCGAGATCGCATCGCGGCGCCGTATCGCGCAGCTGCCATCGGATCCTTTTGGCAGAGGACACGTCGCAAATTCATGAAATAATTTCATTAATTTTCATTCAAAAATGGTATTCCGTCGGCGTCATATCCACGTCACGTGGTGCCACAGTCATTCAAAACTTTGCAAGAGCAGCGGATCACTTGGTGTTTGAGAAGGGCCTTGTGGAAGGAGGATGTGCAGACCTTCTCGTGAGGTCACCTCCAGTGACCACTTACCCACACGAACACAGTAGGGGAGCTGTGTTTCTCATGCACCCAGCTACAAAACATGTTGGGCACTTGCCAATAATAAAGAAATGTCCACCTCGACTTCACATCCTCCCGTACCACATCAGTCCATCTCTTCTCCAGCCCTTGCCACGCCATTTAAAAAACGACACCCAAAAAGACAAAGATCCCCCCCCCCCCATAGCCTTAACAGACTGTAAGGGCAAGTGTTGTTAGCGAGCACCAATGAAGGCCAGCATGGCACACGAGGGGGTGGGTGGCCAGCACCACACCCGGCCACCTTTGTCTCCCCAGTGGCGATGTTTATACACTGCACCAAGTACTCATTCGAGGCTGAATTGACCTGGGGGAGGCCCAGGAACGGTTCAGATAATCGTCACCAGCGTTGGCCGCGAGTGGGACTCAAACTCGTGCCACCGGGTCTGCAGCGCAGCGCATTAACAAGAACACCACCGCTCCCGCAAGCACACAGCCGCACAGGTTCTTACCAGAACCTCGGGGATGTGTTGCGGCTCCAAGGAGAAGAACTTGTCGTAGCGGACCACCGTCTCGAAGAACTGCAGGGTGACGGCCGGGTGCGCGTAGTGACTCACTCCCGACGTGACCATCTGCAAGGGGGGTGGGGGGGGGCACGCCGGCAAATCGGTTCCCGTCGGTCACCGCAACAGGGCAGCCCCCAAGACAGCAATCGATGCCCACCGGCTGTAGAGAACTGTTCTAGCGTTGTCGTGTTTTTATTTTGCCCGTTTGCCTAGGAAAGCCTCGCCGAGTCTCGAGACTCTTTTACACGAAGGGCCCCTGACCCAGGTTTTCGCAATAGGAGGTCGATGTTGTTGTTGCCGTGTGTAATCCCATTTCAGTAATTTGCAGGTATTTTTTCTGTATTGGGATGTTTGGGCCAATATTCGCTTTTTTTGGAGAGAACGTACAAACTGTACGCAGAACGGTGCGCCTATGACGGCAATCAAACCCAGCGCCCTTGTTGTAGAACACTTGAGCGACACACGGGTGTTTAGCTACAACCACTGCGCCAACCCTGCCGCCCTGCTCGTAAAACAACAACTCGCCCGTAGCGAGGAGACAGGCACGGGGGGGGGGGGGGGGGGGCACCTCCAGGGGGCTCGGGTTCGTATTGGGATCGCGTGGTGGCCGTGAGCGCCAGGGGACAGGGGGACGTACAATGCGCATCATCTCCTGCATGGCCGAGGCCTTGGCCGGGTCCCCCGAGAAGTGGACGCCCTGCGACACGGGGATCGCCTCGCCCAGCATGTAGAGCAGCCGCAGGGCCACCTCCACCTCCAGGAACTTGGCCTCCTTCCAGTTCCTGTCCACGCCAAAAAAACACGAGACCAACGAGACATGAGGAGGGCACCAGCAAATTCCACCCCCACCACCCCCCCCAACCCAGCGCAGCCCTCTCGACAGATACGCCATCCGGGGTACAGATGGCGGCCCATGGGTACAGAATCCGGTGGCTGAGACTACGAGCAAGATCGCCGCTAGGAGACGGAACGACGAAAATCGGTTCATGAGCACGGGGGCCAAACGGATCGCCGCATCGCGAGACGGGTGGGAAGACACGGCGAGACGGTGGCACGGTCGGTGCGCTTACTGCAGGGTGGCGGTGACCACGCGGTGCACGGTGATCACCAGCAGCTCCGGTGCCACCTGCGCCAGCTTGTCCAGCAAGAGCTTGAGCTGCTTGCGGTACTCCATGAACATGGCCTCCTCCTCTCCCTGCGCCACCACAGGTCACACACGCCACACGATACAGGAGGCCATGGCTTCGCTCCCAACCATGACTGACGGCTGCTGTTTATTCGAAGTTTGCGTGTTCTCCCCGTGGTCGAGCGGATTTTTTTCCGGGGCCTCCGTTATTTTTCCCCCCTCCACACTTAGAAACATGCGTTTAGAGTATTTGGTTGCTATAAATTTCCACGTGACAAACCACTTTGTTGCTATCATTTGTGGACAGGTCACTTCTGAAAAAAACCTATAGAGCTCAGCGGGCCTGACCTGATAAAATAAAAAGTTAGTTTAGTGAACCGTGCATGCACCGAGGCCTCGAATTGACCACGTTGTTTAGTGGTGTTGCTGCTGCTGCATTGGCAGTGGTGCACAACGCACAATTAACAAAGAACCTGACATGTCAATAATACTGCCTTCAAGTGGGAAAAAATGTCTATGCTTGCTTATGGCAATGTTCAGGAGTGAAATAACAATGTCGAGGTCTGCTGGTCACAAGAGGCTTTCAAGAGTGTGCAGTTTTGCCGTTCCTACTCCTCCGTTGAAGGAGCGCCCAGACTACAGTGGGTTGTACTGTATGGTCCTTAGTTTTGGATGCATGGCCACAAACCGCACGAATGCGGCTTTCCTTTAATTTTCCATCTATGAAGGAGATGTGCGCATCAGCATGGCGATGTTCTGATGCACCAGTGTCGTGGAATATCTACAAAGGGCCATTGCACGGAACGTCACCTATTCTACAATCTCATTTTAAGGCAAATGTGTTCTTTTACAAATGTGTTCCTCCAGGTGAGGGCCCACTGATGCCACAGTTAGCAGGGAATGAAGGAAGAAATGGAATGGAAGTTGCGCGCTAGTGCGTAGTGCAGTGTTCTTCATTGCAAAGCCCGCGGGCCACTGGCGGCCCCTGACCTGCGGCCCCTGACAATACACAAATGTGAACCCACCCCCCCCCCCCCCCCCATAATCGTGCTGCTGTCAAACACCAATGGTTTCAAACGTGTGGCAGCCTTCGCACCGATGACATCTTATCGGCGAAAGTGTCCCCCGCTCCTCCTCTGAAAATTAGTGAAGAACACCGCCGTAGAGGCTCACTGCTTGTGCAGCATGGCCAACACAGACCCAGGCCCCGGTGTCGATTCCGTGCCAGAACTGGGGCTTCCCCTGGGCCATGAATAGCAAGCCATGAAGTCAACCTGGGTGTTCAACCGCTGCACTCTGGAGGTACCACAAACAACCACAGAGCAAACGACCCCCAGCCCCCGTACCTCATTCTCGAAGTTGAACTCTTCGTCGTATGCGAGCTTCTTTATGATGGCCATGAGGATCGCCTACGGGAGGAAAAACAAAAGCTCAAAGCTTAGACACAAACCTGCCAGACCCAGGGTCAACTACATCTACAATTACAGCAAATTATTTGGCGAGGCGGCTGCTGCTGCTGCTGCGTTGGCAGTTGGCGTACAAGCACAGCTAACAAATAACTAGCACTCACCAACAACACACTGTGTGGCCTTTTCATTCAAATCACACAACCGCAACTGTGATTGATCAAGACTCCGAAATCCGATAACATGCAACAGTCCAGCCGACAAAACGCAAAACAGTGTTCAAAATGCATGCACACTTACCTCTACGTTTGCCCTCTGCTGGTCTGACAATGACGGAAGCTGCAAATGTAAGTAACACGTAGAAGAAATTAGAAAGCACGGTAGAATGTTGTGCTATTTAACTTTAACATTCGTGGTGGCTGTAAGGTACCTACTCACTCACGTGTTGGCAGAGGGCACGTACACAGTTTAAAACTAGAAATAAAGTTTAAAACGGCTTAAAAACGAGAGTTCCGCAGATACGCGATGCAATCAATCCACTGCTTGACGACACAAACGCCGTGCTGGTCACAGGATTTGTTTGACCGTACGTTACCACGTTACCACACTACCCTAGTGTTGGCCGAATGCAGTGGGGGTGGCCGGATGGTCCGGTTACCGGGTGCAGAGTATCGCGTGTTAACCATTGCACAACTAGCTGCACCGCTGCACCATTAACCACTGCACCCGTTCGTACAACCAGTAGGTGGCAGAGTCGCGGCACCTGCTTGACAGCGTGCAGGTAGTCGTAGCAGAAGGTGGTGACGTTGAGAGAGATGTCGTCGTCTTCGTGCGCCAGCAGCTCCAGCACGACGGGCACCTTGCTCTCGGCGCCGCTCAGCGCCCGCTCAGAGTTGGCGACGTCCCCGCTCTTCGCCAGCTTGCTGGCGCTCTGCAGCAGGCTCTGCCCCATGCCATTGAGCAGCTTAGAGAAGCGCGCCAGGAAGTCCACGTCGTCATCCTGCAAAACGAAGAGGGGTGGGGGACAAACGAGCTGCTCGTGAGACGGACGGGAGTGATTATTTTTATACTAGGCAGGTAAGGCCCACTGAGCTGTGTGACCTGGCCACACATGATAGCGCAACGCAGTGGCTTATGATATGGACATCTAGAGCAGCAGCCAAATACTCTTAAACACACGTCAATTCTACATGTGAAAGGAAAAACCGGAGGAACCGGACAAAATCTACGAGACCACGGAGAGAACATGCAAACTCCAAATATACAGACGTCAGGGTTGGGATCAAACCCACGACCTCCTGTATACCAGGCAAGGTAGTTAACATCTGGCCACCGCGGCCCCCAGGTAAATGGGACTGTAGCGAGATGAACGGGACACTTCACAGGACTTGAAGAAACAGAGCATGAGATGAAGCAAATTGTTGTTCGGATGAAGAGCAGGCAGAGCCTGCATCAATACGGTCAATCTCAGAATTCCAGGTGGGCACTTTGTTTCCGGTCATGGTAAAGTTGATCACATCGCTCCTCCTCCCTCCATGGTTGCTGGCAGACAGCTGCCTCAAACTGCCCAGTAGTCCTTCACAAGCCTCCTCCAAAGAGGCAGATCTTGACACCACAATAACTGGTCATTAGCAAGTTCAGAAAACCAGGTCCTTCCCACACCACATTAACCCATCTCCAACCCATGCCATGCTCATTTAGCGCCCTCTATACGGCCAAGCAGAGCCTGCTTGTGCATGCGGGTGACTGGTCACAATACAAAGATCCCTCCCGTCATAGAGCCACAACAGACTGTTGGGGCCGGTGCTGTTCAACGGGCAGCACCTAGGAAGGCCAATGGGGCGCACGAGGGGCTCGTGTGATCAACGCCACCCCCGGCCAATGTTGTCTCCCCAGTGGCTGACGTCACGACACACCGCACCAGGTACTCATTTGAGGCCGAATAGACCTAGTGGAGGGCCCTGGACCGGTTCAGATAATCATAATTTGTGTTGTCCGTGAGCGGGAATCGAACTCGGGCCGTCGGGTTCATAGCGCAGCGCGCCAACCGCTACACTACCGCTCACCACACGCGCACACACCACACACGTTCTTCGCAAGTGCTCCAAATGTCTCCTGCCGACGCCGCAACTCAGGGTGCGGAGGGGTGGGAGCCACGGACCTGCTTGAGGTTGAAGAAGCCGGCGGCCTGCAGCACCTGGCTGAGCAGCTCCACCAGCTTGGTCTTGTCCACGGGGTCCATGCCTTTGCCGACGATCTCGAAGAGGCAGTCGCACGCCGACTCGCGCAGCATGTCCACCGACAGGTGGCTCAGCAGCAGCCCCACGAACCTGCGACGGGCAGCCAACCCCGCACAAGACACAGATCCCCCCCCGTGTAGCCTTAACAGACTGTAGGGGCAAGTGCTGTTAGCGAGCACCTATGAAGGCCGGCACGGCGCACGAGGGGGTGGGTGGCCAGCACCACGGCCTTTGTCTCCCCAGTGGCGATGTTTACACACGGCACCGGGTATTCATTTGAGGCCGAATCGACCTAGGGGAGGCCCAGGACCGGTTCAGAAAATCGTCACTGGTGTTGGCCGTGAGCGGGAATTGAACCCACGTTGCCAGGTTCGCTAACTGGTACACTACGACGACGATTGGGTTTTAGAAGTGAACTTTGTCAGATCTATTTGAATGTTTGCGTGGTTTGATTTGATTTCTTTCTGTAACGATTGCGTTTGCACCGATTTCTATTTGCTCGTTTTTGCTGCATTTTATTTAACTTCAATGTTCTCCTGTGCTTTGACGCTATTGGCTTCTGTCATTTTAGTGAACCAGGCCACTTCCAAATGAGACTCCTGTTCGAGTTCTTACCTGGACTTAAAAACAAAACAAAAGTAAAATTTAAACCCGCAAAATCGATTACAATTGTAAATGTGGGATGATGAATAAATAAAATACTGTAACTGGTATTGGCCAAATATGCCAATGGTGAAAATTACCTGCAGATTGCTCAATTGGGATCACGCACAGCAGCAGCAACATCGTTAACCCCAATGTGAAACCTGAGCAGGACCCTCATAAAAATTTGCCTCGAGACTCGACAAAACAATAAATGAACCACAATACCTTGCTGATCTCGTCAAGGAGCTTAAACCACCACACCAATTACAATCACCGAGCAGCAGCGGCTTTTCGGCTAACCATCGAACAAAGACAGTCGCCGCATCGCACGCTTTGAGATGTGCTTTCGCGGCCATATGGAACGCTCTTCCTTCCAATATTAGAAAGCCACTGGAGCTATGCACTTTTTAAAATCTAAGATTAGAAACTAATTTCTTCAAAACTGCTTTTTGCGTTTAGTTTGTAGTCTTTCTCCAACACCTCCCCCGATTGGCACGTTCGGCCACGTACGGTGCGAAAGAAGTTCTACATCTATACAACAACGAAGAGGCCTAGCAGGCTACGAGGTAGTCCAGGCAGAAGAGGCGTGTGCGCACCTGTCGTTGGCGATGAGGTTGATGTCGATCCAGGAGACGTAGGCTCCGATGACGTCCAGGCACAGGCAGGTGAGCTCGGCGTTGCTGCACTGGTAGGTGTGCAGAATCTGGTACCATGACTCCACCAGGTCGGGCACGCAGTGCTCACGCATGTGGTCCTTGATGAGGATGTTGCGTCGCGCCTCCTACCGCCAACACGCGATTTCACGCGACGCGTTACACGGCGAGGCACGCACACACGCACGAAGAGTGAGGACCCATGCGTTAAATCACCAGCCCATTCCTCTAAATTCTGAATTGGAAACTCTGTAGAACTGCTCATTGTGTTTCGCTGGTTCTCCTTCCCGCTCCCGCCCCCCCCGCAACCTCCGATGAGAACGGTTGGCTACGTAAGGTGCGAAGGAAGTTCAACATACACACAGAACACGCCCGGGTTTAATGAAATCATTAAAACCGTAAAGAAAAGTAACGACGATTTAAAGCTTTCGTGACTGCAGGGATTCATCTTCGTGACGAACAGGTCTTATCGATAAGACCTGTTCTTCACCTGAGGACGGCTGCTTGCGTTGTGGCCGAAACGTCGTGAGAATTATTTTATTATGTTTTATTTTTATTATTTCCATTCTACGTGACTTTACCGAAAGAACCAAGAAGAAAAAAAGTAACGACATAAAACAATGACTTGTTAATTGGGCGATGTTTGGAGCAATGGCCCTTCTTCATATCATCGCACATTATTACCATGGCGACGGACTACAAGGAAAAGTCATTTGGCTTTGAGGGGATGATGGCCAATGGTCAAGAATAATAACGGGAGTGGTAGCCAAGGAACAACACGCGTCGGTGAGGACGTCCACAGGAGGAGACGGAGCACTGGATCGAGTTGCCGTGTGTAGGTGCTGGGCGGATTGACGTATGTATAACTTCTTTCGGACCGTACGTAGCCAACCGCGCGAAATCAGAGGTGCGAGGGAAGGATAACAAACTAAACACAAAAATCTGGTTTGAAAAAAATTTATTTTCAATCCAGATTTAAAAGTCCATAGCTCCAATGGCTTCCTAATAATGGTCACATTGCAGGACCGCCAAAAGTTGCAACAAATTTGGAGTAGGCCTTTCATCTAACAGTAGATTGACCATGAAGGGCGATGAGATAACAGTTCAGGTTGCAGATTAACCGTGCTTCCAATGAACATGTTTCTAATAAACACATACAGAGCATGCGATTATAAAATGCACATGCGGGCTGGTTTAATTATTAGCAGCTCGTCACACTTAAAAGGTCAGAAACTCAAGGTCCTCATGATCACAAATACGCTGGCAAGTGACCCGATTAAGAAGCAATAAGAACGTGTCACAGTTTACACGCGAGCTTTCACGACCCATATTATGATTCTTAATTAGTTTATTTCGCGTTTGATCGTCGTGTAAGTAATAAGGTCAACGTGAGAGACACGCTTTGTTAACGCCCGATGGCCCTGGATAGAACCTTCAGCGAATCATCGTGTAAAACGGTCAATGTTTTGCTGGCTCATGTCAACATTCGTTCTCCGGTTTGCTGCATGAAGCCAAACAAATCGATTGCCATATTTTTCCCGGCGACAACTTGATTCGATTGGCTCCGGCAGGTAGCGGAGAGTAGTCGTTCAAAAATTAAGTCTACCAATACTAATAGGTATGAATCGACAAATGATTAATACAAGTCTTCATCCTCAATGTACATAGTATGCTTTGTGGCCACATTTACATATGTTTGCTTTGACATGGTTTTCTTTTCATTCGGGCAGCCCCTCCCCACAGTCATTACCTAAAATAACTCAAAGGTGACTGTACAAACGAGTGAATTCTGAGAAACTCAATCTGTCTGTCGCGGAATAAGTCTGATAGTCATACGATTTACCAAGAGCCCATCGAGTGCTCATTTTCACTGCAAGGAACCAGGCATTCTTTGAAACTGATTATGACCTATGACCTAGATTTTAAAACGTGCCAGCCTGGTCATAACGTTCCATGGGAACAGTGGAGAGGTGTGTGGCAGTGCCGTTGTGAACCAGCTCCAGGTGAAAACTGCCATGGGCTTGGATGATTCATCAGCAAGGATGCTGCACGATGATTTCCGCACACGTCTTTAGCAAGAAAACCACGGGCAGGTCAGCTCGCTGGGTTAAGTGTGCGGTTTGGGCCGAGCGAGGGTTATACGTTCCATTTGGAACCTCTCCCAGCTCGCAATGCACCACCTTGTGCAACGCAATGGACCCGGCTGATGATCTCGCAGGACAACTCTTGAGCCACCTCAAGAAAACCAAACACACTTGTGTTTTCACTCTTATGGAGGAGTCCAATCCATCACGAATGCACACAGCGATCAGATAGGGGACTCTTTGGAACTTCACCATTGCACGTCCGTTGCAAAACTGGCTTAAACTCAAGGATGGATATTGGACATCTCCCAATGCTGGTGACTAGTCCTGGGCCTTCCCTAGGTCGGCTTGGCCTCAAACGAGTACCTGGTGAGGCGTGTAAACATTGCCGCTGGGGAGACAAAGGGCGTGGTGCTGGCCACCCACCGTGCCGGCCTTCATGAGGTGCTCGCTAGCAGCATGTGCTCCAACAGTGTGTTAAGGCTACACGTTGTTGTTGTTTTGGTGGCGGTGATCGTGGTGCAGGCAGCAGGGACAATTTAACACGTAGGCTTTCGCGACCAATATTATTCATAATCAATGTTTTTAGGTTTAGATTGCCCGATGATGCTGGATGCAATTACCAGCAAAACGTCGTACTCAAATTGTAAATGTTGTGGTTTCACGCTTCAACACACCGGTGGGCTAAAGCAGTGAACTATTTGTCTTTGGTCAACGTGACACTTTTTTACCGATTGGCTGTGTCGGGTTGTGGAGGGTTACGACACATTTATAAATAACGCGATCTAAACCCAAAAACGTTGATTATGAGCAGGGACAATGATCACCCCCCCGCCCCGCACCTCGGGCGTGTGCAGGATCTCGCGGTCCACCACCTCGACGTCGATGGCCACCAGGATTCGTAGGTAGAGGTCGACCCCGCCTGGTGCCGAGCCCACCACGGAGAGGACGTCGAAGAAGAACTTGGGCCAGGTGGTCGGATACTCGGAGATGAAGAGCAGCGAGAAGATCTGGGCCGCTTTGTTGCGGACAAACGGCTTCTCTGGCGTGTCGCGCACGGTCTGCGAGGAACAACAAATGCACGGAGGCACCTTTAGGAGCGCGGAGCTGGGACAAGGAATGTGATTAGAAAAAAAGGCCCGACACCAAAATTGCTCGCTCACACAGCTGTTGGTGGTAGGGCCTCCAGGAGAGGGAACTCCTGGATGAATCACTCTTTCATTGCACTTGGGAATTCTGCCCAGATAGAAGCTTTGTTCAATTTAACACGTAGGCTTTCGCGACCAATACCATCCAGAAGAGGTTTTTGGGTTAGATCACGTAAATGTATAAATGTGTACAGCAGTTATACTGCTGTATCTTTCTACCTGATGACGATTGCTTGTGTTTTTATTCTTTATTTTTTCTACCTACCTGACTTTACCGAAAGAACCAAAGAGTATGGATTCCTGCAGTCACGAAAACTTCAAATCAAAATTGTATCGTTAAAACCCGCCACCACCCGACACAGCCAACTAGTAAGGGTTGTCACGTCAACAGAACGTGCCAATTCGTCACTAGTACAGCATACCGGTGTGTTGGAGAGTTGTGGATTGGCTCTCCAATACACCGGGGTGCTGTACTAGTGACGAATCGGCACGTTCTGTTTACGTGACAACCCTTACTAGTTGGCTGTGTCGGGTGGTGGTGGGTTTTAACAACAGCTTTGTTCAAGTTCCACATATGTTGTGGTCGTTTCACGACAATGTCCAATCAATACATATTTTTTAAGTCGCTTAATGAGCACACTAAACTTTTAGAGGAGGAACAGAAAGTGGAACACATGTATTATAGAACATACAAAAGTGGGCACAGGCAGAATATCAAAACTAGAAGGGATGAATGCCGGTGGTCAGGACTAACAACCTGCGAGCACGTTCCCACCGCAGGGATGGAACGATGCAATGGGCTCGTGCGCAGGTGTTCGATGAACCGTTGCATTTGGGCGAGAGACAACGATAGCTTTGGGAGTCCTTGATCCAGCTGTGGATCAATCGTGGCAGAGGACGACGACGACGACGACGACGACGCGGATGTCTACAAATTGGGGTCACCCCCGCCAACGCACGCACCTGCGTCTGTAACCAGGTCATCATGGTGTCCCGAATGAGCTGCCGCTGGGCGCAGAGCAGCGCCGGATACCTGCGGTGGCAGACAAGAAATCGCACGGGAGGCTCTCGTTAAAAGCCTCTCAAAGATTACACTATGTAACACCATTTTTGCTCCTGGGTAGGAAGTGTTATTTTCTAATTGCTTACGCCTCAAAAGTATAGACAAGTATAACCCGTAAAAACAAAGTTTTTCACTATAAATCCTTTATATGCGTGGCGGCTAGAGTCATCTCGTCCTCTGGCTTGAGATGGCTGCCACCTATGGGTCAGATGATTGCATGCCACCATTAAGCAATTGGTAATTAAATATAATATTTTTGTCCTAAAAAGTGTAACATTTTGGAAAAAAATTTTCACGAACATTAATTGTCACGCACAACGAGTCTGTGTGGAAAATGTCAGCTCGATTGGATCACGGGAAGTGGGTTAAAAAACGACCGAAAGATTTGCACGGTCGTAAGCAAGCAAGCGAACTTAACATAAAGGATTTAAAAATGGCTATTATTCCCCACAAACTTTCCATAACAGGTTTTTGGGTTAGATGGTGGAAATATAAATGTGTCCTTAAACCTGCCACCACCAGACAAAGCCAATTAATAAGGTTTGTCACGTAAACAAGAACATGTCAATCCGTTACTATGACAGCACATCGGTGTGCTGGAGAGTAAACCCACAACATTAACAATCTGAGTACGACGTTTCACCAGTAATTACAGCCAGCTTCATCAGGCGACAGCCAGAGTTGTGGAGAAATCCTCCTTTTTTGGTCTTAGAGGGATAAATCTGATGTCACACAACGCATCACTACACCCCGTTATCGAAATAAGTCACATTGCGAGGTTTATTTGGGAGAATTTTCACCACCAATATAAAACAAGCTTTCAAAATGCAACCAGCACACGAGCAGTAAAATACAGGACACCTCATTAGAGAACTTGTAAAAGTGAAATGCCCGTTTGGTTGGGTGTCAATAAGTCTCGCAGACTTCGTGAGAAGTAATGCACCTGTGCTTGATGTGATGTTCCAGTACTTGAAAACAGAAGAATTTGATGTGGTCATCACTGAGAGGAAACACACACACGCACAGAGTTAGCCGAACCAAAATGTCCTTCATTGTGTCAAATCCTCAAGGTACATTCAAGAACGTGAGATTATTTTTGGTGGTACGTCTGCCTTGTTAACCGTGCCAGAAAATTGGCACCACAGAGAGTCGGACAAACTGAGGCTTGTTGCTGTGTTAACAGATTCTGAACCACGGCCAAACTAGGCTGGGAGTGGCACTAGCAGGTGACATCATGGACGTGAACTCCGCACAAGAGAACACTGCAGAGCTTTCCTCTCAGGATTACACGCCGCTTTTAATTACCTGTAGAAACCACGAATGAGGGCATCGGCGCACAGCTGCCAGCCATCTTCGGAGGCTTTCAGCTGTTCAAAGTATGCCAATGCCTACACAAATGCCACAGAAAAAGCCACAGTCATTACACCCAGCGAGCGAATACAATTTAACAACAAGTAAACCCGTAAAAACAACGTTTTTCACTATAAATCCTTTATATGCGTGGCATCGGGGCGGCTAGAGTCCTATCGTCCTCTGGCTTGAGATGGCTGCCACCTATGGGTCAGATTGTCTGGCAGCATTAAACAAGTGGTAATTAAATATTTATTTATTTTTCCCTAAACAGTGTACAATTTTGGAAAAAATTTTTTACGAAAATGCATTGTCACGGACAACGAGTCTGTGCAAAATGTCAGCTCGATTGGATCACGGGAAGTGGGTTAAAAAATGACCGAAAGATTTGCACGGTCCTAAGCAAGCAAGCGAACTTAATATAAAGGATTTAAAAATACTATATTTTACTTCTTCCTAGAATGATCCCTACCTCATGTGGAGTCTGCCTTGGTGTTACTCTCTCTCCACCCACTCCCGGGCACGGGCCATCAATCGTCACCTCCACTCCACAGGGCCTACGTATCCTGGTTCACCACTCCGATCCACCTCTTTCTAGACCTTCCTCATGTTCTCCACCCTGGTGCTTCCATGCTCATCATCTTCGTCCCAGTGCAAGTATGAACGATATGCCCCAAACCATCCGAGTTGACTTTTTTCAGCTCGTCTGTTACCACCAACACCTGCCTAATTTCTCACCTGTCGTTTCTGGCCCGGCCTACTCTTGAAAATCCCCATCATCCTCATGATGAGATAGAGCTTCATAAATCATCAGATTCCTCCAGAATATAAATGTAAAACCTGATTTCTAAGGTGCACACCATGTGCGCCTCCGTAGTATTTATACTACCAACATTCAGACCCATATTTCAATATAAAAAAATGTTGTACGTAACAGTTTTAAATAAAATCTGCCTTTTTTCATGGTTATTCAACGTCTAAAGTTAATCTCACATGAGACAATATATTACAGGCATTGTGCAGGTGCCTTCAATTAATGCGAGCACTAGATCTCAATGAAACAAAAAACAAAGATCCCCGTATAGCATGAACACTGGTGGGGGCGAGTGCTGTTAGAGAGCGAGCACCTATCAAGGTTGGCACGGTACACGAGGGGGTGGGTGGCCAACACCACGCCCGGCCGCCTTTGTCTCCCCAGTGGCTATGCTGACATGTCACCAGTTACTCATTTGAGGCCGAGTCGACCTAGGGAAGGCACAGGACCAGTTCAGATAATCGTCACTGGTGTTGGCAGTGAGCGGGAATCAAACTCGGGTGGCCTGGTTCGTAGCGCAGCGTGCTAACCGCTACACTACCATTCTCAATGACACACCAAACACACACGCACATCTGTAGGAACAAAACAAATTCCATCAGGCTGAAAACAGCTTTTACGCGGCTCACCATCTCTGCCTGTGCAAACAATAAATTGCACATTCAGCAATCGTACTCGGGAGCAACCAAAATAAATCAATGGGTTACTAACAATGGAAACTGCCAACAAGAGGTCTCAGCACAATGTAAGCATGGCTCCCAACGGATTTTCACGCAAACAAAAGGAGCCAAAAACTTGTTAAGAATAAAAAAATATTCCTCGTGTGATATCGGCATGCCACAAGATGAACAAACCATTCGGATCTCCCACAGCAGTGCAACCCTTGGTTTGAGAATGGCCCACGGACAGGGCTATCTCAGCGACCTCTCAGAACTCAAGTGGACCTCTGGCCAACAAAGGTGAGTATACAGCACTATCACCCACTGTGCTACGAATAAAAAAAAGAACCAAAGAGTATGGATGCCTGCAGTCACGAAAGCTTCAAATCAAGATTGAATAAAATATTTTTTAAGCGCTGGAATTTGTCCACGCACAAAGAAATGTCATGCGATGTGTTCCAGTCATTGGTGAAGTTGAGACCAACTTATGAGACTTGAAAACCCAAGTGCCAAAACTAAATGGGTATTATACATGTTGTTGTGGCACAACATGAACATCTTGTTGCAATACTGTACTTAGTAACTAACAAGTACTTATTTTCCTCAACCATGAAAAACACTTGGACAACTCAAGACAAGCACACAATGATGAAGTTAATTGTCATTACACTTTACCTACATCCAGACGTTACAACCAACATAACATCTGTGACTCATAGAATTAGTGCACAATCCATTAAATTCCGAGTGTAATTTCAACATTCGATCATTCTTTCCAGGTTCTCAAAATGGCACCAATTAAATAATAATAAAAATGCAAGTGCTCTTTTTAACAGTGCGTGGACATCCAACAAGTCTAGGCTATTCAAACTATACCGTGCCTATCTTGTATCTATCATAACCCAAACATGTATTGTAGCAGTTCGAGCAGTGACATTTAGGTTATACAGCAAGCATATGTATTGACAAGCTAAACCAGTGAGCATGTGTTCAACAGTAAAATGAGCTAGGCATGTGAATATACAACCAGTTTACACAGAGCTTGCTCATGTTAAATCCATTTCCATTCACTTACGGTCCCCTAAATTTGCTATTTCTGCATTGCGTCCACCACCTACCCTTGTTGAAAAACCAGTCCAATAAAGCGACCTTCCTTATATAAACAAACACTATTTCAATGTGGTCTTACCTGGTGTTAACCAAGGTTGTAACTAACGTCCATACTTCATTACAATCATAATGATACCCTTTGTTTATCTATGAAGCTTCACCGAGTGTCAAGACTCTTATTTCAGAAGGAACCCACATTATTGGGATGTGTGGCCAATTATATTATTCATGAGAGTGTGTCTTCACGTGGGCAGAAACCAGATTACCCGGAGCAGATAACCCCGCGAAGCTCTACACAGATGCATACGGAGCAGCCGAGGGGCTTGGGAGTTTAACACATTTGTCTGATCCACCGAGCCTCACATCCAAATAGCTAGATTAAAGGCAGACATCACAACAAACTGCCAATGGGGGCCATGAACCCTATTACCGTAAGGGCCCTCAGGATAGGCTTGATCCCTCTGTGCATGTTAGAGGGGTATCTGCCCCCTCCCCCGCCACCATATCCATAACCAGCAAGGCATTTGCACAACATTTTTACACACTTTTGCTTGAATAGCAAATATTCGGGAAATAAAAAAACCCACACCTCCCACTGCTTTGTCACAAAGCAAATATGTACATTCACATCCGTATTGTTTGTGCCCTGCAAGAGGGCCTCCCAACACTGTGCAGGTTGTGGCAGGTATTTTGACCAAGACAGCCTTTTTTATCTTACCAGATAAGGGCCATCGAGCTATATAGCTCTTGATAGCTCAACGAAGTGGCTTATCATGTGGAAATTTATAGCAGCCAAATACTCCAAACCGCATGTGGATTCTAAATGTGGAGGGAAAAAAACGGAGGATCCGGAGAATAATCCAAGCGACCCCGGGGAGAACATGAAAACTCCAAATGTACACACGTCAGGATTGAACCCACGACCTCCTGTATACCAGGCGAAGTAGTTAACACCTCGCCACCGTGGCACCCCAGTCAGTATGGGTTGGTATGGGAGGGAAAGAGGTCCAGTATTGCCCACCACGTAGCCACGCAAGCCCTATGACAAGTGCACGGTGCTCACCCAGACAAACACTATCCAGGCTTAACTCCGCTTAGCTTCCGATATCTAACTAGATCAGGAGAAATATGGGTGGTTTGGTCATAGGCCAAGAATTTAAAAACCGTTTAATTATACAAGGGTGTTTTATAACGGCAAGAGCACACATGAGGTTGACCACTTCTTGCAGCCATGTGCGAGTGTATTGCATCAGACGCAGGGTGATGGCGGAATGCGTGATGAGCTCAGAGGCACGTTGCAACCAAATTGCACCTCTTATGGACGAACACAACCGACTGCTCACTCCAATTACAGCCATACGCAACGGTAACGCATCTCTTTCTGGTGTATGCTGTGCGCAAGCGTTGCATCATACTTGGCGCTACGGGCGAATCTGTTTTGACACGCGTTGCCAATGTTGCTGGGGCATTGAGATGTTGCGATGCACGCGCCCACTGGGCCTACGAGACGAATCAGCCACCCGCAATTGATTAGAGGCCTCTGAAAATATTCTCTTTTCCTGCACAACAAACTATGGAGCCCCTCTAAAAAGGAGCGATGTCGTTTCACAAGGCAGATTTCGCGAGAAAATTGCCGACCGCGTGTGTCGGAGACCGACCGACGGATTGCTGGATCGCGTGGCTGGGAGACAGCACGGTTTGCGAGGTTTCCATCCAAATCATGGCCGATTATCAATTTCTTACTTACAAAAATCACTAAACGTGGTCTCATAACGAGTCTTTCTTTAAAGTTAATGTTGTGTTTCTTTAACAGAACATGTGTGTGTACATCACGGCGTGGGCAAGTCGCATAGCGGCTGGCGCAATGCGCTCAGAGGCCGGGAAAATTTCGAGTTCCATTCCCGGTCACGAACCACATCAGTGGCGAGCTATATTGTAATCGAATCTGGGCCACCCTCCCCATCAGCTCCTCTGCCCACTTCACCAACTCTTGGCTGACCGACGTGAAGTATGGTCAAACAACCACAGACGACTAACACGGCATAGGCCAGGGCCACCATCTAGATTGCAAACTAATCGCTTTACAACTACTTTCCGTTCAGTTTGATTGCCCTTCCCGTGTTAACGTACGTAGCACGGTTGGCGACGTACGGTGCGCGCAAGAAGTTCTACATGCATACACATCCAACAAAGGATCGACAAAAAGGTTGAAGTACATTCTAAATGATACGATAAAATTGTAAAAGAGAGACGAGACGGCTTCGCTTACCCGGTGCTGCGCACACGAATCGGCCACGGGCCCCAAACCCCGGAGCGCCTGCTCATCCATCGCAACACTGCCCATTTAACCGCTACGACGACGTCGGTTGTCGTCTTCGCTGGTCCTGCGAAACAAACAACACACGCACCAATGCTCGGGAACTCACACAGCAGAGCAAATTGACCATGTGAGGCCGAATGTTAAGTGCTGTTACTCAAGTCGCTATTGTAATTTCAGCTACAAAAGCGGTCTCTAGAACTGTAATTGACCACAAGTAAGTGATACTATATACAAAAAAAAGCAGTAACTATGATCACTCAGCTTTAAAGACGTTAAACCCTCAAAAGCTGGACACCACGACCACCCGGTGAATTAGGCGGCCTCGCCTGGATTTCAAACCGAAGCCTGAGCGTAGGCCCCTCGGTGACGGGACAGACGCCGCCTAACCACGTTGCGTCGGGCGGCATTGACGCGTAAAAACTTCGCGCGCGGTTTTTTTTTTTTTAAATCACGGCTTACACGTCCACGCCAGCAGACGCCGCGCGCATTCCGTCCGCAGTTAACTTATCACGGCGAGACGATTGGATCGGGGCGAGTTAACTCACGGTTCGCGTTAACCACGCGTGGTGGCCGCCATGTTTTAACGCGTGGCCCCCCACCCCCCACCCCTCGTGCGCCACCGACGCTCTCCGAATCCGGCCACGCGATTGGTCGATACTTCCCGCCCACACTTGTTGGTGCACCGACAGCGATTGGTTCATTTGCGGGGCCGCGTATGCGCGCATCCCATTGGCGGGTTCCCCGGTCACGAGGTGCTTCTCCGTTGTGTGGGAATGCGACGTCCGCGATCAATTGGGCGGTGCTCTCGATGGGGGGAGGGGGGGGTCAGAGGTTGAATGTTAATCGGTCGGTTAATGAGATGCGCCGATTAATTACTGATGGACATTAGTTGGTGATCCATAAATAACGGGTTTTTGGGGGGTTCGATCGCGTAAATATGAACGTGTCTAAATTTCGATTTAAAGCTTTCGTGACTGCAGGGATTCATCTTCTTGGTTCTTTCGATAAAGTAACGTAGAAGGGAAATAATAAAATAATAAAGATTCAACATAATATTATTTCCCTTCTACGTGACTTTACCAAAAGAACCAAGAATATGAACGTGTCGTTAACCCAGTTGGGAAGGGTTGTCACGTCAACAGAACGTGCCAATTCGTTATTCATTCAACACACGGGTGTGTGTCTAAACGAGCGTTTAGAGGATTTGGCTGCTGCTATTGATGTCCACGTGATGAGCCACTTTGTTGGGCTATCATTTGTCGCCCAGGTCGCTTCTAAAAAAGAGCTGCATAGCTCAGTGGGACTTACCTGGTAAAAACTAAAAAAATCGTTGAATATTTTATTACGGATATTATCAGAGCATGTTCACCACAGGTACGTGTGGTTAATGCAGACTTGATTCCTTGCAAAAGGGTTCTATTTTGCGTTTGAACATCTTAACACCTCCTGTTTTATTGCCAGAAAGGGTTAACCCTAACCTATATTTTTTCATCATTTGATACTGACAAAAAAACTTAATTTTTTTTTGCTGTAAATTGTTTGGGGCCACGCTAAAGGCCATCGGGTCCCACACTAAAGGTCACCGGGGCCACACCAAAGGTCACCGGAGGCCACACTAAAGACCACCGGGGGCCACACTAAAGGTCACCGGGGGCCACACTAAAGGTCACCGGGGGTCTCACTAAAGGCCACCCTGTCCCGCACTAAAGGTCACCGGGGGCCACACTAAAGGTCACCGTGTCCCACACTAAAGGTCACCAGGGGTCTCACTAAAGGCCACCGGGGTGGCCCCCACTAAAGGCCACCGGGGTCCCACACCAAAGGCCACCTGGGGCCGCCAGTGGCCCGAAGAACGCTGCAATTCCAGGCATGGGTTTTGCTCGACTGCCCTCTGCTGTTGGAGTCATTTGCAGCCCTCCTTCTGTGAGTGACTTCTGCCCCTCCACCGACATCCACGCAGACCCCGGATGTGGCTGCCCCGGATGTGGCTGCCCCCACGCACGCGCTGGAGGCTTCTGGGAAGCTCTCGTGATGGACTTTCTGAAAGCGGAGATCGTGAGGAAAAGGAAACTTATTGAGGATAAAAATCTCGTGGAGGTACCCCCCCCCGTCCCCCTCGTGCGATTGTTAACAACAAACACCGAGTTACACGTCTTGTCGTTGTTTGCGCTGTTAAAGCGGTAATCGTATTATTAAAGACGGCGTCACGCAGGGGCCTAACGCCGCAGGCTTCTCTCGAATTTTAAGTCGCGACTGATTATAATATTTTACCGCATTTAGTAATTTAGCAACAACAAAATAACGCGCGTGTGTTTGTGTGTGCGTGTTATAAAGTCGCGTTCGTTTCAATCGGAACGAAAGCTACGCACGCGTTAACTGTATGGTGTTCTACAGTACTGTACAGGATATATGAGTTACATTTATTAGTTAAGCCACTGAAATACTGGACAGAAATCATTTGGCGCAACTACCTCGATGGGAAATGTGACTTTGATGTGTCGGATGTAAAATGTTTGAAGACGGAAGTTGAAAACGTGTTGCTTCAAATCCTTTATAAACATCTCCCAACGATGATAACAACAGCGGTACTGTACACGTTCAATATTCTAGTCGCCTGTTCAGAACATAGCATGGTGCGATTACCATAGACATCACTGGGGTACAATATCTGTAGATTACACAAACACAAATAATAGTCAACAATTGTCACAGACAAGAATATAAGGCAAATAGGCCGCCCTGGCCTTTTCTATGTGCTATGAAAGGCAAATTGCCCGATATGTTACCGTCTGTCTCATAGTTTTGCGACGAAACGATCCATCTAGCTAGCTAGCACCAGCAACACCGGCAGATTTGATCTCTCAATCTCATAAGTGGACGATCATACGAGCCCATTGCGCGCGTCTCCTTCAGAGAGGCCCGCATTGCGACTGTGGCCATGCAGCCAACACTCAGGGCCACGTTGTAACCTGGGCGCCTCTTCAATGGAGGAAGAGTTAGAACCACACGAACTCCCTCGTCTCCAGCTACTCTCGTGGCTGGCAGGCCTAGACATTGGCATTGGGCTTCTGAACATGTGGGAAATGTGTAAGATTAGAACAGGAGTGCACGTACTCCACTGGTTTCTTCCTTTAGCTGTCATGCTGTTGTTTGTCTCGACAAGCTCTCATCCAATTGTAAGACATGTCCAGCCCAAGCCCAATTCAAAACTGCTGTCCCCTAACTTGCATATTTTCCTTATTATCTCAGTGTAAATACAAGTATTCATCGATCCATGCTTCTTTGCGCACTTTTCAGATGTATATATTTGTTTACATTGTACATAAAAATCTCCTCGTGTGTTTTTTTGTTAACCAGGGAAACAAGAGGTACTTCAAGCGAGGTGAATTGGCAAAGAAAGAAGAGGAGGCATACTATGAGAGATGTGGCCTCAAGGTATGATGACCCTGAATATTCTTTATTCTTCCAATCCTTACAATTCTGCATCTTGTCAATTGGAGTACTGCGTGGGCTTATGTGAAAGAAAACACAAGCTGACCGGACAGTCTATTAAGGGAGCCTCTATTTTGCTAGTGCATGGTTCTTCAACTAGTGGGCCTGTAAACCACATCTGGCCTGTGAAAGCTCTTGGAGTGGCCCGCCAAGATATATGGTTCACTAAGACAGAGATACAGATTATAACTTAGATATTTCATGCTATGATGTCAAGTAGCCCGCTAGCACATGCTAATTTTATCATGTGGCCCACCAGAATATATAGTGAAATTACCCTATGTTAGAGGATTCCACTGTGTAAGAGAATGTGCTCACAGAAACCCACATTAAAATGTACACGTGCTTTATAAACATCCCGATGTGCATTGAGAGTTATGTTTGTTATTGAAATGCTGTATTGAAAGTATCTAATTGAGATTGTGGCCCAAAAACTATGCATATCCTGCTTATTGATATTGGTAAACTATGTGGTAAGTTTCATTAAAAAATTTGTTTTGGAAATGTACTTTAAGTGAAAATTTTTTTAAGTGTCCTCAGATGGATGGACAGACCAGTGGACATAATATTTCCACAACAGAAAAAATAAAGGCCACTGATCCCTTTCAGAATTTCAATATGTTATTATTGCATACTTTGCTTTTACTTGACACCTTTTGGTAGAGATGTGGAAGCGGTGACTTGTAACTGCCAAGTGTGTTGATGTTGTGCCAACAGAGGGCTTCTCACAAGGCTGCCGAGGTATGGTAGCAGACCTCAGGCTGCTTATACAATTGGTTTTTATTTTATTCCTTTCCACTTGCTACAAATTCCTTTAACCAGTTACATGCCAGTTTGTTCTGTCAAATAGCCTTTGGATGGTTTGATAGTGTTTTTCTGTAAAGGCATGAAACTGTTTGAAGTAATTTTGTAGTTGCTTGCAGGAAAATATTTGCGATATTTATGTGGCTGTTTTGGTTTGCAAGCTGCTTTCTCGTTTTTTATTTTCATGATATCACATCTATGCTTTACGTTTAAGGAATGAATCTTATTATTTCTAGATTTGGCTGGCAGTTTCTACTTTCTCTTGCTTTAAAAAGAGAGCAGGAACTTCCATTCAAACAACTTCTATCGCGCGATGTGATTCGCACGCATGGACCATACAATAAGATTCCGGTGCAGAGAAGTAAGGAATGTTTAAGATGGTAATGTTGGTTGGCTTATTAAATATGTTTTAAATGTGAGTAAACTCCGTGTGTAAGGTTGTTCCACAAATGTATTGTAATATATAACTTATTTTCTGCTTGAAATTCATGTTTTGCATTAAACCATGTTCTTTTCTCACAATCGTTTATCTTGGGAACAATTTTAAATTACTATCAAATAATTTGCTTTGCTCAAAGGCTCAAATGTGAATGGGCAGTTCCACAAATGGGAAACCAACAGTTATAATTTAACAATCATCTTATTCTTGAAGGTAATTATAGAAAATGTGGCTTAACTTTAGGAACGAGACAATCGCGTACACAAAACTGAATGCACCATCCAACCTCCTTTCTGTCTTGAGTGCATCCGTCACCTTTAATTTTTATGAGCATTTCCCCATTATCCAGAAAGGTGGACAATTCATTTTTTTATTGAATTGCAATCCTACATTTTGGACATGGAATGCCACAGTAAAAGAGCCACATTGTGATTATATTACTTAATACCTCTGTCTTGAAAGTGTCTGAAATGTCAGTCCAAAATTGTGGAACTGCCCTTCTGCCACCGCCAAATAAAACCACAAATCGTCATATCAGTAAGTTTCACAATCTAGTTGAGGCTTTCTTACGGCAAAATTTACCAAATAAAAGTTAAGGAGCTGATTACGAGAGAGATTGTAAAATAAACTAATACCATGGGTGCAATGTGTAACAGAAACAACCCCAGATGATGCCCAATCAGCAGGAGGAGAAGGAGATTGCCACGAGCAGCATGATGGACATGGAGCTCATGGGGGAGAAGCTGCCTATGACGCTGAGCCGACAGGAGGTGCGTATTGACAGCGTGATGATAGATTTTTTGTCATCGGCTAGTAACATCCTGCTGCTGGCCAAAGGCTCTCCCCACTTACATTCCTTCTTTGGTCACTCCTGTCCGGTAGTGGACTCTGAACTCTTTGATGTCAACTCACCTTTTGTCTTACGCTGCCTTACTCTGCTTATGTCGCCATTCTGTCGGTCTCCACTCTGCAGTTACTTTTGTCCAGGTCGTGTCAGTTTTTGTTCACGATGCGCGCTGCCCATTTCCATTTGATTTATTTGCTTTGACAACAGCGTCGGTCACCTTTGTACATTTTTTGTCATAATATACCTTTGTTTATAACCAGATAGAAAAAAAAACATGGAAACCCAGCAGTCTCTCAACCATGATTCTCATAATCCCATCATGACAACAAATACAAATGTAAATACTCTTTTCAAAATAATGTTTTAATCATAATGACTACACATCTTAAACATGGCATGTATTCAATCTTGATCTGAAGCTTTCGTGACTGCAGGAATTCATACTCTCTGGTTCTTTCGGTAAAGTCTCGTCCCTGCAGGCCACAAACCCTCCCCCCTCTCCCCTGTGAACTCCAACAGCTAAACTCCTCCCCTCCCTTCCCTCTCCTTTCCCGTGCCTATATAAAGCCACAACAGCAGATTTTATTTTTTTCTCACCTGAAGACGGACGCTTGTGTTGCGACCGAAACGTCGTGTTTTATATTATTCGATTATTTTATTCTATCTACGTGACTTTACCGAAAGAAGCAGAGAGTATGGCATGTATTTTTTCTGCACTACAAAATACACAAAAAACCGTGCCCATCGCTGGGTGCTGACAACACGTGAACTGGGACCCGCGATGGACTGCGTCGGAGACAACATGGGGACAAGATGGCGCGTGTGTTCTTCCACGGCAGCGTCATCACGAGCATTGCAGCCACCATGCGTAGAGAAATCTCGCGGTCAACTGCTCATGATTGAGCCACAGGAGCACGATCGGCAAACAATACTTCAATGAATTTTATGCGAATGGTCAAATCCGCGATGGGAAAACCCACGATAAGCAAGTTTTTGGCGTAATACACTTAATTTTCTGGGAGCGGGAGGGGAGGGAAGCCTGGATAAAACAAATAGAGGTATTGTAAAAGATATACGAATTAAGTGATAAAAACATGGTCGTTTTACCTACATAGAACGGGTGTGAAGACGTAGAATGTGGTCATTATTCCAAATGGAAATGCAGTTAACAAAGTACATTTCATTTAACCTGGGGAAAATGTAACAATTGTGAAAGTTATTCTTATAATGCTAAAATCGCGCGTTTACATTTATTTGTCGACTTTTGCAGCATTGGGTCAATGACCCGCGACGAGTGAGGAGCGGCTGACAGTGGAACCAGCGCCTCCGAATAATATTTATTCGTTTGTAATCCACCACCCGGATAATCGCGACCACAGGTAATCGGATAGCCAACAACTGTGAGTGATTACTAGTCTCGTGCGTGCTGTGTAAACGCTCTCTCCGCAGGTCATCAAGCGACTGCGAGAGCGGGCAGAGCCAATCCGACTCTTCAGCGAGAGCGACTATGATGCGTTCCAGCGGCTGCGCAAGATCGAGATCCTCGCGCCCGAAGTTAACAAAGTGCGTGAACCCGGGTTCTATATAAGCTATAAACTTTTTATTTCACCTGGTAATGCCCACTGAGCTATGCAGCTCTTTTTCAGAAGCGACATGGCTATCACAAATTATAGCTCAACGAAGTTTCTTATGACGTGGACATTTATTCCAGCCAAATACTTTAAACGCATGTTGATTGTAATTGTGGAGGGAAAAATCAGAGGACCTGGAGAAAAATACACACAATCACGGGGAGAAAATGGAAACTCCAAAATATACAGGCGCCATGGTCGGAATCGAACTCACGACCTCTTGTATAGCAAGCGAGGTAGTTAGCGTCTCGCCACCCGTGGTTAAACGGGTTCCTAGTGGCAGTGGTTTGACAAAAAACCCCATAGTTACATTTGGTTTTGTCACTTAATTTGGCTGAATTTCAGCTCTGAGAATTCAAATGTTCAATTTTATTGGCATTCGGTGATCACTTTCTGCAGGGTGTGTTATTCAAAGTGGGTGACAAAGTGCTTTTTTAAAGAAATTTCATGAGTTGTTTGCAAAGTCATCTAATGGGGGCGTTCTCTGACACAAGGTGATGCTCTGGTAGCTGCTTAGTTCTGATAGTGCAGCTTTACTGATGACATTGCTAGCACAATTGGTTGAGATTTGGGGAAAAAACTAAATAAAATCCATAAAAATATTTCTTGCAACTTATTTGCCATTTAAATAGCATTTTACTTTAACATGCAATGAAATGTTTGCGTGTACTGTTCACTTTTACTCAGTGACTTTAGTTCTAGTTTTATTTTTGCCACTTCTGCAATTGTGCTCTTGGGTCTTTTGTTACGAGACGGTTTTAAGTTTTCACAGAGTGGTGCGTCGTCCCGTGGAAACAGATTTCACAGAACTTTTGATCTCAACTCAATGAAAATAATTATAACGTAAAGCGCTTTTGTCAATCCACTGCTGGTTGAAGGCCTCTCCACAACGTGCCGAGATGTCAACTACCTCGCTGTGGTATAGGTCGTGGGTTCGATCCCGACCCTGATGCCTGTTTTTTTGGAGTTTCCGTGTTCTCGTGGACGTGTGGATTTTTCTCCACGTCTTTCGGGTTTTCCGTCTACATTTAGAAAAATGTGTTTAGAATATTTGGCTGCTTTAAATTTACACGTGATAAGCCACTTCATTTGGCTATATTTTGTGACCAGGTCTCTTCTGAAAAATAACTCTATAGCGCAGTGGCCCTTACCGTGGTAAAAAAAAAAAATGGTTTATAGTGAGTTTTATGTTGTCAGTTGTGAGGGTTGTTCGAGCATATTTCTTTCTGGCCAATGCTGGGTTTGTGATAGGGAGGCCCAGAACGGTGTAAATATAAATCGCCACCGATGTTTAGCCGTGGCCTGGTATTTTTATAGCCCACTGTTGTCAACCAATGACACCAGCATTGTCTTGGCTTTACCGAAAGACCCATAGAATATGTATTCCTGCAGTCACGAAAGCTTTAAGTCAAGATTTTCTCCACCCACCACTGACACTGCTGTACCTCATCATTCCAGTAAGGGGGCGCATGTCCCCCATGCGCAGGCCTTGTGGTGGGAAACGTTTGTCACGTGTTCTAGATTTGAAGCTTTCGTGACTGCAAGGATTCATATTCTTAGGTTTTTTCGGTAAAGTCACGTGACTTTACCGAAAAAACCTAAGAATATGTTTGTCACGTGACCAACGAACCAGCCAGCCACTGCACTTTACGACTCTTTGCGGATACGTACATGGGCAGCCCTTTTTGTTAATCCACTGCTGGATGATGATGTCCTCCACTGCGGATTGTGGGAGTTGTTCGACAGTGCTTGCACCACGCTGGTCGCTGTGGGTTGGTGAATGTTGGGTAGCACGCACGTGGACACGTAGAAGCGCAGTACCACAATGGATTTTGCTCCACTGCCTTATGCCGCCCACCACCTAGTTCTTCAGCCTATAACACCTGTTACGCATGTCGAGACAATCATCCAGAGTATTATAAACTCTGCTTAGATTCAGAGAATTTGACTAAATTGAATGCATTCTGGGTACTTTACTCACATGCAGAAGATGTTATTAATAAGCACATCTGGTGTTCACGGCATACTGATAGCTAAAAAGCCATCGCGAAGGCGTGAGGGTAATAACTAATGCGTCACAAATACACAAAGATCACGTGTTCACCAAATAATTAAAATAACACTTTAGTCGCAGTCAGCCGAATTGCTACCTGTTTGAACTATCCTTATGTTGTTGCACATAGAAGAAGAAAAACTGATGATGCAGGCAGTGATGAGAAGGAAACTGGCACCTATTTGGACACATGTAAGATGGACAGGGAAATTAAAAGTGTTGTTGTGCCGCCCAATGGAAGGAACCGTAAAGAGAGGAAGACCTAACAGCGAATGGTTTAACGACGACATGAAAGAGATTGGTGCCAGAAAGATGTGCGCTATTTGAGCATGACAAAATGTGCAGTGGACACCTGTCCATGGACTGTGATGATGATTTGCCTTTGCTGACATTCTCGTCAAGCCGACGGCCCGTCCAATCGCCCGGTGTTCTTTCCACCTCTGCGGTGCAGGGTTTGAGAAACGACTTGAAGACAGCCATGGACAAGATCGACCTGCAGTACCTGAACGAGCTGGCGGCCGGACAGGAGACGGAGGAGGAAGGTCAGAACGACCTCAAGGTGCAGGAGGAGAACACCACCATCGAGGAGCTGCAGGTGAGTGTCGAGGTGGCTGGTGGTGGATTGCGTTTCACATGCCTCATCTTGATTCTGAATTTGTGATGGAGAACTTCATTCATAAGTTGGTATACCTGCCAGCCACAGTGGACGCCCGTTTGAATACGAGGCCATCTTAACAGTTTAACGACCTGGTAATTTGAAGTTTGTTGACACACAGGTGTGATTGTGAGCGTGACATGACCTTGCTCATGTGGCATGGCCTTGCATTGAAAACAACGTAGATTTGTCCAACAAGACAATTGGACAAATCTGGATAACTCTACAACTCGTGCATGTTTTATTATCATGCTTGTTTATGCAGGAAAGCCCTACTGAGCTTCATGACTCTTTGTCAGGAGGATCTTGCTAAGTTTTCTCAGTCGGGGTGGGGGTGGGGCGAATGGCGATGATTGTTCTGTATATTCCTCAAGAGTAATTTGCAGGAAGTTATCTATTTTGTGCAAATCTAGACGACAATGCCGGCACACAGTGGCCCCTCACCGTGCATGAACGTTGTCACGGCCTAAACAAATAAAACTTCACCTTAACGTCCGCTGTGAAGCAGATGGCACGTATTTGTACGGTTTGATGCACCCGCGATATTAATTACTCTTATTTGTTTCCAGCCCGCATGTGCTTTTCTGTCTGAGTTTCCCATAATTTTCAATAGCAAAACATGTAATTGTTCTACGAGTTATCTTTGGCGACACAAAATGTGTTATAAGCTGTTAGGATGAATTTTGGATAGTAAATTATAAAAGGAACAGACAAGGCTGTTTGACCATGTAAAAATGTAATTGCATTTTTTCCCATCAGCCTGTGTGGCCTTATTAAATACCCAATGTCCATAAACATTTGATTTTTAATGTTTTTTCATTTGCCAACATTGCAAAAAAATACAGTAGCCAGGAAGGCCAATAGACTGATGGACCAAAAAGTTTATTTTCATTTTAACATCAGAAAAGCCAAACTTAGCTTTCCTGCTAATGTGTAGCAATGTGCAAACTGTCTCTCAATTTACTCTGGTTATACAACAACCCTCCGCCATCGTTCACAAGAGAAAATGTCTTCATAACGACATTGTGGGTGAGGGTTTAAGAATGTGGCCATGTTTATAACGCACGCTTTGCATGCATGAACTTGAATAAGGACGCTGACTGCGGTGCCACTTTCAATGTCGTTTTCTAACAGGAATTGGGGAAAACTCTGGGCACAGAAAACGACCACCAGGACATGGACCTCATTCTGAAAGTCTTAAAGGTATGTCATTGAGACAAAATGTTTGGGCACACCAACAGCCACATGTCTCAAATTAGATATCCCTATACCACAATGGCAATGTTATATATTTTCTCATGCATAAATATCAAACGCAAGCATGTAACTGTTCTGTATTTCCCTCTAGCTGTTTGGTGAATTGTGATGATATGGGATCATGAACAGCTTTAGAAACCAATTCTTAATTGTCTCGTTTATGTCGTCTCATTTGTTCTATCGGTATTTGCACTGTCCTGTTTGTTTTGTCTGTCCTGCACGTTCTGTCTATATTATATCTGTACTGTTTTGTTTAGTACTGTAGCATAGACCGATTAGTATGGGTGCTACGTACGGTGCGAAAGTAGTTCAACATACATGCATAGATGCGATAGAATATGAGAACGGTAATGGGTGTCGCCGCGCTGCGTTCTGCAGCCCGCTGCCCCTTAACCCTCTCTGCCTGCCGGGGGGGGGGGGGGTGTGACAGTTCCTGCTGGGCAGCTGGGCTAAGGAGCTGAACAGCCGTGAGGAGCACGTGAAGAGAGGCGTGGCGGGGAAGCTGGCCAGCGCCACGCACAGCCAGACCGAGGCCTACCTGCAGCCGCTCTTTCGCAAGCTCCGCAAAAAGGTTTTCCGCTGCCCTGCAGCCCTGGCCTCGCCTGAACCGGCCTGGCCCACCCCCCACCCCCCGCCTTCCCACCCCCACCCCCCGCCCCCACCACACACTCGAGCGCGTGGCAGCGTGAATCGACGCCGTTTTTATCTTCTCGGTTTTATTTGAAACGCCAAAATAAATCGTCTGGTCAACATTACAAACCAGGGCATGTAAAATGAGCAATTGAACCCCCAATTATTTCTTTAGGCAATCACCATACGCTCTAGATATAGTTTTACAGTTTTTCATGCACGTTACATTTTGATAAGATCATTTAAAAGACGGGTGCTGGGGGGGGGGGTATTCATATTAGAGACATTTAATTCATGAATTCAGCAGCAATGGGTGTTTCATGTTCAATATAAAAAAGAGTGGGGGGCACTTTTTTTTTCTTGGAACTGTTCACTGCGGTAGTTTTGGGCAAGTTGGAATAACGCCATCGAACAGAATTCCAGCAACAGCAATGATGACGATAGCTGATGGCAACATTTGTCAATTGCCTTGCGCAATACTTCATACGGCTGCACTGCATTGCCCTTTTGGGTCTTCCCCTTGAGCGTGTTCTGTGTTCTGACAGCTAATGCCGTCACTGCTCTCGCCACGAGGTCATTGTTCCTCTTAGCGACGTCTTTCCCCGACTCGGTGTGCGCTTTGTTAGTCACTGTAATGTGAGGTTCGCGAGCTGCAAGGTCGGTCGCCTTTTGAATTATTAATGTGACACACGCCTCTATTGTAGTTTGTGTACATGCGCGTGTGCGTGCTCGTGTGTATGGGGAGCGGTGGTGTTGCGGTTAGCGCGCTGCGCTCCGAACCCAGCCACCCGAGTTCGATCCCCACTCGCATCCAACACCAGTGACGATTATCATAACCGGTCTTGGGCCTCCCTTAGGTCGACTCAGCCTCAAATTAGTACCCGGTGCGATGTGTAAACAGCAGCACTGTGGAGACAAAGGTGACTGGGCGTGGTTTGGCCCCCCACCCCATCGTGAAGGCACTGGAGCTATGCAGTTTTAAATTTAGATTGAAAATTAATTTCTGTATAATTGCTTTTTGTGTTTAGTATGTTGCCCTTCCCCCGCACTCCCGATGAACACGGTTGGCTACGTACAGTGTGAAGGAAGTTCAACATACATACAGGGGCTTGCTAATGGCACTTGCCCCAAAATTATGTTAATGATTTAGGGGGGAATCTTTGTCTTTGTGTCTGTGAAGAATCTGTCATCGGACATCAAGGAGTACCTCACGGACATCACCAAGTTTGTGCTGCAGAGGGAGTACGTGAAGGTAATCCCGAGACACGGACCCCACAGTTCTGTGCACCGAGGACAGGGAGTCTGCAGCACGAAGGGACGGGAGAAAGGAGGAGAATGAGCGACCTCCAACTGAGCGACGGTTAACCGGGGAATTTGATAGAAAGCCTTGGGAAAGTGCGTGGTGAGGAGTAGATAGCGATCAGAAGGGAGAGGTTGCAGATTGCCTGGGGAAGAGTTGGAGAGGAGTAGAGTCAGGTTAGCATCTATTTATACTGGAGGAATCTGATGAGCTCTAAAGTTATTTTGCACAGATGTCCAGTAGATGACCAGATGAGAGGGGAGAGGTCGACAGGGGTGATTCCATGGAGGATCTTAAAAAAAAAGTGAGTGCAATCTCAAAATGATCCAGGATCAGAGCATCGGTGCGATGTGGTCTCCTGTTACAGGTGCCGCATTCTCATCGCCACACCCACCTCCGGCTGCAAACTTAAACCTTCCTGCGCGCGCGTCCCCCTAACGTTGTTTCCTTCGGTGGGCGGTGGGGGGGCCCTGGCAGGCCAACGATGTGTACCTGCAGATGGCCATTGGCAATGCCCCGTGGCCCATCGGGGTCACCATGGTGGGCATCCACGCCCGCACGGGTCGCGAGAAGATCTTCTCCAAGCACGTGGCGCACGTCCTCAACGACGAGACGCAGCGCAAGTACATCCAGGTGAGCGCGCCGGCACCCACGGTGGCACGTTCGCCTGTGGCCCGCTCGCGCATAGCCCACGCCCAGAACGGACGACAACGTCATTGTGAATTCGGTTTATGATAAAGTTGGTCGTAACTCTGGCATTGGGTGCTGTAAAGTTACAAAAATGTTACGAGAGGCATTGACCGTTTATAGACATCCCACTGATTAATAATGAAACTGTTTCTCCTTCAACGGGTGACTGGATTATTGTGAAAGCGATGGCTACATGTCTTAGAGGAGACTCAAATCTGTAAAATGACGATAAAGCCCCATCATAGCAGAATCGCAGCGCAAGCCGGAAAACCATACGTGTCGAACAACACGCAGAAATGTGTAAAAAGTGCAATCTTTATGCATCATGATAAAACCATCGGCAGTTCCTGAATAAGTGCACTGTGGGCCTCTTGTCTGTTCATAGTTCATCAGATTGTGAGTCGATGTGACCAACTGATAGCAGCAGTGAAGCCACGATAGTCGATCACATTTGCTCAAATGTATTGATGACCTCAGAATAGGACCACAATGCACGTGTTCAGGAAATGCTCATCGTTTTTTTTTGCATAATGCACAGATGCTGTGTGCTTTGTACACATTTTTGTGTGTTGTTTTAATCTTCGAGGACAGTTTTGAAAGATTTGGCATATTTATTGAGACTCATGGGAGACATCAGAATCAGAACATTTATACTGGATGAGGAATCCGATGAGCTATAAAGCGTTTTTTCATAGATGTCCAGTCGGGGCGGGTCATAGCATTACAAACAAATCACTTAAAGATATACATATAAAACTAAACTATACTATGGGAACCTCATTTGCCAGTAAAAATATGATAATTGGTTTTTTACCCTTCTATCTGGCAACAAAACTGACACCTTTTTACAAGGAGTCATGTTTGCATAGACCGCAATACCTGCAGTCATAATACAAACAAAAGACATAACTCTGATAATGTGCACTGTCCTTGAAGATAGAAGGGTAAAAAACCAATTATCATATTTTTACTGGCAAATGAGGTTCCCATAGTGTAGATGCTTGCCCCGAGCTCTCATACTCTGATGGTGCATTGTCTTTGAGTTGTGCGCCTTTTGGCGTCATCTGGTCCAACCCATGTGAGACTAGGCTCTAAGGAAAGCTGTCTCGGGTGTGGACCAATCAACTTCAAGGACAGTGCACATTATCAGAGTTATGTCTTTTGTTTGTATTGTGACTGCAGGTATTGCGGTCTATGCAAACATGACTCCTTGTAAAAAGGTGTCAGTTTTGTTGCCAGATAGAAGGGTAAAAAAACAATTATCAAACTGAACTATGTTTTATCTTCCCAGGTAAAGCCCACTGACATGAAACGGGTCCGAAATAAAATGTTGTTTGGCCATAATGCATCCTGACTTATCTATAAATGAATCGCCCTGTATTCACACACAATGCATGTATGCTCGCGTAAGCCTCGTTTTATCACCAAGCGAGCGCCAAGATTCATGTCTTGCAAGACAGATCTGGGGCACAAATAAAGAAGGCAGGATGCACGTAACGCATTGCATAAAGAGGAATATCTCGATCGTAAATAACCGACAAAAGTGAGATTAAAGCGCCACTATCGAAAGCATTGAAACTTTAAGTACAAAGTAAACAACAATCTTACGGCCTTATTTGTTTACCGAATGAAGTGCAACGGATCAGTGCAAGGTTGCAGCACCGGCCACCCACGACATTAAGTGAGCGTTGTTGCACAGTCCACGGCACAAGCACCCTGGGAGATGGCCTTTATCGCCACGGTAGCGAGATGTTAACTATCTGGCCCGGTTTACGGGATGTCATGGGTTATATCCCGACTCTGATACCTGTATATTTGGATTTTGCATCTCTCTCTCCCCGTGGTCACATGGATGTTTCTCCTGTGTCTTCCGGTTTTCCCTCCAAATTTAGAAATGTGCATTTGGAGTATTTGGCTGCTATAAAGTTCCACGTTCCACTTCGTTGAGCTATCATTTGTGGCCGGTCGCTTCTGAAAACGAGCTATGCAGCTCAGTGGGCCTTACCTGCTAATTAAAGAATGCTTAGTTTAATCCCGCACCACGTGGATTATGGCCGATGACAAAGAATGCATTCTTGCGACTGGTAACATACGTCGCCTGCTTTCTCTGTCGGCTTTTACGTCACACCTCGTGTGGGGCACATTACTCGGTGCGTCTGCAGCTCCGACATCTTACATCATCGGGGAGGCGGGGGGTGCCCTGCCGTAGGGAGGGTAGATCCAGAGGAGACGGAGCAAAGAAATGGGTTCGTGCGCACTCCACTGGGTCCATTATCACATCCCAGGATCGCGAAAGATTGCAGAGGCCTTCGTCCGGCAGCGGATCGATCCTGGCCGATGATGACGGACTGTTTTTTTGCGAGCAGCCGATCGACGTCGTTGCGATTGTCTCTCTTCTACAGGGGCTGAAGAGGCTGATGACTGTGTGCCAGAGGAATTTTCCCACCGACCCCTCCAAGTGTGTGGAGTACAAGGCCCTCTGAACAGATGCCAGCCTCTCCATCCAAATCTCCCCCCCCCCCCACCTTGTAAATGTACCCGACCGCATTACCGTATTTATTGTAAATGTATCCGGCCGCGTTACCGTATTTCTGTTGGATGGCAGCCACCCGCCCTCGAGAGCGCGTGGCGAGATGCCCACCACCCGCGCTCGCGTGAATACATTAAAACTCCCTGGGGTGGGAGGGGGTTACCAAAGCTCGATCTATTTCTGGTCACTTCCCATTTTTCATTTGCAAAATAAAAAGGGGAATGAAGAGATGGCCAAAGTGTGCATGGGAGAGAGACGGGGCAAATGTAACGTGCGCTGATAAGGTAAGGAGTCTTAAAACATATGTAGGATGTAGGTGTATTGTGCACGTTCGAGGCGTGTCTGTGGTTCAAGCCCATTCGCTCACAGCGATTTGATGAATCGTCATGGTTTCGAGGTTGTGCTTGGTCGCATTTTATGTTTTTTTCTTTGTGCCAGTCTCCCTCGCTGCATCAGCCTGCATGTAACGCGACGAGCAAATCATTTTATTAACGTTTCTCACCATTATAAATGTTTGTAAACCTTTTTGTATATGATTGTTAATAGTTTCACGCTCATCTGTGCATGTGCTGTGAGTGTAATAATTGATTTTAGTCAATTGGTGAATCTTTCCACGTGTGACACGCGTGTGCGCATTACACATGTACACACGCGCACACACGTGTAAAGTCTTGGGCTTTCCCAAGAAATAACTACCAGGATGTGACTGCACACGTCTTGAATAAAAACACTTGGCAAATTCGTCAGTGACACTGTGTGGCCTTAAACGGAAAAGTATGTAATAGGTGACGTTTCGGGTAATGATCCACCTTCATGGCACACGTCTTGAACAGGCTGTGGGCTTGAATCGTTCGATGGCTAACGTACCAATGCATCGCACGTCAACGCACACGCTGCAGTCCGCTTCTCAACGCTTGAAGTGCTGTGATAGGTGCTTGCTAAAACACGTCCTGAATTCACCACCGGGTGGGATAGATGCATTTAAACAAAAACATCTTGAGTACAAATATTTAACTTGCATTGATTTAGATTGCAAACTAAATGAACCTTTTCACCAGTTATGCAACGAGCCTTTGGCCCTCAAGGAAACAAAGATACTGAAATGTAAACTGTTGGTATGTTTTGGTATTTCGGCAAATGTAGTTAAACGTGTTTAATAAATAAATCAATTTGATGATATCGAGTACGTATTGTAAATACTGTGGCAAGTTCGGCATTTAACGTGTCCAATCAAACAAGAGGTTGCTTAGTGTTCCAGGTTGGTGTTGATAACTTCGTAGTTTTTGTTCGTACACGCACGCTCGCTCAACACGGAGGCAAAATGCGTTCATCGTTTCTGTCGTGCGAGCGTGAGAATGTCCGTGGCCGCACCCGTGGCCATTGTCTCGTGTACGCGCGGAGGCGCAGTAAAATTCACCCACTCCACTATTTGAGGAATGTGTTACCACTGTTTCTAGATTTGAAGCTTTCGTGACTGCAAGGATTCATATTCTTAGGTCTTTTCGGTAAAGTCACGTAGGTAAAACATTAAAAATAATAAAAATAAAATAAAAATCACGACGTTTCGGAGGCAACACAAGCTTCCACCTGAAGACGGAAGCTTGTGTTGCCTCCGAAACGTCGTGATTTTCATTTTATTTTACTTTTATTAATTTTAATGTTTTACCTACGTGACTTTACCGAAAAGACCTAAGAATATGTTACCACTGTCTCACCCCCGCTCCTCCGGTTAGCATGGTTGGCTACATACGGTGCGAAAGAAGTTCAACATGCGTGAGGAAGAGGTTGCCTCGGTGGCGAGATGTTAACGACCTCGCCTGGAATACAGGAGGTCGTAGGTTCGATCCCGACCCTGACGCTGTATATTTGACGTGTTCTCCCGGTGGTCGCGTGGATTTTTCTGCGGGTCACTCTGGCTTTTCCCTCCACGTTTCGAAACATGCGTTTAAGAGCATTTGGCTGATATACATTTACACGTGATAAGCCACTTGAGCTATCATTTGTGGCCAGATCGATTCTTTAAACGAGCTACATACCTCAGTGAGCCTTACCTGGTAACAGAAAAATATATAGAGACTGGGGGGGGGGGGTTGCACTCATTCGCTAACTGGTCCGAAACCATCAACTCTGTCCACACTTGAGGGCCCGTGTTTAAATCACGGGGCTTGAACTCGGCAACTTCGGCGGTGACAGGGCTGGCCGCTTCGCACGGAGACGAGTTTCCTTTCTGACGAAACCAGTCGTTGACTAAAACCATTTTGGAAATTGTTGAAAATTGTCACCCACTTGGCAAGGGCAGCTCGAGACGTGTTAGGTCAATCGCGGATTCGTTCCACCGCTTTGCTTGGCTCGTGCAGTTTGGCACGAAAGGTTTCCATATCGCCGTGGGGGTGGTGAATGGCGAGTTGCGCGTCGGTTGCGATGTGGCACAGTGAACCCTACAAGGGAAGGTCTTTGTGCGAGTTTGTGTACCCCAACGTGTCCTTGGAGAGCAATAAGTGGGGCCAAATCTTAACAGCGAAGTTGACCAATAATGTTTTAACCAGGGGGGTGTAGTTTTATTAACTTCCAGTATATGAAGCAATTGTTGATTTTATATTTAAGTTGTCAAAGACTAAGAATGTTCTGTATAAATTATGGACACAGCTTCCTGACCCATGAGCACTGCCTTGAGACCTGGGTAATGCAGCGAGTCAATACATCGGAGCATGCATTCTGCCCTCTCTCTCTCCGAGTGTGTGTTTGTGCTGACGTTATAATGAAGTGGTGTTGACATGTTGAGCACCTCGTGCTCGCGCGTCATTGGCATTGAAGTAATCAGCTCAAGTGATACAGCAATTTATCCCATTTATATTGCTGCTGGATGAACACCCTCCCCATGCCGCGTTGATCGTGGGTGTTGTTTGGCCATACCTCGCCACGCCGGTCGCTCCGGGCTGGCGGTGGTGGCTGGTCAGGAACGCTCTCGAATGATCACTCCCCACTGATGCTAGCCGCGCCCGGAGACGGTGGGGACCTCCGATCGCCAAGTGCCCAACCCGCGATGCCGCCGCTGCTTAACAAATCCATCCGCATTCGCGCCCACCCCACGATTACATCACCAGTGCGCCTCGGCGTTCTCGCAGACCTCGTCCAATTTCACCGTCTTTTATTTAACAAGCGAGCATTCGACACCTACGATTAGCACGCGTGGCTATGTACGGCGCGAAAGAGGTTCAACGTACAGTGCGGTAAAGACGTTTGCGAGTTTTTTTTTGTGTCTTGCCGGCGCCAGAAAGACGTGTTTCTGCTCATCGCTCAGGGCGGTTCGGGAGTCGCAGAGAAGCGAGCTTTCACAATGCCGTCGAGCGGGGGGGGGGTGTTCGTCTATTTAGCCTGTGGTGAAAATTGTGGCTTTACCACCCCCCACCCCTCCTTGCTGAGCCAAGCAAGCGTCTCTCATTAAGGTCACGACAACAATTATTGGAGCCGTGGGGGGTGGTGCTGTTGCTAGGCACAGCCGTTCAAAGGGAGGGGAAAAAACCAGGGCCAGGTGTGGTAACGTGGCCAGGTGTGGTCACGTGGCCAGGTGTGGTCACGTGGCCAGGTGTGGTCACGTGGCACGGCTGTGTGCCTCTTCTCTCGTCGTCGTCATCGTCGCAGCGGCCTCCCGTGCCAAAGCGCGTGCCGCGGATCCGTCTCGCGCAGTCCGAGTGCAGCTGTTGAGCGCGCAGGCGGTGCAGCTGCGCCAGTGACCGTCGGGAGTGATTCCAGGCCGTCATCGGGTGGTTTGGAGGAGGAGGGGTGGGGGCCTACGCATGGTTTTTGTTGGGGTGTTCTTTTTTTTTTACATGAATTACAAACATTACATTCTGTACTACGAGTTACGTTGATTTAGATTATTTTGGTGCCATAAATGTCCAAATGATGGGTCACTTGTTGAGCTATCATTTGTGGTCGCCAGGTTTGCTTCTGAAAATGAGTTAATACCTCAGTGGGCTTTGTCTGGTCGGATGGGGATGGTTTCGTTTTATTTGTTTGTGTTTTTGGTGATTTGTCTACCTTTCTTGTACTTAGCACCACTATTATGATGTTGTATTGTTGTTGTTGTAACGTCCGAACCTGCCCCTACTGGACATCTGTGAAAAAGAGCTTTATAGCTCATCGGATTCCTCCAATATAAATACTTCGTCTGATCTTGACTTGAAGCTTTCGTGACTGCAGGAATTCATATTCTTTGGGTCTTTCGGTAAAGTCACGTAGATAGGTTCAAAAAATAACAAGAAAATAAACAAAAAACTACGACGATGGGTGGGTGGGTGGGTGGCGGTGGGTGGTATATTATAATATATATGCGGATAGTATAATAAATGCATTGTCTTTGGAACGGATTGTTCTACACCAGAGACATCCTTCTTTATGGCCGAGTCTCACCAGTGTCAGACCAGAGAACAGCGCCAAAAGGCGAACAGCACAAAGACATTGCCACTATACCATGCCACTGTCGGGGCATTTAAAGCTCGGGATGAGCTGCAGCTACAGAATGGGACCTTTTTTGCCAGTATTTGATCAGAGCATGATTTGGTTGCGTGTTCACAACAAGCACTGCGTGTGGTTAATGCAAACTTGATTCCTTGTAAAATGTTTGGTGTTTGAACATCTTAACACAACTCCTGTTTCATTGCCAGAAAGTGTAAAAGCTATTCTTATCTTTTCATACTTTGATACTGGCAAATAAAAAGTCCCATTTTAAAGTTGGCAAACCTTCCTCATTGGTCTTGGGCACGCCTCTCACCAGCTCACGCTCACCGGCTTGGTTCGGCAACAAAAATAACAAGAGGAAGAGCCACGGTTTGTTTCTTCTCACGAATTTCTAGAGCCGCACTTGCATGAGGTGCTATAAATGAGCCACCGCGCGCGGCTCCGAAGCCGCCTGGCTTGCAGACCCACTGTGCTGGACGGGCAGGCAGGGCAGGCAGGGCAGGCGACGCAGGGCAGGCGAGACAGGCAAGGCAGGGCAGGCAATGCAGGCAGGGCAGGGAGAGGGCAGGCGAGGCAAGGCAAGGCAGGGCAAGGCAGGCAAGACAGGGCAAAGCAGGGCAGGCGAGGCAGGGTAGGCAGGGCAGGCAGGGCAGGCGAGGCAGGGCAGGCGAGGCAGGGAGAGGGAAGGCAGGCAGGGCAGCGCAGGGCAGACAGGGCAGGCAGGCAAGGCAGGGGTGGGGGTCTCGCGTGCATCGACACAATGATGGGCGGCGATGTTTTGGGAGCGGTGTTGGTTTACTGCCTCGCGTCCTCGTTTCTACTCCACTCGTTGCCAAACATTTCTGTGTTTTCTGCGAATCGCGTTTGTTTGCGTTTTTCGCCGCGTTGGTTTACTGGGTGCACAAAGACAAAGATCCCCTCGTATAGCCTGTAACAGACTGTAGGGGCAAGTGCTGTTCGCGAGTAGCACCTATGAAGGCCGGCACGGCACACGAGGGGGTGGGTGGCCAGCACCACGCCCGGCCGCCTTTGTCTCCCCAGTGGCGATTTTTACACACCGCACCGGGTACTCATTTGAGGCTGAGTCGACCTCGGGGAGGTGACCCAGGACCGGTTCAGATAAACATCACTGGTGTTGTCGTGAGCGGGGTTACACACATACAGACATACACACGATGATCGTGAAATTCAATTGACGGCTTTTGGCCTTGATATCAGAAATTTGCGCTGTTTTTTTTCCTGCACAATGATTCTCTCATTCGTGCTTTCGTGGTCTTGCTCGCCCGCTAGATAATTTCATAGCTGTAAACCCATACGACGTTTTACTCCGTGTTCTTGTGCAGGGAAATTGAGTTTTCAGGTCCATAGGGCGTACAGCCGTTTCAATGCGGGAACACAATGTTTGTGTCTATTTGTTTGTGTCTATTTGTGATGGCACTTTGTAGGGTGAACGTTGAGATGTATAAGGGCACGGGGTGATCAATAATGTCTGATACTCTTATGTTTTTTCGGTAAAGTCACGTAGGTAAAAAATAAATGATAAAATAAATAATAAAAATAATAGAAAAAATAATAGAAATAAGTGATTTATTATGTTATTTATATTATTTTTTCTATTATTTTTATTATTTATTTTATCATTTATTTTTCACCTACGTGACTTTACCGAAAAAACCTATGAGTATGAATTCTTGCAGTCACGAAAGCTTCAAATCACAAGATATAATGTCTGAATTGGGCAGTAATCAGGTAGGACACTGACCAGGTGTTGACAGGTGTGAGATTCTCGTTACCAAGCGCCTATTGGACCAAACTAAACACACACAGACACACGTATTGCCCTGTGTTGCAGGCAAAGTAAACACAATAAATAAAGTGTAAGGTGAGCACAGTGACTTTTGGACTTTGCTTGACATTTACAAGAGGAATAACGTTATGTTGTTAATTATTTGCAACCGTTACAAAGCGTTTCAATTGTTCATTATCACCAAAGCCTGTACAATAATATAAAGCGGTTTAAAAGTAAGAGTTTTTCCGTCGTGCATTCAAGACGTGACGCGAGTGTGAGATGTAATCACGGCACTTGTGACGACAGTACTGTGAGAAGAGCACAGACACACGATCACAAGTTCGTTTCCTGAGCACTCTGAGCACTGCGAAACCCACTGAGCCAAAAGGTCGAAGGGGCAATGTTAAGAGATAGGGAACCGGTTCCAATAGAAAGTCTATGGGGCAATGTTAAGAGATAGGAAACCGGTTACAATAGAAAGTCTATGGGGCAATGTTCGAGGCGATTTGAAAGCCGTCGGCGCTGAGGGTCACCACCGCCGGGGGTCACCACCGGGGGTCACCACCGAGGGTCACCGCCGAGGGTCACCACCGGGGTTCATTACCGAGGGTCACCGCCGGGGGTCATCACCGGGGGTCACCGCCGGGGGTCATCACCGGGGGTCACCACCGAGGGTCACCGCCTGGAGTCATCACCGGGGGTCACCGCCAAGGGTCATCACCGAGGGTCACCACCGGGGGTCATCACCGAGGGTCACCACCGGGGGTCATCACCGGGGGTCATCGCCGGGGGTCACCGCCGGGGGTCATCACTGGGGGTCACCGCCGGGGGTCACCACCGAGGGTCACCACCGGGGGTCATCACCGGGGGTCATCACCGAGGGTCACCACCTGGGGTCATCACCGGGGGTCATCACCGAGGGTCACCACCAAGGGTCACCACCAAGGGTCACCACCTGGGGTCACCGCCGGGGGTCATCACCGAGGGTCACCACCAAGGGTCACCGCCGGGGGTCACCACCTGGGGTCACCGCCGCCGCCGTCGTCCGCGAAGTCGGCGTGGACCGCGCATCCGGCCTCCCGCCCCGGCGAGAAATGTGCACGCGATGCATTTCACTTCTTTTTTGTTGTCGCTGCTGTTGTTAAGAAGAGCTCCGAGGCAAATATAAAGAAGAGAGAGAGAGAGAAGGGAAAAAAAACACGGTGGGGGGGTGGGGGCGCAGCAAGAGAGAGGAATGCGCTGTCCCGCAAGCGTCGCGACTTTTTTTTTCAGGTCTCCTCCGAGGTGCAGGATATTTGGTGGCGGGGCTGCCCGGCAGTGCCGCTGCCGCTGCTCACTCGCTCGAGGCTGGCGGGGCATGAGGATACAAAGTGAGTCGGCCTGGGTCGCTGTGTGTCTACCCCCCCACCACCACCCCCCAAACACACCAACAACCACCACCACCCCCCACACACCAACAACCACCACCACCACTCCCCTCCACTTTCTTCGCCTTTCGCTTCTTTCCTTTGGTTTCGGGAAGACGCGAATCAAGAAAGGCGGCGACCTCCAGCTTCGGATTATTGTCGCCGACTTTGCTGGGTCGTCCCGCCTGCCTTTCCCAACGTGGCGTGCGAAGACTGGCTGATGTTAACTACCTCGCCTGGTATGCAGGAGGTCGTGGGTTCGATCCCGATCTTGACGCCTGCTGTATATTTGGAGTTTGCGTGTCTCTCTCTCCCCGTGGTGAGATGTTAACTACATCGCCTGGTATGGAGGAGGTCGTGGTTTCGATCCCGATCTTGACGCCTGCTGTATATTTGGAGTTTGCGTGTCTCTCTCTCTCCCCGTGGTGAGATGTTAACTACATCGCCTGGTATACAGGAGGTCGTGGGTTCGATCCCGACCCTAACGGCCTGCTGTATATTTGGAGTTTGCGTGTCTCTCTCTCTTCCTGCGGTCGAGTGGATTTTTCTCCGGGTCCTTCGGTTTTCCCCACCACATTCAGCAGAGTTTCGAGTATTTGGCCGCTTTCAATATCGCTTCTGAAAAACAGCTCTATAGCTCGGTGGGCTTCACCTGGTAAAATAAAACGTCGTTTTGAGCTTAATTTCGTGTAACACGCCGCTTCGTCCAGAGTTAGTTCTTGCTCTAATGAGCGTTGAGGCTTTGCTTGCTTATCTGGTGTTCACAGCCCTGAACCATGAGTGGAAATTCCTCATTCCTGTGCCGGCAACCTGCACCTCCGGAGCCGCGAGCGGCTTCTTCAGGACTGCTTCGTGACGGTTACTTATTAATAGTACTACTACTGTTACTAGTACTCGTAATGACCACCGCCGTCTCGTAGTCACCACGTGCATTGCCGGCTTTTGAAATATTAAGGAGGGGGGGGAGGAATTCCCCCCCCCCCGAATTCAACAAAAAGTCTCTTCTTGCTATTGTTGCTTGCCGACTCCTGCCACGGGAAGTCATTGCTGAGTTAGTGTCAGCATGGCAGCGGTGTGTGTTCCGATGATCGATCTCGGAAGGGATGGATGGTGGGCTGTGAACAGGTGCTGATGGGTTTCACACGGTGCTCTGTGCTGGGACAGTGGCAATGCCTTGCGTGTGGATATTTGTTTTACTTGTGGCCTTGCTTCAGGAGTATACCTTGCAATTGTTCTCTCGATAGTTGTTTTTGTTATTGTATCGTCAGATGGCCACGGAGTCAAATGAACACCGCTTCCATTCACGTCATCTGCCACAAAGCGCGCTTTGGTGTGGGCTCTCAAGTTTCTCCCAGCGCACGCGTCGAATTGTGAAGCGTCACTGTCTTGATCCAGTACCACACAATGAGACATGCGCGTGTGTGCACGCGTGCGTGTCTGCGTGTATGTCTTTACATTGACATTGACTATTACGTGATCATTACCTGTGCCCTGTTTCTTTATAATTGTGTCTTTCGCAAATGGCTACACATTTTGATCATGCCGATGCAGCACGTGAACATGTGTAGCCTCACCTCATTGTCAACGTGTGCTTCGCACTCCTCTGGTTTCACGCATTTCCAATGTATGCCCAAACTGTCCGGTGTTTTCTTGAGCAACGATTAAGGGCAATAAAGTCTCGCCAAGAATGAAACCTTTCCCCACCGAGGCAAAGAAACACAACGGGGCTCTTTTGTGAATTTTGAAAGCGGCAAAAGCTCCAACGCCCTGTAAGTTTTAGGAAATCAAAAATTCCTATTGACTTAAAGCTTTCGTGACTGCAGGAATTCATACTCTGGGTTTTTCGGTGAAGTCACGTAGATAGAAGAAAACATAAAACAAATCACGACGTTTCGATCGCAACACAAGCAATCGTCCTCAGGTCAAAAAAAATATGCTAGTGGTGCGAAGTACAAGAAAGGTAGACAAAAATCACCATAAACACAAACAAGTACAATATTAAACCATCCCCATCCTAGCAGACAAAGCCCACTGAGGCATTAACTCGGGACTATTGCTTTGTGTTGCGGTCGATTGAAAGAAACGTCGTGATTTGTTTTTTTTCCTACGTGACTTTACCGAAAGACCCAACGAGTATGCATATTCCTCTGTTCGTGCTCTTTGCGAACCGATTACAGTGCTGCGATTAAAATTCGCCAGTCGGGGCATCCTTTTGTTTCATAACACTGATTGGACGTTATTCTGATGGGCTGCTCTGGCATTATTTGGACTGGAGTCGGAGGTTTCGCAGCTGCGGTACAGAAGCATGGAACAACCCTCCGCCTCCTCTTTGGTTGGTAAGGACCTCCTCCTCCTCCTCCTGTGTGTGGGCTGACGGGGCCCACGGCGGCCTCGGTTCGTGACGATGGGGTTGTTTTTTTGGGAGGTTCCTTGATGGGCCACTTTGTTGAGCTATCGTTTGTGGTGGCCAAGTCGCTTCTGAACAACGAGTTAATACCGCAGTGGGCTTTGTCGGGTAGGGTGGGGACGGTTTAGGTGTATTTGTATGTGTTTAGGGTGATTTGTCTACATTTATTGTACTTTGTACCACTATCATGCTTTGGTATCGTTTGTTGTTACGTTCTTACCCGCCTCTTACTGGGACATCTGTGCAAAAAGAGCTTTATAGCTCATCGGATTCCTCCGGTATGAATACACATCTCTAAAACCTGTAGCCGCTCACCGAGGTGTAAACTTTCCTCCGTTGTGCCACGGTGGCTCTGATGAGACCCAGCGGGCTGGAGTCACGCGGCACCCTCTGCCCAGAACGAATGCTGTTTAAGAACATTCGACTGGGAAAGCCAACAGACAGGCCCACAGCCTTAGCGTGACAAGTTGGTGTGTGTGTGTTTAGATGCAGAGAGACGCACAATGAAGGACGTTGATGCTGCTAATCCTGCATACTGCATAATTCACGGGCATAACATGACTTTGAAACCCCCCCCCACCTCCTACGCATTCCACAAGTAGTGACTAATCCCATATCTGCATTTCCCATAAATATGCTAAATTCCTCTTGATATGCAAATTCCTTTGTCAAGGCGCCCCTTCCCCCTCCAACCCAGCTTAAATATACGCTGCCAAGCCTGGTGGTGCCCATTCAGACGCTGTCTTTCCGACAGACCTGTTCTTCACCTGAGGACGGCTGCTTGCGTTGTGGCCGAAACGTCGTGAGAATTGTATTTTATTATGTTTCATTTTTATTATTTTATTATTTCCCTTCTACGTGACTTTACCGAAAGAACCAAGAAGATGAATCCCTGCAGTCACGAAAGCTTTAAATCGAAATTTGACGTTCGGGTCGCCCCGCCCGTCGTTCGGCCGCGATGTTTCGGCGTTTCGCTCCACGTGCCAGGCAGCTTCTTCGGGAACCGGATTCAGAGCTCCGAGCGCGTGGAGCGAAACGTCGGACATCGTGCCGAACGTCACGCGGTACAACCCGAAAACGCATCAGGGGGTGGGGTAGGGGGTTGTGATTTGAATAAAATAAACTTTTAAAAAATGTGCGTTGTCTGACAGCAGTAAGAAAAGACGGCGCTGAATTTGACTTGGGACAGCTCTTAAAGACGACAGCCCTTCATCGATCCACTATGGGATGACGCCGCGTTAGTCATGGTTGCCACTGGTGTCAGCTGTGACCGGGAATGGAACTCAGGTCGCAGAGCCATGAGCACAGTGACGCTAACCACTGCTCCACGCTGCACGTGAAGGCTCTGTCGTAGTAGGAATGTGGATAGAGCGACCGCATGTGGGCAAGACAAACAAGATCAGATGCAACGTACTCGGGCACGGCCAGGGTGCCTCTGAGCCAGGAGTAGTGAGCGCCAGCGTCAACCATTGGACACTCTGGTGACTGGCAGCGCAAGTGTTCCAACCATTGAATCGCCACTCCACTTTCCAGGAGTAAAAATAAGCAGGTAAACACGCATCGGAGGAGCGACGCGCGGATTACCATTGTTTAGAGGGATTTTCATGAAACTCTGCCTCGCCTTTAAAGCGAGAGAGCTATTGAAGTGGCTTGGTATGGCGTGCCAACTTACAGCGAGAGACATTTCCTGTAAGCCATGTGGAGCCTTGCCACGACACCACGGAGTTGACCTCGCACCGGCATGCGATTCCCATTGCGCAATCGTCGAGATCGAACTCCCAGCCGTACGCTATGAAGAGTACAATGATGGCTTGCGATGACCGGTTTAAGAACACCACCGGTCGACAGCCAAAATGCTTCCGAAATCAATGTAGTCCAACTTTACTAATTCTGGGTCACCCAGAATGAAAATGATGCTTACAATTGTTGATTGGCTCTTGTTTTCAAGCTATGCTACTGGGTCAGTATTTACGACCTTTGACTTGGGAATGGGAGAGGATAAGTGAGTTATAAAGGGAAGGGATTTCAATTTAAACCAGATATGACTAAAATACATGTTTGACTGGATCTATGAATAAATATATGACTGGGTTTTGACAGTACTTCATATTCTTAGGATTTTCGGTAAAGTCACGTAGGTAAAAAAAAAATCAAAATTTATAAAAGTAAAATAAAATAAAAATCACGACGTTTCGGAGGCAACACAAGCTTCCGAAACGTCGTGATTTTTATTTTATTTTACTTTTATTAATTTTGATTTTTTTTACCTACGTGACTTTACCGAAAAACCTAAGAATATGAATCCTTGCAGTCACGAAAGCTTCAAATGTAGAATTTGACAGTACTTGTTTTTTGAGCAAAACAATGAATGATGCAAACCTATTTATCATTCATCTTTTTTAAGGTTGTTTTGTTTGGATCGTGTAAGTAAAATGCATTGCGTAAAAAACACATTTCTATGATCTCCTAAATGTCATTTTTCAGGTTTCTTGCACCTGCCTGTATGACGCCGCCTGTAATGACCATTGAAGCGCCCCGCCCCGCCCCGCTGTGTGTGTGTGTGTCGCTCTTCGGGAACAACGCTGGTGCTGATGGAACAGCTTTATTAATCGATCGTACTAAATGGATGGCCCCTTAATCATTCTCTATCCGATGTTTGCTGAATGTCGCTCCCCGTTAAGTCGCGCGTGGCTGAATTCGCGGTGATGAAAATGAATTGAAACCGTACTCTTAGGTTTTTTCGGTAAAGTCACGTAGGTAAAAAATAAAAAAATAAAATTAATAAAAGTAAAATAAATATATACAAGGTCGGGTCTCTTGGAATGTATCTTTTACTTGATACAGCAAGCGTGCTGTGACGGTTCCACCTGAAGACGGAAGCTTGTGTTGCCTCCGAAACGTCGTGATTTTTATTTTACTTTTATTATTTTTTTTACCTCCGTGACTTTACCGGAAAAAACCTAAGAGTATGAATCCTTGCATTCACGAAAGCTTCAAATCTAGAATTGAAACCGCTTTGCTCACGATATTGGCGGGCTAAGCCTCCTTGGCTCGTGCAAAGTATTTTCTCTGTGCAGTGTTTTTAATTTAAATGCAAAATACCTGTGTTGAAAAACGTTGTTCAATCACCACAAAGGTCATACATATCTTGCCGGCCTGCCTACCTGCATACCCACCTCGTCCACCGACCCTCCTTCTCTCTCCTCACCTACCTGTGCACCTACCTAGCCATGTACCTACCCCAGTACTCGCTCGCTGCCCTCCTACCTGTTCACGCAGCTACATGACCACGTGGCGATCTCCACACACGCCTACCTACGTACGGGCGTAGTTATTCCCGATACATCGACAGCCGACTGTCATTCCGCTGCCGTACGAAGGGCTCCCCATGCCGTGTAATGGTTTTGACCATACTTCACCACGCTGGTCAATGCGGGTTGGTGAAGGGTCGTGGAGGGCCCAGGATTCGGTTCGGATGTTGGCGGTGATCGGGAGTTGAACTCAGGTCGCCGGGTTTGAAGGGCAGTGCGCTGACCACTGCACCACTGCTTTACCCCATGTCGACTTCATGGTAATGTAGATGGATAATATTACTTGTAAAATAACATTTAAATTATTACCATTGGAATACAAACAATTGATTGACTGTTATGCACACAATTCAATGCATATATTTTGACTGCAAAATATATTTCAATGACGACACCACATCTCTGCTACCCACCTACTTTATCTACATACCTACTACCCACTCACCTACCTACCACGCGCCAATCCACCGAGCTAACCCACCTACCCACGCACCTCCACACGCACCAACTTACCCACCCACCTACCTACCACGCGCCAATCCACCGAGCTAGCCCACCTACCCACGCACCTCCACACGCACCAACTTACCCACCCACCTACCTACCACGCGCCAATCCACCGAGCTAGCCCACCTACCCACGCACCTCCACACGCACCAACTTACCTACCCACCTACCTACCACGCGCCAATCCACCGAGCTAGCCCACCTACCCACGCACCTCCACACGCACCAACTTACCTACCCACCTACCTACCACGCGCCAATCCACCGAGCTAGCCCACCTACCCACGCACCTCCACACGCACCAACTTACCCACCCACCTACCTACCACGCGCCAATCCACCGAGCTAACCCACCTACCCACCCACCTCCACACGCACCAACTTACCTACCCACCCACCTACCAAACTGTGCACCTACCCACCCACCTAGCTATTTGTTATCAATCTACACACTCATAGGGTTGCCAACTCTGACTTAATATATTCCAGGATAATTATTTATTTATGAATAATTTACTTTCCTACGATATCCGATTCTGTCATTAAAATCTCCCCGATGGCTTCCAATATCAATGTCTGGTCAAAACTGCCGGCCAATGCGTGACCACCACCCATCCACGCTATAGCACCCACGCGGCCACCACCACTCACCACCACCACCCACGCCGCCACCACCACCCACCACCACCACCCACGCCGCCACCACCACCCACCACCCACCACCACCACCCACGCCGCCACCACCCACCACCACCACCCACCGTCGGCTGTGCGTGACCCCCCCCCCCCCCGTGCGCCTGCCCCCCCTCCCCGCTGGGCTGGCAGGGCAGCTGCGGCACTTCCTGCTGGTGCTGTGCTCGCTCGGCATCATCTACTTCGTCATCACCGACGTCTTCATCTCCAGCATGGAGAAGTCATCGCGGATACACCGCCTGATGGCCGGTACGACGCGAGACGGCGGGCGGGCGGGTGGACACGCGAGACGGCGAGACGGGCGGGTGGACACGCGCGCGCGCCGATGATTGTCCGGCACGGCCTCCGAACTATACTTTCCAGGAATTGTTTTTTTTTTTGGAACGCCGCATAGGGCTGAACGATTTGGGGAAAATATCAAATTGAGATATTTCTGACATTGCGATTGTGATTTGATTTGCGAGTAAAAATGTTTCAAAGTCAATCTTCAGTTTAATATTCACTGTGTAATAGATTTAAAACGTGTGATGGAGCATTACCACGTGATACCATCAAAATATGAACTGATCTATATATTCTAATGCAAGGATGAGAACTTAAAATATATTAATTGCTTCCAACATTTATTTATCAAAATGTTTTAATTGAAATAGAACAGATTTGAAGCTTTCGTGACTGCAAGGAATCATCTTCTTAGGTTCTTTCGGTAAAGCCACGCAGAAAGTAAAATAAAATAAAAACAAAAATCACGACGTTTCGGAGGCAACACAAGTCTCCGTCATCAGGTGGGACCGTGACGGTCCCACCTGAAACGTCGTGATTTTTGTTTTTATTTTATTTTACTTTCTGCGTGGCTTTACCGAAAGAACCTAAGAAGATGAAATAGAACAATCAAACATAGAACAAGTGTTAAGTTAAATAAATACAGTTATAATAATAAATATTACAATTCCAATAAGAAAGTAAAATGACTTTTCAAATCGCCAAAAAATCGCAGCCTTCGCGATATGCTAATCGCATTGTTTCAAATTGCGATTTCGATTTGAAATCGATCAATCGTTCAGCCCTAACGCCGCATGCCGGCGGCCAGTCGCCTCCCTATCACTCTTGTATCGCTACTGCTGCCTCGCCTGCCCTAGCCACTGCTGCCTCGCCTGCCCTAGCCACTGCTGCCTTACCTGCCCTAGCCACTGCTGCCTCGCCTGCCCTAGCCACTGCTGCCCTAGCCACTGCTGCCTCGCCTGCCCTAGCCACTGCTGCCTCGCCTGCCCTAGCCACTGCTGCCTTACCTGCCCTAGCCACTGCTGCCTCGCCTGCCCTAGCCACTGCTGCCCTAGCCACTGCTGCCTCGCCTGCCCTAGCCACTGCTGCCTCGCCTGCCCTAGCCACTGCTGCCTTACCTGCCCTAGCCACTGCTGCCCCGCCTGCCCTAGCCACTGCTGCCCTAGCCACTGCTGCCTCGCCTGCCCTAGCCACTGCTGCCTTACCTGCCCTAGCCACTGCTGCCCTAGCTACTGCTGCCTTACCTGCTCTAGCCACTGCTGCCCTAGCTACTGCTGCCTTACCTGCCTTACCTACTGCTGCTTTACCTGCCTTACCTACTGCTGCCTTACCTGCCTTACCTACTGCTGTCCTACCTGCCTTACCTACTGTTGCCTTACCTACTGCTGCCTTACCTGCCTTACCTACTGCTGTCCTACCTGCCTTACCTACTGCTGCCTTACCTGCCCTAGCCACTGCTGCCTCGCCTGCCCTAGCCACTGCTGCCCTAGCCACTGCTGCCTCGCCTGCCCTAGCCACTGCTGCCTCGCCTGCCCTAGCCACTGCTGCCTTACCTGCCCTAGCCACTGCTGCCTCGCCTGCCCTAGCCACTGCTGCCCTAGCCACTGCTGCCCTAGCCACTGCTGCCTCGCCTGCCCTAGCCACTGCTGCCTCGCCTGCCCTAGCCACTGCTGCCTTACCTGCCCTAGCCACTGCTGCCCCGCCTGCCCTAGCCACTGCTGCCCTAGCCACTGCTGCCTTGCCTGCCCTAGCCACTGCTGCCTTACCTGCCCTAGCCACTGCTGCCCTAGCTACTGCTGCCTTACCTGCTCTAGCCACTGCTGCCCTAGCTACTGCTGCCTTACCTGCCTTACCTACTGCTGCTTTACCTGCCTTACCTACTGCTGTCCTACCTGCCTTACCTACTGCTGCCTTACCTACTGCTGCCTTACCTGCCTTACCTACTGCTGTCCTACCTGCCTTACCTACTGCTGCTTTACCTGCCTTACCTACTGCTGCCTTACCTGCCTTACCTACTGCTGTCCTACCTGCCTTACCTACTGCTGCCTTACCTACTGCTGCTTTACCTGCCTTACCTACTGCTGTCCTACCTGCCTTACCTACTGCTGCCTTACCTACTGCTGTCCTACCTGCCTTACCTACTGCTGCCTTACCTGCCTTACCTACTGCTGCCTTACCTGCCTTACCTACTGCTGTCCTACCTGCCTTACCTACTGCTGCCTTACCTGCCTTACCTACTGCTGCCTTACCTGCCTTACCTACTGCTGTCCTACCTGCCTTACCTACTGCTGTCCTACCTGCCTTACCTACTGCTGCCTTACCTGCCTTACCTACTGCTGTCCTACCTGCCTTACCTACTGCTGCCTTACCTGCCTTACCTACTGCTGCCTTACCTGCCTTACCTACTGCTGTCCTACCTGCCTTACCTACTGCTGCCTTACCTGCCTTACCTACTGCTGCCTTACCTGCCTTACCTACTGCTGTCCTACCTGCCTTTCCTACTGCTGCCTTACCTGCCTTACCTACTGCTGCCTTACCTGCCTTACCTACTGCTGTCCTACCTGCCTTACATACTGCTGCCTTACCTGCCTTACCTACTGCTGCCGTACCTGCCTTACCTACTGCTGTCCTACCTGCCTTACCTACTGCTGTCCTACCTGCCTTACCTACTGCTGCCTTACCTGCCTTACCTACTGCTGCCTTACCTGCCTTACCTACTGCTGTCCTACCTGCCTTACCTACTGCTGCCTTACCTGCCTTACCTACTGCTGCCTTACCTGCCTTACCTACTGCTGTCCTACCTGCCTTACCTACTGCTGCCTTACCTGCCTTACCTACTGCTGCCTTTCCTGTCCTAGCCACTGCTGCCTCACCTGCCTTAGCTACTGCTACCCTAGCTACTGTTGCCCTACCTGCCCTAACTACTGCTGCCTTACCTGCTCTAGCTACTGCTGTCCTACCTGCTCTAGCCACTGCTCTCGCGAGCGTCGTTCAGTGATTCCACAGCCCACGTTGTCAGGCCTGGCTCCCCGCCAAACACGGCCCTGCGTCGTCTCATCCACCACCAGCACCACGCTGTGTTCGCCCACCACACCCGTTCATCAGCGTGAGATTTGGACCTTTTGATCAAAGCCGGATTCAGGTTATGAGAGGCCTAAGGCTAATAGGAGGGACGGCCCGAAGCATGTGCCGTGATCACACACTGTTCGGAATCATTCTGAAATTAAACATTTATTTACCTTTGTAAATTTTAGGTATTTATTTGACTGTAGGTATATTCGTCAAACATAACTCACTCACTGTACTCATTTCTTCAATCGAAAACAAACCAAATCATGTCTTTCGCTGCTGTGGCTAAGTCAACAATGTTGTCACCGTAATTCAAAGACATTATTTTTCTTCCGATGGCCGCCGTTTCTTCAACGTGGAACGGGGGGCCGACAAAATATGAGGGCCTAAGGTTTTCTTCAAGAGTCCTTCATTGACCCCTCGCTGCATGATGGCTCTTGTAGAGTAGCCACCCACGGACGGGAACATCGGGCCACTTGTGTTTGTCAGTCGTAAGCAATTGTGATTCTCGTTTGTCAAAAGATATGCAAGCGTTCTTCATTGTCAGAACAATTAAATATGGATGACGTCATCTAGGAATGCAAATCATGCTGAGATTCCCATTATCCTTTGCTGTTTAAAAACGACCTTTTTGTGTGTGGGCACGTAGTGTAATAGCGTTTGTAAAACTGGCCTCACCTGAAAGCATCTGAATTTGCAAACGATATCAAGCACTTGCATTTATCCAAACTACGGCTACTTTCTTTTATTTGCCAGCTAAAGCCCACTGAGAAGCGCGATTAGTTCCAGAAGCGACCTGGCCACACGCGATGAGAGCTCATCGGATAAATCTCCACCACGGGGAGAAGGTGTCCATTCTAAATATACAACAGGCGCCGGGGGTCAGGATCGAACCCACGGCCTCCCCCGAACCAGACGAGGGAGATATCACCACCCTGTGAGCGCAAATAGTCCACGAGCCCAGACCCGACGTTTTCATTTGCCGCTACCACTTCAGGGAGCATTACAGCAGCTGTTCCAATTTACTCATGTGAACAACAACAGTGAATAACGCCATGACCACTTAAAATGAGTGGGGTTATCAAGTAAGTCACGAATTAGCCGTGTAAATAAATCGGTACTACTAAAGGTATGCTACCTTGGGTGGTACCGATTTCATCTTTGGGCCGTGCACTAAAATATTACTTTGACATGTATGTGTGCCAGCTTGAGTGTTAGCCGAGTGGACCGACCCAATGGAACTAATCCCGCATTTGCCTTGCGTGTCTGTCTTGCAGAAGTGAAAAGGCAAATCAACCCAAACCGTAAGTGCAGCACAAACATCCACATGCCTCGGGTCCCATTACTGCTGAGTCTGTCTCCCCATATGAGTCTCTGGTTTCTGTGTGATTCTATGAATTTCTGTGTGAGTCTATGGGGCTCTGTGTGAGTCTATGGATCTCTGTGTGAGTCTGTGGGGCTCTGTGTGAGTCTATGGGTCTCTGTGTGAGTCTATGGGGCTCTTTGTGAGTCTATGGGTCTCTGTGTGAGTCTATGGGGCTCTTTGTGAGTCTATGGGTCTCTGTGTGAGTCTATGGATCTCTGTGTGAGTCTATGGGGCTATGTGTGAGTCTATGGGGCTCTGTGTGAGTCTATGGATCTCTGTGTGAGTCTGTGGGGCTCTGTGTGAGTCTATGGGTCTCTGTGTGAGTCTATGGGGCTCTTTGTGAGTCTATGGGTCTCTGTGTGAGTCTATGGATCTCTGTGTGAGTCTATGGGGCTATGTGTGAGTCTATGGGGCTCTGGGTGAGTCTATGGGTCTCTGTGTGAGTCTATGGGTCTCTGTGTGAGTCTATGGGTCTCTGTGTGAGTCTATGGGGCTCTGTGTGAGTCTATGGGTCATCTATTAGTCGATGGGTCCTGTGTGAGTCTATGGTTCCTGTGTGAGTCTATGGATCTTGTGTTTGTCTATGAATAATGTGTTAGTCTATGGGTCCTGTGTTAGTCTATGGTTCTCTGTGATTCGATGGGTTTCTGCGTGAGTCTATGGTTCCTGTGTGAGTCTATGGATCCTGTGTGAGTCTATGGATCCTGTGTGAGTCCCAGGGTTTCTAATCTCAATGGCTCGTCTCATTCCATCTCCTTTGTCTCTTCTCCACGCATGCTCAAGCGATCTTAAGACCACCTCCCTGACCTTAGAGCACATTTCTAACACCGGCTATGGCTCAGAAACGTCACCTCTCTTGGATATCAAAACGCGATTTACTCTCCTTTGCTGCCCACGCGGAAGCCGCGGGGATCCAAGAAAGGTAACCCAGGCGAGAGCCATCGTGTCCCACGAGCCACGCGCCGCTTACCCCACTGCAGCCAGCGTCCCGGAAAATACTCAATGAAAAATGAGTCCCTGGGCATGGGCATGCTGGCGTGCACTGCCCCCTGATGATTGCGCTGCCCCCCATGGTTGGGCACCACGGTGGTGAGATGTTAACTACCTCGCCCGGTATACAGGAGTGCATGGGTTCGATCCCGACACCGATGCCTGATGTATATTTGGAGTTTGCGTTTTCTCCCCGTGGTTGAGTAGATTTTTATCAGGATTCTCCGGTGTTTCCCTCCACATTTAGAATCAACGTGCGGTTTGAGTGTTCGGTTGCTATACATTTCCACGTGATGATAAGCCACGTCGTTGAGCCATCATTTGTGGTCCGGTCGCTTCAGAAAAAGGCAGCTCAATGAGCCTTACCTGGTAAAATAAAAAATAGCTTTTAGTTTAGATTGCGCCACCCCCAATGATTGCGCCACCCCTCCTCGCCGTCCCCAAGCGCCTGCCAAGAGAGGCAACGTGTGCGGCCTGCAGTCTCCGTGTCCCCCGCACCACTTCTCCTTCAGCATCGACTCCGGCGCCGGAAACTTCTTGGGGCCTACGCTGTGCTTCAACGACGAGATGTGAGCCGCTCCCTTCCCACATCTCTGCCCCTTCCTACGACCCCCCGCCGTCTCCTGCTGTAGCGTAACGGTTCCCGGCGGTTATCGGTAAAAACTCTGGTTTCCCTCCCGCGTGTAAAAACACTCATTGACTGAAAAAAATTAAATCACAATATGTAGAGGACCGCAGAGCTTGGGAGCAGTTGGCGCCAGCTGGCTGCCTGGCTGCTGCCGTTCCGCTTGGCTGTGAATGCTGTGCAATGCGATGTCGCCGGTGTCGCCAGTCCGCCCCGGGCCCTCTCCTCCCGCCGTAATCCTTGCGAAGGGGAACAGGTCGCATAAATAGACAGCAGCAATACCAACAGGGGCGGTTTCTTCATTAGGGCGATTGGGCGACGCACCACCAATGTCATTCAACCACAGAGTCACGCTAGCCGTCACTGTGCCTCTGGATATAGTCCAATCAGCGTCATGTCCCGATCTGTGGAGTACCGCCTCTTTTTGGGCGATTTCACTCTGGCTGAGAATCGCCCAGAGTGTTCCCATAGACTTACATTCAAAGATGTTTTTTTTCGAACGGGGGCCGCTGCAATGCATTCTCTATGGCTTCCGGGAGGGCTCGCACTAACGTGCTTACGTCATCATACGAAAGCACGTTGCATCCAACAATATTATTTGTCGCCACCTAGTGGAATCTTTAATAAAATAAACTTGAGTGGATTGTATTAATAGTGAGTATAGAAACAAACAAGATGTATTGTAAGAGTCACTTTATTTTTTATTAATATTAAAGAAGTGAAGTTGCCTTTACATGCTTAAGCTGTTAATTTATCCTTTGCATGGGTGGACCTTATCCTTATAAATCATCCAGACATTTGCCCCCCCTGAGAGATTTTGCAGGAGCCGCCACTGAATACCAACAATAGAAATAATGGCGTTGTGGAGGTGATGAGTCGAGACTCCGCGTTGTGATCAGCGGGGCGACTGCACAGCAGCTGAACGCCCGGGGGGTGGGGGGGGGGTTTGTGGAACGGCAAAACTTTATTTCAAAAGTCCTCTTCACAAGGGCAAGTTGCGTGCCTGCAATAGCGATCAGAAACACTGAAAGTTCTCAACCCATCATGTTCACCCGTATTCTTGTCCAGGGAAATATTGTTTTGTCTATTTGTTTGTGTTTCTCCCTTGTGGTGGGACTTTTTAGGATGAACCTTGAGATGTATAAGAGCACGGGGGTGACCAATAGGGTCTGAGTTGGTCTGTAACAAGATAGGGCACTGACAAGGGGTTGCCAGGTGTGAACACCCTCCACGTCACAACACCGCAGCTGAATTTCTCAGCACGGAGTCCGGCCAAATTTAAATTGGAGACGTGCCTCATACTCTATTGCAATCCCTGATCACCATGTACCTTCTCTTAAATAATAACACAAACCCGTCAACCCCTCATCAGTGCCCTACCTTATTACAGACCAATTCAGACACTATCGGTCACCCCGTGCCCTTATAAATCTCAACGTTCATCCTACAACGTCCCATCACAAGTCAGAATTTATATCACCTTGTTGAAGGGAGAAAATACCGTGATTTTTGACCGAAATGTTGTGGGTGTCTCGGGGGTGAATATATAACTGTGGATGCTAGCGAACGACGTTGTCTTGTGTGCGTGCGTGTTTTCCCACTCGCAGATTAATGAGCACCGTGCTGAATAACGTTGGCTTCGGGATAAATATCGCATTGGTAAATGGTAAGCCTTTCATCCTGAGCTCAGTCGCAAGCAACTCAACAACGGCATCGGCCAAACGTCTCGATGTAGCAGGACCCTCCTGACAAAGAGTCATGGGACTCGGTGTCGCTTTGCTGGGTAAACAGAGAACATTGTTCTAATACACAACTCGATCTGCCATTGCTGTAGTCCGCGACCACAAGGCTGCAAGTTCACATCCCTGTCGGGGGTTGACTCAGCCCATCATCCCCCTGGGGTCTAGAAAATGAGTAACACTTTTTGAAAGGTCAACAGAGAATGTTTTATGGGATAACTCATCCCTGCCAGAGGAATGTGGAATGTCCACTCCTCGCTCAGGGCTGTAAACAGGAAATGGTCAATTTTTGTTTTGCTTTGGTTGTACACCCAAGGGCACATCCAACGCAGAGATGGAGTGATGACATCAGCTCTTGTGCAGGTGTTGAGTGGATTATTTACACCACAGGATCGTGGCAGACGGTGACAATTTGGGGAGGTCTTCATCCAGCAGTGGACTGAGCGTGGCTTTTTGATGACGATGGTGGTGATGGCGGCACCTGTGGAAATATTTACAATATTTTTTTCGCACCTCTAATCCCTGTCGCAGGTACGAGTGGGAAAATGTTAGCGACTTCGTATTTCAACACGTTCAACGGAGGTGAGGACAGTCGCACTCACGGCGCACTGCGCCATCCACCGCGCCATCGCTCCGTACCGCATTCGGACAAATCCTGGTTGGGTGGTCGACTCTGCCCGTCATCCTCCTGGCTTCTGTAAAATGAGTACGACGGTCAAGAATACCGTATGTAGTTTTCTGTAAAGGCTCGCCCCGCCATAGGAACGTGAAATTCCCCACCACTGGCTCGGGGCTGTAAACGGGAGATGATCACCAGTACCCAGATGCTCCAATTAGCACGGTTGGCTATGTACGATGCGAAAGAAGTTCAACACGCATACATACAATTGTGATTCTTAAATATGTTATTGTTAGTTGTAATGGTGGGTTAGTAACACTGAGTCTGTGCTGCTCTACAGTTTCCTGGGTGAAAAGTGGGCTCGGATTTGCCCAATCCAGGCCAGCTGGTTCAACAAACCTAATAAATGAAATGAAATCCAACGTTGATCTGCGTTTGTCTGTCTCTGTGATGCACGGCGGCGTGCCCGTGCTTGGCCGCGCGCGCGCAGACGACGCGGGAATGGTGAACTTCCTGCGCTCCGTGAGGCCCGGCACCATCGTAATGCTCGCCAGCTTCCACGACCCGGCCACCAGGTACACGGCAGCCCGCCGACCCCGCCGAGCCCGCCGAACGAGCTCGGCTCCTGCGCCATCCAAGGCAGGGGGCGATAGCGCGCTCGCAGCCTGTTGCAGAGGTTACTGTTTTCGAATGCGGCGGCCGCCCTGGTTAATACTGCGCGGTGCACTACCCGTAGCAAACAATAATACTACACTCGCAGTGGAAGTTAAAGATCCCTTGACGTCATTCGCAAGAGTTAGGCCACTGTGTACCGGCTTCAAGTGTCCAACTTTCCCAAGTTCGAAAATGACACCGCTTATTACTCAATCGGGATTGCACATCGTAATCGTCGCCCCCGACTGGCAGCAGACTATTGCCCATTTGTAAGCCACGTGCTGAGTCACCTGGTGCCCACAGGGACAGCTGCCACTGGGGGTACCCAAGGAAATGCGTTGAAATGAGATGTGAGATGTAAAATGGCCTGAGATGCCCCGGGGTATAGGAGAGCGGCTCAATCAAAAACAAATCATGATGATGATGATTTATCATTATTGATATCAGAGACCATAGAGATCCAAGGTCAGTACTTGGTCTGGGAGGCTCCGGAGTCAAGAGACACTGGACTGACACTGCTGAGACATTGGGATATGGATCTGAGTTTCAACCGCTCATGATTAGTGGGTGTCACGGTGGCGAGATGTTATCTACCTCGCCTGATATGCAGAGGGTCGGTGAGTATTATCCTGACCCTGGTGCCTATATACTTGGAGTTAGTATGTCTCTCGCCCCGTGATCGCGTGGAATTTTCTCTACATCTGGAAAACACGCGTTTCGAGTATTTGGCTGCTATAAATGTCCACGTGATAAGCTATTTTGTTGAGCTATCATTTGTGGCCAGGTCGCTTCTGAAAAAGAGCTATATAGCTCAGTGAGCCTTACCTGGTAAAATAAAACATTCTTGAATAGTTTCAAAATTTTCACCATGCTCAACTGACCCACACCAAGCAGAAACCACTCCTCCCAAGTCAGAATGTAACCCGCGTCCACCCAAACCCCTTGCCCACAACTGCGTCCACAATCCCTTTGCTCCTCACCCATCGATCACAGTTCACTGGGTATGCCCCATGAAACCATCGACTTATAACCATATATTTTTGTTTTAATTACAATCACATTCTAGACAACACCCCAAACATATTACTATTAGTCGGGCGATTTTAAATCCCAAGAAGCCACCGAAGTTTTGTGAAAGCGCCCGTGCGCCGAAGTGCTTTGTGATCGCCACGTGGTTTCCCGCAGGCTCAACACCACCGCGCGGCAACTGCTGACTGAGCTGGGGAGCTCAGTGGCCCGGCTGCTGAAGAGGAGGGACAGCTGGGCTTTCGTCGGGGCCAAGGGCATCCGGGGGAAGAGCCCCTTTGAGATGGTACCCCGCCCCCCCTCCCTCCGAATAGATACTGGCCACGCGATCGCCAGTTGACCCAGGCGGGGCTTGATTTTTCACCCAATATTTTCAGGCTCCCTGATGAAGAACTGCAGGTGGCTCTGCAGAAGCCGGCAGGTCACCAGTCTGAGCAGACGCAGCCACAGCAATGCCTCTGTGGTCGAGCGAGTGAACGATTAAAGTAGAAAGGAGATGGGACGTCTCCCGATTAAACAAAGGATGCTGAATCCTGGGCACGGTGTTAGGGTTCTCAGTGGGTCAGCGGTCAGCGCACTGCGCTGCGAACCCGGCAGCCCGAGCTAGATTCCCGCTTGAGGACAATATAATCGACGATTATCTGAACAGGTCCTGGGCCTCCCCTAAGTTGACTCAGCCTAAAATGAATACCTGGTGCAGTGTGTGAACATCACCGCTGGGGACACAAAGGCAGCTGGGCGTAGTGCTGCCCACATTAGCCCCCTCGTTTGCCATGCGGGCCTTCTTCACAGGTGCTCGTGAACGGCGCTTGCCCCAAGCAGCCTGTCAAGACTATACGGGCGATCAGTGCTGTGTGTCTGCCTCCACAGCACGTGCGGAGTATCCCCAAGAAGAACCTGTATCTGAACTGGCCCGAGATGCTGCAGATGGAAGGCTGCATCCCCGAACGGACGTGGCCTGGGCACAAGAACGCCACCTCGCCACCGCACGCCGAGCCGGCCATGGGAGCCAAGCACAGGAGGAACGTGACGGCGAACGTGCCGCACGGAGCCGAGCGTGGACGCTGAATGTTTTCCGAGCGTGGAGAGACGCCGTGGTGTTTACAGAAGTGGTGTGGGGGGGGGGGGGAATCTCGCTTAATTTGATCCAGCCGGGGTCTGTGTGGGACGATTACCCGGACAACATTTTCACTGCCGGCACACCGGTGTCTGTAGCTAATAGTAGTCGCGTAACCACCTACTCCGGTCGATCAATGACACCAGAAGATATTCCCACAGCCGACAGACGACATCCAGTCGACCTGTCGCTATGACTGTTGTTACTAATCACGCTGTTTTACTCCAGTCTACCAGCGACACAGAAGACAGTCGGTGAGAAATGAGGCCCTGGCTAAGAAAGCTTTGTGAACACAATGAACTGGATGAGTTGCTGCAGTATTATATCAACACGCAACTGCAATGTGCTCTGTGTGTACAGTGTATATATGAATGTGTAGTAGTAGGGGTGAGTTTCGGTTATCGGATGTTTGTATCTTTAGGCACAAGTACGGATTTAATTTCGTAGTTTGGGATTTAAATGTAATACATTCTGATAACTTTCATTGTCTCCGCACCGAATTGAATCCTTTGAATAATTTCTAACTTGACTTGATTTTTTGCATAAAGTGCCATCGGTAGAACACGGGACGTGATCCACTAACTGCGGGAAAATGCAGCCCCTAAGTGTGCATCAGAAGTTACTGGACGGATCTCAGAAGGCGAGAATATGGAATTAATGTTCATCTCATGATATTTTATTGTTCTTGATTGCATCGTTAAACGTGTTTGATCAGGAAAGCCTCAGTGAGTCTCTCTGCAGTCAGTGATGGCAATGGCCGTGTTGCTGTCAAATAAAATAAATGAAGTAAATTCAATTAAGTAATTTAACAACAGCACAGGTGGTCGGATTTGTAGAAATATATAATTGTTACACTCCAGCGCTTTACAAAGAGTAGTCCTTGACATTGATGCCCTCGCTTGAATACCGTTTTTACGCCTCAGGAATAAAAACAAGAACAATGATTTTCAATCTTTTGTCAATGTACTGCTGGATGAGGGCCTCCGCACATATAGATTTTGGAGGGTTATTCACTGTACTTCAGCATATTTTACCGGTACATAAATGTGTCTCTTGTAGTCTAGTCGTAAGGCGGGTGCATTGGGAGGCTTCTATTTAGTCAGATAGCTGAGCTAGCGCTGCTGACACTCCGGGTTCAAATCCAGGTTTCAGCTATTGCAGATTAAAGGGAGCCAGCAAGTGCAGTGCGTTGATGGTCGTCTACCTTGTGTCCAATGAATGCGCACAGACAAAATATTACATTTGGTATTTCGCGTAATGTGGGCAATGTCAGTCCTGAGGACCCAAACATGTTTGGTTTGAATGTCAAGTGTTCATAACTCGTGCAGATGTTTTTGTTGGTGGTGCATAAGCACAAATTACAAAGATAAAAACTCATTATATTTGACAAATTCTATTCTTGCGAATGATGTCAATGTGTTCAAGAGCTAAATGCCAATGTCGAGGTTTGGTGGCCACAAGAGGGCTTCCAAAGAGTTAATGTAGTGTTGCTATTCCTCCGTTGAAAGAGCGCAGATTCGCGAGTGGGTTCGCTGTCCGGTCCACAGTTTGGGTTGCAAGGCCACAACCGCACTGCCTGCGGTTGTGGCCTCTAATCCTCCACCACGAAGGGGAGATGTGCGCATGGCCCTGTTGTTGATGTTGTAGTTTAGTTGATGGTTACACCGCCAGTGTCTTCAAGGAGGAGGAATGTCAAAGCCAGGTGTGAGGTGCAATGTAGCTTTGTCAAATGGACCATGAAGATGGGACATTTAAAAAAAAACATCACCTATGTCATGTTTGTTTCCTTTCAGGGCCACAGTGTTATGGACGGAATGTGTTGAGTTTTTTTAGTTTTTTTTTTATAATTGCCATACTCTGTAGCAGAAGATGCAAGAGTGGGCTCCACATAGTGTGGGTAAGCGGTCTAATTTGTGGCACTGCCTATTGATTAATATATTGAGAGACAAAATTAGACCTGAAAAATTAACATGACTTTGCCAAGTGAGAGCTCCCGCAAGCCAGTTCTATCCTGAATGTTCGATTTTCACAAACCCCGTGGCTGGTGGTGCGTAAACTGGCTGTACCTACATTTCCACTGGATAAGTAATAAAAAATGATCACACGTGTCCGATCATATAACAAATGCATTCAGAAAAAAACACCCCACGGATACTTTGGTTTTAACTCGGCCATACTTAAAGCAGTGACGTAGACTTAGACGAACACAGGAGGCTACGTTTGTTCAATCAGCGTGGAAACTTGGTGATAGCATGCGGCATGGAATTTAAAGTCGTGGCAAAACAAATGACAGAAATGTTTGAGATTGTCTTCATAGTTTAAGAAGAGCTCTGCAAATTTCGAACGAGTCGCAAATTAAGTGCTTGCCGGATAATAAAGAAAAGTTAAACTTGTAACGCACCGCAAGTGCACAGTAGAGAGAGTGAGGATGACTCGGAGGTTCGAGGAGCAACCACGGACAGGCAGGGAGGCATCCATTTGGTGAGCCGGCGACAACGATTGTTCAAGCTCTGCGGTTCTCTATATATGTTACGGTGTTATCGGACAATTCATGAGTGTTTACACGTGCGGAGGAAACCGGTGCAACCCGTAGAGAAACCCACGCGTGCGAGGGGGAAACACTCCACACCGTGCAGGTGAAACAGGTGAAACAGGTGAAACAGGTGAAACAGGTGAAACAGGTGAAACAGGTGAAACAGGTGAAACAGGTGAAACAGGTGAAACAGGTGAAACAGGTGAAACAGGTGAAACAGGTGGGGTTCCTTACGGGTGCACCGGATGCTGCTAATCCTGCATAATGCACGGACATAAGTAGTACTAATCACATACCTGCATTTCCCATAAATATGCTAAATTCCTCTTGATATGCAAATTAATTGTCAAGACGCCCTTTCCCCCCCCCTTCCAACCCAGCTTATATATATGCTCCAAGCACGTGTGCTTGTTTCATTCAGACGCTGTCGCCTCGACAGACCTGGTTTCACCTGAGGACGGCTGCTTGCGTTGTGGCCGAAACGTCGTGAGAATTATTTTATTATGTTTTATTTTTATTATTTTATTATGTTTTATTTTTATTATTTTATTACTTCCCTTCTACGTGACTTTACCGAAAGAACCATGAAGGTGGGGGCAGTCCCACGTTTTTGCTGTGCCGCCCTCTAGTGGCGAGCTGCGGTAAGGCACCTCGACCCCCACGTGAAGTGAGTTTCAGAGCACGTGCGTTGGTCATCCACCAATCATCCACGGTCGACAAGGGCATCGTCACGGTCGATTGTCGGTCTATACGAACAAAAACAAATGTAGAACAAGTTTGCCGGACAAAAATAAACGATTGCTTATTATTGGATGGAGTGCTTTTGTCAAAAATAAATAGAATTTGCCGATGACGCAAACCCCAAAGAGACAATGTAACTCAAGAAGTAGACTTGAGAAGAACACAGCACTACACGCGGGGTTTCTTCCTAAACGTTAGAGCAATCTTAAATACCTGAGCCCAGAATGGCAATTACCTAACCCCCCCCCCCTCCAGCCTGCAGTTGCCAATGCAACTGGTAATGCCGTCCAGAATGTCAGGATGTCGCAATGTTTGATGTGAGGCAGGATGTGGAATAAAACATATTTTATATAAAAACAGTATAAAGTTATTGTGCGTCGAGCTTCCTTCACACCGTACGAGATTATTGAAGGGGTTTGACCCGATAGCCAATGTTGCTAGGGGTAGGTAACTATCCCATAAGCCAATTGAAGAAACTGGTCATCAGAGAACATGATTCCCATCGAGGCCTCGTGGTGTAAAGTGCAGTCTCCACCTCGTGTTGTTGTGCTCTCTATCCCTGGCCTGCCATAAAGACGGGTCAATGCCCAAAGCGGCGCCTATTTTACACAGACATGTGTTTTTAAATCCTTTATATTAAGTTCACTTGCTTGCTTAGGACCGTGCAAATCTTTCGGTCGTTTTTTAACCCACTTCCCGTGATCCAATCGAGCTGACATTTTCCACACAGACTCGTTGTGCGTGACAATTAATGTTCGTGAAAAAAAAATTCCAAAATTTTACACTTTTTAGGACAAAAATATTATATTTAATTACCAATTGCTTAATGCTGCCATGCAATCATCTGACCCATAGGTGGCAGCCATCTCAAGCCAGAGGACGAGAGGACTCTAGCCGCCACGCATATACAGGATTTATAGTGAAAAACTTTGTTTTTACGGGTTATGCTTGTTTCCCCTTTAAGGCCACAGTTTGTTTTGCCTAACGATCTAAAACTGTAATAAACCTATTGAAAAACTGAATGTACAGCGCTGTACATATGCAAGTTTGTGATCAATAACAGCAACGACCAAAGTCACGTGGACGAAATAATATGAATAAAAAATAATGAACTTTAGCTAGAAAAAAACATCGAGCCTCAAGACTTATTTGGAAGGAGGGTCCTGCGTTGGAATGTTTGGCCGGTTACGTGAATGGGTGCCATGAATAATTGGGGATAACGTTCAAATCTCCGCACAGATAGATTAAATAATCCATTTCCCGACTTCCATCACCTGGCTGGGGACTGCGGTGTTATGGGTGGATTAAGCGACCGATGCGCCACCACGTGCACAAATAAGTTACGAAAAAACCAAAGCGCCAAACCTCGACTTAAACACGGTTCGTAGGGTGGGGGGGGAGCGAGCAGCTTGCCCATGCCATGCCGGTGAGCCAATGTCGCGAGAGCCAGGCAAGACGGCTGGAACTGCGCGTGAAAAGATCAGACGTGTCACCATCTAGAACGTCGGTCTTCCCCATAAGACATCATCAGTGCAAGGGCCGCCACTCCCCCTGCGAGACAAAATAATTCGCGAGTGTTGTTGTGTTTCGTCGTGTAGAACAGCGGTGGTCAACATGCGACTCTTTAATCCAGCACAGGAGCACAACGCAGAACGCGCTCTCACGGCAGCTAGGAATGTTATTGGCTCCAGTGCTGTGCCGAAAACTGTCACGATATTCACACACACATACATACACACACGCAGTTGGCTTTTTGCAGAACTCACGGCTAGGGAATTTATTGGGGTCTTGGTCTGTTCTATGTTGGCCACCCCTGCTAGAGAGAAGACCACTCCACCACCATGATTCGCCAACAACTGCAATGGGAGTGGGGCTGGTGATTGGTCGGGGCGGATGCGTGCCCCAGTTGTTTGTTATGCACATCACGAAGGAGAGAGAGAGAGAGAATGTACAACTTTCTTTGTTCGGCCATGCCGACGAAATATGATTTTGTTGGAGGGTGATGATGGTGGTGGTGATGTGGAAGTGCGAGACGCGGTTTCAAGGCCGAGACCTGCCTGTCAGCAACAAACGGTGTCACGGTAATGTGAAGCAGATGGGGATCGCTAACTCGCAACAGACCGTCTCGCAAGGCAAATAGAATCCCGTTCTGCCAGGGGATGGTGCAGGCTCCGAGCGGGGTTCGGCTGTTACGCAGCGGGTCGTGAACCACCCGGGCTCAAGAGAAGCCAACCTCCGATTATCACGGTTGGCTACGTACGGTGCGAAAGAAGTTCGACATAGATGCATAAACATAAGTTTGGAGAAACGTACGGTGACGTGTCAATCATTTGCCTCGCAAAGTTTCTCAATATTAAAAAAAAATGTTGTTTCAGATCCTGGTCAAGCCGCTGTTTGGTGAAGGCGACCTCCACTCCATGCCGTGTCGGTCCATGTGAGTCGTGTCACCATAAATTTCGATTTAAAGCTTTCGTGACTGCAGGGATTCATCTTCTTGGTTCTTTCGGTATAGTCACGTAGAAGGGAAATAATAAAATAATAAAAATAAAACAATAAAATAATTCTCACGTTTCGTGGACGGCTGCTTGCGTTGTGGTCGAAACGTCGTGAGAATTATTGTATTATGTATTATGTTTATTATTTTATTATTTCCCTTCTACGTGACTTTACCGAAAGAACCAAGAAGTTGTGTCACCATACTTCACCGCGCCGGTCTGTGGAAGCGGTGGCATGATCAGTGCGGGCTGAAGTGAGACCCAGAACTGGTCTCAGATGTCACTTGGCCACGGATGTTCGCCCGGGGCGGGGAGTTAAATTCGGGTCGACGAGTCCAGAGTGCAGAGAATCTGCCAGTATCGATTATGCCGTGATCAAAGTTGAACTGTACAGGTATTGGCAACGAGGATTATATATAATTGTTAACATCGTAATACAATTGTAAAAAAATAGTTTCATGTTTTACGGCTTGTGAATGTTGTGTTGGGGAATGATTACCAGGGTAGTTATATTTATTTATTTAAATATATACCGTAACACGTCGTTGCTCAAAGATTTCGCAGTTGTGCCTTTGCGTGTGATGTCACGAACCAAGAAAACAATCCCACTCTGAAGAAGCTCCTGCAGCAAGCAGTGCACCACCCTGGGTTACAGAACGTCCCCGGAAGATGATGTCGCAGAACCGCTTCTGAGGTTGTTTCCATCGTCCACGGATGGGGCACCTTTAAATAAGCCCCGCAAAGAAATGTCGCACGCCAGTCACGCCGAACATTTCCTGCTTTAGAGCTGAAATAAACCAAATCCTAACATGAAATAAGATTTTAAGATCAGAAAACCAATTTGGGTCCTCTAAAACATTCGAGACGAAATATTTCGTATTCGGTTTTTTTAAAGATCGAGGTCTACAATTATTTAACTGGCGGGTTTAATTTGCCACTCGATCCAAATACAAAGTCAGCTTTCCGATAACACGTGTTTTTCAGTTGTCGTAAGCATGTGACACTTAAGCCACGATAAATCAGATGAAGCCAGCTACAGATCTCATCAGTACAAGCACCAACCCTACCGATATCAGCAGGCTGGCAATTTTTTACTGATACTGTAATTGAAAAGCAGAAAAAATCACATCAAAGCCGAATATACTATACTCATTTTCGGACATTGGAACTGGGTAAAATGGCTTAGAAAATTAGCAGCTGAGAACTTAAGTCAGGAGGAGAGTCGGTAATGATGAGGTCTGTACAATGATGCATTGTTACAGCTTTGTGAAAAGCTGGCTTGTCATCCAGTCATCGTCACAGTGGGGGTATAAGGCAATGGATGGAATCCGTGCCAGAGAAAACAAAGCGGGCTTCTCACGAAATAACACACAAGGGGGCAGTATGTGCCCTCGGAAGGATGAGCTCTCGAGCCCCAAGCGAAATGAGGAAGACAAGAAGAGTTCTTGCTTGACTGATGACCACTGTATGGCATTGTTTGTTTAATCTTGCCAGAGTGGGTGGGGCCACGCAGTCGGATATTGCCAGGACGCGAGACTTTTAAAGGACATCGAATAATTTAAACCATCGTGTGCCACGCGGTGGTCTTAATTGGGCCGCGAATTTGCGATCAATTAGCCGAGGGCTGACAAATCTGACACAGATTGTGCAGCCTTTGACTGACGTTGACGCACTGTACTTCCTCATATTTCAAAGTGACGGTACAGTACTGCAAAGCCCTTTGTTTTAAACCCGAGCACGTGTCTTGAATTTGTGTTTTAATTCTTAAAGTACGAATCTCATTTACCATTTTACAGCTCCGAAACTAGTGGTGGAAATTCCACGTTTCTATGGCAGGAGTTCTACTCGTCCACACATTTGTAAGCACGGATGTTCTTTTAGTCAACAAGTCACAATGCACACCAGGGTGATGTGGACTACGTGACCATACTCCACCAGGCGACCTGCGGATACACTCGCTGCTAGTACTTCACGGCATTGGGTGGACTGAGATAGCTGATGGGGGGGGGGCTAGGGACTTGATCCATTGTTCCAACTGCTGGGCGAGCAGATCGAACTGGACATCTGTAGCTCGCAGGTCCACACATTGCGTTAAAGCACGGCAAGCATGGACATGAGTAACACCGCTGTGCATAATTGTTTTACACAAACTCCGGTGAACAATTCGTGAACGAGCACACACAACAGTCCACGTGCAATTAACCTTCACATAGTTGTTGTGAACGGTGATGGATGCGCTGCTGTAAACGAACGGTGTGAATGAACGATTGGCTGATAAAGTTAACGAGTCAACTAACGGATGAGTTTTCACGAATGAATCCCAGGTTCGGGTAATGACGCCCCGTGTCGCACAGACTGACTTGGGGCCACTGATACGAAGCGAGCACCTGGGAAGGCCGGAACGGCACAAGAGGGGGTGGGGTGGCCAGCACCACGCCCGGCCGCCTTTGTCTCCCTGGTTATTATATTCTTAAGTTTTTTCCTTGAAGACGGAGGCTTGTGTTGCCTCCGAAACGTCGTGATTTTTTATTTTATTTGACTTTTATTAATTTTAAATGTTTTACCTACGTGACTTTAGCGAAAAAACCTAAGAATATGAATCCTTGCAGTCACGAAAGCTTCAAATCTGGTTATTATATTTACACACCGCACCACTTGAGGTTGAGTTAACCTAGGGGAGGCCCAGGAACACACACATGAGTGTATATATTCACTACGGCGAATCACTCAACTGGTACATCCACGTATTCGTTAAGACATTCGTTAATTAACATGAACGGTAGAATGCATGAATCATAAACAATGAATGAGCGAGAGAATGAATTCCTACAATAAACCGAGTAAATATTCCTTCAAAAAATATCCTCAACCAGAAGATTGCCGTTCAGACAGCCACATTTGCAACTACGAACCTTACCCATGATGTGCTATCGATATTTAGATTATAAATGCTCTGATACGCCCATTGTATTTGTACTCGACCACGTAGAAGGTTGTCGCTTCTAGATTTGAAGTTTTCGTGGCTGCAAGGGTCCATATTCTTTGTGTTTTTCTGTAAAGTCACGTGGGTAAAAAAAACAGAGAAAATAAAAATAAATAAAATCACGACGTTTCGGAGGCAACACAAGCTTCCGTCTTCAGGTGGCACTGTCACAGCACAAGTACTGCCTCCGAAACGTCTTGATTTAATTGTTTTTATATTTTCTCTTTTTTCTTACCTACGTGACTTTACCGAAAACACCAAAGAGTAAGGCTGTCTCTGGCGTAGGCCTGCCAGCGTCAAAGACAACGCGTACATCACCAGAGGGTGTACCACCACAAGCACTGCACGTGTGGTTAATGCAGACCTGATGCCTTGGGGCCGTCCATAAATGACGTCACGCACCTAGGGGGTTCAGACATTTGTGACGATGTGTGACGAGGGGGGGGGGGTTTGAGAAATGTGACGTCACATCAAAATGCGCAACTTTTAATAAATATAGAATTGTTATAACACTAATTTTGATTGATTTTCATTATTAACTATTTGATTATTTAAATTTACTAAGGTCACCTTTCATTTATTCCATGAAGGAGCATTTTGCTTCTCCATGGGAGAATGGAGAAGCATACATTTTGAACATTTTTTAATGATCGTTATTAAACATTTTTATTCTAATTATTCTACCAGGGCTTTTCATTCTGTGGAATGAATGTCATTGTTATAATTGTACTCTCCATTTTGCTTCGTTCTACTACGAAGTTTCAAGTATTTTTTATAGTTAGAATTACTTTTAATATTTTATAATAATAAGATAATTTCAATATAATATTCTGAACATCTGCAGTTTTAGTTAGACGTTGAATATTTTCAAGTGCATTTTATGCTAAATTTAAGCTTTCCAACGCCTCATTTTTAATAAATATTTTCTCCTACAACATCAGAGTGCAGCGCCACATTAAATACGCACTACAATGACAATAGTTTAAAGCAATTTGAAGCATGTTTTTTTCAAAATGAAAATATGGGTTTTGGGGGGGGCAGAGCTTTGTGACGTCATATTTGAGGGGGTCTGGCTTTTTGTGACGCCGTGTGACGAGGGGGGAGGGGTCAAAAATCGTCCAAAATCGCGTGACGTCATTTATGGACGGCCCCTATGGAAAAGGTTTCTATTTGCTGTTTGAGCATCTTGACACCCCCTGTTTTATTGCCAGAAAGGCTAAACACCTATTTGTAAGTTTAGTACTTTGATACTAGCAGCAAGGGCTCCATGCTAGACATTAGAACGGGCAATGCAATCGAGGGACACGGTGTTGTCTTGGTGTGGTCTGGGACTGGCGTTGTTTTGCTGCCTTGCCGAAACCTGCAACGTGGACTTTTTTTTTTAAATATTAAGGTTGCGAATTCCTCTTATTGATTAAAGTCGTGACTTCCCTTTTCTCTATCTCACTCCAGTATCCTTCATTGTGATTTGTTGACTTGCTGGCAACCCGGTCTTCCCCTTACTGGGACATCAACAAGTCTCATTCTGATGTTGCTACTGCAATGCCCATCGAGCGTGGCCCCTTGGGTGGCAATGTTTTAGTGAAGTCCCACCTCTTTCTCCGCTTGCTCGGGGTAGCCAATTGCCTCGCACTGTTTGGTTTGGGTGCCCTCCTCCTACTGCTCCTGCTGCTGAATCCCTCCCTCCCTCCCACCACAACCAGAGAACCCTGCAGCAGCTCTTGCTGCTGCTACTGATGCTGCTGCTGCTGCCACTGCCGCATTGACGGAAGTGTGCGCGAGTGTGGTGGTGGTGTTGTTGTTGTTTTCTTGATGTTGTGTGCGAGAGAAAGTTGTGTGGACAGTGAACGGAATCACTCACGACTTTAGTTGCACGCACACTCACACACTCACTCTCGCACACACTCACTCACACACACTCTCACTAACTCACACTCACACACTCACTCACACACACACTCACACACACACTCACTCGCACACACTCACTCGCACACACTCACTCGCACACACTCACTCGCACACACTCACTCGCACACACTCACTCGCACACACACAGAAACTCACACACTCACACACACACTCACTCACACACTCACTCGCACACACTCACTCGCACACAGAAACTCACACACACACACTCACTCACACACTCACACTCACTCACTCTCACTCACACACACTCACACACACACTCACTCACACACAGAAACTCACACACACACTCACTCACACACTCACTCACACACACTCACGCACACACTCACACACACACTCACTCGCGCACACTCACTCGCGCACACTCACTCGCACACAGTCACTCGCACACAGTCACTCGCACACACTCACTCGCACACACACACACTCACTCACACACTCGCACACACTCACTCGCACACAGTCACTCGCACACAGTCACTCGCACACACTCACTCGCACACACTCACACTCACTCACACACTCGCACACTCGCACACTCTCACACACACTCACTCACTGACTCACTTGCTCGCACTCACTCACTCACTCTGCTCACGTCTACAAACTTGCTGTTGTGGTGAGTGTGATGTGTACGTCAGCTGTTTAGTGGCGTGTACTGCACACACACACACACGTGTGCACGCACACACACGTGTTCACGCACACTCAAGTGTTCACACACACACACGTGTGAAGTAGAACGCCATAGACCACACACACACACGAGCGTATATACGTTCGCGATAGTGTTGAATTGTATCATACACAGGATTTTAACATAGACCACACCACCGTACAAAGACACGCTGTACGTTCACTACAGTACTTAGTATCGTCTGTGCCATACACACACTAACCTACACACTATCCTACACGCACACGCAGTAATCACACGCTCAATAGTTGACTACGCTGTGGCTGAGCACACGCGCTCAGCTTGGGAGGGTTGGCGCGTTAGAAGTGTCGAGCAGAGTGCGGGGTATGTTGGCGGCTTCCCTTCCGTGTCTGCAGCACACACCAAGACACACACAGATAGACACAGACACGCACACACACACAGATAGACACACACACACACAGATAGACACAGACACACACACACACAGATAGACACACACACAGACACACACACAGATAGACACACACACCAAGACACACACACAGATAGACACGCACACAGATAGACACGCACACCAAGACACACACACAGATAGACACGCACACCTAGACACACACACAGATAGACACGCACACCTAGACACACACACAGATAGACACGGACACTGAAACACAGACAGACACATAAACACATCACACGTCATACACAACGACACGCGTACATAAACTCGCCTACAGACTGACGCATACACAATAGACACAATCCGTAGGGACGCACACACAAACTTACAAAGACACTCTTAGACACGCACACATAAACTCAGACAAATGCATGAACAGTGTAGGCTGTAACACAACACACAACACAACAGACACAGCACAACACACCACACACAGACACAACACACAACAGACACAGCACAACACACACACAGACAACACACACAACACAACACACACAAACACAAGACACCACACAGAGAATCGCACACAACACAGACACAACACACACACACAACACACAGACACAACACACACAGATACAACACACACAACACAACACACACACAACACACACCACATATACAACACACACAGATATAACACAACACACACAGATATAACACAACACACACAACACAGACACAGAGACACAATTTATGCGCCAAGACGATGACGGACAAGATGTCCAGCTTCCTGCACGTGGGGGACGTCGTCTCCCTGTACGCCGAGGGGACAGTGACCGGCTTCATCAGCACCCTGGGGTAAGTAGTAACACAGTGTGTGTTATAGCCTGTAGTAACACAGTGTTATACCATGTAGTAACACAGTGTTATAGCCTGTAGTAACACAGTGTGTGTTATAGCCTGTAGTAACACATTGTTATAGCCTGTAGTAACACAGTGTTATAGCCTGTAGTAACACAGTGTGTGTTATAGCCTGTAGTAACACAGTGTGTGTTGTAGCCTGTAGTAACACAGTGTGTGTTGTAGCCTGTAGTAACACAGTGTTATAGCCTGTAGTAATACAGTGTGTGTTGTAGCCTGTAGTAACACAGTGTGTGTTATAGCCTGTAGTAACACAGTGTTATAGCCTGTAGTAATACAGTGTGTGTTGTAGCCTGTAGTAACACAGTGTGTGTTATAGCCTGTAGTAACACAGTGTGTTATAGCCTGTAGTAACACAGTGTGTTGTAGCCTGTAGTAACACAGTGTGTGTTATAGCCTGTAGTAACACAGTGTGTTATAGCCTGTAGTAACACAGTGTTATAGCCTGTAGTAACACAGTGTGTTATAGCCTGTAGTAATACAGTGTGTGTTGTAGCCTGTAGTAACACAGTGTGTGTTATAGCCTGTAGTAACACAGTGTGTGTTGTAGCCTGTAGTAACACAGTGTGTTATAACCCTGTAGTAACACAGTGTGTTGTAGCCTGTAGTAACACAGTGTGTTATAGCCTGTAGTAACACAGTGTTATAGCCTGTAGTAATACAGTGTGTGTTGTAGCCTGTAGTAATACAGTGTGTGTTGTAGCCTGTAGTAACACAGTGTGTGTTATAGCCTGTAGTAACACAGTGTTATAGCCTGTAGTAACACAGTGTGTGTTATAGCCTGTAGTAACACAGTGTGTTATAGCCTGTAGTAACACAGTGTTATAGCCTGTAGTAACACAGTGTTATAGCCTGTAGTAACACAGTGTGTGTTATAGCCTGTAGTAACACAGTGTGTTATAGCCTGTAGTAACACAGTGTTATAGCCTGTAGTAACACAGTGTTATAGCCTGTAGTAACACAGTGTGTTATAGCCTGTAGTAACACAGTGTGTGTTGTAGCCTGTAGTAACACAGTGTGTTATAGCCTGTAGTAACACAGTGTGTGTTATAGCCTGTAGTAACACAGTGTGTTATAGCCTGTAGTAACACAGTGTTATACCATGTAGTAACACAGTGTGTGTTGTACCCTGTAGTAACACAGTGTGTGTTATAGCCTGTAGTAACACAGTGTGTTATAGCCTGTAGTAACACAGTGTGTGTTATACCCTGTAGTAACACAGTGTGTGTTGTACCCTGTAGTAACACAGTGTGTGTTATACCCTGTAGTAACACAGTGTGTGTTATACCCTGTAGTAACACAGTGTGTGTTGTACCATGTAGTAACACAGTGTGTGTTGTACCCTGTAGTAACACAGTGTGTGTTATACCCTGTAGTAACACAGTGTGTTATAGCCTGTAGTAACACAGTGTGTGTTATACCCTGTAGTAACACAGTGTGTGTTGTACCCTGTAGTAACACAGTGTGTGTTGTACCCTGTAGTAACATAGTGTTATACCATGTAGTAACAGTGTTATAGCCTGTAGTAACACAGTGTGTGTTGTAGCCTGTAGTAACACAGTGTTATAGCCTGTAGTAACACAGTGTGTGTTATAGCCTGTAGTAACACAGTGTGTGTTATACCCTGTAGTAACACAGTGTGTTATAGCCTGTAGTAACACAGTGTGTGTTATACCCTGTAGTAACACAGTGTGTGTTGTACCCTGTAGTAACACAGTGTGTGTTGTACCCTGTAGTAACATAGTGTTATACCATGTAGTAACAGTGTTATAGCCTGTAGTAACACAGTGTGTGTTGTAGCCTGTAGTAACACAGTGTTATAGCCTGTAGTAACACAGTGTGTGTTGTAGCCTGTAGTAACACAGTGTGTGTTGTAGCCTGTAGTAACACAGTGTGTGTTATAGCCTGTAGTAACACAGTGTGTGTTATAGCCTGTAGTAACACAGTGTTATAGCCTGTAGTAACACAGTGTTGTAGCCTGTAGTAATACAGTGTGTGTTGTACCCTGTAGTAACACAGTGTTATAGCCTGTAGTAACACAGTGTGTGTTGTAGCCTGTAGTAACACAGTGTGTGTTGTAGCCTGTAGTAACACAGTGTTATAGCCTGTAGTAACACAGTGTTATAGCCTGTAGTAACACAGTGTGTGTTGTAGCCTGTAGTAACACAGTGTGTGTTATAGCCTGTAGTAACACAGTGTGTTATAGCCTGTAGTAACACAGTGTTATAGCCTGTAGTAACACAGTGTTATAGCCTGTAGTAACACAGTGTGTTATAGCCTGTAGTAACACAGTGTGTGTTGTAGCCTGTAGTAACACAGTGTGTGTTGTAGCCTGTAGTAACACAGTGTGTTATAGCCTGTAGTAACACAGTGTGTGTTATAGCCTGTAGTAACACAGTGTGTTATAGCCTGTAGTAACACAGTGTTATACCATGTAGTAACACAGTGTGTGTTGTACCCTGTAGTAACACAGTGTGTGTTATAGCCTGTAGTAACACAGTGTGTTATAGCCTGTAGTAACACAGTGTGTGTTATACCCTGTAGTAACACAGTGTGTTATAGCCTGTAGTAACACAGTGTGTGTTATACCCTGTAGTAACACAGTGTGTGTTGTACCCTGTAGTAACACAGTGTGTGTTGTACCCTGTAGTAACATAGTGTTATACCATGTAGTAACAGTGTTATAGCCTGTAGTAACACAGTGTGTGTTGTAGCCTGTAGTAACACAGTGTTATAGCCTGTAGTAACACAGTGTGTGTTATAGCCTGTAGTAACACAGTGTGTGTTATACCCTGTAGTAACACAGTGTGTTATAGCCTGTAGTAACACAGTGTGTGTTATACCCTGTAGTAACACAGTGTGTGTTGTACCCTGTAGTAACACAGTGTGTGTTGTACCCTGTAGTAACATAGTGTTATACCATGTAGTAACAGTGTTATAGCCTGTAGTAACACAGTGTGTGTTGTAGCCTGTAGTAACACAGTGTTATAGCCTGTAGTAACACAGTGTGTGTTGTAGCCTGTAGTAACACAGTGTGTGTTGTAGCCTGTAGTAACACAGTGTGTGTTATAGCCTGTAGTAACACAGTGTTATAGCCTGTAGTAACACAGTGTTGTAGCCTGTAGTAATACAGTGTGTGTTGTACCCTGTAGTAACACAGTGTTATAGCCTGTAGTAACACAGTGTGTGTTGTAGCCTGTAGTAACACAGTGTTATAGCCTGTAGTAACACAGTGTTATAGCCTGTAGTAACACAGTGTGTGTTGTAGCCTGTAGTAACACAGTGTTATAGCCTGTAGTAACACAGTGTGTGTTATAGCCTGTAGTAACACAGTGTGTTGTAGCCTGTAGTAACACAGTGTGTTGTAGCCTGTAGTAACACAGTGTTATAGCCTGTAGTAACACAGTGTTATAGCCTGTAGTAACACAGTGTGTGTTGTAGCCTGTAGTAACACAGTGTGTTGTAGCCTGTAGTAACACAGTGTTATAGCCTGTAGTAACACAGTGTTATAGCCTGTAGTAACACAGTGTGTGTTATAGCCTGTAGTAACACAGTGTGTTGTAGCCTGTAGTAACACAGTGTTATAGCCTGTAGTAACACAGTGTGTGTTGTAGCCTGTAGTAACACAGTGTGTGTTGTAGCCTGTAGTAACACAGTGTGTGTTGTAGCCTGTAGTAACACAGTGTTATAGCCTGTAGTAATACAGTGTGTGTTGTAGCCTGTAGTAACACAGTGTGTGTTATAGCCTGTAGTAACACAGTGTTATAGCCTGTAGTAACACAGTGTGTGTTATAGCCTGTAGTAACACAGTGTTATAGCCTGTAGTAACACAGTGTGTGTTGTAGCCTGTAGTAACACAGTGTGTGTTATAGCCTGTAGTAACACAGTGTTATAGCCTGTAGTAATACAGTGTGTGTTGTAGCCTGTAGTAACACAGTGTGGGTTATAGCCTGTAGTAACATAGTGTGTTATAACCCTGTAGTAACACAGTGTGTTATAGCCTGTAGTAACACAGTGTTATAGCCTGTAGTAACACAGTGTTATAACCTGTAGTAACAGAGTGTGTTATAGCCTGTAGTAACACAGTGTTATAACCTGCAGTAACACAGTGTGTTATAGCCTGTAGTAACACAGTGTTATAACCTGTAGTAACACAGTGTGTTATAACCTGTAGTAACACAGTGTTATAACCTGTAGTAACACAGTGTGTTATAACCTGTAGTAACACAGTGTTATAACCTGCAGTAACACAGTGTGTTATAGCCTGTAGTAACACAGTGTTATAACCTGTAGTAACAGAGTGTTGGGGCGAGTGCTGTTCGTGGCGAGCAGCAGCAGCTCGCTTATGCCCCTATCATGGGCAAGGGTGAAAAAAAAACGACTTTTTTGTTTGTTGCAAATTTGATCGGGTTATTAGTTTTATATATTAAAAAAAACCCGATTTTGTCGAAAACAAACCATGGTTTTAATCCGGCAAGCCAAGTTGTCGTCAATCGGCACCAGATTCATCGGATTCGCTGTCCTCATCGATCATCTCAAGCGCGCCGGCGAAAAAGTCGTGAATGTTGCTCTTGGTGAAGACGACGACCTCCTCCACCGACTTCACGCGCGGGCTGTTACTCAGCTCGGAGTGAACGAAGGCCGCGGTGGAGAAGTTCCTCTCGGATGTGGCACTGGACGTGGCAATGCTGGACAGCTTGACGGCGATCTTTTGCAGCTCAGGCCACTCACTGCCATTGGATAGCCAAGAATCCATCGGTGTCTTGTGACCTTTGACCATCATCTCGTAGCGGAACGTGTTGTTTGTCTTCTCTTCGGTGGGGGCTATAATTGTAGGGATTAACAGGCAATAAAACCGAATAAAACCAGATTTTTGCTCGTCTGAGATGATCGGGTTTGATTAAAACCATGAAAAACCCGATGGAAAAAAACGCGATGCTGCCAGCCTTGATCATGGGTCATGGATGAAACCCTCTGTCCCTATGATGGGTCATGCATGATGCTCTCTGGTTCGTATCATGGGTCGTGGCATGAAGCCCTCTGGTCCATATCATGGGTCGTGGCATGAAGCCCTCTGGTCCATATCATGGGTCGTGGCATGAAGCCCTCTGGTCCATATCATGGGTCGTGGCATGAAGCCCTCTGGTCCATATCATGGGTCGTGCATTAAACCCTCTGGCCGTATCATAAGTCGGGCGATGATGCCAAAAAATGGAACACCAGGGCAAAATTCCGTATGTCACAAATGCTTCAGTATACCTTGATGAACCTGGGACAGCTTGAAAAAAAAATGTATTTTCTTACAAACATCCTTGCCGAGTTACCTAAAAAATGTGGCTTTTACAAGTTTATACAGTCCTGTGATGAATTTTTTTTTACCCCGTTTATGACAAAGTTCCTTGTAAGATTCTGACTTAAACTTGCCAGGTTCGGTATTGTTATGGTGTTACTGTACTGTTATTTATATATATATATTTACCACTTAAATTTGGATGACCCCTTGGCGGTCCAAGCTGAAAGAAAGTCAACTTGGATGACTCGGAGTGATGTCAGTTCGAATTCATGGAAAGTGGTACCCGTCTCGGACACGTGAAGAGAAAGCTGACTCGGTAGGCTAGGCACGACGTATCGCAGAGGTCGCAAACGGGTTTTGATTCCTTACCCGTACCCGTACCCGGCCGCACCAGGGTCGCAAACGGGTACCCGTACCCGGCCGGGTACGGGTAGCCGGGTATCGGGTAGGGTACGGGTATCGGGTCCCCGGTTGCGACCTCTGACGTATCGTAAGAAGAGAATGAAACCACATACACCGAACAAACTTGACGCACACGAAAGCACCAGGGTAGAGACCCGAGGGGCAGGTCCAGAAAGGTGGTTTCAAAGTGGCCCTGTTCAGGCACATGCTGGCCATGTGCTCAGGAGCTATTTGATTATGAAGCCACTGGAGCTATGCACTTTTAAATCGAGATTTGAAAAAACAAAAAAATTTTCGATTAAGAGCTTTCGTGACTGCAGGGATTCATCTTCTTGGTTCTTTCGGTAAAGTCACGTAGAATGGAAATAATAAAATAATAAAAATACAACTTAATAAAATAATTTGGCCACAACGCAAGCAGCCGTCCTGAGGACGGCTGCTTGCGTTGTGGCCGAAACGTTGTGGCCGAAACGTCGTGAGAATTATTTTATTGGTTTATTTTTATTATTTTATTATTTCCATTCTACTTGACTTTACCGAAAGAACCAAGAATAAAAAAAACTCATTTGTTTAGAATTAATTTTTGTGTTTAGTTTGTTGGCCTTCCACCGCACCTCTGATTGGCACTTTTGGCCACGTACGGTGCGAAAGAAGTTCAACACACGTACATAGAAGAGTTAAATGTCAATGTCGAGTTGTTAGAACCATGAGGCTATTTCAGAATTTCGTTCGCGTCGTTTTGGTATTCCTCCTCCGTTGAAGAGGAGCACAGGCTACGGGGACACCGGTTTACTCCGGTATGTGGTCCAGAGTGGTGTGTGTCGGCGCAGCTTTCTTCTACCAGAAAATAAGCTACGTCGTAACCTGTGGGAGCAATAAGTCTAACGCGTGTTGGACGTGGCTTAAATCAAAACTGTTTTTTTTATTTCTTAGTTGCACAAAAACGAGCGATTTCCAAGGAGATATCTTCACCTGTCACACGTCCACTGGCCCTTCTCTTGGCTTCCCATTTATACTGTCAGGGCGGAAGTGACGTCATGGGTTCAACCAACGGAGCGTCTCACCAAAGGGGGGGTTCTAGACAGTTGGAATATTCCAAATCGAGTATGCCTAGTCTGTCAACAAATTTATGACAGATGTACATCAAATGTATACACAGAAATAATACATTCACTTTCTGTCTAATGGCTCTTACATTACCAGCTCCTATTTGGCTAGGCGGGGAGCATACCAATTACTCTTAACTTTAACCTTAAGAGCCACAAAACTCTAAATAATGAACTTTACTTGTAACAATTTCTTGTATTTCTGCCACTTATTGGCTTTCTTGAGCCTTCTCTTCGTCTTATCCGTATACTTTCATGCTGCCTCTTGTAACAGACAGCTTTGTAATAGCTCGCTCCAGTGTGCTGAACTTCGTTTTAACACACACGCGACGGACTGAACCGTTGGAGACTGGCATGGTCTTGACCATTCTTCTGGCTGAAGCGGATTGGGTCGATCTCAGCCTGGGTCTGGTTTTCCACTGTAAGCAGATCATTTTCCAGTGTTGCTTTGAGTTCCTGCATGCACTGCTTGAGAAGTATCTTCTGCCTCTCAGGTTTACTTGCAGCCAGAGGTCGCAAACGGGTTTATATTCCTTACCCGTACCCGGCCGCACCAGGGTCGCAAATGGGTACCCGTACCCGACCGGGTACGGGTACCCATTTTCCCTCACTAGAACACAAAGTTCGGAGACCTCTTGACAGGGTGACAGCACGGCCTTCACATGACACAGGCTTCAAGCAGTCGTCGACGTAGAAGCTTCTGCATACTGTGTCAACCGCCTCTGGTGTTGACTCAGTTCTTCCATCTTCAGCTGTTCTCCCTAGTGCGTCGGATGCACAGCTGGGTGATGGCGTGGCTCCAGACAGGTGCGCAGTCATTCTGTCCTCCTCTGTGGCTTGACTCAGGTGACCACCAGACCACCACGGGAAACGCAGTAGGTCAGCGTCATCCTCCGGCACTCTGACCTGATAAAACATTGACTCGATGTCCACGATCATAGCCACAGATTCTTCTCTGAATCTGGTCAACACACCAATGAGAGTGTTGGTGAGGTTGGGTCCTTGGAGTAACTGCTCATTCAATGCGGTTCCTTGGTATGTTGCAGTGCAGTCGAAGACTACACGGATCTTCTTTTTCTTCTGGTGGTCCACCACATGGTGGGGAATATACCACACTCTTCCGCATTCTCGTTCCAGCTGCTTTTTAGGCACTTTCACAGCAAAGTCCTTTGCAATGAAGTCTCTCATGAATCTGTTGTAGTCCTCATGGAAATCTGGGCTCTTGCTCAGCTTTCTCTTGAAACTGATGATGCGCTGCCTTGCAATGCAGCGGTTGTTCGGCATTTTCGTATTCTCACTTTTCAATGGCAAATCAATGGTATAGTGTCCATCGACCAGCGCTGCTGACCTTGCAAAGTGGTGGACTCGGATGCGAATGACTGTTGAGTTGGACATGGAGGTGATGGCCCCAGAACGGGAATGAGTGGACGAGAGAGGACCACAGAGGCAAGACTTTACATGGTTGGGAAAAATGCCAGGACCTAGAAAATTATTTTGTTATCGTCGTTGCTGCTGCCCAAAGTCATCATCACCACCACTATCTGCCTCGTCTTTTAGAATATATGTCTGCAATTTTCAGCTTACAAAACATGTTTGCGGTTGTGTTTGCCAAGAACTAGTGATGCGATTATTTGCGAGAGAGAAAAAATGGTATTGCGTTTAAAACCCATGACTAATGGTGATTACACTGTAAAATCTAATTCCCATGACAGAGGTCGACTGATAAAAGTGAAACATTGTACAGTAAAGTGGGGGAATTTGTTTACTTTCCACTTTAACAGACACGAGATTAGAGACTCGGTGGGTGTCAAGACGAATTACGGAGTCACAGCCAAAGGAGGGAACACGCGCGATTGAACGTCCGGTGGAATGATCTCTTGTGCCGGTGCGAGCTCTATTGTTGCCAGTGAGGCCTTCATTCAGCAGTGGTTGGGTCATCGCTGATAATGAAAAGTGGGATAGAGACACTAAGACTATTTTGCTACATAATTGTCGGTATCAAAACCGAAACATAAAATAACTGGATTTTGCTGCGCTGACATTGTCTGCCCACCACGTTTCCCCGCAGCCTATAACACCTATGTCAGGTTGACCTACGTGGAGGCTCTGTAGTTGCTGCACCTCAGCAAATCGCACGCAACAAACGTCTTTTGTAACCAGTCTCTACGTGGGTTGCCCTGTGCACACTGGATTTAATAAAAGCCTACATAGTTCACCCTCTAATAGGCTCAGGTCGGAGCATGTGGCCTTTCAGGTGAGGGCAGCTATTGTCAGAGACGCTTGACAATGGGATAAATGCACCGTGAGTCTCAAGGCGAAGCAGACGATGATGCGAATGATGTGGCGGTGATAAGGAATACTTCCTCGAGGCTTTTGGACTGTTAATTTGCAAGACATACCACCCTTGGAATCCAGAAGAGCAGATTCCTTGCCTGTGCTTAAAAGCAAGCTCACAAGCGAGAGGTGACTGGACCAGGTGGATCAGAGATCAGAGACACTGAACCACGTAAACAAAACGCCAATTAATTACTACTTCTAACCCAATAATCTTTTATTTTTTCTTCTTGGTTCTTTCGGTAAAGTCACGTAGAAGGGAAGTAATAAAATAATAAAAATAAAACATCATAAAATAATTCTCACGACGTTTCGGCTACAACGCAAGCAGCCGTATTCAGGTGAAGAATGAGACGGCTGCTTGCGTTGTGGCCGAAACGTCGTGAGAATTATTTTATTATGTTTTATTTTTATTATTTTATTACTTCCCTTCTACGTGACTTTACCGAAAGAACCAAGAAGATGAATCCCTGCAGTCACGAAAGCTTTAAATCGAAATCCAATAATCTTTATTATGAAGCATACTACAGATTAAAACACCGATCCTCACGCAAGCGATCCAATGTATGTCTTGTGAACTGAAGAAGCTATATAAATCACCGAGTAAGTGTATCATTACACCCCTAATGAAGTGTCATTATACTTTTTTTAAATAACACTAGAAGTAAAACTAAAACCTATTTTTCCCAAGAAAGCCGCACTGAACCTGACGACCTGTTTTCAGGAGGGTACTGTATTCGGATGTTTGGCCGATTCCACTCACGACTATCTTGTCACACGGGAGGATACGAGAGTACCTGGAGAAAACCCAGAACAAACGAGAGAATATGACTCAATAGCTCCGCACAGATGGATTCAATAATCGATTTGCTGTATTGCCATGTCTCAGTCACTGGCATTCCCAATGCAGTCTCCTCACCCAAGTACCAACCAGCCCCGGCCTTGCTTAGCTTCCCAGTCGCAGCCTTTTATTCTATGGCTGATGTAGATGCAGACCAACAACCACAATTTGACATTCAGGTGATCAAGCCAGACAACCACCTCAGGAGTCAAGAACCAGTGAACCCTGGAGAATTTAGGATGGATTATGGGTTTAGGCCAAGAGTTTGCACTGTGAACAGTGGCTCGTGACCTGGGTCAAACCTCTTAATTACAAGACGAACTCAGCTGCCATCTGCGAAAATCAACGGACTCATGCGGCAAGACAAATGGTGAAAGGTTGTGTCCCTGCAATGGCCTGCTCGTGCCACTGCTGGTGCAAGGGCCTGTGTGGGACTGCTTTAGGGAAGCCCTGTTGGCCAGACGAATTGAAAGAGGTTGGAGTACCCACGATTTACCCCACCACTCGGGACCTGCCCATCAACTAGCTGTGGTTGCGACCGTGTACGCGTACTCTGGTGGAGCAAGCAGACTTGACTCAGCTATTACCCAGTTAACGATGGTATGGCTCGCAACATTAGAAATGCAATCGTGACCTTGCTGCTTTTTTCAAACTCCATACAAAATAAGGTGGAGAAGATGGATACTGTTTCTATTTATTTTCATGTTCCATAGCACATTCGTTTTATTCCCCACAAAATTATATTCTCTGTTTATCGACATTCAGCTACCACGTTGACCTGGCCGCCGTACATATTTGCGTGATCCAGAGAGATAAAACGCCACGAAAGAATTTCACGGCTCTCGTCCGCCGTCTTGGGCACTACCAGTCGGCAATTTTGGAACAAATGTTTCGAAGCACCGAATAAAGAAAACTGGCATAATTCGGCAATCGTTGGAGGACTTCCCGTTGACCGTCGCTTCTCACCTCGCTCGAGTTCATCGTTATATAATTTTATTTTTCTTGTTGCCCCGCCTGCGGTGTGGGTGTTTTACTTTACGACGTGACACACGGAGCAGGAGGACGGGGGAGGAAAATCAATTAGAACGCAGCTGCTGGTTTAAAGGGCAGGGAGTAAATACAGGGGGGGCGGGAGGCGGCGGTGGTGATAACTGACCACTGAACCGGACAAACGGACGGACAAGCAGACAAACCCGGACTGACGGACGCAGACCGACGCGCGGACTGGAGAGGCCGCGGGGCGCTGACCGTGGTGGGCAAGGTGTTTTTGCCCAAAGCGGATCCATTGCGCGCTGTTTTTTTCCTCTCGTGTTTTTGGAGATGGACGGGCGGAGATAGAAAAAAATATGGGGGACGGACGACCGTGCGCACAATACGGGGCACTTCACGCGTGCGCGAGATTTGCCGAGCGGCTATTTACCGTGCCGTGTGGCTTTTTTTCAGAGCAAATTGGCACCCGATTGAATTACCCCGGTGGCGTCAGGGTCTCAGGTTGCTCGTCGGCCGCTCTCCCTTGCGTCATTAATCGTCTAACCTGTGGACTCCTTTACACGCCCCAGAGACTCGGGCTCTTCATTATCGTCAGCCGTGTCGATCCACTGCTGGACGAAGGCCCCCCTCCCTTCACAGTCTCTCACGGCTCTTCGGGATGCGAAAGTCCGTCCTGACTCCTACACACGAGCTGATTGCATCGCTCCATCTCCTCGGTGGAAGAACGCTCGGGCCCGTTTACTTATCTGGCTGCGACTTTGTTGTTCGTCGTGACTATCGGATATTGTCTCCCTCCTAGCCACGATGTGCCCACTTCATTTTTTTCGCGGTTAATATGATGCTCGCTCGCCGCATCTAAACTGCATCTAAATGCAGTGAGTGAATGCTACATGAAGTACCCATTTGTGCTCTTGGCATTATTATAATATCTTGATTTGAAGCTTTCGTGACTGCAGGAATCCATACTCTTTGGTTCTTTCGGTAAAGTCACGTAGGTAGAAATGAAACAAAATAAATCACGACGTTTCGAAAGCAACACAAGCCATCGTCTGAAGACGTCTTCTGAAGATGAGGGCTTGTGTTGCTATCGAAACGTCGTGATTTATTTTGTTTTATTTCTACTTATGTGACTTGCCGAAAGAACCAAAGAGCATTATTATAATAATTATCACTATTATTGGGACACAACGTGGCCCGTGCGGACGACTCAGCCGACCGCACCGGAGCTCCGCGCGTTGTCACCGACGGCGGTGGTGGTGGTGGTGGCGGTGGTGGCGGCGGCGGCGGCGGTGGTGGCGGCTGTGGTGATGGTGGCGGTGGCGGCGGTGGCGGCGGCGGCGGTGGCGGTGGTGGCTGTGGTGACGGTGGCGGTGGCGGCTGTGGCGGTGGCGGTGGCGGTGGTGGCGGTGGCGGTGGTGGCGGTGGTGGTGGCGGTGGTGGCGGTGGTGGCGGTGGTGGTGGCGGTGGTGGCGGTGGTGGTGGCGGTGGTGGCGGCTGTGGTGACGGTGGCGGTGGTGGCGGTGGTGGCGGTGGTGGTGGTGGCGGTGGTAGTGGTGGCGCCGCCGCGATACCGGAGCCGACCTCGGGCCGCTACCACGGTCGGCGTAGAAGATGCGGCCAACGCCGAGGCCCAGGGACTGGGCTCGGCGTGGCATCGCGCTCGGGGTAGGAGGGTCGCCTGGCTCACGGCAAACACTGGTGACGATTATCTGAACGGGTCCCGGGCCTCCCCTATGCTGACTCAGCCTCAAATGAGTACCTGGTGCGGTGTGTAAACTTCGCCACTGGGGAGATAAAGGTGGCCGGGTGCGGTGTTGGCAACCCCCTCGTGTGCCGTGCCGGCCTTCATAGTTGCTCGCCAACAACACTTGCCCTGACAGTCTGTTAAAGGCGGTAGGGAGGGAATCTTTGTCTTTGCACGTACGCACCCGGGCACACTCGTGCCCTTCTGTGTGCACGGTTTAATGAGTTTTTTTTTATTTAAGCGCGACAGACGAGAGGATTGCCATCTTCGGTCTTGGCTGCTCCGCACAGCGGCAGTGCAGCGTGATAGATGGAGCCGGATAGGTGGCGTCGCGTGTCAAATTCCTCCTCTTGTCAACGAGTCATCCACCGATGGTCGTTTTTTCCCCAAGAAGCACTTTGGTGAATCGTCACAACTCCTATTACCCGACCTCTCAGATGCGCTTCTGCGGCCATCCGGAACGCTTCTGCTTCCGCTATTAGGAAGCGACTGGAGTTATGCACTTTGAAATCTCGATTGAAAAGTCATTACTTCAGAACTGTTTTTTGTGTTTCACGGTTGGCCACGTAAGGTACAAAAGAAGTCCAACGTACCCGTGTATTTTTTAGCAGATGAGAGGAGCTAATCGGCAAGCACACAATGGATCGAATAAAAACCCGCCAAGAGCCAACGCATCACAACTCCTGGGTGCCTCTGGGATGCCCGGGGTGGGGGTGTCCCACGCGCGAAACAATCCACCTCCCGAGGCTACGACATTGTTGCGCTCAATTACCCAGATGCCTCGCCCGGCCACAGTCTCGCCCCGGGGGTCTCAAAAGGACCCCCTGACAGGGACCTTCCTCTGACCCCAGCCAGGGGCTCGAGCCGCGCCGCCGCCGCCGGCGATTGTCCCCACGATGTGGCGTCTCCACGGCTCGTTCCCGGCGTCGCGTACCGAGCGGCGTCTTTGGCGTGGTGCCCGACGCGGAATGAATTCCTGCGGAGCGGTGGCACGGCGCTGCGTTAGCGAATACGGACCGCGGCTGACGTCGATCTGAACCGGTCCTGCGCCCTCCCCGAGGTCGACTCAACCTTAAAATGAGTACCTGGCGCGGTGTGTAAACAACAGCATTGGGGAGGCATACTCTCACGGGCTGCGGTGTTGGTCACCACACCGCCCGTGCTGGCCTCAATAGACGCTCACTAACAGCACGTGCTCTCCCAATGGTCTGGTAGAGGCTGTTGTGGGTGTCGGTGCTGCTGTACCACTCCCAATGCAGTCTCCCGCCTCTTTGTTATTCTTACACATCGGTTGAACCCTGTGAGTCAGTTTCCTTTTCAATTTGTTTTGACCGCTACTTGCTCGCACACTTTGCGTGGGTGTGAGCTCCGGGACTTGCCGTAAAGGCGGCGGCCTGGTGATGTCGTGTTGCCACACCGCTCCCTCGTGTGCCTTAATAAGCGCTCGCCAACAGCACTTGTCTCTGTTCTCCCTCGAGCCTGTACGGTTGAATAGGCAGCCCTGTCTGTGTGTGGGGAGCGGTGGTGTAGCGGTGAGCGTGATGCGCTGCGAACGCTGGTGGTGACCCAAGTTCTGGCCATAGTTAACATGAGTTCGAAGGGATATTAGAACCAATGTTGGGCCTCCCCTAGGTTAACCCGGCCTTAAATTAACACCTTGTGTGGAGTGTACACATCAGCATTGGGGAGACAAAGGCAGCCGGTATGATGCTGCTTACCAGACTACCCCCTTGTGTGCCGTGCCTGCTTTGATAGGTGCTCGCTAACGTAACTTTCCCCAATGGGTTGATGCAGCTTTTCTGGGATCTTTTGTATGGATGCACACACGTGTCTCTGTGTGTGTTGTGTGTTCCGCTACGAACAATGGCGACCCGAGTTCGATCTCCACTCACGGCCAACAACCAGTTAACATTATTTGAACCGGTCCCCCCCTAGGTCGACTCGGCCTTAAAGGGGTACCTGGTGCAGTGTGTAAACATCACCACTGGGGAGACAAAGGCGGTCGGGCGTGGTGCTGGCACCCACCCCCTCGTGTATTGTACGGGCCTTTATAGGTACTCGCAAACAGCACTTGCCCCAACAGTCTGTTAAGGCTACACGGGGGATCTTTGTCCTCATCTCACTGGATCCACCTCATCTCTGTGGCCTCGTTTGCCCCTCCCCCCACCCTTCCCCCCTGGCTCAATAAAAGTCAGAAATTGTGACCCAAAATTGCTTCCCATTTTGAACGTCCCGGATGATTACCCCATATCGTGGTTTTCTTTTGCCGACACGACTCCGCGTTTGTGCATCCCTCCGACGTGTTCGCGGGGGGGGGGGGGGCGCGTGCCGTTCGACACGACGCCTTACGTTTCACTGTTCATGCCCTGGGGCTTCTTTGGAACAAAATAAGTTCGGCTCGGAGAAGAAGCACCGCGGCACGCGGAGTGAAACGTCGGCCCGCGGGGCTCCCGGCGCAGTCGTGTGTACGAGTCGCCGCCGCCGTCGTCATCATCGCCGTCCTCGTAACCGTCGTCGTCTCAACGATGAAAGGCGTTCGTGGCAAAATGCATAAGCGGTGTCCCAAGATCGTGTGCCGGGCCTTTTCCCGTATTTGCACCGGGCGCGGAACGTCGGACATCGCGCCGGGCAACACGGGGGCACAGCCCGAAAGCACACGCCGGACAGCTGTCGTGTGCAGCGCGATCGCGGGGAACCGACGCCGCTGCCGCCGCTGCTTCTGATTCTGCTCCCTTGCAGCGTCGACTTCTGCATTCCGTAGCCCTGGCCACACGGTGCACAAAGTGAGCCTTCGCGACGGAGGAGGGATCTGCGTCAAAGTGTGCCTTGGTCAAAGTGTGCCTTGTTACGGAGGGTGCTCCCTCGCTCGCTCGCTCGCTCCCTTTCTCTCCCGTGCTTTTACTCTCTTCCCACCGCAGTTGCTAAGCGCCTGTTGGCTTGAGAAATAAAATTCCTGGCGTGGAGGGCCGGAGTACGCACGAACGTGTGGCATCCCCGGCACCCCCCCCCCCCACCACGCTTCATCCCCTGCACTCCTCCTTGCCAGCGACTGGGCGGTCAATTCCGTTCCGCCTTGCTTCAATTAGCCGGCTCGGGTTTTGTCGCAGTTTAATTCCAGAGGCCTGCTGCGCATTAGGACGATTTTTTTTCTTGGAAACAGTTATCGTGGGTTGGAGTTGGCGGTGCAATTTACAGGAAAAGGCCCCAGCAGACGCAACGATGCGGGTCTTTGTAGCTTCTTGCAAATCCATCTTATTAGATGGTGATGGTGACGATAATGAGAAGCTGATGATGATGACACCTTTGACAATGCTGATGACCATGCTCATGATCATGACGACGACGATGATGATGAAGAAGACGATGATGCTGACGCTGATGATGACGACGACGACGACGATGATGATGAAGGCGTCGATGACGTCGAGAAGGTGGGACAATGAGCCTAAGCTTGGTTTGAAGCTTTCGTGACTGCAAGGAATCATATTCTTAGGTTTTTTCGGTAAAGTCACGTAGGTAAAACATCAAAATTAATGAAAATAAAATAAAATAAAAACAAAAAATCACGACGTTTCGGAGGCAACACAAGTCTCCGTGTGTTGCCTCCGAAACGTCGTGATTTTTTGTTTTTTATTTTATTTTATTTTCATTAATTTTGATGTTTTACCTACGTGACTTTACCGAAAAAAACCTAAGAATATGAGCCTAAGCTTGTCCCGTCTGCGGTGACGTGAGCGGCACGATTGGCCAACCCGATTGTGGCGCGGTGGATCGCGTGCTGCTCGACGCACTCGCAGACGCTGAGCACGGTTCCCGGCCACGGCTGACGTCGGTCGCGAGTGACATCTGGAGCGGTCGCGCGGCTGAATACACTTGCACCGCGAAATCACTCAATTTGGGATGACGCACGCACACGGCAGCGATCGTCGCCCCCCTACTGACAGACTCGTGCCCACCGGCGGCGGGGCAGTACCGAGTCAACCTTGTGCCGCACGCGGACAGCTGCCACTGGGGGTGCCCCCTTCGAATTGTTGAGCAGAAATGTCCGTAAGGCGCTTCGAGATGGTGAGGCGTTTCATTAAGCTCCTCGTAAATGCAGAGATTGCTGTCATTGTTAAGGTGTGCGTGCGTGTGCGCGTCTATCTTCCCCCTTGTTCAGGCTCGTAGACGATCGATGCGTCGTGCAACCTGCAGCCGGAGATCTTACTCGGCCTCCCAAGAAATTCAGAGGTGAGACCCCCTCCCCCACTTCCCTCCACCCGCCGTGTGATCAATGGTGCTTCGTGGTGAGAAAGGGCCCTGGTGCACGGAATGAAATGGGGCCCCCTGTCCAATTTCACTCAGCAACTCACTCAACTATACACCCACTCTACCACTTACCAAATCAACCACTCAAACACTCACTAGTTCACCCACTTAACCACTCAGCCAACCACTCGCTCACCCACTCAATTACTCACTCAGCCTGTTACTCGCTCACTCAATCACTCACCCACTCAATTACTCACTCAGCCTCTTACCCACTCACTCATCCACTCACCCACTCACCCACTCAACGACACACTCAGCCTCTCACCCACTCACTCATCCACTCACCTATTCACCCACTCAACGACTCACTCAGCCTGTCACCCACTCACTTAACATCTCACCGTCCCTTCCCACGTAACTAAATGTGTTCTGGGGACGGGGCGGGGGTGAGGGGGGCCTGCACAGGGTAGTCCACTGCTCACTGTTAAGAGTTCCGATGGGAAAACGCCGATAGCAGCATTTGGATAGAAATTGGTAAAAATAAAAGCAAAAATACATGTGCGTGTGTGCGTATGTGCGCGTGCGTGTGCGTGTGTGCGTGTGAGTGTGTGTGTGCATGTGTGTGTGCGCGTGCGTGTGTGCGCGTGCGTGTGTGTCCGCATGTGTGTGTGCATGCGTGTGTGTGTGTGTGCGTGCGTGTGTGTGTGTGTGTAAAACTACGTGGCCGGGCGTCGGAGCCATTTCCTGTACACCTTGGGGTGCGACAGGGATGTCATCTGGCTCCCATATTATTTAATATCTATTTCGACCACTTAGTTCGTGAAGCCTTCAATAGCTGTACCGGAGGAATTTCCATCTGGTACACATACAATGGGAGGCTGATCGATCGATGCTCGAGTGCGGTCAAGGGATGGCTCCCTATTGCTCAACCATGTTATGTATGCCGATGATCTGGTAATTGCTGCTCACTCAGAGGAGGAGTTGGAGGTGCTGCTGCTGAACCTGGAGCTTGCCACTAAAAGGTGGGGCCTTACCATCAGCCCCACCAAAACTAAGCACCTGCCTGGGTATTTTGTACCATTGGACACTCCACCCCCACAACTCCCAATTGGTGATAGGGCAGTTGTGGATAGAGTGGAGAGTTTCTCATACCTGGGCAGTGTGCTCATGACCGGCTACGGTTTAAGAGCAGAGGTCTCACTCCGAATCAGTCGAGCGGCATTATCTCTTAATCGGTTGCGTAACGCTGCGTGGAAGGTACCTGGTTTGTCGCTCCGCACGAAACTTCAGGTCATCTCTGCCACAGTCATTCCCTCCCTTTTCTACGCTTGCGAAACGTGGACCCCCCTGATGGAACATCTTTGCCGGTTAGAAACATTTCGGCTGGCCTGCCTATGATCCATCCTGGGTTTAACCAGGCTGGATTGTGTGAGGAGCTCACAAATCCTTGAAAGATCTGGACAAAGTCCAATCGGTGAGCTCCTCCGGCAGGCAAGCCTGCGTTGGCTGGGCCATGTAGCCCGCATGCCCAGCCACCACATGCCTAAACAGCTTTTGTTCGGCCGGATGGAGGGGGCTAAATGGGCGCGGCACAGGCTAGAGAAGAGATGGAGTGATGTGGTACAGGAGGACGTGGAGCTGAGTGGACTTGCCGATGACTGGTACCAGCGGTGTCAAGATCGGCCTCAGTGGAGGAGGCTCGTGAAGGACGCTACTGGGCAGTTGGAGGCAGTCGCCCTCCAACAACAACGGAGGGCGGAGGAGCGACGCTCACAACAACGAGCGGAGCGCTGGGTGGCTAAAGCACAGCAAGTTGGCACAGTAGGGGGCACAGGTGGTGCATCAGCCACTCGTCTCGGTCATCTCGGTCAGTCGACCCGTGGCACCTGGGTCTGCCCCGTGACCTCCTGCCAGCGGGCGTTCGACACTTCACGTGGCCTCAGGGTGCACATGGCCTGGCACAAGCGTCGTGGTGACGTCACCGCCACTTAGTGGCGAATGGCGGTTGTTGTTGTGCGCGCATACTACGTACATACGAATGCTGTTAAGAAACTAATGTAGGCAGTGCCGTCAAATTCCAAAGCATTGCGCAATAACCAGAACATCCGTTCGCCCTTGCATGCCCGGTGCACACAGGAGGTGAGAATACTGTAATACAAAATAAATAATACCAATTGAAATACTTTTTAAGTGTCAGGGTTCAATTTGACTTTGTGTAACCGGTGACCTCGTGGGGACATTAGTCCGCTGCCGGTAATGGGGGCGGTGATTGCTTTGTAAACTAAACTATTTAAGAACTATAAACTATTTTTTATTTTACCGCGTAGGGCCCACTGAGCTATGCAGCTCTTTTTCAGCTCGACGAAGTGGCTCATCGTCACGTGGACTTTTTTGCAGCCAAATTCTCTAAACGCGTGTTTCTAAAAATGTGGATGGAAAAACTGGAGGACCCAGAGAAAAAAATCCACACGGCCACGGGGAGAGAGACATGCCAACTCCACATGTACAGCAGGCGTCAGTGTCGGGATCGAACTCACACCCTCCTGTATACCAGGCGAGGTAGTTAACATTTCGCCACTGTGGTGCCACGGTGAATACAAACTGAGTAGCCTGTGGTGTCATTTTCCAAGTTGTCAAATCTTCACCCACATTTTTCGAGCCCCCTTTGTCAATCCACCGCTGGACGTTGTTGTTCCCACGCCGTGTCGGCCTGTTTGACCGGACGACTTCGCCGCGACGGTCGGTGCGTGCGGGTTTGCTGAAGCGGCCGTGGCATGGGATCGCTTCAGATGTCACTCGCCATTCGTGTGCTCGCCGGGGCCTGTGCATTCATAATAATAATTGCTAAGGGGTTAAATCCTATTTGTAACAATTATTCACCAGGGCACCATCGCTCCAGACCAGCGAGTAATATTGCGCGGGATGCGACTAATTTCTTCAGATTTTCTGAAGCTAAGCAGGTATTTAGCCTGGAAAGTGCTTTGAAAGGTATCCACATTGCACAAATATTGTGAAAGGCTGCAGAGCGAGTTGGAGGGAGGTAAGCATAGTGCTATCAACCCGGCGACCCGAGTTCGAATTCCGTTCCTGGCCAGCACCAGTGACGACTATCTGAACCGGTTCTGGGCCTCCCCTAGGGCGACTCAGTCTCCAATGAGTACCTGGTGTGATGTGTGAGCATCGCCACGAGGGAGACAAAGGCGGCCGAACGTGGTTCTTGCCATCCACCCCCTCGTGTGCTATGCCGGCCTTCATAGGTGCTCGTTAACAGCACTTGCCCCAACAGTCCCACGAGGCTATACGGGGGAACTTTGTCTTGAACAGCCTCACGCCCAACGCTCGCCTGATGCTGAATTTCCCAACGAGTTGACGCCTCGATGCATCGGCCAATGTGCGTGAACATTCGCATTGTGCGTGTCGAGTGTCACGCACGTATCTCGGCCTGTCAGCGCTGCGTATGGGTAGCTACGTGGACAGGTAGGTCAGCAGGCAGGTACCCGGTAAATGTGGAACGTTGGGCCAAGGTTGGTCCGACGGTTCCAACCACATGCCAACGTTGCCCCGACATTGCACGGCTACGTAGGTAGGTACGGAAGCAGGTCGTGTTGGCACGTAGGTGAGTGGAGGGAAGGAGGGGGGTTGGTAGATGAGGAGGTTATGCAGGTAAGTAGGCAGGTAAGAATAACCTTTTTGTCCGTATGCATGTTGAACGCCTTTCGCACCACACGTAGCCAACCCTGCCGAGCGGAGGTGCGGTAGGTGATCAACGTTATTCAACTTCGGTGTGGAAAAGTACACAGTTTAACTCAGAGCATTAGTCAGTCTTCATCCATCCAGCAGCGGATTGATAAATGGACTTTATATTATGATTCATCATCAAAGACTGCTCCGTGCATCTCTCTCTCTCTCTGCCGTGTCCTTTCTCAAAGACATTGGCAATCATGACCTTCCTTCCATTTAGTTCTGCCCATGATATTTACTCAACAACTTCGCATTTACATAACTCCCAGTTGGATCCAGTTCGCATTGCTTACGCCGCTCAAATGTTGTACGTACCCACAAATGCATCGTAGCAACGCGGAAACTCGACTTTTTTTTGTACACATTTCAAACTAACAACGAGCGCGTACGATTGTTACATCGGCCTCAGCAGCGTGCCAACGAAAGCGTCCAAGCGAGCGCACACGAAACATTAAGGACGACGCGTGAGCAGCAGGGCAGCGCAGGCACGAGGTTGCGGCGGCGCTGATGGCAGCGTTGCCGAACTCGCCGCTCATTCGGGGGAGCGCCAGATTAAAAGTGAAAACAAAGTCGGACTCTCAAAACAAGATAAACTGGTCTGGCGGAGACGGCGCGTCCTGGGCGCCCCGCCAGCGCGGCATGCCTTCGTCTGTGGGTGCGATGTCATCGCGAGCACTCGCCGGCGCTGTCATGCACAACAGGTAAAGGGACAGCCCTGCAATTGCGCCGCTGCTGATGGAAGGGGCCGGCTCTAGCGGGGAGTGCGGTCTGGCCGACTATGCACACGATGGCGAAGTTGTCTCGGGAGAGGTGCGAGTTACTCGCACTTTACCCCACCAACGCGGGACTTGCTGATTTGTCTCAACTGGCCGCGCCTCGGGAAGGAAATCAAACCGGCGCCCTGTGGACTGCGAGCCCACTGCTTTACCCGTTACGCCGCTGTGGCAGCGGCGCGGAGATAATATATTTAATGAGAAAATCGAGTTCGTAATTCTTTTTTTTCTTCCTGACATTATTTCCCCACCGTTGTGGGCTCTTGTCTTTCTGCGCGTCGCTCTCCGCTCACTCCCCGCTCACTCCTGTTCTGGGCCATCGTCTCCACGTCCACCGCCCGCAGGTCCTTCACATCCCCGGCTCGTCACTTTGAAGCCACCACCTCTGTCTGGCCCTGTCTCTCGGACTCCACCCCAGTGATTCCACATTCAACGCCTTTTTCCTTCGTACGTGGTGTTCCCTCTCAACCCAGCCATCTGGGTTGTACCCTCTCTGGGTTCTCCCACAATCAAACCAAACGCTCTTCATTTATGCAATTGGCCAAGCATCCAAAACGCAGGAACCCTCCTGAAAATTATTCTCGAGACTCCGTGTGGCATTGCTGTGTTAAATATTGTGATTTTTTTTTCTATTTTATTTGGGGCAGAGTGGTTGCCGCAGTGTCCAGCGCACTGCGCTATGAACTTGAGCCACCCGAGTTCGATTCCCGACCGACGGCGCACATCGGTGGCAAAATGATAACTGAACTGGTATAGGACCCCCATCTCCTTCGCCAGTCCTCGCTGACCAGCTTGGTGAAGTATGGTCATGCAACCCCCCCTCCCCCCGCAAACGCCACGATACGAGGAGGCCATCATCTGCCAGTTGATTTCACGAAGGGCTGTACGTGTCTAATATAGTTATCGTACTTTTATTCTTAATATTAACTTTGTAGGGGTTTATTTTGTATTACGCTGGCAACTTCATATTTTTAAGGATTCTTGACAAATGCTCAAGGTTCTTGATAAGTGAAATAAACTAAAACGTGACGTTTTTATTGCTTAAATGTCATGTCATGCGTGAATCACAAGGTTACTCTGATCTTGTTATGAAAGCCGATGAGCGTGGGGTCAACGGGTTTGCCTGAAACCTTGATTCGCACTGAATCTGGTTTCATTTAAATGCTTTCCAACTGAGATTGACAGCGTTATTGCATTAACTCTGTCCGTCTGTGCCTTTTTAAAGTGAGTTCTATATAAATTCATGGGTCTTATGTGAGTATATGGGTCATGTGTGAGTCTGTGGTTCCTGTGCGGGTGTGGTTCCTGTGTGAATTTGTGGTTCCTGTGCGAGTCTGTGGTTCCTGTGTGAGTCTGGTTCCTGTGTGAGCCTGTGGTTCCTGTGTGAGTCTGTGGTTCCTGTGTGAGTCTGTGGTTCCTGTGTGAGTCTGTGGTTCCTGTGTGAGTCTGTGGTTCCTGTGTGAGTCTGTGGGCCTGTGTGAGTCTGTGGTTCCTGTGCGAGTCTGTGGTTCCTGTGCGAGTCTGTGGTTCCTGTGCGAGTCTGTGGTTCCTGTGTGAGTCTGTGGTTCCTGTGCAAGTCTGTGGTTCCTGTGTGAGTCTGTGGTTCCTGTGTGAGTCTGTGGTTCCTGTGCGAGTCTGTGGTTCCTGTGCGAGTCTGTGGTTCCTGTGCGAGTCTGTGGTTCCTGTGTGAGTCTATGGTACAGGCCACACAAGTCAGGGTCCTACACTAGTCTGTGGAAACAAGCTCTACAGGCCCTATACAGCTGCGTTACCATCCGCAGCATCGGTCATGATCTACTGGATGAAGGTCCCCTATCCAAAATCTCCCCATCCTTCATGTACTAGCAGTGCCACAGTCCAGCCTCACTCCTGCACAAGAACTGATGTCATCGCTCCGTCTGTATTACCACCTCTCCCTCACGGGCGCGTTCCCCTCCCTTGGCCGCCATTCCGTGCCCAGTCGCACTGTTCTCTGCCACGTTGCCACATCTGCGCTCCCCGCCACCGCCGTTCTCCACTGGCATTGACGCCAAATGCTAACGGAAGATGCGAAAGTGCACAAGCGTCGCTTCCCCTACGATGGCGACGCGCGCATCGAGTCGTGCCGGCAAGGCCCCGTGGGCCCCTGGTGGCCCCCGGTGGCCTTTAGTGCGGCCCCTGACGTGCGGCCCCTGACAATACACAAATGTGAAAACGCCGCCATCATCGTGCTGTCAAACCCCAAATGGTTTCAGATGCGTGGCGGCCCTGACGCGGATGTCATATCGACGAGAGTGGCCCCCCCGTCTGAACACGGGTGACGAGCGCTGGCCTGCGTTGTTGTCGTCGTACGTAATCGGTTCGTGTGACCCCTGCAGCCGCTATAGGCCGCTCATTTGCAGCGCGGCCCCAAGTCGCGACAATTCCGACGGAGTTGTCGGCGCCGCTTCGTGTCGATGGGTTTGTCGCAAATTGTCCCGTCCATGTCCGACAGCAAGTACGGACTAATTTCCATCTGTTCCAACTGCCTCCCCGTGGGCATTGAGGTGTCATACAGTGGCTCTCCTGGAGAAGGCGGTCCCGCAAAGTGCAGACTAATATTATCTGTCCCTGCTGCATGAGATAAGAGTCTTTGTTGGCCGCTCGCACCCGTGGCGTTTCCTCCGTGTGCTCCGGTTTCCTCCGACACGTCCGTCGCGCTCTCGTCAATTGGCCAGAAAACACCTCGATATATAGAGGCTGGCAGGAGCTCGGGCAACTGTTGCTGACGCCGGCTCACCGCCCGGCCGCTCCCTTCCAAGCCCGTCTGTGGTTCCTCGGGCAATTGTGAGAGATGTGTGAGAGATGCGATTCGCCGCATTAAAGACGACAGTACTCTGTCTAAAACTAACACTCCCCGACTGAAAAGTAAATACGCCTCCCGTTTGGGGCAGCTACTCGTTTGTGCAAACATGGCGCCAGTAACATTCGCTAACTCCCACGGCGACGTGTAAGCGTTACGTAACGAGAAACGAATCTTGTCGTTTTTTTTGCTACTTCGAGTCGGCTGGAGGGTCTCCGTTCTCATTAATATCGCGAGCGTGCCACGCCAGTGTTTCGTTATTATGTTTAAAGATCGAGTTTCTGTTTAGGCCGACGCTCTGAAGATGGATGCTGGCAGTGTTGTTTTTAACGCTCTCCCATGCTTTCTCTGGCCAAAGAAATGTTTTCTAATGAGTTTGGCCGTGACTATGTTGGTTTTATTTCATGTTAACGGGAGAAGGCTGGTCCCCGTGTACCACACGGCATTGGTGAGAACCCTAGAAACATGCCGATGTTGCTTCAACGTTGGCCCAACGTCGGCAAAGTTCAGTCGCACCGAGGAATGTGGCAGCTCCTTCATATTTGTAAACACTTACAGACAAAGAAATACACACACAGAGACACTGGCTGATACACGCACAGACTAAGAAATACACACACAGAGACACTGGCTGATACACGCACAGACAAAGAAATACACACACAGAGACACTGGCTGATACACGCACAGACTAAGAAATACACACACAGAGACACTGGCTGATACACGCACAGACAACGAAATACACACACAGAGACACTGGCTGATACACGCACAGACAAAGAAATACACACACAGAGACACTGGCTGATACACGCACAGACAAAGAAATACACACACAGAGACACTGGCTGATACACGCACAGACAAAGAAATACACACACAGAGACACTGGCTGATACACGCACAGACTAAGAAATACACACACAGACACTGGCTGATACACGCACAGACAAAGAAATACACACACAGAGAGACTGGCTGATACACGCACAGACAAAGAAATACACACACAGACACTGGCTGATACACGCACAGACTAAGAAATACACACACAGAGACACTGGCTGATACACGCACAGACAAAGAAATACACACACAGAGACACTGGCTGATACACGCACAGACAAAGAAATACACACACAGACACTGGCTGATACACGCACAGACAAAGAAATACACACACAGAGAGACACTGGCTGATACACGCACAGACAAAGACCCCACGCCACCGCCTATCCCTTGTCTCCCCACATCGTACCAAGTACTCGTTTAAGGCCGAGTCGACCTAGGGGATGGCCAGGACCGGTTTAGATAATCGCCACTTATGTGAACCTTGGAAAACACTTACACACACACATACACTGCCACACTTTCAAACAGACAAACACAAAGATCCCCCTTATAGACTGAACATAACTTAATTGAACTTGGATTTCTGGGTTCTTCATGTATTAGGTGTCTTATCAGCCCTGCTCACGACGTATCCTGCCCAAGGCCACCTCTCCTCATCGGTCAACGTGACGCTTTCAGATGCGCTTCTGCGGACGTCTGGAACGCTTTTTATGCACTTTTCAATAATTTCGGTTGAATTTTTTTTTCCAACTGCTTTTTGTGTATAGTTTGTTGTCCTTCCGACGCACGGTTGGCTCCGTGCGCAACCCACGTCCCGAAAGACGTTCAACATACCTACAGTGTCCATTGCCCTGAACCAGCGTGCGCCGTGGCAAGTATAATATGCGTGGATTTAAAACGTAAAAAACTTCCTCGTACGAAGATAAAACTGAAAAGGCGAACGCGCGCAAACGTTCGCGTAAGGAAAACATGAACGCACGCAAGGCGAGCGTAATTGCATAAAAGCACGGCTCGCATGCTTGCACGCGCGGTCACAACAAGCAGCTCCGTCAAGCAGCTCCGTGATTGAGAAACAGCATTTGGGTCATTTCGTTTTCCTGCGATGGGTTGTGTCAGGACACGGAAGGAGCACGCTGAGGAACAGGGGGGGGACGCGAGGGTGCGTGGGAAGGGAGACGTGGGGCTGCGGTGCGTGGGTTTTCTGGGGGGGGGAGCGGGGGAGTGGTTGCCCGGTGTTGTAGGCGACATTGTGGCCCAAACGGCAAGGCTGTGCGTCGCGTGCCGGCGGCGTGTGGTGGCGTCATCGGCCACCCGACGCTTGGAGCAATCTCCGAGCGAGGGTGCTGGGGGAGCGCGCGGTGCTTGAGCGTCGTGTTGGTGGGGGGGGGGGGCAGCCCATGGACCACGAGGCCACGGGCAGCCCATGGACTACGAGGCCACGGGGCAGCCCACGGCCACGCGAGGCCTGCCCACTAACAACGGCCCACAAGACGACACTTGTTCCTCACTGCTTGCGTCTTGGCCGCACTGATGGGGGGCGGGGGTGGGGGGGTGGTTTCCGCCAACCTGGTAACATCACCGCGTTTAGAATTTTAGCGCCGTACTCAAGGCACTGCTGTCACCGCAAGGCCCTCTCCTTTCAGGGTTGACTTGCCACGCTATTTTATGCGTTTTCATCGGAGATAACGCCGGCGGCGGGGTTGTGCTAATGTGTGGCTCCGCCAAAAGATGTTTGAGCATCCTATTTGGCCTTTGGCAAGGAATAGGTTGCCCCGTCCCCTGATTAATGCGTGCGAACAGCGACACCCACAGTGGCTATGGCGCTCAACTTTGAACCCAGGGAGCTGAGTTCGATTCCTGGTCACGGCTGACAGGAGTGGCGAGTCACGTACGTCCAGGGCTTGGCCTTCCCAATCGCAATTCGACTCCTCCATAAATGCTTACCTGGCATTGTGTGCATGTAGCTGCTTGGGGGTGATGCGGTGCTGTCCACGCCATGGCCTCAATCGGTGCTCAGTAACGTCATTTGCTCAATCCAGCGGTCTGCATCGGCTACACAGGAGTGTGTGTTGTGTGTGTTGTGTGTCGTGGCCTCCCCTCGGCGGTCAACTCTGCCCTGCATGGGCACCGACTGCAGTGTGTCGACGTGGGCATTGGGGAGACGGTGGCAGCAGGCGTGGTGCTGGCCACTCACCCCCTCGTGCGTTGTGCCATCCTTAATTGGTGCACGCTAACAGCACTTGCCCCCGACGGTTCATTAAAAACTGTGTGGGGGTTCTTTGCGTTTTGCCGCGGTGGTTAAGACACTGCGCAATGAACCCGGGGACCTGAGTTCGCTTGCCGATCGTGGCCATCATGAGTGGCGAGTGCGATCTAAACCAGACCTTACATTGCCTGCTGCGGTGTTGGCCTTCGTAGGTACCTGCGAACACCACCTGCCCCAACGCCGCAGTCTGTACAAGGGTCTGTGTGTGTCTGTGTGTGCGAGAGAGAGCAATGTACTGAATCTGTTGGCTCGGGTGAAAATCTCGACTCGGCTATCATTGCAGCCTCCTCCTAGGCTTGCTTCGGTTTAAACCGAGTACCTGGTGCCATGTGCGTTCACTGCGTCGTGGCCAGACAGATGTATTATTATTATTTGTATCGCTGCTACGGGCCTCCGGTTGATAACAGCACCTTGCGCTTGTTTCCCTCCACCCCCCCTGCTGCCACGTGCTGGTCGGTCTCCCGCCTCAGACTGCCTCTTCAAGATATGCCCGATGAATCGCTACTCCGCGCAGAAGCAGTTTTGGAACGCGGCCAAGGCCGGGGCCAACACCGACCCGGCTCTTCTCAAGAAGCTCCACGTGAGTGATCCGCACGATCGCCCTTCCACCGCCACTGCAGTTGCCTCTCTTCCACCTCCACAACTGAGCCGTGCCAGGTGCGGGTGGTTTTCCACCTCCACATCTGAGCCGTGCCAGGTGCGGGTGGTTTTCCATCGCCGCATCCGAGCCGTGCCAGGTCCAGATGATTTTCACTGGCACAACTGAGCCGTGCCAGGTCCAGATGATTTTCCACCTCCACAACTGAGCCGTGCCAGGTGCGGGTGGTTTTCCACCGGCGCATTCGAGCCGGCGGGCAGAGGGGGGGGGGCAAGTCTCTCCATAGGCCAACCGCTGCCGACTTCTCCGCCCAAAGTGGCACTCGTTTTATCAACCCCCGGACCGGAGGGATGATGGGCTGAGTCAACCCCCAATTAGGATTTGAACTTTGAACTTTGCAAGTGGGGAGCTGCTCACTCCGACCTTATCTGGGGAGCGGGTTGCAGCCCGTACGGTACCGGACTTCACGTCAGAGTGCTCCCTGCTGGCTGGCCGTCACGTCTGGATGAATGACCAAGCGAATTATATAATTGTATACGCCAGGCATGTTTGTTGTGGTGGTGGTGGCGGTGGTGGGGGCAAGCACCTATGAAGGCCGGCACGGCACACGAGGGGGTGGGTGGCCGGCACCACACCCGACCGCCTTTGTCTCCCCAGTGGCGATGTTTACACCGCACCAGGCACTCATTTGAGGGTCGCTCACAGCACTTCACACCCAACAGTCTGTTAAGGCTATACGGGGGATCTTTGTCTTTGGTGGTGGGGGCACATTTTTGTACCCAGGCATGGTAATGATTCACCACCGCCAACCTCTCCTCCCATTTGCTGAGCAAATTCGATGAATTCTCAAGGGTGTCCTGGAAACAAAAACCTGATATGCAACGAAATCACACTCGCACGTCCGGTTTTACGTTTATAAAGCTTCAGCAGCTGCGAATTCGCGAGAGTTACCTGGGGCGGGGGGAGTGAGTCTGCTGCCAGTAGGGGGCCCGGCAGTGATTGCCGCCGCCGCTGCTGCTGCTGCTGTGTGTGTGGAATCTCGCTCGAGTGATTTGCGGTGTCGTTCTCGAATGTGACAAGTTTGGACGCCAGTGGCACACTGCGGCCGACTCTTTGCGAATTACATCACGGGATCTTTAACGTCCACTGTGAGTGGAGCAGACGGCACATAGTAGTAGTAGTATTATTATTCTTAGGGTTAACGGATGTGTAGTAGTAACCAGGGGGGCCACTGGATTCGAATCTCTGCACCAAGCGTCGAACGCGCAACCGCTGAGCCGCTGTTTGGCAGTAGAATTGACGTTTTCAGAAAAAAGGATGTACACATCTTTAGCCTTTCTAAGCATCATTTCAGTTTTTTAACTCAAACAAATTCAAAATACATAAGCGAATTGTAAAAAATACTCTCACTTTTGTTTGTTTTAAACCACAGTTGCCGAGCACAGGCACCTCAAATCCCCAACAAAAGGGGCCCAAAACGCCAAACGGCGACCTACAGCACTGTTGAAGATGCAACAGATAATTGTTGAGCTGAAGGACGACAAACCTTCGCCCACCGGGCTTAGCTTCGCCCACCAGCAAGTTGTTGCTGACTCGGCAGCTTCAAGGCAACCCCACCCACCCATACCATCTCTGGGCAGCAGTTGAACACGTAGGAGTAGGCTTTTGCAACCAATGTTATGGGTGAGATTGCGTAAATATAAATGTGTGTGTCGTTAAACACGCCATCACCCGACACATCCAATTTAGCGAGGTTTGTCACGTAAACAAAAGACGTGCCAATTAGCTACTAGTTCGGCACGCCGGTGGGTTGGAGAGTAACGTCTCCCCATGGCGGCACAAATGGGCGGCACGCTGCTGGAAAAAAACCAGAGGACCCAGAGAAAAATCCACGATACCACTGGGAGAGAGACACGCAAACTCCAAATAGACAGCAGGCATCAGGGTAGGGATCAAACCCACTTGCAATGCGTGAGGGCGCGGGTTCGATTCCATCTCCCGGCGCGGCAGCTGAAAGAATCCGGCCGAGTTTATTCAAATCCCCCGCCTCAACCACCACCAACCAACCGCCACCACCAGGCACCACCACCACCAGGCACCACCACCACCAACCACCACCACTACCAACCACCACCACCAACCACCACCACCACCAACCACCACCAGGCACCACCACCAGGCACCACCACCAACCACCACCAACCACCACCACCAACCACCACCAACCACCACCACCACCACTGTCCACCCAGCAGTGCACTGGATATGGGTTCACCGCCGCGGCTATCGGTTTGTCGGTTCGCGTGTGGTGCGGTAAAGTGTGGGTACTCCCACGCTTCCAATACGTGGATGCGTTCCTCTCGCCTACATTAAAATTTGTATTATTTAGTTGTTTTTGGAGTCAAGCTGTGGCAAGTGTTGGACTCCGCCGGGTTTAGCGGTAATGCTGAGACGGAATGAAGTCTCCTTGGGATCCCGTCAGGGCTCGTGAATGCTAGGAGGCTGCGAGAGTTCCAGGAGGGGCGTAGGTTGCTTAGCTTTTCTGAATGAAATCGATCGTCGACCCCATTGGGGCTAAGTGGAAAAATCTCACCCTCGCGCCGATTGCAATGGCGAGGCTGGGGGGGGGTAACGCCATTCATGCGGTTTGCGTGGCAGAATTATTTATTATTAATATAAAACGTAATTTGGCAGCTACGGGGGCAGTCGGCATGCCCAGGCACGCGTGCGCACGCGCACACTCATCCTGTATGCACACTCACCGCTCGCACGCACACGTTCATGTACACGCTCGCCATTCTCACACGCTTTAGAACCCACGCGCGCTTTTGAGCAGAAGCCGTGTGCCGTTGACCGCGGCGCTATCGGGCCTCGGCACACTTCCTCCTCCCCGGCTGACTAACCCGTCGCACGCGCACGCTCAAACCCGTCGCACGAGCGCGTGTCGTTTCCCTTTTCTCTGCCGTGCCGTGCCACTGCCGCTTGCGTGCGCGTGTGCGCACACACCACCCGCGCTTCGCACGCGCGCGCGTCGGTCTGCACACGTGGGACGGAACTGTGGCATGGCGACAGAGCAAGCGGATGCAAATGCCGGTTGTTTTAAAAAGCCGTGCCGCCGCGGTGGTGGTCGGCTGCGACCTGTCCGCCGCTGGGCGAGCGCCTCCCCGAGCTCTCGCGGCGCGCAGAATTCCCTCGTCGAGCGCCCGCTCCATCTCCACGGTAGACGTCCTCTCGGGCATGTCACCTCCTGCGGCTTGCCACCGCGCGTGGCAGGAGGTGACAGAGACGGACTCGGGCATACAAAGGCAAAGCTCCCCCGTACAGCCTTGTAAGCAGACTGTCAGGGCTGTTGGCGAGCACCTATTAAGGTCGGCACGGCACACGAGGGGGTGGTGTGGCGAGAACCGGACCTGGCGGCCCCCTTTCCCTCCCTGTGATACTGATGTTTACACACCGCACCAGATACTTATTTGAGGCTGAGTCTACCTAGGGGAGGCCCAGGACCGGTTCAAATAACCGTTGCTGGTGTTAGCCGTGAGCTCGGGTTACTGGGTTCGTAGCACAGCGCACTAACTCCTACACTACCACTCCCTGCACACACATTGGGGTTAGCAAGCACCTATGAAGGCCGGCATGCTACACGAGGGGGTGGGTGGCCAGTACCACACCCAGCCGCCTTTGTCTCCCCAGTAGCGATGTTTACACACCCCACCAAGTACTCATTTGAGGAGGCTGAGTCGACCTAGGGGAGGCCCAGCACCGGTTCAGATAACTGTCGCTGGTGTTGGCCGTGAGCGGGAATCGAACTCGGGTCACACTTCCACTCCCTACACACACGCGCACACAAACACACATTCACACCCGGTTAAAAATGGCTTTTAACAAACGGACGACAAGAGGAACGGGAGAGAGAGGGGGGTCGTTTCTGACTTTGCAGCTTGCGGCGAAAAGCATTTGCACCGCCCCGAGTTAAATATTTGCCGTGTCGTGCGTCTGGCTAAAGTTGTGCTCCCTAGCCCGCTACTCAGCGTTGGCCTTGATTAAATTATTTTCTTGTGATGCACGGGTCACAGTGCAACCGTTCGGTTGCCCTAAAAATTCCACAGGAGGACCGGGGGCAAAGCCGGCTCAAATACCCCCCAAAAAAACCTGACACGGCTCTGGCCCCTCTGCACGACTCCCTGACGAGTGAGCGGCTCTCAACGTAGCCCCGTTGGGACCGCTCACCCCTCGTAGCCCTCCTCCCAGAAGTTCTCAAGCCTTTGGCGCGATTCGATTTGTTCATCTCAAGGTTGGACGCAAAGATGCATCAACTCCGTCCGTCCGTCTGTTTGTCCATTAAGGGGGTTGGGGGGTTGGTTCTAGAAACTCGCGCTCGCACGGTGAAATATTTATGTAACTTTAGTATAATGCCGTGTCGCTATTATGGAATTGCCCGGTGAAAAAGTGTTGCCCAAATAAAAAAAAAACAGCAAAAAGTTGGCGCCGCAGCACTAAAACTATTTAAACTAAACAATTTTCTATTTTGGCAGGTAATAGCCCACTGAGCTATATAGCTCTTTTTCAGATACCACCCTGGCCACAAATCAACAAAGTGGCTTATCGTGTGGAAATGTATAGCAGCCAAATACTCTGAACGCACGTTGATTCTAAATGCGGAGGGAAAAAAACCAGAGGACCCAGAGAAAAATCCACGAGACCACTGGGAGAGAGACACGCAAACTCCAAATAGACTGCAGGCGTCAGGGTAGGGATCAAACCCACTTGCAATGCGTGAGGGCGCGGGTTCGATTCCATCTCCCGGCGCGGCAGCTGAAAGAATCCGGCCGAGTTTATTCAAATCCCCCGCCTCAACCACCACCAACCAACCGCCACCACCAGGCACCACCACCACCACCAACCACCACCAACCAACCACCACCAACCAACCGCCACCACCAGGCACCACCAACCACCACCACCACCAACCACCACCAACCAACCGCCACCACCAGGCACCACCACCACCAACCACCACCACCACCAACCACCACCAACCAACCGCCACCACCAGGCACCACCACCAACCACCACCACCACCAACCACCACCAACCAACTGCCACCACCAGGCACCACCACCACCACCAACCACCACCACCACCACCAACCACCACCAACCAACCGCCACCACCAGGCACCACCACCACCACCAACCACCACCACCACCACCACCAACCACCACCAACCAACCGCCACCACCAGGCACCACCACCACCAACCACCACCACCACCAACCACCACCAACCAACCGCCACCACCAGGCACCACCACCACCAACCACCACCACCACCACCACCACCAACCACCACCACCACCACCAACCACCACCAACCAACCGCCACCACCAGGCACCACCACCACCAACCACCACCACCACCAACCACCACCAACCAACCGCCACCAACAGGCACGGTTCCTTCGTGCGCACCGCCTGGACCGAGCACTGCCAATCGTCGTGGTCGTCATCGCGAACGATAACGCTGGCGAGCGCGGGCGGGCGGGTGACGTGTCTTGTTTCGTTGCAGCACGCCGCGGAACTTGAAAAGAAGCAAAACGACACGGAGAACAAAAAGCTGCTGGGAAACGTCGTTCAGTACGGAAACGTGGTGCAGGTACTTGCCGGGTGATTGTCGTCATTGTTGTCGTCGGCCACGATCGAGCCGCTGTGGGATGAAGGCCTCCCCGAGTCATCACCGTCTCTCACGGTCCCGCGACTCGCTTACTGCCAATTAACCATCACAGCGCCGACAGCGGCGCGGGGAGGCCTTCATCCAGCAGTGGATGTATCTGCCAGTCATTTCAGTCGACCCGTGGCACCTGGGTCTTCTCCGTGACCTCCTGCCAGCGGGCGTTCGACACTTCACTTGGCTTCAACGTGCACGTAGCCTGGCACAAGCGCCGTGGTGACGTCACCGCCACTTAGTGGCGAATGCGCGCGTCGAGCGGCAGCGAAGCGGTTAGCGCGCTGCGCTGCAAATCCGGCAACCCGAGTTCAATTTCCGCTCACGGCAGCCAACACCCGTGACGATATTCTGAACCGGTCCCGGGTCTCCCCGAGGTCAACTCCGCTTTAAATGAGTTCCGGGTGCAATGTGTACACATCGCCACCAAGTGGGGCAAAAGTGGCCGGGTGTGGTTCTGGCCACCCACCCCATTGTGTACCGTGCCGTCCTTCCCAGGTGCTGCTCGTATGCGTGTACGTACGTTGACCTTCTTTCGCACCGTACGTAGCCAACCGTGCTAATCGGCGGTGCGGGGGGAACGGACAGCAGCACTTTCTAACAGCACTCGCCCCAGCTTCTTGTTAAAGGCTGCACGGGGGTTGGGGGGTCTTTGCGCGTGCGCCAGCTGCTGCACATGAAGAGCAACAAGTACATGACGGTGAACAAGCGTCTGCCGGCGCTGCTGGAGAAGAAGGCGATGCGCGTGATGCTGGACCCCTCGGGCAACGAGGGCTCGTGGTTCTACATCCAGCCCTTCTACAAGCTGCGCGTGCCCGGCGACAACGTGAGTCACGGGCGGGGGACGCGGCGCGGGCGGCAGACGGCGTCTCGCTCGACGTCAAATCCTGGACGTCCCTCGTCTTGAGTGTCGTCGTCTGGCTGTGTGCCCGTCCGTGCCCGGTTGCGTCTGTGCAGTTGTGCCTGGTTGTGTTCGTCCGGGCACGGTTATGTCCGGCTGTGCCCGCTTGTGTCCATTTGTGCCCGGCCGTGCCTGGTTGTGACCGGTTGTGACCGGTTGTGACCGGTTGTGACCGGTTGTGACCGGTTGTGCTCTCCCCGTGCCTGGCCGTGCCCGGCTGTGCCGCCCCCAGGTGGTTGTGGGAGACAAGGTGGTGCTGAACCCCGTGAACGCCGGGCAGCCGCTGCACGCGAGCACTTTCGAGCTCGTGGACAATCCCGGCAGCAACGAGGTGCGCGCTCGCTCGGAACGTCAAACAAACACAGCCACCCCGAATCCACGCCTCGGCACGGCAATCGCGGCCAGGAGGAGGGCAGACGCACGACGCGGAGTCGATTGTTACGTTGTTAAAGTCGCCTGGTGGCTCGGGCGTTGGAGCAGTCAACCGGCACCGCTGAGATCCTGGGTTCTGATCCAGGATTCGGCCAGCTGTGCGCAAACCTGGGCCCCGTCACCAGCGGCTTGGTTAGAGACTGACAGACTCACGTAAAGACCCATAGACTCGCATAACGATCCATAGACTCGCGTAGAGACCCAGAGAATCACACTGGGTTCCCAGGTGCAAGTGGGTCGATGGTCTCAGCCCGGTCATCGATGACCGCACAAAACAAGGCATCACGTTCAATTGAGTTCTGCGCTCCGAGAGTTACGAGCATCAGTTTGATTTCGTGCCATGAGAATTACTCTCTGAGCAGGAGGATCAGGTGGGAGTGGGCTACCGCCTCCTCCTATGTGGACTACAAGTCGCTTCAAGGGATCTTCAGAGGTAGCTCTGCGGTAGCAGCTTCCGTGGGCCGTTCTCCGACGCGAAGGATCGCCCTGCCGTACGGGAAATCTGACACGGCACTGGTGAGACGCGATCGGGCTAAAGTTGGCGCTCGGAATCGTACGTTTGCAGATCCGTTAGGTCCGTTTGCGGTGCGTGTTGCGCAGGTGAATTCGGTGCAGTGCGACACGAGTTGGAAGATCACGCTCTTCATGAAGTACAGCGACAACCAGGAGGACATCCTCAAAGGGGTTTGTGTTCCTGCACTCATCCATGCACTCATTCACGCACTCGTTCACGTACTCGTTCATTCACTCGTTCATTAATTTCACGCAATCATTAATTCACTCATTCATTTACTCATTCGCTTATTTCACTTACTCGTGAAATCATTAATTTACTCAGTCGTTCGTCCGTTATTGAAGTGAGCCGTCGAGCTGCTTACCTACCGCGTTGCCCGGGGAATTTTACGTCCGTCCATCAAGAGGGCACTTTGCCAGTTTCCAGACAGAGGGCATAATGGTGATGATGTTGCTAATGGTGATGTTGATGATGGTGATGTTGATGATGGTGATGTTGATGATGGCGATGTTGATGATGGTGGTGGTGTAGTGGTTAGCGCGCTGTACTACAAGCCATGCGACCCGAGTTTGATTCCCGCTAACAGCCAACACCGGTGACGATTATTTGAACCGGTTCTGGGCCTCCCCTAGGTCGACTCAGCCTCAAATGAGTACCCGGTGCGGTGCGTAAACATCGCCGCTGTGAAGAGAAAGACGGTCGGGCGTGGTGCTGCCCACTCACCCCCTCGTGTGCCATTACCAACCTTCATCGGTGCTCGCTAACAGCACTTTCCACAACAGTCTGTTAGGCTGGACGGGGTGTCTTTGGTGGTGGTCATAGTGCTGCTGCTGCTGATTGTCATGTTGACGATCGTGGTGGGTGTTACGCCCACTTGCAGTCACCTTGCCCCCCCCCCCCCCCCCTGGGCTCGAGTGCCCCCTGGGTCTCCATGCGATGTACTGCGCTTGAGCAGGCACCACCGTCGAGACATGACGTGGTGTTGGTCATGATGAAACCGATGCCGACGGTGATGTTGACGTTCACGATGATGATATCGACGATGTGTCTTGTTAATTCGACACATATGGGGCTGTGGCCTTTGCCGAATTATCCAGTACTCCAAACTATGTCCAACGGTACTCCCCAGTGCCTCCTGCCCCATTAGAAAAATAATCCAAATTAGTTTGCCAAACTTTTCACACCGCATACGCATCGACACACACCCTGCATACATTCTATCCTAAACTTTGGATTTGTCTCGCAGACTCAGGGTTTTATACTTCAGCCCCTTTCTGTTACTTCTTGATGGAGGTGGAGACGGCATTTCTGAGAGGGTTGGCGGTAACAGAGTGCACACACAAGGGACAGTCCAAAACGATCGGTCTGCACTAACGCTCACCACGATCGCCACGCTCACCACGCTCACCACACTCACCACGCTCACCACGCTCGCCACTCTCACCACGCTCACCACGCTCACCACGCTCGCCACTCTCACCACGCTCGCCACTCTCACTACGCTCGCCACTCTCACCACGCTCGCCACTCTCACCACGCTCACCACGCTCACCACGCTCGCCATTCTCACCACGCTCGCCACTCTCACCACGCTCACCACTCTCACCACACTCACCACACTCACCACACTCACCACGCTCGCCACGCTCACCACGCTCACCACTCTCACCACGCTCACCACGCTCACCACTCTCACCACGCTCACCACGCTCACCACGCTCGCCACGCGCGCCGCCACCAGACCGAGTCGTTGTTTTGGTCGTGGCGTGCGACGTCGCCCCACGTGCTATGCTGAAATTGGACCATTCGGTACGGCAGTTCGGCTCGTGGCAAATTGCTAATACGCCGTGTAGATGCTAAAAGCGCAGCCGTGCCGAATTATCCTCAATTATGAATGATCAAATACCGACATGACGAGGTTTTACTGTATGTTGAACTTCTTTTGCCCTGTACGTAGCCAACCATGCTAATCGGAGGTGCGGGTTAGATCTCGTAAATGTGTCGTGCACCCACCGCCACGTGACGCAGCCGCTTAGTAAGGTTTGTCGTGTGATCAGAACGTGCCAATTAGTTTCTACTACAGCACCATGTTGGAGAGCAAACCCACAACAACATTTCCAATTTGAGTTAACGACGTTTCGCTGGCGATTACAACAACCAGCATCATCAGCCGACCACCAGAATGTGTGAAGAAGTCTTCACAAATTCTGGCGGTGATGTCATCACTGTGCACCTTCAAGTGCAAAGAAGCACCCAGGAGGGTTATTGCATTCACATGAATTACTAATTGGACGTATCAGGCGGATGTGGACATACGACACATTTCCCGCGATCTCCAACCTAAAAAAACAACCTCATCGTGAATAATATCGGTCGCGAAAGCCCACGCGTTAAATTAACGGCGTGGACCGTTCCTGACCACGTTTGCTCTGCAGGGGGACGTGGTGCGTCTCTTCCATGCGGAGCAGGAGAAGTTCCTGACGTGCGACGTCTACAAGGAGAAGAAGGAGTACGTGTTCCTGCGCACGACGCTGCGCGAGTCGGCCACCTCCGCCACCAGCCCCAAGGCACTCTGGGAGGTCGAGGTGCGTGCGCCTCCAGCGAAGACCTCACGTGGGAGTGTCTGCCGCTCGCCTGGGGTTCGATCGCGTTTCGTTTTCCAGGGCGCTCGAATCTGCGGAGCGTCGTGCACGCGTCGCCTTCGTCATGTGCTCGGCGTACGGTGGGAAAGAGGTTGAACAAAGATACATGTGTACAGCAAGCTGCTCGCGGCCGCAAGGTTGCGAGTTCACATCCTGGTTGGGAGATGCCTTGCCCCATCAGCCCTCTAGGTTTTATTCTGCCACTTTGTGGGAAGGTGTTGTCCTATGGAGAGACATGCCCCCACCATAAGAATGTGGAATTTCCACCACTGCCTCAGGACTGCAAACAGGAGGTTGAGCACCAATGCCTCATTGCTCATTTGAGCAGAACATCACTCTGACTTTATTTTTGGATTTAAAGTTTTCGTGACTGCAGGGATTCATCTTCTTGGTTCTTTCGGTAAAGTCACGTAGAAGGGAAATAATAAAATAATAAAAATAAAACATCAGAAAATAAAATTCTCACGACGTTTCGGCCACAATGCAAGCAGCCGTCCCCAGGTGAAGAACAGGTCTGTCGGAAAGACAGCGTCTGAATGAACACCACCAGGCTTGGCAGCGTATATTTAAGCTGGGTTAGAGGAGGAAGTGCGCCTTGACTTTATTATCATCAGCCATGATCAATCCACTGCTGGATGAAGGCCTCCCCAAGCTGTCGCCGGTCTGATTTGTTGCGTTTCTGCCCGGCAACACGAGGAGACGCGATGAGACGCGATGAGACGCGATGAGACACGAGTGAGAAACCCCCCGGCCCACGGCCGCGACCGCTGACGCCATCGTCGTTGTCGCCGCTGTCGCCATCAGGTGGTGCAGCACTGCCCGTGCCGTGGTGGCGCCGGGCACTGGAACACGCTCTTCCGCTTCAAGCACCTGGCTACGGAGAAATACCTCGCGGCAGAGGTGAGCTCCGCTCTGGACACCGCTAGAGCCTCCGCTAGAGCCACGGCCAGTGAAGAGCAGCTGCCGTTTGAGAGATTCCGTTGCAGGTGACTGAGACATCGCGTTCCTTTGTCTGAGATTTGGCGAAAACGGCGGATTCGTCGCCTTCAACTCCATACAGCGTTGGGTTGGGGCGGTGCGAAGTGATACGGTCCACGGTTTGGTGTTGGAGAGTCGTGCACTCGCGCACGAGGCATCGGCATCTTCCGTGATCTGTGCCAATCCGGTGAAGGGTCAATCTCGACTCGTGATTTGGGCAGAGGGCGGAGCTACCTGAGTCGTGGGCGGGGCTACCGGAATAGTGGGCGGGGCTACCTGAGTCGTGGGTGGGGCTACCTGAATAGTGGGTGGAGCTACCTGAGTAGTGGGCGGGGCTACCCATCAGTGGGCGGAGCTACCAGAGTAGTGTGCGGGGCTACCAGAGTAGTGGGCGGGGCTACTGGAGTAGTGGGCGGGGCTATGCAAAATGGGCGTGTGTATGTGCGCATGCGTGCGCCTTCACGCATGCGGCCGAGTGTGCATTCGTTGTTGTAAATAAAGGCCGTCATCGTTGTCATTATCGCTTGGTTGCGAATGAGCCGCTAATGAGTTTATTTCAATATGTTTCATATCGTCCTAGATCAACCCCGATTACCAGGACGAAGGGAGTGTGGCTTCCCCGCACACGCCTGTGAGTACCGCATTGTGCGCGGCCGTTGGCAACGAAGTGCCGGACGGAGGAGGGGGAGGCGAGAACGACGAAGACCGCTGCAGCGCACGCACTCGCTCACTCGCTCACGCACTCGCTCACGCACTCGCTCACTCACTCGCTCACGCACTCGCGCACTCGCTCACTCGCTCACGCACTCGCTCACGCACTCGCTCACGCACTCGCTCACGCACTCGCTCACTCGCTCACGCACTCGCTCACTCGCTCGCTCGCTCGCGAAGGCCACCAGGTCACGCGTTGCAGAGGCGGGCCGAGTGGCTTGGGGGTCAGGGGTCAGAGTACTGAGCTGGCACTGTTCAGTTCCACTGCCTGTGACTAAACCGTGTTCTCAAGTGCAGTGAGTTCATGGTCTCTGCCTGGCAGTGGCGGGGGGCCGTGTATTTTACACGTAGGCCTTCAGTGCGATCCTCCTGCAATGAAACCACCTTTGGATAACCTTACCATGACACTAGGGCTACAGGCTATTGTCATTCGACGTAACCACTCCCCATATTAACAGTGACAGTCACCTTTATCGAGCGGAATGAAGTGATTTAACACGAGGCTCAACACCTGTCAGAGTTACAATACACTAAATGCAGAGGCATGAATACATGGTGACTGAAACCATCAAGGATGTACCACTATGACGCAGTATGACAGGATGCTGCATCACAAATAGAGATCGCATAGCCCAAATCAATGTCATTACCAAAGAAACAAGAACACACTCACAACAACCAGTCACATTTACTCATTCGACCACCAAGCAAGCAAAAATGCCGTAAAACACAAATAACACAATCAGGATTCAACAGGCTTCCACACAGAAAAAAAAAATCTAAAGCACTACATCTAAAAATATCAACGTCACGAAATAAAGTTTAAATAAATCATAGATGATGCTACGTGACGTGCTAGCTAGTTTTACTTCAGTTAGCTAACTGGCCCTCCGACCACGCCACACGGACAAGGCTAATGTAGGCGGCTTGGCCAGCTAGAAGGCTCCGGCGTGTCACAGAATACGCCCAACACGGCAAACTCGACATCTGATTGGCTTCAACAGCAGAGGGGATTCACTCGACATTCTGAAGGCCTCAGGGTAGATTTTTCACCCGGATTGTATAAAAGCTCCAATTTCTATGAGCTTCACTGGAAGCAGCGCAACTGAGAGAGAGAGTAGCAATGAAATGACATTAATCTACTGATGGGAACGAACTTGTAAAATACACATAGCATTAATGAAAATATATATTCAATTATAAAAATAAAATTTTCTGATTCTGACAATCTCTAGCCCAGCAGAGAAGGCCCTGCTGCCTAGTCACCCAGAAACCATCAAGACAACTTTGTTTTGGCTAAATTCCAGCTCTGAGAATGAACCACGTGGGTTTTGAGGGCCGTACCACAAACGTTACTGTCGTTGGCAGAGTGGGTGGGAAAGTGCTGCCCTCCCACTGCGCAGACCAAGCGTTGGCTGAGTTGATGGTCTTAGCCGGTCACAAATTACTACTTTTAAAAACGGCACACGAGAGGGTAGGTGGACAGCACCACGCCCAGCCGCCTTTGTCTCCCCTGTGGCGCTGTTTACACACCGCACCAGGTACTCATTTGAGACGGAGTCGACCTAGGGGAGGCCTTGGACCGGTTCAGATAATCGTCACCGGTGTTGACCGCGAGCGGGAATCGAACCTGGTTTGCCAGGTTCGTAGCGCAGCGTAGCGCTAACCGCTACACCACCGCTCCCCAGCGCAGCACACAGACGTACAACCTGGCTGGTCGGTCCTCGCCGTGCAGGTGGAGAGGGAGTTTCCTCCGGAGGGCCCGCGAACGCGCGCCCGCCGGCGCCAGGAGAACATCCACTTCACGCTCATCTCGGTGCCGCACGGCGACGACATCGCCTCCATCTTCGAGCTGGATCCCACGACGCTGCAGCGCGGGGACTCGCTCGTGCCACGGTGAGGGGCGCCGCCCGGATTATAACGGGGGTCAACAAACTAAAAGCTGTTAACAAAAATATTTTGTTTGTTTAACCAGGTAAGGCCCCACGGGGGCTATGTAGCTCATTTTTCATAAGCGACCTGGCCGCAAATGATATCTCAACAAAGTGGCTTATCAATGTGGAAACGTATAGAGGCCAAATACTTTAAACGTGTCTTTCTAAATGTGGAGGGAAACACAGGAGGGCCTGGAGAAAAATCCACGCGACCACGGGGGGAGATATTCTTGGTTCTTTCGGTAAAGTCATGTAGAAGGGAAATAATAAAATAATACAAATATAAAACAATAAAATTCTTGATCATCAGGTGTCAAATCCACAGCAAGAAAATTTGAGAAAAGAGTTTATTATGTTATTATTTCCCTTATACGTGACTTTACCGAAAGAACCAAGAATATGAATCCCTGCAGTCACGAAAGCTTTAAATCACGGGGAGAGAGACAAGCAAACTCCAAGCATACAGGCATTCAATAAAGAGGTGGTGGCCTTTTGTCTTTAAGAAGCTGTGCGTAGGGTGAACGCTGCTGCTGCTGCTGCAAACCACTTAGCCCCGCAACAGCCCATAGCACCTGTCGTGTGCACGGTGGATTCCCGTTCCTGGCACTGTCCAGGCTCGAACCTGCTTAGCTTCGAGGGCACGCCGCTCACTCGGCGTTAACGCGCAAAACCCCTGCAGGCAATCGCAGCCGGTCCACCCAGAGGGCTCGACGCGTACACACGTCCACGCAGCGGGTAACTCCTCTCCCTCTCTCCCCCCCACTCCCTTCCTCCCTGCCTCCGCTGCGCCGCTGTCCCGCAGCAACTCGTTTGTGCGCCTGCGCCACCTGTGCACCAACACGTGGGTGCACAGCACGTTCATCCCCATCGACGCGTCCGAGGAGCGCCCCGTCATGCTCAAGATCGGCACGTCGCCGCTCAAGGAGGACAAGGAGGCGTTCGCCATCGTGCCCGTGTCGCCCGCGGAGGTGCGCGACCTCGACTTCGCCAACGACGCGTGCAAGGTGCTCGCGCTCGTCTCCGACAGCATGGAGAAGGCCGACCTCACGCACAACGAGCGCAAGTGAGCACGGTTTGGGGGCTGGTGGGGGCTGGTGGGGGAGCTGGGGTTGTGCGATGGCCGGCGGGGACGGCCGATGCAGCGGCGGCTGCTCTGCGCATGGGGGGTATTCATCGGGGGCTCCGGTTTTCTCCTCCCGCAACTTGTGAACAACTCGTCGCTAGTCTCTGTCTTCTCGACAGACCTGCTTGCGTTGTGGCCGAAACGTCGTGAGAATTATTTCGTTATGTTTTATTTTTATTATTTTATTATTTCCCTTCTACGTGACTTTACCGAAAGAACCAAGAAGATGAATCCCTGCAGTCACGAAAGCTTTAAAATAATTTTATAATGTTTTATTTTTATTATTTTATTATTTCCATTCTACGTGACTTTACCGAAAGAACCAAGAAGATGAATCCCTGCAGTCACGAAAGCTTTCAATCGAAATTCGTCGCCCGTTGGCTGAAAACGCCTTGACCGAAGTGCGCCTCCCGCGGATGGCGCACCATTGGGAGATGCTCGTCATCATCATCATTATTGTTGGTGGGCGGGGCAGGAGAGGTGATTGGCGGCTGCCCCCGTTAGGGCTCGTGCCGACGCTGCAGTTCGTCGACTGGCCGATTCCGTGCCGGGGTTCGCGGCGGCTTGGTGACCGCCGCTCGCGCCCCTCCGCCCCTCCGCCAGGTTCGTCACGAAGCTGCTGGAGGACCTGATCTTCTTCATCGCCGACATCCCCAACAACGGGCAGGAGCCCCTCAAGGTGGCCATCTCCAAGCCCAACCGCGAGCGGCAGAAGCTGACGCGCGAGCAGAACATCCTCAAGCAGGTGCGTCGCGTCGCCCGCCACCTCGCCGTTGTCGTCGCTGTCGTGACGTGCGGATCGTTCGCCTGCTCGCAAATACTACTCTGTCAACCGCCACGTCACGCCCCCCCCCCCCCGTCTGTTCGCATACGCGCGCTCGCTAAACCTGCTCGTTCGCTCACCCACTCGCTCCACTTACTCGCTCACCTGTTCATTTACTCATTCGCCCGCACACTCATCGACACACTCATTTCCTTGCTCACCCATTGACTCACTTACTCATTCACTTGTTCACGGACAGATTGACCAATCATCCACGCGCACGCACGCTCACTCCCCTCGGCCACCCACTCACACACCCACACGTCATCCACTTCACCACCCATGCCATCTGGGCCCTCCTCTGTAACTTGCTGGCCTGCCCATACTGGACATCTGTGAAAAAGAGCTTCATAGCTCATCGGATTCCTCCTCCAGTCTAAGTACAGGGACTCCTCGACTTACGAACTAGTTAGGTTCCAGAGGTCTGTTCGTAAGTTCAACTTTACTCCTATCGATTCCAAACGTGTTGGACGGCATGTGCACTAAAAATGGCGAATGCTTTAAAAGTTGTATAATCTCCTGCAGATGTAGATGCCACTGGTTCTTCACGTTCTGCAGATGTAGATGCCACCACTGCCATCTAATGCGTGGCGGTTGAACTTACGACTCTCGGTCCGAACAGGCAACTGGACATACGGACAGGTTTGTTCGTATCTCTGAAAATTCGTAAGTCGAGTGTGTTCATAAGTAGAGGAGTCCCTGTAAAGATTCCGATTCAGATTTTCACCGTCGAGGTTGCGTTCCGTGTTGTTTTTTTCCTTTCTTATTTTTTTTTTTGCGTGCAGATCTTCCGGCTGCTGCAGGCTCCGTTCTCGGGGAATGGGCGAGAGTCGCTGCTGCGGCTGGAGGAGCTCTCCGACCAGAAGCACGCGCCCTACAAGTACATCTGCCAGCTGTGCTACCGCGTGCTTCGCCACTCGCAGCAGGACTACCGCAAGAACCAGGTGGCCAAACGCCTCGCCTCGCTCAGCCAGTGCCGTGATAGGATAACGATTATTATTATTGTTGATGCTGGTATTGCTACGCACAGTAAAACCTGCGGATAACTGCATTCTTGTTGTGCATAAAACGCAGACAAACTACAATTAAAAGCCAAGTGCTTAGCGATAATGATTATACTCACAGTACAGGTAGCGTCCAATCATACTCCAGGACAAGCCAACGGTAATATTAAATCTCACTGCACAACAAAGGGAGCTTCCAATCACCGAGCCATCCTCACCATGTGCCCCCCCACCCCTGCCCCCCCTCCCCACAGGAGTACATCGCCAAGCAGTTTGGCTTCATGCAGAAGCAGATTGGCTACGACGTGCTGGCGGAGGACACTATCACCGCGCTGCTGCACAACAACCGCAAGCTGCTGGAGAAGCACATCACGGCCGCCGAAGTGGACACCTTCGTGAGCCTCCTGCGCAAGAACCGCGAGCCCAGGTGCCGGCCACAGCCGCGACAGCAACGATGCTAAGGCCCCCCGCCCCGTGTAGCTTTAGCGGGACCGCTGGGGCAAGTGCTGTCGGCTAGCGGCGAACCGTGAAGGCCGGCACGGCGGCCAGTCCCGTGACCGGTCCGCCTTTGTCTCTCCCCGGCGGGCGATGTTTACGTATCTCGTCGGGTATTCATTTGAGGCTGAGTCGACCTAGGGGAGGCGCAAAATGGGTTTAGATATTCGTCACCGGTGTTTTGTGATCATGAGCAGGGATCGAACTCGGGTCGCCGGGTTCGTAGTGCGTCGCACAAACACGATGCTGCTGCTCCCCATACATGGTGTCTGAATGCAACCCACATACTTCCATGATGTAATGGTCAGCAAAACTGGACCTTAGAGGTCGCTGGTTTGGTCTCCATACTCACTCGCCTATTCAATCACCCTCTCACTCATTCAGTCGCCCACCCACCCACACACTGCCCCACACCCACTCCCCCCTCACCCTCCCCACCCCCCCCCCACTCACCCACCGCACCCATTCTGTGTTCGGTGGCGTAGCGCGGTTGGCCTGGTCCCTGGTGGCGAGGAACAAAATAGGGCCTGGTGCCTGGGCCCGGGAGGCCCATGGGCTCCCCAGGTGCAGGTGCACCGCCTGCGCACGCTCGCTCCCTCGCTCCACCGCTGGTGAGGGCGGTGCGGGCTCGTTCCCGGTGACTGGCGGTTAACGAGGGTCGCCGCGTCCGCCTTGCAGGTTCCTGGAGTACCTGGCCGACCTGTGTGTCTCCAACCACACGGCCATCGCCGTCACGCAGGAGCTCATCTGCAAGTCGGTGCTCAACCCCACCAACTCGGACATCCTGCTGGAGACCAAGTGAGGGCCCCCCATCACCAACTCACCAACTCACTCACACACCCACCCACTCACCCACTCACCAACTCACCCACTCGCCCACCCACTCACCCACTCACCAACTCACCAACTCACTCACACACCCCACCCACTCACCCACTCACCAACTCACCAACTCACCCACTCGCCCACCCACTCACCCACTCACCAACTCACCCACCCTCTCCCCACCCCCCTTACTGACCCACCCACTCATCCAGCCTCTCGCCCACTCAACGCCCCTCACGCACTCGCGCGCCCATCCGCGACAACCCCCTTGCCGTACGGCCCTCCGCGTTGAACCCCGCCCGATCCCCCTGTGCGTGCGCCCGCCAGGCTGTGCCAGATGACGGCCACGAACCAGTACTGCGAGGTGTGGTTGTACTGGCGCGACTCGGAGAAGTCACCGCACAGCAAGTCGGTGCGCGCGCTGGCCGACAGCTCGCGCACCTTCAACGCCGACGACGAGGAGATCCTCGTATACTACAGGTCCGGCAACCGCCACCGTCGCTCGCAGCCGCAACTCCCGACGCTTTGCGAGGAATCGCGGCTCTCCGTCTCTCTCCTCCTCCGTGTAACGCACGTGTCTACGTGTCTACCGTGCCCCCCCCTCCACCGCTCCGCCACCTCCCCCCCCACCCTCCGCGCGCCCTCCCGCGCAGGTACCAGCTGAACCTCTTCTCGAGGATGTGCCTGGACCGGCAGTACCTCGCCATCGACCGCCTGTCCTCGGAGCTGAGTGTCGAGCTGATCCTGCACTGCATGTCGGACGAGGGGCTGCCCTACGACCTGCGGGCCTCCTTCTCGCGCCTCATGCTGCACCTGCACGTGGATCGCGACCCCCAGGAGCCCGTGACCCCGGTGCGATACGCGCGCCTCTGGTACAAGGTGCCGACGCGCATCACCATCAACGAGTAAGTCCACGGCGGGGAGACGAGCGCTCGTGTGTGTGTGTGTGTACCTGCGATACATGCGCGTACTAACAGCGTGCATGCAACACACACATATATACTAACACCGCGGATGCTAACACCGGCCTTCATCGGCGCTCGCTAACAGCACTTGCCCCACCAGCCTGGGGGATGTTTGCGTTTGTGACAAAGACAAAGGTCCTTCGTATAGCCTTGGCAGACTGTTGGGGCAAATGCTGTTAGCGAGTAGCACCTGTGAAGGCCGGCACGGCACACAAGGGGCGATGTTTACACCACCGCATTTCGTTCACATTTGAGGCCGAGTCGACCTCGGGGAAGTCCAGGTCCGCACATCCCTGCGCCCGCTCCCACCCGCGTGTCCGTGCGCAGCTACGACGCGTGCAACGGGACGTCGACTGCGGAGAGTCAGTCTCGCTTCAAGGAGACGATCGCCTTCGTTGAGGACTACCTGCGCACCGTCGTCGACCAGAGCAACCCCTTCTCCGACGGCGACAAGAACAAGTTGACCTACGAGGCGAGGCCGCCCCCACTCCGCCCCAACTCCGCCCCCACTCCGCCCCCACTCCGCCCCCACTCCGCCCCCCTCGCCCCTAACCTCTCGTGGCTCGAGAAGAGACGCTGAGCATGATGGGCTTGAATTCTGGGTTTCAGCCGCCCTCTGATTAAACCCGGGTTGTCGAGTGTAGTGTGGTGATGAACTCAGCCCAGCCACCAACAACTTCCACCAAGACCCATAGACTCGCATAGAGACCCCGAGACCGATATACTTGCATAGAGACCCATAGACTCACATAGAGACCTCGAGACCCATAGACTTACATAGAGACCCATAGACTCACATAGAGACCCCGAGACCCATAGACTTACATAGAGACCCATAGACTCACATAGAGACCCCGAGACCCATAGACTTACATAGAGACCCATAGACTCACATAGAGACCCCGAGACCCATAGACTTACATAGTGACCCATAGACTCACATAGAGACCCCGAGACCCATAGACTTACATAGAGACCCATAGACTCACATAGAGACCCCAAGACCCATAGACTTACATAGAGACCCATAGACTTGCATAACGACCCATAGGCTTACATAGAGACTCATAGACTTGCATAGAGACCCGTATGACTCTCACAAACCCAGTTGTGATTTAAACCGGGTTTCTAAAGTCTGCTGTCGCTCCTCCGTCCCTGCTAGGTGGTGAACCTGGCCAGGAACCTCATCTACTTCGGCTTCTATACGTTCAGCAACCTCCTGCGTCTCACCAAGACGCTGCTCGCCTTCCTCGACTGCGTGGAGACCTTCCCGGCCTTCGCCGGCGATCGCCTGGGCAAGCACGGCGGCGGCGGCAGCGGCGACGTTCCCAGCGGTGAGGCCCCGCGACGCCGCTCCCCTCCTCCTCCTCCCCCTCCTGCCGTCCCCGCTCCTCGCCACGCGACGAAGCGCTTCACGTCGCATCTCATCGACGCGTTTTAAAGGGCACCTCCAGCGAGCGGCAGCTGTCCGCTAAGCGTGCGAGGTGACTTTACGCAGCTAATCCCTCGGCGATTTCACTGCCCTTCCCCTCTCTCCTCTCCTGCCGCCGCTGTCGCCCCAGCGAGCCGCGTGATGCGCTCGATCCACGGCGTGGGGGAGATGATGACGCAGATGGTGCTGAGGGGCGGCACCTTGACCGCGGCAGGGCAGGGCGGCCACGGCGCGGACGTGGCGCGGCGCAAGCCGGTGGGCAACGGCAACGGGGAGGACGAGGACATCACCGTGATGGACACCAAGCTGAAGATCATCGAGATCCTGCAGGTGCCCGCACGAGCGCACACACGCACACACGCACACGCACACGCGTGCCCGCACACACGCACACGTGCACACACGCACACGCACGAGCGCACACGCACACACCGCACACGCACACGCGCACACGCGCACACGCACACACGCACACGCTTGCCCGCACGAGCGCACACGAGCACACGCGGGACCGATCGCCCAGTCGCGCCTTGTTCGATTCCCACTCACGGCCGCCAACACTATTGATGATTATTTGAACCTTGGGCCCCCCCTAGGTCGACCCAGTCTCAAATGAGTACCTGACACGATGTGTAAACATCGTCACTCAGGAGACAGGCGGCAGGGCGTGGTGCTGGCCACCCACCCCTTCGTGCCAGTGCTGGCCTTCACAGGTGCTTGCCAACGCCACTTGGCCCTGCAGCCTGTTGAAGCCTGCACCACCTGGGGATCTTCGTCTTTCTTTGCCACCGCCTTGCCCCCCCCCCCCCCCCCCCCCCGATGATTTCAGTTCATCCTCAACGTCCGCCTGGACTACCGCATCTCGTGCCTCCTCTCCATCTTCAAGCACCAGTTCGAGGAGAACAGCAGCCCCGTGGTGGAGGAGAGCATGACCGAGCTGACCTTCCGCGAGCCCTCCGGTACGGCACTCGCACCGCGTGTGGTGCGGTGTGGTGCGGTGTGGTGTGGTGTGGTGCGGTGTGGTGCGGTGTGGTGCGGTGTGGTGCGGTGTGGTGCGGTGTGGTGCGGTGTGGGGCGGTGTGGTGCGGTGTGGTGCGGTGTGGTGCGGTGTGGTGCGGTGTGGTGCGGTGCGGTGCGGGGCGGTGTGGTGCGGTGTGGTGCGGTGTGGTGCGGTGCGATGTGCGTCTTTCCTACGGCTTTCAAACGGCCTAAACGGTGCCGCAAGGCCCCATGGTCTGTTGGCGTTCTCTGGTCTGACACTGCTGAGACGAGGCCCTGAAGAAGGCTGTCAGTTTCAAAGACAATGTCTATATGATCAGAGCGTGTTTGATTGCATGTTCACCACAAGTACGTGTGGTTAATGCAGACTTGATTCCTTGCAAAAGGTTTCTATTTGGTGTTTGAACATCTTAACACAACTGTTTCATTGCCAGAAATTGTAAAGCCTATTTTTATTTTTTCATACGTTGATACTGGCAAAAAAGGTCCCGTTTTGTACTGTTCTTTGCTGTAAGTTGTTTTGGATATGTGTGTACCCTCGTCTGTTTACAAAACTAGTGCCAATAATAGTCCTACATCTACGTTGCCGTTTCTGCAAGTTAATTTGACTGCTAATTTTTTTTTATTTTTTTATTTGTCCACGCAAATATTTGTTCCTGGAAACTAATTTATGGAATATCGATTCGTGTTTCTGCACTGTTTTTTTTTCTTTCTGTAACGCGGGTGCTTTTCGCCCGATTTATGTTCGTTTCCCTTGTTGTGCTTGTATTTTTTTTTCATCTTTTTAGCTTTTCATATTCTTAGGTTTTTTCGGTAAAGTCACGTAGGTAAAAACATTAAAATTAATAAAAGTAAAATAAAATACAAATGTTTACCATGTTTACCATGTTTAGTTGTCACAAACCATAACAAAGGCTCACCCTCTTAAGCCTCACCTTACCATATGAATAAAAAGTGTGCTGCACTTGGCCCTTCCCCCCTCTCCAACCATTATATAAACGGAGTGGTAGCTCCTGCAATCTCTCATTTACTTGATACAGCTGTCGTGGCTGTGACGGTTCCACCTGAAGACGGAAGCTTGTGTTGCCTCCGAAACGTCGTGATGTTTATGTTATTTTACTTTTATTAATTTTAATGTTTTTACCTACGTGACTTTACCGAAAAAACCTAAGAATATGAATCCTTACAGTCACGAAAGCTTCAAATCTAGAATTTTTAGCTTTTGTCATTTTGGCGACCCAGGTCTCTCTTGCGAATGAGACTCTTCCACCCCCCTGGCTCTCTGTGAGTTCTCCCGTGGCTCGACAACAACGGGAACCCTGGACTTGAAACTTGACGCCGTTTTCATTTTCACCATTTTCAGGTCTTGACCTCAAGAGGATTGGAGAACAGGCAGAAGCAATATTTCACGGAAGGTAAAGCGCGCCGCTCGTCAACGAATAAACTGATGAATCGCCGTACAAATGAATTGGTAATTCACTATTATGTGCGAAACTCAGGACCTGACCGTCCGTGACCTTTGAACTTTGTGAGGTGCGTCTGGGTGTGAACTCCTGGCAGGCAGGTTCCCTGGCATGCTGTGATGTTCTCTCGGCCGTCATCTCATTACAATAATCTGACAGCGTGAATTGTGTTTGGTGCCGCGTGATAACCATTTCGCTGTCTGCATTGGGGGGCAGTGCTGCGGCCCAACGGTAGCTCCGCTCGCTGCAGGGATTCACGGTTCGAATTCAGCAGGCCGCCCTGGTCATTACTGCCGGTGTATTAACTATAGATATTACGCACTGCCTGCTCCGCAGTGAACGTGAAAGATCCCCTGGCGTTATTCTAAAGGAGTAGGCTGTTGTGTGCCGGCGTCACGGTCCAAATTGTTTCAAATTTGAAAAATTACACCGCGGATAACTCAACTGGGATTGTACAAAAACGGCAACACCGCCCCCGAACCGTCAAACTACCGCACAGACTACAAGAATGGCGCAAATACCAAAAGTATAAAATGTTAATAATTGTTGTTATACCACGGCAGCATCCCCCCCGACTGTGTATGAACACGAAGCGGGCGATCTCTGTCTGTGTGTGTGCGCTCCATGGCTGGCTCCATGGCTGGCTCCCATCGCTGGCTCCATGGCTGGATCCCATCGCTGGCGAGAGCAGCGATGAGAACGCGCTGCTCGACCTGGACGGCCACGGGGGGAAGCTGTTCCTGCGTGCGCTGCTCAACCTCACGATGCACGACTACCCCCCGCTGGTGTCCGGGGCCCTGCAGCTCCTCTTCAAGCACTTCAGCCAGCGCCACGAAGTTCTGGAGGCCTTCAAGCAGGTACGTGCGCGCGAGTGCACGCGCGTGCGTACGTGCGCCGTGATGGCGTTCACAGGCGCTCGCTAACAGCACTTGCCCCGACAGTCTGGTCAAGGCTCCAGGGGGGATCTTGGATGCACAAATCCAATCGCTGGATCGGTGTCGACACCGCCCTCGGCGCCTTCGACGTGTGCGATGGTGCCCGTGTGCGCGCGTGCGGGCGTAGTGAATGTCACCGGCGGTCCCCGCTGGCGCGCGCGCAGGTGCAGCTGCTGGTGACGACGCAGGAAGTGGAGAGCTACAAGCAGATCAAAACCGACCTGGACCAGCTGCGTCTCATGGTGGAGAAGTCGGAGCTGTGGGTCTACAAGGGCCGCCAGCACGCCAAGCTGTCGGAGATGCGCAGCAGCGAGGACCACAAAGAGGACTCCAAGGACACCATCAAGAAGGTCGCCATTTTGAGGGGGGGGCGGGGGGGCGGGGGGGGGGGGGGGACGTGCCAGAGACGCCGAGAGTCGGGGTTCGAATCGCAGGCGTCGGCCGCCTGTGATTCAGCCCGGAGAGCAGCGAGTTGATTGATGGTTTCTGCCCCGTCACAGTAGACTCACATACAGACCCATAGACCCACATAGATACCGATATATACCCGCATAGAGACCCACAGACTCGCATAGAAACAAACAGACTCGCATAGAAAAACCCACACTGGCATAGAGGCCCATAGACTCGCATTAACTGAGTTGTAATTGCACTGAGTTCTCAAGCGCAGAGAGTTGGTGGTGTCAGTCCGGTCACCAATCGGTTTTTCCACTTAATTTGGCTCGGTCCCAGCTCTCAGAATGAACAATGCGACGACAAACGCATTACACAAACAACAAACAACACACAAACAGCACACGTCACACAAACGACACACATTACATAAACAACACTCATTACACAAACAACACACATTACACAACACACATTACACAACACACATGACAGAGCATATGGAAGATGCGTCACCATGGTGTGCATGAGGTGACCTCAGAATTGGCCATTGTGGTGAAGTATCGTCAAAGGTGAAGTATCGTCAAAGGACCCCCATCACTGACACCGCAAAGGGATGTGCATCACCTTCATCGTCATTATCGTCATCATCGTCATCATCGTTTTCATCATTATAACGACTGCACTGTTTCTTTTATTTTCTAGAGCCCAAGACGTCAACCATTAAAGGTATGCGCTCTGAAGGAAATCCTTGCTGTCAAGGATATCTAGACATTGGAATTCTTTAAAAAAAGGCAATTTAATTTGAATGTTATTTTGAAGGACATGCTGCTGTTCCTCAATGCTGTTGCTGTTTCTCTTTCTTGACTTTGCTGCTACTACTGCTTTGTGTGACCACTGCTCCTGCTGTTTTAGCTGCTGCTGCTGCTTCCATTGCTGCTACTGCTGCTTATACTGCTGCTTGTGCTGCCGTTGCTGCTTCTTCTGCCGCTGCTGTCACTGATGCTGCTGCTGATGCTGCTGATGACGCTGCTGCTGCTGCTGCTGATGCTGCTGCTGCTGCTGCTGCCGTTGATGCTGCTGCTGCTGCTGACGCTGCTGCTGCTGATGATGCTGCTGCTGATGCTGCTGACGCTGCTGCTGATGCTGCTGATGCTGCTGATGCTGCTGCTGCTGATGCTGCTGCTGATGTTGCTGCTGATGCTGCTGATGCTGCTGATGCTGCTGCTGCTGATGCTGCTGCTGCTGCTGATGCTGCTGCTGATGCTGCTGCTGATGCTGCTGCTGCTGATGCTGCTGCTGCTGATGCTGCTGCTGATGCTGCTGCTGAGGCTGCTGATGTTTCTCGTGTGCGGCGTGGCAGTGCGGAGTGAGCAGCGTCACGGAGGACGTGGAGGGAGGAGCGGCGCTGGCTCCCGGCACCGACAACTACGAGGCCATCAAGACGGTGAGCGTGCCGCCCTCTCTCCGCCGGTCGTACCGCCCCCCCCCCCCCCCTCTAGAGCCTTCATTTAACCCTCTCTGCTGACCACACTTGCCCCAAAAGTCTGTTACGGCTATGCGGGGAGAGATCTTTTTTCTCGACGAATGTCCTCACGTAACCCAGCTGCGTGTCTCCCCGCGCGTCCGTGGACGTCTCCACGCGTCCCCTCGTCCCCTTATGTCTCCACCGCCCCCCCCCCCCCGCCACCTCACCCCGCCGTGCGTGTTTCTCCAACGGCAGATCCTGGTGCGGCTCAGCCTGCTGTGCTTGCAGGAGAAGGGCTCGGTGCGGCGCAACCGCAAGCAGCAGCAGCGGCTGCTGCGCAACATGGGGGCCCACTCGGTGGTGCTCGACTTGCTCAAGATCCCCTACGAGAAGGTGCCTCCCGGAACCATCGGTCCCCCCTCCCGCCGTCTGTTCTCCCCCTAACCGCCCCCCCTCCCTGCTTCTAATCCCCTCCGCACCCTCGCCGCTTCCCTGCCTTGCTTTGCGTGGTCTCAGAACGAGGACGGCAAGATGCAGGAGCTGATGAAGCTGGCGCACCGCTTCCTGCAGAACTTCTGTGCCGGGAACCAGCAGAACCAGAGTCTGCTCTACAAGGACATGAGCCTCTTCCTCACTCCTGGGGTTCGACAGATGCATGCATACATACGTCGATACACACATCACAAAGGCACATGTCCCCCGTATAGCCTCAACATTCTTTTGGGGAAAGTGCTTTTGGTGAGTAGCACCTATGAAGGGCCGGCACGGTGCGATGAGAGTAGGATGGCCAGCAACACGCACCACGCCCGGCCGCCTTTGTCTCCCTTCGTGGCTATGTTTGAACACTGCACCAGGTACTCATTTGAGCTTGAGTCGACCGAGGGAAAGGCTCGGGACCTGGTTCACATATTCGTCAGTGACGTTGACCGCGAGCGGAAAATGACACTGGTAGCCCGGGGTTCGTAGCCCAGCACGCTAACCGCTCCCCCCACGCACTCACTCACTCACGCCCCCCCCCCCCCAACCCCTGTCACTGTCTCCCTGTGCGCGTCGCCACAGCTGCTGGAGGCGGAGACGATGCGCCACATCTTCATGGACAACATCCAGCTGTGCAACGAGGTGACGGAACGCGTGGTGCAGCACTTCATCCACTGCATCGAGACGCACGGCCGCCACGTGCAGTACCTGCGCTTCCTGCAGACGATCGTGCGCGCCGAGGGCAAGCACATCAAGAAGAGCCAGGACATGGTCATGGCCGAGGTGGGACCATCGCCGCCACCGCCGTCACGACAACCCCACGATCTCAAAAATATGTACACTTCATAATCAACGTTTTTGGGTTTTGATCGCGTTATTTATAAATGTGTCGTAACCCTCCACCACCCGACACGGCCAATCAGCAAAAAAGTGTCACGTTGACAAAAGACAAATAGTTCACCGGTGTGTTGAAGCGTGAAACCACAACATTTACAATTTTTGAGTACGACGTTTCGCTGGCAATTGCATCCAGCATCATCGGGCAATTCGCGAAAACCTACGTGTTAAATATGTACACGTTCGCGTTTTTTTTCTGAGCAGTGGTACGTCACGTCCAATAAACAAACGTTCTGTGGAAACCGTTAACTTGTTATACTTAGCGGGCTAAGGCCGCTAGCTCTTGTTCAGAGGCGACCTGGCCACACGTGATGATAGCTCATGATGGAAGTGGCTGATATCATCATCATCATCCTACGTGGGAATTCATAGCAGCGGCCAAATAGTCTGAATGCGTGTTTTTATTCTAAATGTGGAGGGGGGGGGAGCAAAATCTGGGGGACCCAGAGAGGGATCCTCGGAACCCAGGGTACAGCCGCTCACCTCCAACAGTTCCTGCATCGCAGGCGTGCTACGCCACCGCCCGGCAGGCGAAGTGTTCACCACGACAACAAGGACAACGGCGATGTTCTCTCCCACCTTCCACCCCGGCGCGCAGCTGGTCAACGCCGGCGACGAAGTGCTGGTGTTCTACAACGACCGGGCGTCGTTCGGCACGCTGGTGCAGGCCATGCGCCTGGCGGGCGACCACGTGGAGGACCACGACGGCCTCATCTACCACATCGCGCTCGTCGAGCTGCTGGCCGCCTGCACCGAGGGCAAGAACGTCTACACGGAGATCAAGTGCAACTCGCTGCTGCCACTGGAGGACATCGTGCACGTGGTCACGCACGAGGCGTGCGTCACAGAGGTGCGTCGGCATCGCCGCCGCTCGCCACTTTGAACCTGCCTCGAAAGAAGATAACTTTTTTTTTTATAAAGATATATAGAGGGACTCCCCAACTTACGAACGAGTTAGGTTCCAGAGGTCTGTTCGTAAGTCGATTTGTTTGTAAGTCAAACTTTACTCCTTTCGATTCCAAACGTGAGATACGGCATGCACACTAAACATGGGGAACGGCTTTAAAAGTTGTATAATCTCCTGTAGATGTAGATGCCACTGGTTCTTCATGTTCTGAAGATGCCACCACCACCATCTATTGCTTGGCAGTTGAACTTACGACTCTCGGCCCGAACAGGCAACTGGACATACGAACAAGTTTGTTCGTATCTCTGAAAGTGCGTACGTGGAATGTTCTTAAGTAGAGGAGTCCCTGTATGTTTTTTTTTTACGGATGGCCGCTTTTATGAATTGCGGTTGTGCAAAGAGGCGCTGTCGCCGCTGCCACGTTCGCCCATCCACAACACCGTTGTAAGAAAAACATAGATAATTCGCTGTAATTCTGATGTGCAGTTGTGCAAGGGCCATCGTTTCTGCATCTGGCAGCGAGCGGAAAAATCAGGGAGGTGTGTTCCCAGAGGTCACAAAGTGCTGTAGGCAGCAGCTAAAAATAGAAGATAACGTTGATAAAAAAAAAACAGTGTTGGCCAATTGTTAGCCTAGAAGAGAACAGCTTGCGCGCTCTTCTAATGTGCGGTTGTGCAAGGGACGCTGCCACGTCCGCCGTCTCGCGGTCGTGAGGCCCGCGTCACCGAGCCGCGTATGTCCTGTTCTTGCGCGCTCGCAAGACTAAAACTAGCCGCGGTTCGCTGCTCTCGCGACGCGGCGTTGCCAATGACACGACTCGTCACGTTCCACCGGCGGTTTCGGGCGGCGAGTTACGCCCGCAGCTTTGAGCTGCGTCGCTTTGTCCCGAGTCGTTTATAATGACTATTTTCAAAACTTAAGCTTTCGTTGCTGTGCGTTGCGCACCGCGTAGGTCAAGATCGCGTACGTGAACTTCCTGAACCACTGCTACGTGGACACGGAGGTGGAGATGAAGGAGATCTACAGCAGCAATCACATGTGGACCGTGTTCGAGAACTTCCTCGGCGACATGGACAAGGTGCAAGTCGCCCGTCGTCTCGCACCCCCTCTGCTCCGCGCTAGTCGGACGTTCTTCGCCGGAAACTGTCGCGGGTGTCTCGGTAACTGCAGTGGCTGGGGAGCTGGGACGACGGGGGCATTGCGGGGGGCAGGGGAAGCTACGCCCCGCAACTTAATTCCACGCGGCCACACGAGGCCTACCTAACACTTTGCGACGTCCCGCAAACGACAATTTTCCATCGTTGCAAGCGTATTTGGCGGTACCGGAGGGAGAGAATATATTGTCGACCTGGAAACGACAGCACTCATTTAAAGCCATTAGAGAGGTCTTTGTGTTAGATCGTGTTAATGTGAATGTGTCGTTAAACCCGCCACCGTCCGAAACAGCCATTTGGTAAGGCTTGTTGCTTAAACAAAACATGGCAATTCGTTAGTACGAGTTCAGCACACGAGTATGTTGCAGAGTAAAGTGGAAATGTTTGTGGGTTTACTCTCCAACCACCGGTGTGCTGTACTAATTGGCTGCGTGTCGGGTGGTGGCGGGTTTAACGGCACAACATTTATATTTTCGCGATCTAACGCCAAAAACCTCTTATGGATCATAATGGTCGCGAAAGCCTACGTTTCAAACTGACTAAATCTAGCGCCACGCTCAACCACTCGTGTCACTGTAAGGCCGGCTTGCAGTGGCAGAAGTGAGCTATGTCTGCGAATGTGTCGTCGCCCACCAACGGTACCGAAAGTCCTATTTGGCCCTCGCTAAAGAAAGGGTCGCCCAATCCGATAACAAAAAAAACATACGGCCCTCTGCCAGTCCTTTGCCCGATAAAGGCCCCTCCCCGTATCGTGTTGGTCACGAGAGCTGTTTGACTATACTTCACCACGCTTAGTGCCCACCGCCTCCATCACCCAGGACCGGTTCTCCAGGTATAACTCATCACCGGTATTTTGCCATGGCTGGTTATAATCGAAGCGAGGTAGCCGAGTTCGCGGCGCGGTGCGCCAACCGCAGCGCCACCGCTCCCCCCTTAAACTATAAGCTGATAGTGAGCCCGGCGGCGGCGGTGGTGGCGGTGGTGGCGGTGGTGGTGGCGGTGGCGGTGGTGGCGGTGGTGGCACGGATTTAGCTCTGGGTCCTCCGGTTTTTTCCTCCACGTTTAGAATCAACATCACGTGTTGAGAGTATTTAGCCGTTATACATTTCCACGTGATGATAAGCCACTTGGGAGAACTATCATTTCATTTGTGGCCAGGTTGCTCCCGACAAAGAGCTGTACAGCTCAGTGCGTCTCCCCTGGTGAACAAAAAGATCGTTACCGTCGTGACATTTTGCGCGTGCCGATTTTCCAGGTGTGCAACATGGTGCCGGACAGGCGGCACGCCAACACGGCCCTGGAGAAATACGTCATCGACGTCATCATGAACATCGTCACCGCCTTCTTCAGCTCGCCCTTCTCCGTGCAGGCGACGAGGATACAGGTGGGGGGGGGGGGGGGGGCGGCGGGGGAGGGGGGTTGGGGGGGGGGTCGCTGGCCCTTGCACAAGAGTGGGAGCCGTCGCACCGCAGCCGCGGACACAAACGGCGGTCCGATGTAAACAGAATCTTTATTTACGCTGGAGGAATCCGATGAGCTATAAAGCTCTTTTTCACAGACTGAGGTGGCACCGTACCCGTCCGGTTTTTGTGCCGCGGGCAAAGCGATCTCCTCCCCATGTAACTCGCTGAGCCGCCCCGGCTGCACCGCGGTAAACAAGGGCTTCGTAGCTCATCGGATTCTTCCAGGATAAATAAAGATTCCGGTTGGGTCCTAACCTCGCTCGCCATCCAGACCCTCACACTAACCCTCCCTCTACCCTCACTCTCTGACCAGACCCAACACCAGACCTACCTCTAACCATTAATAAGCCAACGTTTACCCTCACTGAACCCTACCTCTATCCTATCTAGCCAACCTGACCCTAACACTATCTCTGCCTACCGCCACCACTGCCACGATTGTGTAAAGTACAAACAAGCCGGCGCACCAGTCCAGTGAGGCAGCCTCCGTTTAATTGTGGATTTAGGCTCAGCACCACCGTCACTACCACCTTAACCTCCATCCCTCTCACCCCCCCCCCACCAACGTGCACGATGCAGACGCGGCAGCCCATGTTCGTGCAGCTGCTGCAGAAGTCCTTCCGCGTGTTCAGCTGCCCCTGGCTGACGTCGCAGCAGAAGCCCGCCGTGGAGACCTGCATCCGAACGCTCTCCGTCGTCGGTACAGAACCCCCTCCCCCCTCCCCCCCCACACACGAGCACGTGACGGGGGCCGCTGCTGTGCCACCCGACATTTAAGGACAAGTGCCCAACCTGAGTATTTGCCCCCCTTGCCCAACACGTGTGCCGCCCACTACGAAAGCAAAGTGCCGCCCCGTTGCGCAACCCAAGGGCTGTCCCCTGTTAACTTTTAGTGCCCCTCCCTAAGAAACCCGAGGACTGCCATCCTATGAAACGTAGGTGCCGCCACACCCCCATGAAACCTCATTGCCCCCCACTTGCTGAACTTAAGTACCACCCCTCCTACGAAGCGCCCAAGTGCTGCCTCTCCGAGCGGGTGGTGACAGACGGGCTGGCGATGGCGAAATGCTGCCGCGGGTCATTGTGATGTCACTCGTGGCTCGTGCCGGGTCGGTGAACGGGGTGCCCACGTCATGTTAACTACCTCGCCTGGTATACAGGAGGTCGTGAGTTCGATCCCAACCCTGACGCCTGTTGTATATTTGGCGTTGTTCTCTCTGCCCGTGGCCGCGTGGATTTTTGTCCGGGTTTTCCTCTCTACATTTAGAATAGATGTGCGTTCAGAGTATTTGGCTGCTGTAAAAAAATTCCGCGTGGTAAGCCACTTTATTGAGATATCCATTTGTGGCCAGGTTACTTCTGAAAAAAATCTCTATAGCTCAGTGGGGGCCTTACCTGGTAAAATAAAAATAGTTTAATAGTTTTTTTTTTTATAGTTTATGAGCTCCGTCACGATCCACGGCGCCATCGCCACGCTTTGCCGGCCCCGTTTTTTTTGCGAACGGGACAAATTGGGCTCAAGTTCCGATTCCCTCCGTTGAAGCCCCATACCTTTTTTTCTTACCGTGTTTTTTACCGGGGTCGCGTGTGCCGCGTGCAAACGGTCCCGCCGACGTCGCCGTCGTCGCCGCAGCCAAGAATCGCTCCATCGCCATCCCCGTGGACTTGGAGGCGCAGATCGCCCAGGTGGTGCATCCCAACCCGCAGGCGCTGGTGCACAAGACGGCCATGAGCTGGCGCAACAGCGCGCGGACCGGCACCCGCAAGGAGTCTCTGCTCTCCACCTCCAACCGCGACTACCGGCAGGTCATCGAGCGCTTACAGGTGCGGACGGGCGCGTGAGCACCGGTTGGCGAGTCGTCCGTGCGCTCCGCGTGTCCGCGTGTGTCTGTGGGGTCTACCGTGAACCCGTGGCACCTGCCGGGCCTGTCCCGTGACCTCCTGTCGGCGAGCCTTCGGCACTTGGCGTGACAGCCTCAAAGCGCACCTGGCCTGATGTGAGCGCCACGTGCTGCATGGTGGCTGTCGTGCGGACCGATCTGCTTCATGTTTATGGGACTTGTGTTTTTGTTGTGATTGCCAGTTAGTCGACACACACGGAAACGAATTACAAAAGAGAATACTTTTTAAATCAAGGAATCCGCGTACACTCACACGCGCTCGCGCACCGCCGGTTAGCACATTCGCCTGCCGCTCGCCATCTCTTGCCAACGCCCCCCCCCCCCCGCCACCTCTCCCGTCACCCCCGCTCCCTTCTCGCTGGCGCCGTGAGCAGGACATCGTGCAGTCGCTGCAGAGCCGCATGCGCTCGCTGATCCAGGCGGAGACGTCGGTGCTGGTGGACGTGCTGCACCAGCCGGAGCTGCTCTTCCCCGAGGGCTCCGAAGCTTTCCAGCGAATCGGCAACGGCGGCTTCATCTGCAAGTACGGGGCGGTCGTCAACTGCGTCGTCGTCTTCATCGTCATCGTTTATCACCAGGAGAGTCGACAACAGTCTTCGGCGACGTCATCATCATCAGTGTCATCCTTGCCAGCATCGTTTTCTGTGTCATCATCATCATCACAAGCGTCGTCATTATTATCCGCATCACAGTTGTCATCATCTTAATCTTCCTTCTCATTATCGGTGTCATCAACATCCCTCCCTCCCTCCTCCCCTCCCCTCACTGCCAGGCTCATTAGACACACGAAACAGCTGCACCGCGAGAACGAAGATCTGTGCATCAAGATCTTGCACACGCTGCAGGACATGATGCCCAGCGGAGGCGCCGACGCCTGCGCCGCCGCTGCCCAGGTGAGCCGGCGCCCTCCGTGCCAGCGGGCCGCGCGCCGTGGCGGGGGCGGGGGGTCAGGGGGTCGGGGGGCGTGGCTAAGGCTCTACGGCGATCCTCGCCTTTTGCCGCGTTTAATCCTCCCGTCTGTTTGTGGACCATCAGGAGGCTTACTGCAGCTTGAGCCGCAAGCACCAGGAGGACCAGAAACGGGTGAGTGCCGTGGCGCCGTGAGACGCACGGCCGCGTAAACTCATCGCTTCCGCCCCGTCCCCCTTGCCGTCCCCTGACGATCCGCCACCGCCCCTCGGCAAA